>NC_081409.1:625358429-626075929 GCF_030272615.1 Cryptomeria japonica | reverse complement strand
GGTTTTGAAGTATCCCCAAAGAGAAAATATCCTCATTGTTGCATCTCCAACTCCCCATAATCCTTCTTTGACCTGCATGGCTATCGGTCTATCATAGGCCCATTGGACCTTACCTTTTACATAGGGTATCTCATTCAAGAAGTATAAGGCCAAGGAAATGAGAAGTGTCCCATATTTGAAGGTATGCTTTTTATCTTGTTGATCTTCTTCAGATTGTTCAACAACTCATTCAAGAGGGTTGGGCACAAGTCATACCTTTTATCTTCCTTGAGCATCTAGTATGCAGAGTATATAGCAGTACTAGAGATAGAGTTGTACCTACTTGAGTGGTAAACCTTGTAACTGACTACCATTGATGGAAATTTCACATTATTCTTCAGAATGTCATTAATGATCATCAATATACTATCAAACTTTGAGCCAGTGGTGGCTATCACCACGTCGTTTGATACTTTCCTCAAGCTAGGCACCTCATTGGTTTCAGCTAGGTTGTCATAGCTCGAATCGCCTACTTAGTGATCTTATGTGTTCTATAAAGCCATATAAACTCATCATGAACATGGCTAAGAATGTATTGGATCCACTTAGCTTCATCGAACAACGGAAAAATGCATGAACTGTGAGAAACCCTTGTATTGAAGTATCTTGTATTTGGGTTTGAGATTTCCCAAACTGTCAACCAAATATTTGTTGTACAAATCCAACATGTCCGCATTTCTAAGCTCCTCAAAATCATAGTGAATGTAAGCCCTGATATCTTTGTTATGAAGAACACCATAGGGCACCGATAAAAATGTACCTTTCAGATCATCCTCGAACAACTTGAAAATGTGCTTCTTGAAAATAGGTTAGGCCCTGTCCTTAATCTCAACCATCAGAGGGGTAGCAACACCAGAAGTTGAAGCCATTTTGAATGCGAGGGTTTGTGAAAATAGAAAGCCTGAACAAATAAATACCTTGCTTCACAACCGGGCATTGAAATTCGCTTAAGAGTCATTGAAATCTCTATAGAAATTGCCAAATCACTTCGCTCTCTTCTCTTCTCTATTCGCTTGATTGCATTGTGACAAATGAAACTTTGAAACCCTAATTTTCTACTATAATAAATGCAGAAACCAGTTACCATGATCTTCATGAAGTTGCATACCGAAGCACCAAATCATCTCTAAAACTTTCGGATATCATCTGCACATATAATTCAACCCTTCTACAACCTTCCAAAATCGATTATAGACCACCAAAGAGGGGTTCTTAGAATCTGCATGAAAAACTCCCCCTAAGGCATAAAGCCCTAGTTATCGGATGAAGATCCTGCACCGGATTTGGGTGCAGAACCATTGTCAGCTTTAGATTCATCCTTTTTAACCAACATCTTCTCATGCTTGTCTCTGATTTCTTCTACCTTCGCTTTCCCCTTCTCATCTGATTTGCTCTTGTCTGTTGGAGCACTGTTCTTGCTTCTGCAATACTTTACAATATGATTGGTTTTGTTGTATGCATGACAAATAACATTATTCTGCATAGGTCTGAAGTTCATTTGATTTTGTCTTGTCTTGCACTGATTAGAGATATGTCCAAACATCCCACAAGAATAGCATCTTTTGTTTTGGAAGTTATTCATTGCTTCTCTACACATATTTGACTTGTGACCAAAATTATTGCATATGAAACATTGATCGGTAAAGGTAGGAGCATTATTCATGTTATTCATTCCATTATTCATCCTACTTCTACATTGTTTCAACATATGACCAAATTTATTGCAAGTAAAGAATCTACCATTGAATTTATGAGCATTAGGTTGTCTTACCAGAGGATTCTTTCTCTTCTTTTGATCAGGTTTAGCATTGCCTTGTCCAGATCTAGAGGATTCACCTTTCTCAAATGCAAGTCCTTGCATGTCCTTTCCATGTCTCTGACTCTTCAACATCTCATCAAGCCTTGCTGACCTATCTTTGAATTTGTCTTTGTATTCATTAGCAATAGCAAGTTCATCTCTTAGGGTAGCAATCCGTCTTTCAAGTTCCTGAACATTGTTCCTTGACTGAGTCAACTCAAGCTTCAACTAATCATTCTCATAGGTAAGTCTGAAGCATTCATCTTCTCTTTCCTTTAGTGATTGTGCTAGATTCTCTTCATTCTTCTTCTGGTCCTCAATCTCTTTAGACAGCCTTGTCATAATGGATTGCATCTCATTCTTCAAAGCAACATTCTCTATTTCAAGCTTGTTAACTTCATCAACTTTATCCTAGTATTCCATGATCTGATCTTCTTTATCCTTCAACTTGTCCATCAGTTCTTTCCTCTTGTCTCTAGAAGTGTTCGCTTGATCCTTCAGGTCATTGATGAAATCATCAGCAACATTCAGGTTCTTCTTCAAGGTACAAATCTCATTTCTAGCTGCATCAAGATCCTCAAGTGCCACATTGAGTTGCCTCTAAAAACTAGAATCCATTGAATCAATCCCCTAGACCTTCCTTAAGCGGTTAAGCTTCCTCAGAGGTACTAGGCTCTGATACCAATTGTTGAAATCAGGGATCACTGAGAGGGGGGGTGAATCAGTCATCTACCAATCAACAAATTTTCAAACTTAACTTTTAACCACCAAAAGAAAACACTAAGAACTGAAATGCAGAAACATGAAACAAACAACGACAAGATAATAACATCGATATTTTTACGTGGAAACCCAAATGGGAAAAACCACGATGGGATTTGAACCAACAATATTATTTCACTATGGCCAGAAGAAAAACAATATTACAAAATGGGAATGCACAAGCATTCAGGCACACTGCCTAGAGCTCACTAGTCAATTACAATAACCCAGAAGGCTACAACCCTTAGGGAAGTCTCACTAACTTACAAAGTTGTTACAATGATGAATTAAAATGTATGAACTCTAAAATAGAATCTACAATGCCTGGATGAGTTCCGGTTGAGTGCTAAATACACTGACTGGATCACCTTCTCTATTCTACTATGTTTTGACATGTCCTTTGTCTTAGTCAGCTACCAGATCAAGAATGTGCACGTGAAACTACACCAAAATGGATTCTCAATCACCTCTCGCTCGCATATAATCACACCATCCATCAAAAAGATCACCCACACCAAACTTATATACCGATAACCACAAAGTAGGTCATACATCATGTTGGCTTGCAAGGTGTAACGTGTAGTCACATATTGGCTTGACCGGATCCAAAAAGATAAGTGTGGATCACCAAAACAATAATAAAATGATGTGTCAATATCGACCCAGTCAACAAGAACATGATTCAATGCACCACAATCACCAGAAAGCTTCCGGACCCAAGAATGCTCTGTTCTTCCTGAAATACTAATTAATCAGCTACCAGTTAACACCTACTTTCATATAAGAAGAATTACAACCGCTAGATCAGATCTATGAAGATTTTCCATCAATGACAACCCTAAACCAAGAATCATCCATCAAAAACCATTAGAAATCACCAGAGACCATCGGATGAGTGTCAATTGCCAACAAATCTCAATCCCTAGAAAGTAGTGTAGTAGGCCTAAGTCTGACATTAGAAAACGATCATGAAAGTTAGTTTTGTCTACCTTGATGTGGGATGACTGACTCCTTGTGATCAACAAGTCATCAACATAGAGAACAAGGAAGGTGAGTGTATTTAATATTTACCCTTAATCAAGATAGAAAACTATCTGGTGTAAGACTCGATCTAGGAAAGCAAAGAATGAAAATGAATTTTTCTATCAAACATGACTTGGAAGGTGATATTAACATTTTTCTTGCATAAAAAGAGGAATGAACAAAACTTATGACTTCAAGAAAGAAAATAATTAACCAAAATAATATTGTTTGGAAATAAGAAAGGAAAAACAATCTTGAACTCCATTACCATAATCAATGAATTCCTCCTCCCATTTACCCTTGAGTCGATTCTTGAACAAGAGACACAAAGCGTCAAGTTCCTGCCAATGGTGATATGGTAAGATGTTTGAGATGGTAAAGATAAATGTATGATAATTGTTGTCTGGTAACTTTAGATTGATAAAATATAACATTTGACAATAATATGCTTGAAACCTGTACTTGATGATATGTTTAATAGTGAGAATAGAAACATGAAGCATTAATTTACATAAGCTTGTCCAAATAATGTTTGTGTAAGATTTTATCTAAAAGATCTATGGCAAATGGTCTTTGTCCCAATTTTAAAAAAAATAGTATGAACATTAAAAATTTATAAAATTAGTGATATTATGAACAATAGCAATAATTTTGTAATTTATGATTTAAATTTTGGAATAAATTGATGTAGAAATGAAAATCTAATATCTTAAAGATTTAAAGTATATAAAGGGTTCTCATAAGAAAAATCTACACTGACAACTATGCAAATTTATATATAACTTGTAAGGGTACTTGATTTTATAAACTACTATTGGTTAGGGATTCGTTGTTGTCAATCATGCCAATGGCTCGTAACTGTTGAAGTTTTTTTTAAAAATGGGTTTTATATATTTTGTTGCAGTTGAAGGCAGAATGAACATAGCATAAAGAGTTGTTTGCGTAGTCAAAACTACTACACATACACATCCTGCTAACCATAGGAAAGAACACTAGTTCTGAAGTTTGTTATTGTGATTCTAAACAGAAGAATCCAAATAAATAGAATGAAGAAGTTTGTGGTAGGAAACAAATTAAAATGATAGCTGGTGACAGACAATAAATGAAAATCGTTTGCTTTCACTCGTACCTGCATTTACTAAACAATTATCGATTAATTCAAAAGATTGTATCTATCAAATCTAAATAATTAAAATATTTTAGTAAATAGATGCATTGAACTAAATAACTGTCAATTAATCCAAAAGATTGTATCCACCAAATCTAGATAATAGATAATAAGCTTTTAAATTATGAGAAGTCTAAAGAGAGGTAGACTCAAGGAATATACACATAGTTTTGTTGTTCGAGCTTCAGAAACTTTCTAAAACAACTGCGATTAATATTTCCAACATTCACTTTACCCAAGGCATGCATGGAAGATGAGAAAAACTATACATGGTCCATGGACAACAAGCATTCAATTAAGGAGTTTACATAAATGAACAAGCATTCCATGAACCAGCACATGTTTTCATAAAATGGCATTCATGTTGAAACACATGCAAGCATAACTGTACCAAGAACAAATAAATATCAAGGCCTTCGGACAAATAAAAAAGGTAAAAATGTAGACGTATAGTAATATTTTCACATATTCAGTTTTATTCACTCACTTTTCCCGCATACAAAAAGCATAATTGATATATGAACTTTTTTTTAGATCTTAAAAGAGAATTCATTAATCTTGCAAAGGATGAAACCAGATGTGTGCTTCCTATGGCATGACACACAATGCATGCTGAGATAATGGGTCATCACTATTGATTGCCAAGCCTTGCCTTATGTGCCAAATCTGCATCTCTCATTCTCCCAACTTCCAATAAAGGAACTGAAAGCATCCCATATATGTAGTTTTCATACTTCAAAAACATAGCAAAACCAAGAAAGCTATTATATTAAAGTATATAATTCTATTTAAATAGAAAATGTATAAATTTAATGTTGGATTTATCTTTTATTAGCTAATAATTATTTATTTAATTATTAGTTTATTATACTCCATGCTTAAGCTAAACTTAGGAATCTTATAATTATTTAGGGTTTTCTCCTTTAGGGTTTTGAGTATCCTCTTATAAGGATTCTCTCTTTTTATTTTCATAACAATTGAAATTATTGAATTGAATTTTTTTTGCACAATCAATATGACTCCTCTTTTCTGGATCTCTGAATTCTGGCTTCCATAGATTTTTTTTGCTTCTCTTTTTGTGACAAGTTTGCATGCAAGTGATCTTTGGGAGCTATAGAGTTGATTTTTCCTCAACTCCAATATGGTATCAAAGCTCCAGATCTACATGCCCCTGTTCTCTTCATGAGAGATTTTGGGCCTTATTTTTCAGATCTATGTATTCGAGGGTTTGTGCAGTTGCTTTTTCTCATTTATGGGGGCATCTAATTTTTTGGTACATTTTGGTGCCAAAAGGACCTCACAATTGGATTCAAAAGGCTAATTCCATGAATTTTGATATATAAATTGCCTATTTTTGGTGACAGAGGCATCTGGGGCATGATTTTTTATTGACATGTTTTTCGAGGAACAAAAATTCATATGGTTACTTGCAAATGCGTCAGAAAATTTTTGTCAAAAAACAAAACCCTTTTTATGCCCTAAAAGAGGGGTTTTTTTCTTTTGGCCATAACTTGGTCATACGGAGGCACTTTTTCAAAAACTTTATATCATCAGAAAGCTCTTTCTGAGCTCTATCCAAATCTGGAGGTTTGAACTTTTGATTTTTCTTTTTTGATGGTGTTTTTTGTTGTCAAAGCCAGAGGTTCTTTTTTGCACTCTGGGAGACATAACTTGACCATCCGAACTCCGTTTTTCAAAAACTTTATATCGTTGGAAAACTTATTCTTTTTTATTTCCATTCATATGAGTTTTCTTTCCAGATTCTACTTTAGGTATATTTTATTCAATTTTTTGCTTTTCAGCACTCTGGTGAATATCTTGGATGTTTTAGGTCCTAGGATCTCTTTCATTGTGTAGGATGTCTCATCTTTGGTTGTTCTTTCTGTTTCTGGTCTTATATCTCTTCTAATCATTGTAGCATTGTATTTATGCAAACACACTGAGATAAAGTGCCATCATGCATTGTATACTTGGGATCTTGCACATCTCATGCCTTATTGTACATGCAATACATTATAAACTATCATGGGGGGTTGATGTTTGTTTTTGTTTGCCATCTACCTTTGTCACGTGAGTGTTCCTTATACGACATTAGCCTCATGATGTGTGTCAAGTGAGTGTTCCTTCCATGACACTATGTACTTTCTTTGCACCTTCGATGTTCCTGGTTCTTCGTCATGCAGTTCTTGTTGGCCGTTCTTTTCAGTGTACCTGTCCCTCTCCCTTTTTAGCATTATGGGGAGGTTTGTCGTGTTGTTCTAATGTTTCCTTGGTTTGATTGATCAGCTCTTTAGGCTTTGGTGTTTCATGCCATCTGTATCTTCGAGTTCAGTTCTTTGCCTTTGTTTATCATTTGATTCGAGTAGTGTCATTTGAGGGCACTCATGCAGATTAGAGTCTTCTCTGCCTGGTCATGTTCTATTTTAGTGGAGGTTATTCAGATCAATAGTTACTCTTCGACAGTGTTTGCAACTTCTTCATGCTTCAATGGTTCTTCTACTCTTTTTTTGTTCTTATCTTCTGGAACACTCTTGTTTGGAGGCTTCTTAGTCCTTCACTTGAGATTTCATCTCTTCTTGGAGAGGAGTTTTGTTCCCATAGGGTTTTATCCTTTTTCTCCACTTTACAGAGATTTTATTGTACTTAGGTACCTCATCAGGCTTAGTTGTCGGGACCCATTATTGTTTTCTTGCAATTTTTACATGCTTTTTTAGTCCTTAGTTGTTTTTAGCTACTCCCTAAGTTCATCTTAAGCGGCGGTGTTGGAGTTATCTTTTATTTAGCTAATAATTATCTTTTAGGATGATTACTTTTTGGCATTGTTGTCAAAGGGGGAGAAGACTAAATGGTAAAATCCTAAATGAAGAAGATAACGGAAGACTAATGACAGGGGGAGAAGACTTAATACAAGTCATAGCTCAGAAGCCTAATGAAAAAGAGAGAAGACTTCAGAAGATTTTAACGGCTCAAGGATAACAGGAGAAGTCTAACAGAATCTGAATCCGAATTAATTTGAATATCTTGTTGGTATTACCATTTAAAAGTTGGTTTTGCCATCAATGCCAAAGGGGGAGATTGTTGGCATTTCAATAGAAGGAGATTGTTGATATTCATTAAGGATATTGAGAAGGTTGTTGAAGATTATTGATATAACTGAAAAAGGACGATAACTATCTTTATAACATTATTTTGTCATTGATTTTCTAATTCAGTATGATGTTGCCATATCTTAAGAAGATTGATTTGAAGAGAATTAAGATGTCGATAAAAGACATAAAAAGAATGTGATAAGAAAAGGGAGAAATAAGTTATTCAATGGGCAACTATTACCGAGTTAGACAATGATGAGATCATGATGTTTAGATTGTTTTGATATCCTACATATGTTGTTGATTGTAAGGTTAATACTATAGACACCTAAAAATGGTCAACGCTTGTGGAGTCATACTTTAACATTTGCGCATTGCCTCATTTTAGGTTTTTGCATCGCATTAACATTTCTCCTATGATTCATACTTGGTTTTTATCATTTGCGAACATCGAGTCATTCTTCTACATTCTTCCTTTATCTTGCTCTTGAATTTGGTCTTGTCGACAACAATCTCTAGTCATGATTTTAATCAATCTTATCTTATTGCATCAATGTGCGTGCTTATTTGTCATCATTTTGGACATCGTCAATCCTAATTAGGGTTTTGTCCTCCTGTCAATCTTGCGATCGATTTTTCATCGATCGTTGTCCTCTTGTCAATCTTGTCCTCTGGCGATCGATTTATCATCAATCCTTATCATTTTCAATCTTGTCGTTTGACGATCGATTTGTCATTGATCGTTGTCATGTTCGATCTTGTCATTTTGCGATCGATTTGTCATCAATCGTGGTCATTTTCAATATTGTTGTTTTGCAATCTATTTTGTCATTGATTCTTGTCCTCTTGTTCGATCTTGTAATTTTGCGATCGATTTGTCATCGATCGTTGTTTGTCTCAATTATGTCAATTTGGATCAATTTGTCATTGTTCCTCGTCAATTGGCGCATTTTCTCAATCAAATCATTTATCACATTGGTCATTTATCAATCCAAAATCAAATCATGATCGATATCAATTATCTTCAATCAAGACCTAATTGTCATTCTCGCATTGCTAATTCGTCTTTTAGGGTTTCGTGATTTAATCATTTAACCTAATTTGTCATTTCCTCCTTTAGGATTAATAAATTATTTATTTATCCTAAGTTTTCTTGTCACAATTAAATGTTCATTTAATTGGCTAATTATTCCTCTTTGTGAATTAATTAATAAATGACAAATTATTAATTAATTTACCTAATTTCTAATTTCTATCAATTTCTTAATTCCTAAATTCTTAATTCTCTAATTTCCTAATTTTCTAATTCCTAATTTCAATTTCCTCCTATTTCTCTCCTAAATTCATGGAAATGACATGTCAATTTGTCATAAATTTGTCATAATTGACAATCAATCAATTTTGACATAGAAGTTGTCATAATTTGTCATAAATTATCAATCAACAAATTTTGCATAGAAAGTGCATAATTTGTCATAATTGACATAATTGATTTGCAATTTCCATTTGAATTGAATCATGCTAATCTTGTCATCTCTCCAATTCTTCTATAAATTGGATGATCTTCATCAATCAAAGAAAATTGGTAATCAGACTATCGAATTTATGTTTCTAGTACTCTTGATCAAAAATCTTGTCTACTTGCTTTCAATTGTGTGTGTGCACTTGTAGGTGAGATCCACAACCAAACCATTTGAAGAGGAAAGAAGAACAATGGAGCCGCATGAAGGAGCATTCAAATCTGCTATTGGTTTGCATATGTCTTTAATTTTGAATGTTTTTATTTCATGTCTCTATTGAGTGTTGTTTAGGATAGATCATTGCAATGAATGCATTTGTGATTGAGCTATTATGTTTATCTTGTCTTGTGATGATTTCCTATTTCCTAAGCTACAAATACTATACTATGTCATCAAGCAAAGAACCTAGTCGGTAAACCCTAAGGAACCTAGTCGGTAAACCCTAAGGTTATTGATATCGGTTAATGAAGGCGGAATGTCTACCGAGTAAAGTTTAGTATTTACCGAGTTGCAACTGAGTTATGACAGATCGCATTGGATGGATAAAAGCATTATTTAATGAAGGATGCTGATGAGCTAGAGATGTATAAATGATTGGTATGCCACACATAAAGTTTGTTAAGGATCTATGGCAATGGAAGATCGGTAGGAAGATCTACAACACGGATTGAACTACAATAACCTTTTGCAAGTTCCAAGAAAGGAATGCAAGTCCCTAGGCAAGGTAAAATGTTTTTAGATCAAAGGATGCATTGAACCTGGTCAAGATTGAAGATTTGATGGCTAAGATTTATCATGGGAAATGTGATCAAGGAGATTCAGCAGTTAGAAAATTGTTTATAAATAAGAAATTATTGATGAACAATGTATGTGGGCAAGTGTAAGCACAGGGATGCTACATAGTGATTACTGAGCACAGAAGCTTGAAGACCTATTTGAATAATAGAGTAGGGAGCCTAGTAGAGGGATAAGATAAGTCCTATGACAAGATTGTTTTGAGCAAATAAGAATCTGCTTTAGCATTTTAGATGTGAAGTTGCAGATATATTTTTATTACTGTTATTTTGTAAGTGATAGAAAATCTCTTAACCAAGTGGACTTAACTGTCTTATTTGTAAACCCTCTAGCAAGGTAACATTCTAAATGAGTGCTTAAAATCCTTTGAAAAGGTCACTTCTAACAAAGGGAAGATCCTAACAGATCTGAGGGAAATCCCTTTACCGGGTCACATCTAGCAATGTGTTTGTAATCTTTAATAGGATTTGCTTTTAACCGAGCATACTCTAGAAGAGTATATTTCTTAGTGGGTCTGAAATCCCATAGTGGTTTTTCCCTATTTGGGTTTCCACATTAAATCTGGTGTTATATGTGTTATGATGATTATGTGTTTATGAGTTTGCATGTTTAGCAGTTTTTGGTTATATTGCTGAAGTTTAAGTTACCGAGGTTGAATCTATTGATTTTATGGAAGATTAAGTTTGTATGATTCACCCCCCCCCCCTCTCATCTTGTTAGCTATTGGCTTCAGAACTTTACAATTGGTATCAGAGCTTTGGACTCCGGAAGAAAAAGTTTAAAGGAACTTGAGGCAAAGATCCAAAAATGTATAAAAGGGATGCACCAAAGCTGAACAAGTCAAGTTTCTCCACATGGCAAAAAAGGATGAAGCTGCATTTATCAGGAATTGGAGAATATGCAACATATTATTTGGAGAATGATTACATACCACCAAACACCAACTCGATGACCTTGGAAGAGATAAAGGCAAAGCAAGAACATATTCAAGCTATGATTGAAATAACATCAGCATTGATCGACTCAGAGTTTAATGATCTAGAAGGTTGTAATGATGCAAAAGCAATGTGGACCAAACTCATATCTGTGTATGGCAGTGATGAAAATGTCCAAAGAGCAAAATTAGATAGTCTAAGAGGAAAACTTGAATCCATGAGAATGAATGAAGGTGAGAACATAACCCAATATAGTACAAGGTTAAAGGAGACTGTCAACCAAGTTAAAGGAGTGGGAGGAACTATTGAAGAAAAGGATGTAACAAGTAAGTTGTTGAGAACCCTTCTACCTGCTTATGTCATTCAATTCTCTGCAATCAATGAATTGAGGTCTGTACCTAACATGCCAGTTTCTTTGGATGCTACTATTAGTAAGCTACATGCATTTGAGTTAAGTAATTTTGATAACAGTGGGTCTTCGGTAAATAAAGTAGCAACTGCATTCAGTTCTTTTCATATTGGTGAATCTGATGATTACAATGATAGAATGAGTAAGTACTCTGAAGGGAATCACAGTGGAGCAAATGAAAGATTTCGTAAGAACATGGAAGAAGTGCACAAACTGTATGAGGAAATCAAGAAGCAAGAAGAGTTTGAAGCATTATTAGCCAGAAGGTTACCGAGAGGAAAAGGTAAGTATAAAGGAAAGCTACCTTTAAAATGTTTCAATTGTGATAAAATAGGACATGTGGCTTCTAACTACCCTGACAAAGAATCTAGTGAAAAGAGAGAATACCGAGATAACATGCAGAAAGACAACCAATACAGAGGACACTGAGACTTCAGAAGGAGAGACAGAAAGATATGCCTAGTAGCTGATGAGGAATCCAACGATGATAAATCTGATGAAACTGATACTGAGGAAGTTGTTTATGTGGCTATTAAAGATGGATCAGATGAAGAAAGGTATGAAGAAAAGGCCCTAATATCTCACATAAATAGTAATGATTCTTGGATCATAGACAGTAGATGCTCACATCACATGACAGGTGATAAACACAAGTTTGTTAAATTAGAAGACTATGATGGAGGCTATGTAAGATTTGATAATGATGCACCATGTCTGGTGAAAGGTAAAGGATCTATAACACTTCTTGACAATGCTAAATGTGATGATGTATACTGGGTTGAAGGATTGAAATACAATTTATTGAGTGTAGCATAGCTAAACAATACAGGATACCGAATAGAATTTCAGAAAGGAATTGTCAAAGTTCATGGCAAACATGGAAAGTTAGCTACTACCGGGACACAAACAAAAGGTAATAGATTTCATCTTGACTCAACTCAGAACAAGTGTCTTTATGCAAAAATAGATGATACCTGGTTATGGAATAAAAGGTTTTGTCATGTAAATTTTGATAATCTGGTCAAAATAAGCAAGAAGCACCGAGTAAGAGGTCTACCGAGCTTAGAAAAACCTGAGAATGCTATATGCCGAGGATGCCATATGGGTAAGATGACAAGATCAAGCTTTACAAGTAAGTCCTACACTTCTAAAGGAATTTTAGATCTAGTACACACTGATCTTTGTGGTCCCATGAAAGTTTAAAGTTATTATGGTGATAAGTATTTCATATTATTTGTGGATGATTACTCAAGGATGATGTCAGTTATGTTTTTAAAACAAAAATCAGAATCTTTTCAAATGTTTAAATGGTACAAGGCAAGAGTTGAAAATGAAACAGGAAGACATTTGAAATATCTTAGATCTAATAGAGGAGGAGAGTTCACTTCTGATGAATTTAACTTATTCTGCAATGATCATGGTATAAAAAGACAAGTATCTGCACCGAGAACACCTCAGCAAAATGGGATAGCCGAGAGAAGAAACAGATCAATTGTAGATTGTGCCAGAACCCTAATGATAGAAAAAAGGGTACCTCAAACATTTTGGAGAGAAGCAATCAGCACTACAGTTTACACCCTAAACCGAGTTCAACTGAAGAAAGGAACTATGAAGACACCATGTGAGATCTGGTATGACAAGAAACCTAATGTAAGTTATTTTAAAATCTTTGGAAGTAGATGCTATGTTTACAAAGATAACAGAAATGGAAAGTTTGATTAGAAAAGTGAAGAAGGAACATTTCTTGGTTATTCTTCTAGAAGTAAAGCATTTAAATGTCTAATCAAATCATCTAACAAAATAGTAGAAAGTGCAAATGTGAAAATTGATGAATTTGCAAAAAGAAATGATGAAGGAAATTCCAAAGAACCAGAAGATTATGAAGAATTCATTTATGTTCAACCGAGAAGTCCTACCGAGAAAGTTGCTGAAGAAAATGAAGATAATGTCCAATTACTAAGTGATGAAGAAGATTATACAGAACCTACCAAGCCTATATTAGCCAAATATGTCAGAAGACATCATGCATCAAGTCAGATTATAGAAGATAAGGATGATCCAGTGATGACAACGAACAAACTAAGACAGAACACATGTCTGATATCCGAATTTGAACCGAGAATAGTAAAAGAGGCATTTAACGGTGAAGATTGGGTAAATGCTATGACAGAAGAGATTGATCAAATCAAGAAGAATGACACATGGACACTAATCCCAAGACCCAAGGACAAAAATGTAACCCGTACAAAGTGGATTTTCAGAAACAAGCTAAATGAAAAAGGTGAGGTCATTTGGAACAAAGCAAGACTAGTTTGCAAAGGTTATGCTCAAGAAGAAGGAATAGATTATGGTGAGACTTTTGCACCTATGGCTAGACTTGAGGGAGTAAGAACATTGTTGGCATATGTTGCTTTCAAAAATTTCAAGATATATCAAATGGATGTTAAATCTGCATTTTTGAATGGTATACTAGAAGAAGAAGTTTACATTGAACAACCTGAAGGATTTGTTGAAGACAAGAGTAAAGATCGGGTATGTAAATTAAACAAAACTTTATATGGTCTGAAACAAGCACCTAGAGCATGGTATGAAAGACTGCACTCTTATTTGATCAAGATTGGTTTTATAAGGACAAGTGAAAACAACAACATGTACATGAAGAATGATGAGGACAATGGAATACTGATCTCAACCATATTTGTTGATGATATTATTTTTTGTGGTAATGACTCCTTATGCAAGAATTTTGGAAATGAAATGTGCAAAGAATTTGAGATGTCATTAATCGGTGAGATAAAAGTATTTTATAGGTTTACAGATACTGCAAATGAAAGATGATATTTTCCTTACTCAATCCAAGTACATAAAGGAAATCTTGAAGAAATTTGGAATGGAGGATTCTAAACCAGTAAGTACTCTTATGACTACTAACTGTAAACTATCAAAGAATGATGAATCTGCATCTGTTGATGAGACACTTTACCGATCTATGATTGGGAAGTTGCAATATGTTGTGCATAGTAGACCGGATATAGCACATGCAGTAGGTATTGTTGCAAGATTTTCTGCAGATCCCAAGGAAACCCATATGGCAGCAATCAAGAGAATTTTCAGATACCTGAGAGGCATTGAAGATTATGGCTTAGTATATGAAAAGAGAAATGATTTTGATTTAAAAGTTTATACTGATGTTGATTGGGCAGGCAACATTGATGACAGGAAAAGCACTAGTGGTGGAGCTTTCTTTTTAGGAGAAAGACTAGTGAGTTGGCTTAGTAAGAAACAAGGATGTATTTCACAGTCAATAGCAGAAGCTGAATATGTTGCTGCAGCATTGAATTGCACAAATATAGCATGGATCAAACAACAGTTGGAAGGTATAAATGAGAAAGTTACCGAGCTAGTAACTATATTTTGTGATAATACGAGTGCCATTAACATTTCAAAGAATCCGGTAATGCACTCTAAGACAAAGCATATATCCATAAAGTATCATTATCTCATAGAAGAAGTTCAAGAGAATAAAGTTGTACTAGAACATATCAGTTCAAAGGAGCAAATAGCAGACATCTTCACAAAGCCACTGCCAAGGGACACTTTTGAGTATCTCAGAAGCAAGTTAGAGGTCCTACCCCTATCTTCTACTCATTGACAAAGTTCAGTGAAAGCATCAATTCGATGAATCTATAGAATATTATGTGTGGATTGATGTTGATTTACGCACTTTAGAAGGTTTTCTAAAGGTGTGCAGGAAATAGTGAATAGAGACAAGTTGCTCTGACCGAAACTAAGATGATACATAGTGTAGCGTCGTAAATTGTACGCACTCGCTAGGGTGGTACAATTTCACACCTAGTTTAGCACCCGCCTTAGTGCATTTTGCATTCTGCATTGTATTTCTCCTTAAGCACTTAATTAATCAAATTAATTAGGTCTAAGGTCTTATTTCATCATTCTCTACATCATAAAGTTGGGCCCTTTCACTAAAGCGTGCCCTTCGCATTTTATTCCTCCAATACATCACTTAATCAAAAACCCTAATTAAGTCCTATTTCGAACTTGGGGGCTTGGTTTCGGGGTCTAAACATCTCGAAATCACCTGTAACTTCGGGATTCTCTCTAAAATCATCATATCCGACGGCCCTAAAAATTTGGTGAAAAGTTGTTGGGACCATGGCGCCCGTGCAACATGGTCCCGGACATTTTTCCCAAAATTTTGGGAGCATGATCTAATCATAAAATAAAGCTTAACCCCAAGAAATTGGCGGGATATTCAATCTCTAGGTCGGCCAAAATACGAATTTACGACCTAGGGTTTCATACATAAAAGCTCTCTTTCCTCATTGGAAGGGATCGGATTTTTGTTTCCAGGAACTTCATATGTAGCGAAAGAGCAAATCTTTGAAGACTTCAACAACACTCAACATCATTCTATCAAGAATCTATCAAATTCATTCATTCATCCAATTAGGGCTTGGAAGACATTGAAGAATAATAGGAGATTACCGACTGAAGATTGGCTTGTACTCCTTCCTTGAGGGTTGGGTATGATTTCATATTGTTTTCATGTCCTTACATAATCTTTGATACATCATTTATTCATGCTTTAGATCATATTGCATCTTGATTTAGAGCATTTACATTATCATTTACAAGCAATTAGGGTTTACTTTCTAGGTTGCTCTAGTTTGCTTTCTTGCATTTTGGACCTTGCACACACACTAGGTCTGCACACACAATACATTTTACAAAACAACTTGGCTATTCGTGGAGGTGGAAATCACCAAAGCGGGGGTTTGACTAAGGCAAAACCCTATATAGCCACCCTTCCCCCTTTTCAGATATTATTGCAGGTTTCGGGATTCGGACGACGCCGCAGGACACAGATCCGGAAAGAGGAGACTAAGACAGAACCCTGTGTAAAATTGCAGCTCAGAAGACCAGGACAGGGGCGCTGGGCGCCCTGGTCCTGCCAGGACAGGGGCGCTGGGCACCCTGGTCCCTGGGACAGAGGCGCTGGGCGCCCTGGTCCTCCGGACAGACAGCTCTCCGACAGTTTCCAGACAGTGTTTCAGGGTGCAAAACAGTGGTTTCCGGTGCAGTTTTCAGGACAGTGGCACCCGCGCCCCCGTCCCGAACATTTTCAGTCCAATTTTGACTCCGGGTACATATCTGCATTCTTATTTTATCCTTACATTTACAGTTGTCTATTGTTTAATCTCAATTCTGCAAACTTGCTACTAGTTCATACTTACATTTCGAGGTTAGGGTTTGAACTTGTATCATTTTAGCTTTCAATTTCAACAAGGGAATAGAAATCCTAATAGATATCCCGTGGCTCTCTCTTTCACCAAAAGAAGTAGCCAACCGTGCGATATCTCTAGGCTCTTTCGTATTCCGCAATGTGTGTCAAAAGTTAGGATTAGGGTACATTGTCCTAGTCTCGCTTTTTCCCCTACACACATAGCAAGGTAAATCACTTCACAGAGGAAGAAATCATGATTTAGTTCTTTTACTTTTTGGCATTGTTGTCAAAGGGGGAGAAGACTAAATGGTAAAATCCTAAATGAAGAAGATAACGGAAGACTAATGACAAGGGGAGAAGACTTAATACAAGTCACAACTCAGAAGCCTAATGAAAAAGAGAGAAGACTTCAGAAGATTTTAACGGCTCAAGGATAACAGGAGAAGTCTAACAACAATCTGAATCCGAATGAATTTGAATATCTTGTTGGTATTACCATTTAAAAGTTGGTTTTGCCATCAATGCCAAAGGGGGAGATTGTTGGCATTTCAATAGAAGGAGATTGTTAATATTCATTAAGGATATTGAGAAGGTTGTTGAAGATTATTGATATAACTGAAAAGGATGATAACTATCTTTATAACATTATTTTATCATTGATCTCAAGAAATTGATTTTCTGATTCAGTATGATGTTGCCATATCTTAAGAAGATTGATTTGAAGAGAATTAAGATGTCGGTAAAAGACACAGAAAGAATGTGATAAGAAAAGGGAGAAATAAGTTATTCAATGGGGCAACTATTACCGAGTTAGACAATGATGAGATCATGATGTTTAGATTGTTTTGATATCCTACATATGTTGTTGATTGTAAGGTTAATACTATACTATGTCACCGAGCAAAGAACCTAGTCGGTAAACCCTAAGGAACCTAGTCGGTAAACCCTAAGGTTATCGATATCGGTTAATGAAGGCAGAATGTCTACCGAGTAAAGTTTAGTATTTACCGAGTTGCAACTGAGTTATGACAGATCGCATTGGATGGATAAAAACATTATTTAATGAAGGATGTTGATGAGCTGGAGATGTATAAATGATTGGTATCTCGCGCATGAAGTTTGTTAAGGATTGGCAATGGAAGATCGACATGAAGATCTACAGTGCAGATTGAACCGCAATAACCTTGTGCAAGTTCCAAGAAAGGAATGCAAGTCCCTAGGCAAGGTAAAACATTTTCAGATCGAAGGATGCATTGAACTTGGTCAAGATTGAAGATCTGATGGCTAAGATTGATCATGGGAAATGTGATCAAGGCGATTCAGCAATTAGCAAATTGTTTATAAATAAGAAATTATTGATGAACAATGTATGTGGGCAAGTGTAAGTACAGGGATGCTACATAGTGATTACCGAACACAGAATCTTGAAGACCTATTTGAATAATAGAGTAGGGAGCCCGACAGAGGGACAAGATAAGTCCTATGACAAGATTGTTTTGAGCAAATAAGAATCTGCTTTAGCATTTTAGATGTGAAGTCGCAGATATATTTTTATTACTATTATTTTGTGAGTGACAGAAAATCTCTTAACCGAGTGGACTTAACAGTCTTATTTGTAAACCCTCTAGCAAGGTAACATTCTAAATGAGTGTTTGAAATCCTTTGACAAGGTCACTTCTAACAAAGTGAAGATCCTAACAGATCTGAGGGAAATCCCTTAACCGGGTCACATCTAGCAATGTGCAAGGAATCTTTAACAGGATTTGCTTTTAACCGAGCATACTCTAGAAGAGTATATTTCATAGTGGGTCCGAAATCTCACAGTGGTTTTTCCCTATTTGGGTTTCCACGTTAAATCTGGTGTTATATGTGTTATGATGATTATGTGTTTATGAGTTTGCATGTTTAGCAGTTTTTGGTTATATTGTTGAAGTTTAAGTTACCGAGTTTGAATCTGTTGATTTTATGGAAGATTAAGTTTGTATGATTCACCCCCCCCTCTCATCTTGTTAGCTATTGGCATCAGAACTTTACATCCATATTCGTCGAGCACTCCCATTAACTTTTTATTCATGCATACCGGGCAAACCTCCCACTAAAAGAAATAAAACATCGGTCTGATTTTTAAGAGTTTCATTTTCAAAACATAAGCTTTGGACATTCAAACTTAAGTTGGACTTATTAATGAGAACTACTGTTTATTAATTTCTTATTCATTTTGGTTTATACTTTAGTTTAAAGTATGCACTTAAAATATTAGTTCTTTTCTTTATTTCAGAATTAATGAAACTTTTTTTTTAAGGCTCATGCAGGCTTTATCAAAGCTATTCTATTTTTTATTTTTAACTTTGAATATAGTTTTGTTTTATTAGCCGATAGGCTATTTAATATGGGCATAGCCCACCGGTATTGTCTCACGCACATCAGAAAGGAATCACCCGCAGTCGGTTTCCTTCAACTCTCGGTAGGGTGATTTTATTCACTAACTTATGTGCAAAGTATATTATTTATGCTTTGATTTGATGGCATAAATATTAATGATAATGATGTTGACTTCGATGTTAACGAAATTAATAGGGGAAGGGAATTAGTTGATATAAAGGTTGGCGTGCTTATTAGATTCCATTCTTCAAATTAATAATATGTTTCAAGAAAAACAAAAGCAGGTGGAGTGGAATTAGAGTCCCATATATCATTTCTTATTTTGTAACTGCAAATTTCTTCAACAAATAAATATACACATTTAACATCGCCAAATCCACAAACCTACTCACCTTTCATTATTTTTAAATGAATAATGTAGACATTGTCATAAAACAAGTAAAATATTTTCTTAAAACATTTTTTAATCAAACATTTTGGCATAGTGATCGCTCCACATTGTATTTTATTATTAATTGTATTTTAGCAAAGTAATACTATTACTAACGCCACACGAAATTTATTTTTTGTCTAGGCACTGATTTTGTGGCACGATGTCAATTCTACACAAACAGAATGTTCCAGTATAGCCACGCACCCAATAATGTGTTTAGGTAAAGTTTTACGTGTCTTGAAACTAATAAAATAGAGGGTAAAACCTAAAACCTACTATTTGGCAAGATAAACTTCTCCCTAGGTAAACCTCTGCATGGCATGAAACTAGGAATTTGATCTGGAAATTTGATCGCAAATTCAGAACCCTGTTTTTTGTCGCCCACCGCTTTCTTCCTGCTTATATACAGCCATGTAAGGAAGAAGGAGAACAAAAATTGAGATCAACGAATAGGCTGCAATTAAACTTAGTTCAAGTGAAGTGATATTTTGTTAAATTTAATTTTAAATCTTTAATAGTTGAGTCCGATACCGATGTTTGAATGATACATCCAGGTTTCGTTGATAGTAGGGTCTTATAGAGATTGGGAAATGATGCAACAATCAAGTTTTTATCATTGTTCCATATCCATTATGCTTGAATTAGAACGTTGTGTTTATTCAAAACTGTTAGAAAAAAATGATTTTTGACATTTTTATATAATTTCCTGCATTTTATTATGTTTATCTTACAAAGCTTATTGTGAAAGAATGGAAGGTTTTTAGTCTGCAATGTCTATATATATTTAGAGTTAGACAAATTAATTTTTTCATCAGACTTAGAGCACCCAAATTTTTCTATCTTCAAGTACACAAAATTAAATCCCGCAGTAGCTTAAGTTCTATATTTAGGGCTTGTTGGATATCGAGTTTACCCTGTTTATCTAGAAGCATATTATCCGATTGCATAGTCACCAGTTCAAGTTTGAATTTTATAATAAGAAGATACACACACAAACACATACAGATAGATATAGATATAGATGGATAGATGGATAGATATATAGTTTTGAATAAATGGATCCATTGTAGTGTCTGTGTAGGGATGGGGCTCTTTATTCAATTCCTTTCCTATGGCTTTTTGCAGTTTTGTTTAATTTGAATAAAATAATTTTTTATTCTTATTGAACTAGTGATTTTACGGCAAGATTTAGGGATATTGCAATTTAATCTTTTCAAATTTGATTTAATTCAAGTTTCTGAATGTTTGTAATGAGTTTGCAATTTGATCTTGTCAAATTTGGAAGGAAAGTAGCATAAGCACGCCCTTGCTAGAACTAAGAAAATTCCATCAAATATTTCATAAGTTCTATAAAAAATGGAATTGGCTCAATTCTTTTCAGGTAAACCATTTTCTATGGATATCTAAACAAACATTGTGTGACAAAATGTTTATGAAATTCTAGAAGTTTCTGAATGTTTCTAATGAGTTTGCAATTTGTTCTTAAGTTTTTCAAATATTTGATCTTTTAAAATTTAAAAGGAAAGTAGAATAAGCACACCCTTCCCGACACTAACAAAATTTCATCCAAGTATTGGGATCTACTGTTAGAAGTAGAGGAGGAAGTTGTTATGTTCACAACTCAAGACCATTTTTAAAAATGAGATGCCTAGCTTCTTTGGAGGATTAGGTACAATTCAAAATTTCCTTGACATCAGAAGGCTGGAGATCCATGCCAGAGAATCACAATGTGTTGAAATCCAATTTCTTTAGTCAGAAAAGATGACCTACAACTAAAAACTTTGTTACGGGTTCAATCCATCTAATTCAGTTGGCTATTCATAATAATTTTGATGAGATCGGACACTGTTTCACTTGATAGCTGAGATTTAAACATTCTCCCAAAAAATCTTACCATATTTATTTTTAAGATTTGCTGAAATCTCTCTATTTCAGATTTGCCAAAAATGTCATCTCTCCCACAAAATATATTTGCCAAAACTGTCATCTCTCCCACGAAATATATTTGCCAAAATAATGAGGCTCATTTAATGCGCATTGATCTTGGTGCAAATCCATTGCCTCGCAAGCTCTTTAAAATCAACATTTGATCATGCCACAATTCAACAAGGCAAGAAACAAATCTGATTATAGTTTGGAGAAGCTCCCTTTGTTGTTTACATAAACCCTTTCAAAGGTGAGTAAATAAAAAAACAATTACTGGATTTTTTATGATGTTGATAAATAGATTATTTGTCTATATTTGTTTATAGTTTTATCTGTTTTTAGTTGTTCTTGGTAGTTTGCTTCCCAAATGGCCGCCTTCTTTGTATTTACCTGATTCCATCACACAGCCTTCTCTGTATTTATATGATTTCATCGCGCAGGCAATATTTTCGTTTAAATGGCTGCCCTAAAAAACTTGCCTGCCCTTATAACCCTAAAGCCTCATATAATCTATAAGATTCATTTTTTTATTCTATTGTTTTAGAAACTAAATAGTATATTAAAACAAAGTTAGGAGGATACTAAAGTGTTAAATAAAAGACTCTATAGCATTCAAATTAAAAATAAATAAAAAATGGCTTTTAAATAATATATTAATATTTATATGGGTGTTGGTTAGGTTCTTTTGGTCACAAATTTCAAATTTTGGATTAAGGGGGATTTAGAGTCATATTTGTATCTTTTTCATGATTATTTAAATTTCATAAAGTATTAATGTTTGTGTAATTAGATTTTACAATAAAGTATTAATGTTTGTGTAATTAGATTTTACAATATAAACAAAAAAGCACAATATGTAAAAAAATTCTATTTGAACCTTAGGTACACAAGGTTCAACATCTATGCATACCCACCATCACTCAACACTCAAAATCCCTATTAAAGATATGCACCCATTACGAGGTCAGTCACTGACCACATTTCAAGAAGACATGAAGTGTGTACAATACATTCTCATTGATGAGGTGAGATTCATAGTACCAAAACTACTTATATGAACATACATGATGTTACGTGAAGCTTTCCCGAATAGACAACATTTACCATTCGGAGGGATATCCATGATTTTGATCGGTGACCTTGCACAATTATCACCTATAATGGACAACCCTATCTACACATCCCACTCAAGTGACCTAGCACTATGGAACCTATTTACAACAACCATAACCTTACAAACAATATTTCCAACACAAGCATGATTTAGACAAATTCTTACCAACATACGGAATGCACAACCGGAATAGGATGATTGGCAATTGTTGATGTCAGACATAACCAAGGAGCTTACACCCATTCAGAATGAACAATTTAACAAATCAATACACCTATTTCATACAAATGACTTGGTAAGGAGTCATAACAAAAAGATGTTGCAAAAATGGACGAAAAAACAAGTTCTATTATGCAAAGGCCAACGAATAATGCTAACAGCAAACATATGGACCAAAGCAGGCCTTAGGTGAAGTACTCGATATTGTGTATCAATATGGGTCCAAGCCACCAGATATTCTAGCATATGTTATAACAAAAATTGATAACTACATTGGGCCACCATGGAATCCGACAGATCCAAAAGTTGTACCAATAACTCTAATATCACTGGGAAACAGAAGACAAGTCCTGCTTGAGATGGCATGGGCTATAACAGTCCACAAATCCTAGGGCTTAACACTCCAAAAGGTAACGATTGATATAGAAGCAATTGAAAGGCAAGGCTTGACATTTACAACCATATCCAGAGTTAAATCATTAGACGATCTTAGTATATAACCTGGATTCTCCTTAGAGAGATACTCTAAAATGCAAAACAATCCATATACCATCATCAAGAAGAAAGAAAAAGAAAGACTACAACAACGATCTCTCTAAGATAAAAAAAAAAAGCTATATGTCAAAACTATTAGACATTGATTATATTGTTACGTATTTCTATAATGATATTTGTTCAAAATTTGGGATGTTTGAATCTTTACAAACTTATTTAGTACTAAAAAAGTTTTTTTGAAAATTGGCATTTGATTTCACAAAAAATCGCATAATTATTAAAAATGTTAAATAATTTGGGTAAATAAAAATTATTTCACTAAGATTATGATTAACATCAATAGTACTTGATGTAAATTACTTCATGTGAATTGAATCCGAAATTTATTTTTTGACTTGTGAATACGTAGTGATGTCATTCAACATCTTAGGAATGGAGGAAGAATCCCTTTATATAATAAGACAAGAAAAAAACGTATACCAACATATATTTTTTACTTAAGATTATATTATAATATTAATATTGGTGTTTAGATTTCATAATTTAATCACTTTGTTCATATTATAGATAATTATCACTAATAAATGCAGTTTTCACACTCGAATTTTATACCCTCCAACATAATGATTAAAATATATTTTACTATCGACTAATCATTGCACCTTTGTTTTGGTGCAAGCGCTAGTTTTTATTTTAAACTTAAAACATGAGCTTCAAAAGAACATGTAATAGATTAGGATAAGTTTTACTTTTACTTTTTTTTCCAAGAAAGCATAATTTAAATAAAATTTCTATTTAATATGATATAAAATAAGTTCAGTTTAGTTTATTTTTAAATTATGATATAGTAGATTTATTTTTTTAATTAAATATATATAAATTAAGTTTATAAATCATTATATGTTTTATTCAAATAAAAATATTTTCATGTATTTTAAATAAAATAATAATATAACTCTTTTTTTATTTAATTTTCCAATCTTGAATGATCTAAAAGCACATCTTATTTTAATCAAAACATAACATTTTTTTTTAATAATTGAGAATTAGTTAAAATCAATAATAAAATAAGAATTAAAATAAAATTTAGTTAGGAAAGAAATCGGGTTATGACACTTTGATACCCTAATCCTTGAGTCCTAAGGTTTGTCTTAGGAATAATCAAATCAATGATGCCTTGCTTTTGTGCCCATAGACCACTGCAACCATCATATCTTTTCTTTGGTATGATAGTGTAACTAGTACCATATTGTTTGACAGGTAGTTGTATGTGAAGTCTCTCTTGTTCATCTCAATAGAGCCAATTGGAAATGTCTTCGCCCAAAGATAATTAGTGTTGTAAATTTTACACATGTTATGCAAGTATTTTCATTGATGTTGGGGTAACATGTGTGTTGGAATTTTGGATGGGATCCACAAATGGGTTGGTGTTAGTTTATGATGGTGGTTGAGTGAAGCTTGTAGCATGATGACCGAGATTTTGGAAAAGGTTGTTTAGGTTAGATGAAGATGTATAAGAAGGTGGTGGTATGTAAGTGTTTTAAAAGTTTGTAAAACTTTTCAATGGTGTGAAGTAAGTAAATGGAGGGTGAATTTGAGGATGTGTGATGGTCAAGACTTGATTGGATTATGATGATGTGATAAGATTTTGCTAAGTTGTGTTTTGGGTGGAATACACACTATAAGGTGGGGTGGTTTGGTTGGAGGATGTTGTCCTTAACGTGCTATTTTGCATGGATGTTACTATCACTATGGATTTTGAAACAATGCTATTGTTAGGTTGCAATGTGCATTGTTGCAGTGTTGACTTTGAATTGAGTTTTGGGTGTTAATGCTTAAAGATGTCACAGTGGAGGTTGTGGTGGAATGATTTGCATTAGGGGTTGCCATTGTGTAGAGTGGGTTGTTATATTGGGAATTAAAAGACGATATAGACATGGTGACAATGTTAGTATTATTTTTTAGAGGAATAGTAGTGGATATTTGGTTTGATAATGAAGCTTGTGTATCCCATGTTGTATGATATCAATACTAAACTAACATAAAATTAGGGATAATTGGGCTCCATTCTAAGCCAATAGTAAAAAGAATTTGTCCTTATTGTGATTTATGAGGGAATTGATAATAGCTAAGATTTGAGGATGGTGTTGTGCTTGATCTAATTCTCATTAGTTAGCCTTGATTGAATGTTTGGTAATGAGAAAATATCATTCGGGTATGGAATTGTCATCATGGTTGCCACATGCACAAGTTGTCACGTTGTCTTATGGGAGTTAGACCCTATGTTCATAGTTGATGTGGGATTAAAATAAAGGTCTAGTATCAGGTCTTGTTGATTTTCTTGCTCTATTGTTTGGTATACACAATGATGAATTTCTAGGATGACACTAACACATGTAAGGATGATGAAATAATGATAATGCAATCTATAAAATGAGTATGGTTTTTTTGTATTCCTAGATTTTGGATGGTATTTGAATGATAAAGAAACTAAGGAATGACGATCTTTTTTGGAGCTTTGAGATTTTTAGATGACAATGTAGCTAAAAGATGACAACACTATTCTATGTTTTTGGGTTTTTTGGGTCTTTGATAGTGCCTTGATGATTAACTTAGTAAAAAAATTATGCAATACTATAGTCTTGATTCCTAGGAAATTTATGAGCATGAACTTATGGATGTTCACCTATGAAATTGAAAGAGAAACATTGAATTGAAGATAAGATGATGGTTGATTGATTGATGATTTGATATAAGTTGTGACCCTATGCTAGAGTGACGAGCAGGAATAACTTTAAGAAACCACCCCTCCGGCAAAAGTGTAAAATCTTGGTGAATCAGACATTATTTTTTGGGGGAAATTTTCATATTGATGGTGAATTTTCTTTTCAAAATAGGGAAAAAATTATTTTGTATTGGCGATTTTTTTCTAGAGTACGAAAATTCCATAAATTTCTGGTGAATAATACCTTGTTCTATGGAGAAATATATATATTGTAGGAGGTGAATAATTGTTAAAAGGAACAAATATATAATTGTATGGGCGAAAAATTTTACTCCAAAGGAAAAATTATTTAAATGTATTGGCAATTTTATCCACTGCTTGAAAATTATTTAATTTGTTTTGGCAAATATTTTGTTATTTATGGGAAAATATATAATTTATTGGCTTATGAATTCATTGACATTAATAGACAAGGCACATCACATCCTATCAGTAAATTACATTGAGTCTGGACTCTACATGATGTATCAATAAGCGCGGCCTCTTTGACACGTGAAGGGTAACACATACCTAAAATTCATCAATGATTTTAAACCGTTTGATGATCGTAGATCAATGGCTGAAGTTTTATTTCGGCCCAATTTTTTGAAGAGAACATAGCTCACCAGAAAGTGCCTGGAATGGAATTGGATTCAATAGACATGTATCAATTGTCACAATCAATAATTTCAATCATTTAATATATATCTAGTCACTAACTGCAATCCACTATGTCCCCATGACTTCCAATGTGGTACTTGCCAACTTGGTACTGGTTTATAGTTGTTTCCAATTTCGCACACTAGTGCATTTATGGGAAAGATTTGCAGAGATACGAAAGATTTAAAAAAATTTAAAGCAATTAATACGGTTAGAGAAGTAATTATTACAATAAAGAGCTTCAACTATTTATATATGATCTCTGCTTCTTTCATCTTCAATTAGCCTTTGCCATTTGGTAGATAAATCATCAGAGCTCATGGTATTTAAATTCTGCCTTTGGTTTAGGTCTATAGGCTCAGGTTGTTTAATTTGGTAATTTGATTCTCAAGATGGACACTCTCATCCGCTTGAGAAGCATTTCTACAGAGGACCAGAGGGCCTTTCTGAGGCTTCGTTAGAGACCCAACCCTCCAATCAGTCTGCAAGGAGGTTGGGTCGTTCACTAATGTGGTTGTGCAGATGGTGCTGGGTAGAGACTTTCTGCGAAACAAAAATAGATACTGTGTTAACACAGACATTCATCTCAGTTCTTGGTGTCTCTTCTAGACCTTGGAGGAGACAAGGTGGACATGTTGATGTTGTTGAGGAAGGTGTTTAAGGAAGACTTCCTTGGATACGACATTACTATTGTCGTCCTTGCACAGGTAGGGGTGGGGATCCCTTGGGCGAGTGAATTAACCAAGCTTCTCCTCCCTGACTAAACAATGCAAGTGGCTAGGCAACCGTTTCTTTTGAACCTAAATGTAGAGCAATTGACGCGTCACAAGAAATGGGCGCGGATTGGCAGGGACTTTCTCCAGAAATGGTTGCTCTTGGATGACTTTCCAAACTACAGGCGGCTTGAAGAATTCTCTCAGCTTATGTTGTCTGAAGAATTCTACATGGAAGGAGGGCCAGATTCTTAGGGTAAACCATCCACTACCTGTGCCCTAGCCCGACCCCCTAATAATTTTTTTTTTGCCTATGTCCTCGAAACCTCACAAGCTCAATGGCTCACTCATTTTGGCTTTAAATTTTTTAAGGGACTCAAGTCTCAAACATGTAAAAATTGTAATTTTCCAAAGTATAAATATTAATGATAATTTTTCAAATTCCAGTTTGTTTTAGTTTGCCTCTTATGGATATAAAAATACTTTCTATTTCATTTTTATTAATGAATGTTTTTCAAATGTTTTTTGTCTATGAGCTACGTTATTTCAATATTTTGTTAAACAATGAAAATAAATTTAATACTGTGATCTTTTTTATGTAATACTTCTCTCTCTCTCTCTCTCTCTCTCTCTCTCTCTCTCTCTCTCTCTCTCTCTCTCTCTCTCTCTCTCTCTCTCTCTCTATATATATATATATATATATAATTCACTTTGTTCCATTAATTATTTGTACATTGATTATGGTTGATTATAATTTTATAAATATATAAAAAAAGATGTTTATCTCACAAAAAACAAGTGAATTAAAACTAAAAGTCCAACTTACTTGTTGTTGAAGTTTTGAACTAGTGCATGCGTGGGTTGGTACTGGGTACATGCTATGATTTATAGTTAAGATTTTGTCATAATGAAGAAGTTTGAGACATTTATGAAGGGCAGATGGGATCGCTTTCATGGAAGAGAACCAAGGGCAAGGATGTCCCAACTTCACACAAAATTGATCTAATGTAGGATTTAGGTCCTAGGAATGATAGCAAAAATGACATCTAAGCACTTAGTACCAACCTTAATAGGAAGAGTAATAGAACCTATAGTAGGACAAGAGAAACCATCAAAGATCTTAACCATTAAATCAAATTTATCATATCAATATGTTACTTCATGCAATTGTAAAGTATAAAGATATTCTTAAGTTATTACATTCACCATACATGTGTAACCTAATAATCATCAATGAGAACCCCTCGTGAGAGTATGTCTTTGATCTTTGCAGTGATATATAGACTTATAGTGGGCTGTCAGGTGTTTCAATAGTCTCACTAGGATCAAAGGTAATGCATATTGCATAGGTTCTTAGGAGGTGCAGGTTTATCAATAAGATTCACCACATTATTAGACTCGAGGCCAAGGTCATTAGAAGAAAATTCAAGATTCTAGACTCAATTAGAGAACAAGATTAGACTCAATTAGATCAACGACTTAGGGTGGATTTTTCATAGAGGCTATAAACTTTGTTGTAAATACAATCATATAAATTTTTTATAGTCTTTATTTGTTTATTAAATTAATTTGAACTAAATTAAAATTATATTAAATTAAAATTTATATTAAACTAAATTTATGTTGAACTTTTATATATATTTTTAGTCTTTATTTATTTATTAAATTAAATTAAATTAAAATGTATATTACACTATATTTATGTTGAACTTATATATATATATATATATATATATATATATATATATATATATATATAACTATTTTTTAAAATTATATATCGTAAACATATTTTTAAAGAATTTTGTTAAACTTTAAATAAATATTTTAGATTTATTATTGAATGTTTTCTTTTTTATATTAAACTTTTACCTTTCAAATTGTATATCAAAATTTATATTTTTATTTAGTTGTTTTTTTAATTCTAGAATCTAAGTTTCATGTTCTATACTATTTTTGAATTTCATATTTTTATAAATAATATTAACATTATATTTTGAGATATTTCATGTTCTATACTATTTATGAATTTTATATTTTTACAAAATAATATTAACATTATATTTAATAGTTATCTCAAACTATTGCACATATTTAAGTGTCTCTTATTACGGGACCCACAACATCTGACAATAGGTACCATCGTCCGTTGGATGAGCAAAGATCAATGACTTTCGGCCCGAATGTGGGAAGTGAACACATTTGTAAGAACTTCGTCTAGAATTTAACATTTTACACTTAATTAAATATAATTAAGTTTATAAAGCTCTTTTCGGGCAGAAGTTTAAAATGATTAAACAGACTTAAAAAATAGTCCTGAAAAGTGACTCGAGTGTGGTGACGTGCCCAAAAAATGGCAAAAGTCATGGGACCCATGACAATCGACAATAGATACCATCGTTTGTTGGATGAGCACATATCAACAGCTTAGGGTGGATTTTGGCCCGAATGTGGGAAGTGAACACATTTGTGATAACTTTGCCCAAAATTGAACGTTTTACATTAAATCAAATATAATTAAGTCTATAAAGCTCTATTTAAGGCTGAAGTTGACGGATTAAAGAGACTTAAAAAGAAGTCCAGAAAAGTGATTCAAGTGTGGTGACGTGCTCGAAAAATGGCAAAAGTCATGGGACCCACGACAACTGACAATAGATACCATTGTCCATTGGATGAGCATAGATCAACGACTTAGGGTGGATTTCGGCCCGAATGTGGGAAGTGAACACATTTCTGAGAGCTTCGCCCGGAATTGAATGTTTTACATTTAATTAAATATAATTAAGTCAATAAAGCTCTATTTGGGGTGGAAGTAGAAGGATTAAAAAGACTTAAAAAATAGTCCAAAAAAGTGACTTGAGTGCGATGACATGCCCGAAAAATGGCAAAAGTCATGGGACCCACACCAACTAACAACAGATACCATCGTCCATTGGATGAGCACAGATCAATGACTTAGGGTGGATTTCAGCCAGAATGTGGGAAGTGAACACATTTGTGAGAACTTTGCCCAGAATTGAATGTTTTACATTTAATGTCCTCAAAATTTAGACTGAAGTAATGAATGTTTTGTCCTTCGACGACAAATAGATATTAATAATAATTAATAAAATTACAACACGATTCTAGATATTTTGCCCTTTAGGTATTACTTTTGTACTTTTTCAGAGTTTTCAAAATAAGTGACTCATAAATCATAATCATATTTCATTTCATGGACAAACCAGTAAATCGGGGGAAATTCAGAAACAACTACTAGATTGAGGAATGCAAGTTGCAACAGAGACTGTCTACGCCAATCTAGTGACATAGAAATTTCGGGTAAAATCTAGAACACCTACATCTTGCCCTTTTTACTTTTTTTAATCTTGTGGTCTAATTTGAGGGTTAGCATTTTTAGGTTTGTATCTAGCATTATTTTGAATTATTAACAATAACAACGATGGGGAAAATGGGAAGCAGTAGTTCAATAGGAAGCCAAGTGAAAAAAAATGTACCTAACTGAACTGGTTAAAACACCAGGTTTCACTAATGAATACCATGATATTTATGACCCTTCTATCCATGGTGAAAAGTGTATCATAGATATTAGATATGCATTGTCTAGTAAGGCGACATATCCAACCAAGACAAATTTTACTATTTTCAACACAATTTTAAAACAAAGAACAAATAAAATTGCATTGTGGGATACTGGATTAGGAAGCATGGTGTTACCTGAAGTATTCCCTTGCCCCGATTTTGTCATGGTTTGCGCCAAAAATTATGATGAAGATAAAAAAATAATTGTCAATAAAAATACAAAAGAGGAAATACTATCCATAAACATGGGAGAATTTGCTCATTTGTTCAACCTAGGGTTTGAAGCACAAAACTCAAACGTCCAAATTAACCTAGGAAAGCTGGCAGAGAATTATGAGAGTCTCGATCCAAGTCGTAGAGATTCATTTATCAAAGCTCTAATAAAGTATGGTACTCTGTTGGATCAGAATCATAAGCCTCCTTATGATTTTAACATTTTTGGTCCATGGATTGGGGATACTATTTCCTTGCTGTCATTTTGCCTGGGATTGGAAAATGATAGGGAAGTGGGTGCAAGCCTTCTTGAAATGATTTATAATATCCATTGTGTAGCTCAGCCAGTAAACTATAATTTTGTTGAGCACGTTGTTTAATCCATGCAAAAACAATTACTAATGATCAAAAAAGGTTCTTGTAAGACATTTAGGTTCTCATCCTACTTGTGCTATCTCCTTCTATCCAAGTATCGTGCAATATTCAAGATCAAAAATCTTCAAATTGTGAACTATAAGATTGATGAGAAGACCCAAAACAGAACAAAGTGTCCAATATATGAGTGGACACAAAAGATAAGGATGCATGATAACAGAAAGAACTACAACCATTTTGTAGACTTCTTTTTGGCACCAATGTATAATGAAATTACAAGCACTCCAATGCTTATATTGCCTATCTCTTGTAGAGATTGCATTCAACTCGGAAGTCAAATAGAATTGGCTGACTGGTTCTTCATGGAAGAATACATTGTGTTAAGGTTTTACGGATCAACAGTAAAACCATACAAACTTCCAATACATGTGACAGAGAGGGTATTTGCATTGGAATATGTATGGTAGCTGGAGAGCACAAATAGGCACTTCCATGGTCAGCAAAAGAAGAGCATATTTCCTTCCTTGCCTTTCTCATGTGGAGGGTTCACATTTGAGAGAAAAGAATTCAATGTGGCACATGATTTTTTGACAGTTTTTAGCTTTGGTGATGAGAGTCTCTGGCAATATGATCCAATCGGTGTAGTTCAAGCAAGGCTTAAGAAAAATGGGAACTCTTCAGCGTTATGTCAACATGAAAGTAAACCATTGTTAGAAAAGCTTAGAAACATGGACTCGTGGGATGAGGTAAAAAAAGAGATGGAGAAAATTGCCGCCGACAATAACATTTCAACAAAAGAAATGTCATCACAAATTATGGCATTGCACACATAGAGGATAACAGAGGAGGGCCAGGACATCCAAAATAGGAGGTCATACAATTTCTACCAAAAATCTGCTAATCCATCTAACAAATCTATTCCCAAATCAATTCTGCAAGAATGTAAAGAGAGTTATTGGAATCAAATCAAAATAAATGATTTTTGGACAATGAGGAAGAATCTTGGTGAACCAAAGACCAGTGCAAAATTTGAGACCATCGAAGAGGATGAAGAGTTTAGCAAATTGTGGAATATGGAGCATCCCACAACAACATATGACAAGAGTGAAGATGATGATGAGTATGAGGTTGAGGCCACTCCAACAACTACTACAGTCCCTAAAATATCAGGTGGAGTCAATGATTCCATGAAAGAAAAATATAGTAAAGGGGAAAACATTGTGGAAAAAATGGGTTTTGTAGGTGGTGGTCTAGGTCCTAGAGGAGAAGGCATTTGGTATCCACTTGAGGTACAACTTCCATTAAATTCAAAATCAAAATCTCTTGTTAAACCATTCATTGGACTTCATTCTTCAGATTCATCATGGAAAGGTACTACTCAATACCCTTAGGGTCCACCTGCATTTGTTTCAGGTTCAAATCCATAACCACCACCACATCATGGTATTCCCATTGGTGGTGAATCAAGTGCCACTGCCACTGGTATTGAATCTGGGGATAGTATTCCTATTAGTGTTCATTCAAGTGCCACTATGATTGGTGGGGTTGGCATGGGTACTACTATTGATACTAGTTGTCTTGGTGTTGGACAAGGGGAAAAACAAAATATCTCTCACAAGAGGCCACTAGTGCTAGATACTCATGCTATTTAGAATCCTATATCAAGTGCCACTGACACTACAAATCAATCATTTGCAGCTTTATATCACACACCTTAGAAGATTATAAAAACTACACATGAAAGTGTCAGTGGGACAGGATCAGGAATGGTTGTTGGTAATCCTAGTAATGCATTAGTTAAAACCACATGCATAAGTGGAAATGGAGCCTCTGCTATGCCTATGTCACCTTTCAAATGTCCATTTGCTTCAGCAAGCCCATATTTTCAATTTCATGATTACTATAAAAAAATTGAACACACAACAAATGCAAATAAATAAAAAAAGAGAGCATTTCACAGGGTTGCCTTGACTGAAGTTTTAGATGAACAATCTGCAAGGAACAGGGTATTTACAAAATATGACCCACACAAAGATATGATGGAGTTCATGGTTGTTATGCCCCCAACTAAAGATAAAAATCGACTACACAGTTAGATAGATCCCTCTGAATTTCAAGTTAGCACCCTCCAAATGGATTTTTTCAAAGTACATAATGTGGACAAATTTAGTGTGTCAAAAAGGACTAACGAAGTGGTCTACACTTCACTGCTAAAGGTGGAGAGAAAAATAAATAAACTAGAGAAACAAATAGAAAAGTTACAGGCAGACCTAGCAAACAAAAATTCAAAGAGGAAAGCAGTAGATAACAAGTGCAATGATTTACAGAAAAGGATAAAAAATTTGGGCTCTGCAATAGAAATTGCAGAGCAGGAAAAGATGGATGCAGAATTGAAGGACTTGAGAGAAAAACTGGCTAAAAGCAATAAAAAAATTGATGAGGAAAGAGTCAGTTTTCAAAAATTATACAAAAGTTATGAGTCTGTTGTTGCCAAAATAAGAAAAACAGAGGACCTATTGGATCATGTGAAGGAAAAAGAAAAATATTTGGAAGAGGAAGTAGAGGAAGAAAGAAAAAAATGTGCACAAATGAAAGAAGACTCGCACAATGCAAATGATAAAATTAAAACTTTGGAAAATAGATTGAAAGATAATATGAAAAATATAGTAAAGTATATACAAGAAAACATTTGGTGGTAAATAATGCAGAGGAGTGATGTGAGACCCTACCCCGACTCAATCTAGCATTTCAGGGATTTTTATGTTGAGACTATTATGGATGCTTTATTTTTATGCATTATGGATTAACTTATATGATTCCATGATTTGGATAACATTGCTATATGTTGATGCTTCATTTATATGCTTTATGATATAGAACTCTACATGATTCTAGAATAGGATAAATTTGAGATGATATATGTCATTATTGGATTTGCAGGACTTTACTATGATGATAGAAATAGGATGCATGTTTTATGTGTGGATCAAAATTATGAGAATTATGATAATTGCTTATATGGAGTTGTTTGAACATAAGATGTATTGATTTGTTTAAATGTATATTGTATGCAGAGTGTTTGATGTGTATTCTTATTCATGTGTTTTATATTATATGAGATTATTTGGAATTACTAATGTGTAATTGAGATGCACAGGAAAATTATCCATGTGACCATGGAAATATTATGGAAAACCAAACCTAGACCTATGTATGTTCGTAAAACCAGGGTTTGTCTATTTGGAGAGACAACACCCCGTTTGTATCGTATTTTATTTGTGAAAGTAATTGTGCATGTGTGTTAAATTGAATTTTGTTAATTTGTGTAAATCCAACAAGAGACAAAATTTTAGGTGTAATTTTGTAAAAGTATTTTTATTGTGTCACTTGACACGTGTTGATTTATGTTTTGATTTTTGAATTGTCTCTTGGAGGGAGTTGTTTAACCATAGCTTTTTCAATTAATTTAAAGAGGTTCTATATTTTTCTAGGGTAGAAAATCTTTGGGGTGGTCAACTTAGGTTTGACCCGAAAATTAACTTTAGGTGGGTTTAAAAAGGGTTAAATGGACTCCTAGGGGTAGTTTAAAGGTGTTTCCTAAAGCCCATAAGGTATACATAAGGGTTAGGAGTAATTTTAGGCATGTAACAACTCCCATGTGGCTATTTAGTCACCCTAAAAAGTGGATTTCCTAAGTTGAGCGAAAATTGAAAATTAGAAAGCATCATCTAAGTTGTTAACTTTCCTTTTTGATGAGAGATCCCTTTTGATCTTTTTTCTGACTTTTCCTTTTTCAATTTTAGAAACCTGTGAGAACTCTCACTGAGGTTTTCTTAGACAAGAATGGGAGATTTTGCGGGTAATCACCCACTCTCCATTTTTGGAGACAAGGAATTTTGAAAGAAAAGATAGATTTGGTTTTAGGAAATTGGCTAAGGGTAGAGAAGCAAGGAATTTGTGGAATTGGGCTGCTCATCCTCAACGAATCTAGCATACCTTTGGGCAGTTGAAGATTGGTTAAATTTCTCTTTGTATTGTTTTTATTTTGCATGTTATGTTGAAAAGATTTGCTTGTGTGAGAAGGCTAGTTTCTTGTATTTTTTTTCCCTTGTGAAAATTTATTTTGTGCTCTACATTTTACTCTTATGTACATTCTATGTTTTGGGAGTAACCAAGGCCTCCTACTCTTGGGAGAGAGAATGGTCTTGTAGGTGGTAGAAGTTTGACAACCCTTGAGTGAGAGGCTCTCGTTATGAGAGTGATTTCAAGGGATATTTATGTGACCCTTGTTCCATGGCTTGTTTATGCATTTGGGGGTCATAAGGAGGGAAATAAGGCATGAATGCCTTGGGGGGCATAAGGATGCGGGGTTATTGTACTTATGAGTTATTTTTGTTGCCATAAGGTGGCTTTGTGTTTTACCATACTTGCAGTCTCCTCAGGGTACTTGGTCCACTACCACCTTGAAAAGACATCACAATGTGTGGTGCAGTATAGCCCTGGGTTGGGAATGTGTTTGTGATTGTTTTCCCTTGGTTGTTGTGTTTGCATGTGTGTAACCTGTCTAGGACTTGGTTCTCCAAGCTCGGGGGTGGCTACTAGTTAGCCTAGACTGGGAGGTGATCACTACATGGTCATAGCTTTTGATTTATTGCAGGTTGTTGGAAGAAAAGATGTGGCTAGAGTTATTTGTTGCAGAAAAATATTTGGAAATGTATTTATTATTTTCCTCATTTATTAGAAATGAGAGACCTATTTGTAAAGTGACGATATTGTCTTGGAAATATGTTTTAAAGAAATGTAATATTTATTTATGCTATACTGCAGAAAAGAAATGAGTATTTCTGGTTTTAGTTTTCTATATTTCTGAAAAATAACATTTGTTGAGTATAGGATATTTTGAAAAGTAAGAAATTTATTCATTCCCTTTATGCATTTAAAACATAATATTAGAAAAGAAATGAAATAGCTTTGCATGCATGTAGTAGGCTGGAAATAAAATCTAAAATTTAGATCTGTACATAGAGGTGCAAATTTAGTTATTTAAATATGTCATTTATTTAATTGCAGAAAATAAAATCTAAAAGAATACTATAGCCATCTCTAAGGATTTATTTAATGAAGCATAGATTTAATTAGTTGTTGTTTTAAGTTCGCTTGATTCTGTTATTTACACTTTTTGCAGAAATTAAATTTTAAAGTTAAATGGTCTATCTATTGTAAATAATAGCCTATTTAAATAGTTGTTGTTTAAACTTTTATACTTCTGTCAATTTTAATTACTTGCAGAAAATAAATCTAAGGATTAACTAAGTAACTGATTTTAATTTTAGCTGCAAGGCATTTGAAATAGAAAGAAATATGTCCATATATTTTAAATCTGACGACTTTAACTTGTCTATTAAAATGTTTCAAAATAAAAGAATATCAACATTTATTTACAAAGAAAATGCCATATATATATATATATATATATATATATATATATATATATATATATATAAAACTCATCGCATAAGGGTTTTGGGGCGGAACCAGGGCCGAGCCACTGTGTTAAACACAGTGGATGGCGGGCCGAACCACTGTGTTTAACATAGTGGTCGGCGCAGTCGGCCGCCACTGTGGGCGACCACAGTGGTCGCCGCCACTGTGGTTTCCCACAGTGAGCGGCGCCCGGACGCCCATCGCCGCCAGTAACAAAACTCCGTCACTATTCCCCATGGCCGCCGCTCGGCATCCCTCGCCCCTGCGCTATTCATGAAACAAAAAAATGAAATAAAAGCCTAGCCCGGTTAGGGCTAGGGTAATGTGGAAAATAAGATATGGAAGAAATAAAAAGGGGCAATGATATATTAATAAATACAAAATTAGGGTTCGTTGTTATATTGTATTAAGTGAAAACACACACACACACACACACACACACACACACACACACACACACACACACACACACACACACACATATATAGTTATGAATATGAATGGGACATAATGTAAAATTATTTATTTTACAAGGTGATTTGCATTTTAAATATGTTTTTATAATCATATGGGTTTATAAAAAAAAAAATATGTTTAAATTTAAATTACTTATGAAGAATAATCTTTTAGAAATTTTATAATAAAAATTGGGTGAGCTATTTTGGCTATGGGAAAATAATTTTAGCTCACCTAGATATAGGTTTATGAGATTAAACCTTATAGAACAAATTCCATTATGAATTTAATTAACTCCTTAGATGGTTTAGTTTAAACACTTTTTAATTATTGATTAAAATAATTTTTAGACATTATAAACAAAGTGCTAGGACTAATTTATTTAGGTCCTTAAAGCAATTAATGCTTATTGAAGATCAATATTTTAGAGAGTTGTGATTTAATTAATCTATTGTCTAATTTTGATGAAATAATAAAACTATTTATTTAGAATTCCGCATTTAATTTTAAATTATTTTCATTTACTTGAGTTAGTGGTTTAAGTTAACCCCAACATAGTTAAGACAAAACTTGCTAGTGCATTTCATATTAGCATTTTAATGTTATTTAGTTGTGATTTTAAAAATAAAATTTATCTCGTTCGTGCCCAAAAGTTTGGGCATGACAAGTGACAAGTTGTGTGAATGGTTTGAATTGAATGAAAATCTAAGATTAATTTATATTAAAATCAAAGGGCACTTTGAGAAGAGCATACATGTTTATTCAAAAGAGGATATGGCAAAACAGAATTTGCAAGTAGTCTACAGTACCAATGACAACTACTTGGCATCCAAGGGAATTAAGAGTTGCATTGATGCCACAATTAAGACATCATTTATCCTTCAAAAATACTAGAAACTAAGGGAAACATCAGAAGTTATGGATAAATGTGGCAAAAAGATATTGAAGCTACAAGAAAAGAAAACTACTTTGGTTAAACTTGGTTTACCTAAGACCGTTGACCCATCAAATAAATTCATTGGAAAAGAAGCATACAAAAAAAGCATGGAGATAAAATGAAGTCTAATTTAGACTTGCTTCCTAAGAACACAACTCCCCAAAGCTTTTTGAAATTCAGCCAACCATTTACAACTTTGAATGCGGTATTGGGTGAAGTAGTGATGTCAAGTCACTCTTCTAAATATGGTTTGTTGATGAAGTTGCAGTTGACTTTTCATAGTTTACAGAATATTGACCTTCCACCAGACGAAGAGTGGAGCACCCTACAAAAGCTGGCATAGAAATCTTAAGAGTCATAGTATGTATTGCACAATTTTCTTCTTTTACTCTTAATTTCAAGGTTTTATGTTTTTTTCTGTTTGGAATTTAGCATCGCTTGAAATAACTCTGTTTTATGAATAGGAAAAAACAAGCACTCGCTATTGCTAAATTGCTAATCCAGCCTATGAATCTATGATGCACAGTGCAAAACTTCAGCCTGTAAATTTGTATTCTCAAATTCTCCCAAGATTTAACAATTCTGCATTTCTCTATTTCTGATTACTAGGTTTTGGGCACTGCTATATATTTAATTTGTCATGGCTTGAATTAAAATTTAATTTTGAACTCTGTTTTTTGAATAGGAGACATCAAACATGTAGCAGTTGTTAAATTGCTAATCCGGCCTGTGATGGCCATGTAAATTTGTGTTGAGTTTGTGATTTTGATGTTGAGTCTTCACATGTTGCAATTTGACCTGAAGTTGTTGTTGCTCCCTTGTTACTATAAAAGGGAATTCAGGGTCATTTGCAAAGGGTTCTGAAACTTTGTATTGAATTTTGCATGGAGAATCACACAGATTGGTGTATTACTATTGAATGAATTGTATCATATGGCTATATTTTGAAAGAATTAATGAAAATCTAAGTTCTCAAACATGTCTAAATAAACATCTATGTATCAATAAACACATTATGGGTCTTTATTATGCTATTTTAAATCTGGAAATAGAAAGTTGAAAAATACAATTACAAATCAATATTAAATTCTAATTGCAAAAAGTTAACAAACTCATAAAATATCATCAAGTTATCAACCGTAATAATATGCTTTTGTAATATGAATGATGTGATATAGTAATAAGATTAATAAATACCAATCTCTTACAATTGTCATTCATCCTCATCAAATTCAGAGCTTTCTTGCTTCTTATTTGTGGTTTCTTCACTCTGAGTCTGCATACCTTCATTGAACTGCATCTCAATGCTACTAGTAGGTCCAGTATATGAGTCAATAGTCCCAATGGCACTTTGGTTTGAAGTGTTTCCCAAACCTCTTCTTTCACATTTGGACCTCCAAATTTGTAGTGCCCTATCGTAAGGAAAAGTGTGGACATCATAGCTAGATGTATAGAGCCTCAAGCAATTTTCCAAATTTTTGTCTAGTTTGTTTCTTAGCTTTGATTTTAGGAACCCCAAAGCACTGAAAACTCTCTCATCTTCCACCAAACTCAATATCATGGTAAGACATAAATCAACAAGCTTCAAATATTTAGGCATTGTCACGCAACGCTGCGTTCTCAACTATATATTTCCAAAGCCTTGTTACCGATCCCTCTTCATGGGGGTTCTCCATTGTGCCATATTGTTCTCTCATAGTGTATGCAAAATGAGATGATTTCTCTCGAAGACGAGTTTCATCTAATATTCTATTTATAGTTACTCCATTCAATTCTCTGGATATGCAAAATTGTTTTATCAAAGTTAGTAGCTTACTTTGAAAATCAATTCCACTGTTGAGGCTCCAATATTGAGGAAACACAATAGACATGGCTTCGAGTAGGTTGTCAGGAGGGAATTTGCTTCTAATTTGTGAGGAAATATCATAGGCAATTTTCTTCACAGAAGTAGTTACAGTCTCAACAATCTTGTCGAAATCTTCCCTTTTAACTCTTGCTAGTTGCTTCCTGGGGCACTTTCCTGGTTCCTCGGGATCGACCATGGCATAGAAGTGCATTGGTATCTCAACTTCCCATACATTGGCACATACCTCCTCCTTTGCACTGATTTGTAAAAAGTTATCAGGATCGTTCAAATTTGTGAGTGTCTACCACTTAACAAACTTTTCATCAGATATTGTTGGTTGATTTCGATAGAGATTATTGAGGGTCGTGCATGTCATCTTATGCAGCGTAGTATATTTTGCAATATATAAAGCTCTTTTTTGGGAAGCCTTCATAATATTCCTCATTTCCTCTAGCATGGGCATAAGAGCTGCTAAAGTTAAGAGTGTCTCTATATTACTTAACCTCCGAAGAAGGTCAGGAAATTTCGGTTGCTTTGATTCATTGAGAGTTGTGTGATATAGTCCAATCAAGGATGGATATTATGAAAAAACTCGATATGATGGACCATCCAAAGAGATCCATCTAGTATCATTATCCTTGAGAAGCTTGTTCCCATCAGTTATTCCATCAGCAAAGTGTTGAAATTCTATAAATCGCTTGGGACTTCAACAGAAGTGTGAGTAGAGCTCTCTGATTAAAATTTCAAATTTTCTTACCGAAGCATACTTGCTCACAATTCCAAAAGCTATATTCATTCTATAAGCCATGTAGTGAATTGCAATAATGTATGGTGCAAATGAAGTTTCAATCTTTGTACAAAGACTGTTCATATGACCTTGCATTACTGAAGCTCCATCTGCTCCAACACACACCAATTTTTTGGCAATCATCATGTCATCCATACCTCCATATTCAATTAAACTTCTCTTTACTAGTTGAAATAATTTTTTCGCTGTCGCACTCTCCTTCATTTTAGCAACATATAGTAGATGAGGTTGGCAGGCATGATTTTGTACAGTATAAACATGCATTCATACCCATGAAGTATTGTCTACTGCCGTAACTTCATCTCAAGAAAATGCAATAAAGTTTGACTCTCTTATTTTTTCCTTTACATCTTCTTCTTCAACCTCAGAAAGACAACTTTCTCATTCCCATCCACTATTTACTGACCAATATTTATTAGGATAGTTAGGAACTTTCAAAAAGTGTAATAAACCACTAATTGATGGGAAATCTGTCATAGCGCGCCCTTTGCTCAAAATATAAAAACAACGCTTAACTGAACAACTTTTCCCAGTTGTTCTATTTGCATTACTTTTCCAAAACCAGCTTCAATAGAACCTTTAACTTCAATAGGCTTCGTCTGTATTTTCTCATGAAAATAATACTCTTTGGCATTCCTCACATGCTTGCATTCCTCCTTTGTTTTCCATCTTATCACTGATTTTTCAACTCTGTCTATCATTTATTTTTCATAAACTTTACCCATGTGCTTTTATATGGTGTCAAATTTTAGCTGCAACCTAATTTACTTGTTATGTTTCCAAGTGAAAATCTTACACCTGCATTCTATTGGAGGCTCGCCTTCAATTGGATTCTCCACTAGTTCAATGAATGGATACTTTGATGCCCAATTAATTTGAAAATTCCTCACTGACATATCCCACTCCCGATCCTTTTTTGATTGTGGTTCATCCTTTTTTGATCTAGCTTTTCTTTTCCCCTTCTATGCATTATTATCAATGGCATTATCACCCAAGTCGATTATATCATTCCGGCTAACTTGGGCATCTACTAGATAATCTTCTTCAAGATCATCCTGATCTGAGATATCAAGTTGGTCGTCTTCTTCAACGTGCGGTGTAGGTTGCAAATTTTGTACTTGTACTTGTGATGATGTACCTTCATGATTTTCACCACAATCTTTTCCAAAGCCAAAGTACGAAGACAACGTTTTGCTTTTTGTTGGCCTCTCATGGCCTTCCCCACATTCAGGTTTCCTACCCTTCTTCCTGTTCGACATCTCCAACGAAATAAAGGCTGCCAAAAAATATCAATTTGTTAAAGAAGCAATAATAGACTATAAATTATAATATATGTTTCATTGGCCCTACGACCTACAACCAGATGTCTGAGGTTTGAATGTCCCGACTGACCACTTGGCATTGATGGGTCGCCACTGAATAAAAATGAACTCAATAGTGCAAACAAATATAGATAAATTTAGAATTATATTATAACACTTAAAAAATATGATCGCTCACCTTTAGGTCACTAGCAGTCGCCAATGCAGTCAACAACAATGATTTTCCGTGGTCTGAAACTTCGCTATTGGTCAAAATTCAGAGCCTAGAACCCCCCAGATTATGTTGAGATAGATATGATCTTTGCATGTATTTATACCAATCCTTATATGGTGAATTTTGAGGGAATTTTATATGGTATACAAATATTTGGCGAATCTCGCGTAACTATAACACGACATGTAATTTTCGAGGTGATTATGGATCATCCAAATAATTGGCAAATACAATATAGTTGGCGAAAGTTGGGGTGAATGAAGACACACATAGGCAAAAAGTCGGGCGAATTGGGTCCTCCTGGCTAACAAATCTTCACATGCCTATAGGTGAATTATGGTCATCTATTAAGGAAACCTTAGAGAGTGTAGGCAAAAAAATTAAATTTACCATGTGTCCACCATATATTGTATTGGCAAAATCCTCGCATAGAAACATTTAATTACATAAAACATATGGCGACCTAGCCGTGAATTTGACAAAAATTGATAATGTTCTGGTGACATGGCCGGTCCCAGTTGGTACAAAATATTCGCCATTTCCCAGGTTGCCGACGTGAAAAATTCGCCATTGGCAAATATTCACCACTAAAGTAATCTTTGCTGATGAGTGTAAGGGTTGAACTTCATAATTGATTGATAATGAAGATTTTATGAGGTCTCAGTGTCTTTGGTAATGATGAAGGTTTAATCGTAAGGTCTATTCTTCTAATGTCCTTGAGAATATCCAATTTCTATAATGCAATTTGTCTAAGGATATTAATGTTCACAGATTGATTATGATCTAAGAGGACCTAAAAGGAAACTAATTTTGTAAAAATTCTAGGTGAACCTACTAACCTTAATGACCTTGTTAATCACAAAATTAAAGATGTTTTTGGATCTCAATTGAACAATTTTATGCGACTTAATGAATTTTTTAATTTTGACAAACAATTGCATGATTGAATTGGCAGATGCATGAATAATTGATAGCAATTGTGTAAATGTACTATCAGCTGGTAACATATTTGATGTAGTTATGTGACTATTTTTAGTAAATGTAAAAATCAAGTAGTAGTTGCGTGAATCTATTTGCAGGTGAGTAACTGAGGTTTCTATATTGTTTTATGTGAATTTTTTTAGTGAAATCACTTGATCAAACAATAAAAAAAATAATGAATACAATTTGGCTATTGATTCAATGACTTTGGTTAATTTAATTGTGTATGTTCATAGGCCAAACTCAATCCAATTTCTATTGGCCTTAACACATTTGAAGATAATTTAGATAGTTTTCACAACCTAAGAACAACACTCATTGTGATGAAGTTAGGCCCACATGTGAAACGCTCTATCGACCCGAATGTTCAACACCCAATGTAGTGTTTTACACTCGTAAGTCTTTGCTTGAGCAATATAGATAGAGGGCTCCAGGACTGGAAGCGTGGCCCAATCACCCTCTTCTCAGAAGTTGCAATTACCTTATACAACTTGAGAATTCCTATCTCAACTCAAGGGAGGTATATGATGAGTAACTTCAGGGTGTGATGCTACACCCTTGCACCAAAATCAACACAATGTTCGGTCAATAAAAAAGGGTGGGCCTTTAAATACAAGGTGTCTAGTCATTGTTTGGGAGACTTGTGTGTCTGCACTTATTGGTAAGCCACTTAAGGCTTTGGTCAACCCTATGTGGCTCTAAGTCCACCCTCAAATTGATACCAACGACATACACACCAAGTTAGGCTTCAATTTTCACCTTTACCATTTATATAGCAGATTGAAGGAAAACTGCTTTGGGTTGTTCCCCTTGGAGTGATCACCTGTCGAAAGTTAGGCCCTCTAAACATGAAGAAGATGCTATGATTTCTCTTGCATCCAAGCTCCTTGGAGACAAGGGGAGAGGACACCTTCACAACACTTCAAAATCTAATATAAACACAAGCGTGCTTCCACACAAAACATAACGAACAAGATTGATTCCCTTTATGAAACAAAGTGTTTTCTATGCTATCAAACACTAAAAAATACAAAAACAAAGAAAATGAAAGAAAACTCTAGGACCCTACAAGAAACTTGTTAATAATTTCAATGATGGATAATTGATTCACAATCACCACATGTTAAAAATCAATGATTGGTACCAAAAACCCTAACCTAGAGAATCAGAGAGCCAGAAAATAAAAACATAAATTGACAAAAAATGAAACACAAGTAGAAAATAGGAGAATTATACCTACTTAACAACCTTAATAGCAATTGCATAAAATTGTCTAGCAATTGCATGGAAGTTGAAGGTCAAATGCGTGAATATTTTATCATTTGCGTGAAAGATTATACACAATTGGGTAAATCCACACATGCAATTGCTAAATTTGTTGTAAGTTGTACACAATTTCCAAAACTTCACAAAAATCACAGTTTAGGTTGTTGTTGTTTCACATTGGGTTTACCATTTGTAAACACTTGAAAATTTGAGGGAAAACATATGCACTCGACTAATTAGGCAACCAATAAAACCCAATCCTATCACAAAAGTATCAATTGAAAATCAATGAAGGAATGCATAAAGGAATCAACAATCAAATGAAATGAATTAAAGCAAACCAAGCCCTATTGCCAATTCCATGCATATAGCCTCAATTGCCCTTCTTTTCTTTGTGTTGTATGATGGCTCTTAGAATCATACTTTACGAAAACCTGCAAAGTAGATGTACAAGAATATGAAGATAGTGGTTATTGATAATAGAGGATTGATGTTGATTTTATAGATTTTCATAAAGTGAATTGACATTGAGATAGATTTGAGAGTAGAGTTGATCAACGATTAAGTACTCATGAGACATGTTGGTGGAAGACAATTACTCAGTGTAATTGACTTTGATTGAGAATTTCACTCATTTGACTGGCTTGATGATTGTTTTGATTAATTAGTTAGGAAAATTGATTGATTAGTAAAAAAAAGATGATTTTGAAAAGAGTGGGCTGACTAGTTAGTTAGAAAAAGGTGATTGTTGATTCACTAGTTAAATTGAGAGTTAGTGGCAGTTAAGGATTTTCAAAATGTGATGTTGGAGAATGAAATTAGCATTTTGGTGAATTTGGATGAATTGGATTTTTGAAAACATGAAATTAAAATTGAAATGAGAGGGAAATGGAGTCAATTTAAATTTGGAGGGAGAATGAAATTTATTCGAAATGAGAGGTAAATGAGATTAGATAAAATTAGAAATTTAGGATATTGTTAGCTAATTTAATAACTTGAAATAATTATTTAATTACGAGGATATAAAAAATTACATTTAATTAATAATGAAGATTATTTATTTAAAGTGAGGTGATGAAATAATTAATTAAATATATATTTTTATTTAATTAACGTTGGAGGAAAATTAGATAATAAAATAATTAAAATAATTTAATTACAAGAAAAGAGAGAAATTTTGATGTTTGAATTTGAATATGAAGAATGATGCTAAATTACCTAAATAATAAAATTAAATAATTAGTGAAAGAGGAAAAATTAGTAAAATTATTGCTCACAAACATGGTATAATTTTGGGTGTCTATAGTTCTAAGGAGCATTGTTAGGGTTTCTAGGTATGGGTTGATGTTTAAGACTTCCTTGCAACTTAGCCAAGCACCAAAATCAAGTTGACAATAATAATAAGAAATTATGAGGTGGCAATTGATGTTGATGTGAGATAAAAAGTGAATGCCACCAAGACTATAGGAGACTATTTTCTAAAGTCCAATGCAAATTGATGAGTGACTAGTCAAAACATATACTTGGAGTGTACTTTGACAATAAATGCCACTTATTGATTATTCAAGGATGCTAATAACCAATATTGACAAGTGATCATTGTTGATTGATTAGTTACTAAAATAAGAAATATTTTTCATAAAAGTTGTCAAAATATACCTTTTAAATGATATGAATGTGCCGTAGGATGATAACTATATGTACATAACCTCAAACACAATTCAAAATTTCGTTTGCATAAAAATGATGAATAGTCATATCTCATAATTATTAGCCTTAGAAAGTGAGATCTTATATTTTAGAAACATGGAAATGTGATTATACCTGATATCCTATTTAGAAGATAAAATCACATGTTATCCAATCCAAGCTAGACAAACTAATGGAGACTAGGTTAGGTGTGCTTCAAGAGATGTGGTAAACTAAGTGTTAGATTAGGTCTTACAAGTGCACTCTAATAGTCAAATAAAATGACATATAATAAAAAGGTCACTTGTTTAATTATATATTTTTATTTCCCATTCTTCTATATTTACCATCTTTCCCTTCCTAATTGGACTATTGACTCATACACACACAACTATAAAGGAAAATAGTTTTCTAATACGAATCTAGGCTTATTAACTAATGCACTTAAATAAACATAATTTAACCTAGATTTATTATTATAAACGAGAAATGGATAATTATAATAAATGAATATTTTGAAAGTTAACGAGGAGAGCTACGACACTTAGCTATGAGAATTATGGTGAGGAAATGATTCAAATATTGTGTAGATCTTAATCGTCCATGCGTGGAAAATAGATTTCCCTAATATGCCCATTATTTGGAAATTACAACAAACACATTATATTGTGCAAGTTAGACATGTTTTATATGAGATTCAAGCCATGCTTTGTAAAGAGGTATTGATGCATAATCTTGATCTACAACCCATAGGATTGATTTGAGAAACCATCAACTTTTGAAACTTGATTAAAACCTTTCTCTACTATTTATTGGTGTTTCAAAGGATTGTCAGTATTTAAACGTACATGGAATTATGAGTGTCAAGTTCTAGTCAATCAACCCCCTTTAAAGATTGACTTTATTATCCTAGGAAGTGCTCCTAGACAACAAGCAAACATGCAAGTGATCTAGATGTGAATTTTCATGCAAGTATGTTATTTTTAGTGCTCCAAATCTAGTTGTTCCTAGGACTACTCCTTTTAAATGCTTTGGATGTTTGAATGCTCTAGATTGCTATTTAAATGTTCAAATGAATGTCTTTATATACCAAGTTGTAATGAATTACACAAATGTGTACCAAATTGACTCCTAATGACTAGTAGAAAATAATAAAAGTTGATAGATTGAATTGAATTTAATTTCTTTTTACATCAAATCCATGTCATGTGAGATTGCTTTGACATATTATCGGATTGATCAAAGATAAAAAATATAAAATCTCATAATTAAAAATAAATATAAAAAAGTATAAATCAACAATAGAACACACATAGAGAGAGCTTCTTTCAACAATTATTGATAATCCATATACTCCACTACTAGTATGTGTACATATATATGTCTATATATATATATATGATGCATTTTAAAACTATTTTAAAATCTAAATACATCTTTATACTAAATTTAGAATTAAATAAAAAAAATATATATATCATAATTAAAATTTCAGCGTTATAACAAATCGTTCTCTTTTCCAATAAAAAACAAATATAATATGATAACAGAACTCATTTTAAATTATTATAAATAATATTTGACTTAAATGAACATTAAAGATCTCGTATTCTATTCCGAGTAAGCATTTTGCAAAAACAAAAAACACATAACACATTGCATATGTGGCAAGCATTTTGCAAAAACAAAAAACACATAACACATTGCATATGTGGCAAGCATTTTGCAAAAACAAAAAACACATAACACATTGCATATGTGGCAAGCCTTCGAATTGATACACCTCTGTGTGCTTTCTCAGAGGCAGAAGTCTCTCATACATAGCGGCTAGTGTACTTTAATCCTTGATGAGGCGAAAGTAATTTTACATACGGATGGAAATCCTTGGACTGGGAGAATCAGATTATTTAAAAAAAAATTAAATCAACCGAACAATATTTAGGGTTTAACTTTGACAGTAACAGATCACCGTGAATAACAGTAGAAATGAAGCTAGTACACAAGGACATTACTCCACAGGGTCCTGGGACTGCCAAGGTACAAAAATTTCAATTTGTATCCATGTTTCTTTTTTTTGGTAGTTCTATAATTGAATGAAGTATTATATCCATATTTTTTATTTTCTCAGTTTTATAATTGAATGAAGTATCGAATGTTTACATAATTGCAATTGCTTTCCCAGCTTGTGCCAGAGGAAGCTGATGATATGTGGCACGTATACAATCTTGTTTCTAAAGGTGATAAGGTTGTGGCAAACACTGTCAGGTGCGATAATATTATTTGTTTGCATTTCTGTTAGTTGCCCATTTTGAAAATTAAAGCTGTTTGAATTCACTCTAGTTGCATTTTTTCTTTTTTTCTTTTCTCTTTCACTTTCAGAATGGCTGTTAATATGTATTGGCAAATTTGATTTCCCAAGCAGAGTCCAATGGTCTTCAATGGGCTGTTAGAAGTTGAAAATTGGGAACCTCACCTTTGTTCTTTTTTCTTAAGGGACCAAAATTCAGAACGTGCTTAGCTTATTGCCCTGTTGGGTTTAGGCTGTGGACTGCCTTATTGTCAATCGAAGTTGAACTTGGGTTACACCGATCCAGACTTATGAATGCATCTCAATTCTCAATACTCCACAACTGTACAACCCATGTTTAAATATTTAACCTTTAACTGCCTATATTTTAGGAGTTCATGACAGCACATAGCTATTTTTCAGCAGCCCATGACCTCTTATGCCCATAGTTCAACAGTTCATGACCTAGATGACATGTCCTTTGAATTGTGGGCTGCTTTATTTCGGTGAAGGAGTTTCCTTAATGATTTTTCTCTCATCCTGACGATGGATCAAAGAGTATGACTTGAAAACTTGATTCATAACTAAAACACACAGAATCTTTCCAGAAGCTCTTCATCCATCACATGAACAGTGAAAATCTCACGTACATTAAATATGCCTATCTTTGTACAAGTAAGAATGGCTCTAAGCCATTGTAATTTGAATAGGGCATCATGCAGACATGCCATGGAATTCCAAAACGCACACCAAGTCAAACGCATTTTTGCAGTATTTATGAATTTCAGATTAGGCTTAAATTATGAATATTTTTAGATAGGCTGTGGCTTAGATATAAATTGTACTTTATGCTACCACTCTGGTAGTACATGTTTCAAACTTTGCAGGCACAACCTTCACATTGTAGTGGATTAATTTAGGTTCAATTCGTCAACTGGAAGTGGTAACCTTTCCAAATGATACACATTAGGTTTGCCATTTTAAGAAACTTGTGAGTTTTAACTTTTATGATTTACAGTTGTATTAGTCTAACTCATAGTAGCAAAAATCGTTTAGGGAAAAAATCAGCAAACCAAAAGTATAAGATTTTTTGAAAAAATTGGCGAAAGATCGGCAAAAAATCGGATTTAAAAACAAAACATAAAAAATTGTAGAAAAGAGACAAAAACTATATTTTTAAATAACTTCAAGGCATTTCCATAGCATAGAGATGTAAAGAGCAAATAAAATAGAGTTTAATCTGTGAATTGTAGAAAATAATTTTTTCATATTACTGATTACATAGGCAAATAATGAGTTAACTTTTTAAGAGGAAAGTCACCAAATACACCAAATAGTTGTCTAAGTCAGATCAAATATTAAGTAAGTCTATGAAGTAACTGAGATCAAAAGTTAACAGACAAATAGTAAAAGTAGAAGCCATTTTGAAGTGATCCAAGAATTTCATTGTGATTGAGGCAAGGACTTTTGTAGGGTTAATTCGATATTTTAGAAAGCTTATCAAATCATATTCCACAATTGCAATGCTTTTTATCATACTAACAAAAATCATTTGGGGAAAAAATCGGCAAACCAAAAGTATAAGATTTTTTGAAATAATGGGTAAGAAATTGGATTAAATAAAAAGTCGTAAAAATTTGTAGAAAAATAGACACAAACTATTTTTTTAAAAAACTTTAGGGCATTTCCACAGCACAGAGATATAGAGAGTAAATAAAATAGAGTTTAACCCATGAATTGTAGAAAATAGATTTTGTTGTTTATATTCATGTTGCTGATTACATAGGCAAATATTCATTTAACTTTTTAAAAGGGCAGTCACCAAATACACCAAATAGCTGTCTAAGTCCGAGATCAAAGATTAGCTAAGTCTATGAAGTAGCTAAGATCAAAATTTATCAGACTGAGATCCAACTATTGTTAGGAATTTAGTAAAAGTGGAAGCCATTTTGAAGTGATCCAAGACTTTCATTGTGATTGAGGCAAGGAGTTTTCTAGGGGTATTAGCTAAGTCTATGAAGTAGCTGAGATCAAAATTTATCAGACAGAGACCCAACTATTGTTAGGAATTTAGTAAAAGTGGAAGCCATTTTGAAGTGATCCAAGAATTTCATTGTGATTGAGAAAAGGAGTTTAACCCATGAATTGTAGAAAATAGATTTTTGTTGTTTATATTCATATTGCTGATTACATAAGCAAATATTCATTTAACTTTTTACAAGGGCAGTCACCAAATACACCAAATAGTTGTCTAAGTCTGAAATCAAAGATTAGCTAAGTCTATGAAGTAGCTGAGATCAAAATTTATCAAACAGAGATCCAACACTCGTTAGGAATTTAGTAAAAGTGGAAGCCATTTTGAAGTGATCCAAGACTTTCATTGTGATTGAGGCAAGGAGTTTTGTAGGGGTAGTCCAATATTTGAAAAAAACTTATCAAATCATATTCCATAGTTGCAATGCTTTATATTCCTTGATGGCAATTGGTAAGTCTTTTATATGGGGTAGAATTCAACAAAAGGCATTTGTTTAGCTGAAGTAAAAGATTACCAAGCCACTGGTTTTGGCAATACCTAGCTTGCAACTACTATTTTAAGTAGAGACAAATTTTAATGATTGTGTGTTGGAGGCTCTTTTATTACAACTATGTGAGCTTGTTTGTTGTCATTCAGATTTATTTCGTGGAGCACTTTAGATATATTGCTCACATAATGAATTGTATGTCTTTGTTTGAGCAAAAATTAACTATATCAATTAAAAATTAAAAATCATATATCTATATCTACATATATGAAATATGTCTTTGAATGTTTAGTGTTGTGGTAGAAAAACTCCATTGGTGAGGTAGCCACCCCCATTGAGCTCGTGGGCTTTCTACCTTTGTTGGGTCATTGAGCTCATGGGTTTGAACAAGTGTGGGGAATGATGAACCCCCCGAAAATGGACAAAATAACAAAATTTTTCAATGTTGATTACACATTGACTTTGATTTTGTCTCAGACCAACCTTGTTTCTAAGCAATTCAGTAATTTCATGCGTTTTTCTAGGGTTTTGCAATTTTTTATAATGATTTTTTTCACTTTTTTGCCATTTTTGGGTTTTTTTAACATGATTTTTTTAATGTGATTTAATTGCAAAAATTCTTTGAAAATTGGGTCAACGATTTTGTCATGAATCGGGATTTTTTTGGGGAATAAATCAGCTAGCTCTAGGATTCAGGATTAATCGGGTATAATCGTGATTTTTTTCAGACTATTGCTTCATTGGTCTAACTTACAGACCCACCAACGTCTAGAAATGCTCACACCATAGAGTAGGACAACATAAGCTCTTGCCTCAAGTATATTGGCTTCGTTGCTGTAGCGAGTTCCGAATATAAATGAATCACAATTACAGTTTGATTTGTTTAATGGCAAAACTGTTTTGGAGTATGTGTTAATGCATGATAGCTTCGGTAAGATAAATAATTGAATGAGAGATAAATGAAGTCTCTCATTCAATCATTTATCATATCGATAACTATGATAAAACCTTCAAGCAATTAATTCCTCTTTGATAGCCATTCTACATTTGCATATAAATAACCTATTCAGTTCGATCAAACCCTTAACATTGATAATCATACTATATCTTTTGTTTATGTTCATTGATTACTAAATCTCGCATTCCGATTTGTATCGATTAACATAATTGATAATAAATAAATGATTAATCAAAACACCGATTAATATCGGGTTGTATATGCTTCAATATATCGGGTGGCATGATAAAGGTTACCGATAGTTATCGGTTGCTAAGCCTACACCGATAGTTATCGGCTGTTAAGGCTAACCACATGCCAATAACTATTGGCTGTTAGTATTGTGCAAACACCGATAGTCATCAGTTGTTAAAGTATTTACGCACTGATTGGTATTAACAATGAACATGCATTTGCTTGGTATTAACAAAGAGGCACGATCAAGTAATGTCTTGATCGGTCATGACCAATCAAGGCATTGCTTGATCGTACCCCATTTGTTATATACTTTTATTGAATGGCATTCGTGAGATAGGACATAGAAAATAACAAATGCTCCTCTCACCTGCCACAAACAAGAAGATAGTTAGATTCATATATTAATTCAGTAATATATATAACAAGATCATTTTAAATAGAATATAACTTGCATATTGAATGTAAATTGAACATCATTTACATGGTATCAGAGCTATAGTTAAATCAAACCCGAGGTTGTTCAATTTTACGTAAAATTTAAATCAAGCATATATTCAACATCACAATCCTATCAATGGCTAGCGCTATTAGATTTGAAGACAGACTCGCAGGAGGTGACGACTTCTCTGCATGGAAATTCAGAATTCAAATGATTCTAAAAGAAAACAAAGTTGAATCATTTGTAAAGACTGAAACTAAAGAACCTGAGACTGAACCTGACAAAGCAATTTGGAAAGAAGGAAATGATAAGGCTATCAAAATCATAGTTGATGGGGTAAGGAACAACATTATGGCCATTATAAAGAAATATGAAACAACCTTCAACATGTTCAAATCACTTGAAGATGCTTTTGAAATATCGAATGCCAGTAGAACCTTGGCTCTAAAAAGAGAGACAAATTACATAGCCATGATAAAAGGAGAATCAGTCAATGCCTACTTTATGCGAATATCTACCCTAAGGGATGAATTGGCAACCCTTGGATATGAGATCCAAAGCAAAGAATTAACCCTCATTGCTTTAGATGGGTTGCCTAGTATCTGGGAAACATTCATCCAAGGCATCAGTGCAAGGGATAACTTCCCAAAATTCGATAGGCTAAAGGCTGACTGTCTCCAAGAGGAATCAAGGCAAAATAAGAAAGTGATCAAACAAAAGAATATAGATGAAGATTTTCAAGTTCTAAATACGAACTCAAACAAGAAAGGCAAGCAGAAGCAATTCAGGAAGAGAAAAGGTTGTCACGGCAAGAACTCCTTCAAGAAGGACCTCTCTCAAATTCAGTGTTACAGATGTGACATATTTGGGCACTATGTTGCCAAATGTCCAGAAAGAGCTAAACAAGCCACATTTGCCAAAACAGGAAAATCCAAAAGGGAAGAGGACTCCGAGAAGTATGTGCTCTATTCAACACTCACAAATCAAGTATCAAACAAAGTGAACTCCTGGGTGATTGACAGTGGCTCATCCAGACACATCACAGGATTCAAAGAAGTACTAGACTCCATGAAAGAGGAGAATGACGAGGAGGTAACCATCAGAGATGACTCTACACACCTTGTCAAAGGAATTGGAAACTGCACCATCAAACTAAAGTCAGGTGTATCATTACAACTTAGAGGAGTGCTATATGTTCTAGGCATTAAGAGGAATGTAGTCTCAATATCAGCACTAGAGGACAATGGATACAGAGTGACCTTCATGGACAACAAAGTATTGGCTTGGCCAAAGAACTCATCCATCAAGAAAGCTAAAACAATTGGTCAGAGACAAGGCTACTTGTATGAGCTATGCACAGAGCCCAACTTAGCCCTAATTCATGAAACTACAGATGCCAATGAAATCTGGCATAGAAGACTAGGCCACCTAAATTTTAGAGCTTTATCATCAATGGGAGACCTTGTCACAAGTCTACCTAAGCTAAAGCAATATCATTCAGGGTTATGCACATGATGTGCCCTACGTAAAAATACTAAGGGTGCTTTTCAGAGTAGTACTAGGAAAACAAGTAAAATTTTAGAGTTAGTTCATTCTGATGTATGTGGACCTATGCCTGTAAATTCATTGGGGGGATTTCTATATTATGTAATATTTGTTGATGACTACTCTAGGAAAACTTGGATCTACTTTCTGAAATGTAAAGAATCAGAAGAGATCCTTAATAGGTTTAAAGAATTCAAATCACTAACAGAGAACTATTCAGGAAACAAAATTAAAACCCTAAGAACTGATAATGGGGGGGAATACACATCAGAATTATTTAAAGAGTTTTGTAAAAATTCAAAGATTAAGAGGGAGTTAACAATACCTTACAACCCTCAACAAAATGGGATAGCAAAAAGAAAAAATAGGACAATCGTTGAAGCTGGCAAAGCTATGATTCTTGATCAGAATCTAAATATCAATCTTTGGGCAGAAGCAACTAGCACTGCTGTATATATTCAAAACAGATGTCCTCACTCTCATCTTGAAGATAAGACCCCTGGGGAAGTCTTTACTAAATCAAAACCGGATATAAACCACCTTAGGATTTTTGGATGCCCTATCTATATTCATGTACCTAAGGAGAAAAGATTAAAATTAGAGCCTTCTGGAAAAAGGGGAATCTTTGTAGGATATAGTGAAACCTCCAAAGCCTACAGGATATATATACCTGGTCAAAAGAATATTGAACTAAGTAGGGATGTGATCTTTGAAGAAAACTTAGCCTTCAAAAGAGCCCAAAGCTCTCTAGATCCTGAAGTCTATATCCCCACCCCTAGCTTAGATAGAGATCCTACTCCTAAGCTTCAGAGGGGGAATCCTGAGGAAACTATGAGTGAAACTCAAAGTCCACCTAGAGAAAACCTCAAGAAAAGACCTCTATGGCCCACCAAAACTGTAGAAGAAGCTCAGAAGTTTGTTGCTCCTTTAGGAACCTTTAGAGAAAATAAAAGGCCTAATAAATTCATTAGCTATGTTGCCCTTATGAATGATCTCTCTAAAGCCGAACCAAACAATGTATCAGATGCACTTGAACATCAAGTATGGAAGGATGCGATGTCTGAAGAGTATCAGTCCATTATGAAAAATGATGTTTGGGAGATTGTTGCTAGGCCAACTAAGAAATCTGTGGTTTCATCTAAATGGCTTTTCAAGATCAAACATCTGCAGACGATAGTATTGAAAAACACAAGGCCAAATTTGTGGCTAGAGGGTTCTCACAAAGGGAAGGAATAGATTATGAAAAAACTTTTGCACCTTTTGCCAGGTATACATCAGTAAGAGCTGTATTAGCCATTGCAGCAGCAAAGGGGTGGAAGGTACACCAAATGGATGTTAAGACAACTTTTCTAAATGGTGAGATCTCAGAAGAAGTCTACCTAGAGCAACCTGAAGGTTTTGAAATTCATGATGCAGAGTCTCACGTGTGTAGACTCAAGAAAGCTCTCTATGGGCTCAAACAGGCTCCCAGAGCCTAGTATGAAAGAATTGACACCTATCTTTTAGGACTAGGCTTCTCCAAAAATGATGCAGATCCTAATCTCTACCACAAAAGAAATAAAGGTGATATGGTAATATTGATTTTATATGTTGATGACTTATTAATCACAAGAAATGATCACCTTATAGATCTATCCACAGAATTTGATATGAAGGACTTCCTTCATTACTTCCTAGGATTGGAAGTATGACAAAATTCTGACAACATTATACTAAACCAAGGAAAGTACACCTTGGTTATTTTGAAGAGATTTAGAATGCTAAACTGTAGACCCATGACCTCTCCTAGGGAAACCAATTTACATAAACTTAAAGTAGCAACAGAGTCACAACCCACTGATCCTACTCAATACAGACAAATGATTGGGTCCCTAATGTACCTGGTAAATACAAGACCATATATCTGTTATGCAGTTAATGCTCTAAGTCAGTTTATGTGTGAACCGAAGGAGATACACCTGGTTCTAGTAAAACACATTATGAGATATCTACAAGGTACCCTAAACCTTGGTCTCAAATATGAGAAAGTTGATATAGACCTACATGGATTTACAGATTTAGATTGGGTTGGAAGTGTGACAGACAGGAAAAGCACTTCAGGGTGTTGCTTTAGTCTAGGTTCAGCTATGATATCTTGGATCAGCAGGAAGCAGCCTTCTGTAGCTCAAAGCTCCACCGAGGCAGAATACATTGCAGCTTCTATGGCTGCCCGAGAGGCAGTATGGCTTAGGAAGTTGCTTGTGGGTTTGTTTGGAGAACCTATGAAACCCATTGTTATACACTGTGACAACCAGAGCTGCATAAAACTTTCAGTAAATCCAGTATTTCATGAGAGATCCAAGCATATTGATATTACCATTATGTGCGAGATATGGTAGACAGGAATGCAATACAATTAGAATATGTTTGTACAGGAGATCAAACTGTAGATATTCTGACCAAACCTCTTTCCAGAGTGAAGGTTGATCACTTCAGAAAAGGTTTAGGTATGATAGAAATGTAATTTGCTTTGTAATTTGTATTTGCATATCTATAAGATGTTTAATGTGTAAACCTCTTTGTCATGATAGGACATTTTTGGATTTTATCCCCTGGGTTCATATCTAAGAGGTGACGATCTCTCAAGATAATGAACACTTGTATGGAGACATTATAAGGTGACGATCTTATAATGTCCAAACCAGTTATCATGTTGGATCTCTGGTGTGTCATGGACGTGCCATGATTGTGTTGTGATAAAATATTTGTATAAAGTGTTAGTGCACATATCACAACTTGGATAAGATGATAAGTTAATCCTCCTCATATGATTATCCTTAAGTATTGCGTGTGTAGGCAATATTGATATCACATGCTTAAGTGATATCTTGTCAATCACAAGATTGATGTGATGGACTTCGGTATCACGTGTTTAGGTGATACTTCATATCATGTGATTAGGTGGTATGATTTTCTAGAATGTCTAAAATGCTAACTATCATTTGAATTGTGATGCTTGAATATATTGTTTACATTCATCTTACCTAGCTAAGAGGGAGTGTTAATGCATGATAGCTTCAGTAAGATAAATGATTGAATGAGAGATAAATGAAGTCTCTCATTCAATCATTTATCATATCAATAACTATGATAAAACCTTCAAGCAATTAATTCCTCTTTGGTAGCCATTCTACATTTGCATATAAATAACCTATTCAGTTCGATCAAACCCTTAACATTGATAATCATACTATATCTTTTGTTTATGTTCATCGATTACTAAATCTTGCATTCCGATTTGTATCGATTAACATAATTGATAATAAATAAATGATTAATCAAAACACTGATTAATATCGGGTTGTATATGCTTCAATATATCAGGTGGCATGATAAAGGTTACTGATAGTTATCGGTTGTTAAGCCTACACCGATAGTTGTCGGCTGTTAAGGCTAACCACATGCCGATAACTATCGGCTGTTAGTATTGTGCAAACACTGATAGTCATCGGTTGTTAAAGTATTTACACACCAATTGATATTAACAATGAACATGCATTTGCTTGGTATTAACAAAGAGGCACGATCAAGTAATGTCTTGATCGGTCATGACCAATCAAGGCATTGCTTGATCGTACCCCATTTGTTATATACTTACATTGAATGGCATTCGTGAGATAGGACATAGAAAATAACAAATGCTCCTCTCACCTACCACAAACAAGAAGATAGTCAGATTCATATATTAATTCAGTAATATATATAACAAGATCATTTTAAATAGAATATAACTTGCATATTGAATGTAAATTGAACATCATTTACAGTATGGACGTATGCTTTTGGAAAAAAATGAATTATAAGGTTGTCCATATTTCCTCAAAGAACTCAATGAGTTCAGCAACTCTAGGTAGAATTGAATTCTTCACATGTTAGAAGCCTCGGAGACTACCATTTGTTTTTCGCATATCAAGCCAATCGGCCTGTCTGTGCAACTTTCTCTTGGAAATAAACAATCTGGTTTTGACATTGCTTGTAGGAAAGTTCAAAGAGAGTCTTCTTCCGGAGACAGAGATGTAGAACGTGTTAAATTAAAGCTGGAGATTGAAGTTCAGGTATTACAGTTTCCTATCAATATATATTATTTTCAACAGAGCTGGTAGTTACATTTCTTTTAGTGTGTGTTTCAAAGTTACCTATATGGACATGTTTGTATATCTCATTAGTTCTTGATGAATTTGTTAAAAATGATGTTGAATTTGGATGGCCAAATAGGGTGACATAAGTTTTCAAGGCAGTATTTTATGATTTATTATCAAATTTTTCAACATTACCATTTGTAAGTACGTATCCTGATTATATTAAAGATATCTAACATATGGTATGATAGGCCATTGATTATGATAATGTTGCAGCAATCTTACGAATTCGTGGCAAGAACATTTCTGAGAATGAGCATGTGAAGGTTATTAATCTTCTCTGTAAGCTTCTTTGTGTACTTTATATGTTTTAAGTTTTAACCATGTGCGAACATCCAACAGGGGATCTTATTGAAATGTCTGATACACGATTATGCAGATTGGAGCATTTCATACCATTGAAATTGAAACACAACGACCTTTTCAATTAAAAAAGGTAAAGTCCCTTTCATTCTTTTTAATAAATAAATAGTTGTTGGCTGCTGCACCTTGTTCTGCTTCTATTAGTCTTTTCACTCGCTTGATCTTGGAAGTAGGTTCTATTAAAAGGCTTGCATTGCGTGAATTATATGTTTGTATTTTTTTAATTACCCATTGAAGCCCCTAACAAAGCTGGCTTACCTTCTTTTTTTTATTGTCATTTCTTTTCTGCATGATACAACTGGATAACATGTTACCTAATTTTAAACTTAAGCGTCTTTTTGCATCATCACAAGAAGCAGGAATTGCCCAATGCTATATCTTAAAGTTTTAAACAAACATGCATAATCTTCTACATGCACAATTTATAATTTCATTATCAGCTCGTTCTTCTGTCTTCGGACTTTGTGGGGAGATGCCCATGCTTGGTGTCCATCTTCGATTTCTATGCAAACTCCCATGTGTTTTTTCAGCAAAGCTTTTTGCTCTTTACAAGTTTTCTTCTACTCTTTGAAGTCTAGTATTTTGTTCTCTAGCTGCCAATTTATCCAGGGTATTGTTTTCTTTTGTAAATTTCTAGCCAATTTTGTGCTCTTTATCTGCTTCCCTATTTTCCTGTCCTTAGCAATAGCATTAGAATACTTTTGTTTTGCTTAGAGAGTGAGTACGCAGCCAGTTTTTCAAATTTACTAACAAATTTTAAATTCTACCTTGATGGTGATGGATTTCAACAAGAAAATCTGTAGATTCTGGATTAGACTTTTCTTAAGACATTTTGTTAATTTAATACAAGATATCAATGGAGTATGAATGGGTAGGGAATTGAAAAAGAAAGTAACCACACTCTGTGATCCATCATGGATCACAGAGTGTGATCCGAAATGTTGATGCAAAAAAACATACACAATCACACCCAGAAAGAACAGCTAACTACATTAAGGAATGTGGAAAATTGATATCTCTAAAGAAAGTGACATTAATTCTTCATGGGCTTGTGGACAAGCTGGAGGTTGTGGTGGATTTCAAGTTGTTACACTTGTGTTAAACATGTAGATAGCAAATGGACTGTCTATTATTAGGTTTAGTTAAATGGGATAAATGTTAAGCTAAGTGTGCATGTTTGGGGGGAAAACTCCATGGTTAAGCATTCTTGGTCCATAATAGCAAGGGTGCGTGTAACCTCCTGGAAAGTCATGGTTAATAGGTGCAAGTTCTGGCAGTGATGATTAATGCTATGGGATGTTGAACCTAATTAATTTCAATCCCACTCTGTCACTTCCTCGAGCATTAGCTGATGCATGATCTCTAAGTGGATCACTCAAATTCAGGAATCTTATACTTATCACTTGAACTAATTAATTTGTATCTAATCTTAAACCGTTTGGTTCTTGTCCCCAATTTATCTGGTGACAATTCGACTAGATTCCAGGTGTCATTTATCATTAAGCCACTATTTTGTTCCTTGATTTTTTTCTCATCTCCCGTAGTGGGATTTCTTCACATGCTAGTTGCTGCAATTTTTAACCTGGCTTGGGATCAAGCTGTTCTTCTTTCAAAGTTTGTATACAACATCTGATTAATCCGTATAGTTTTCTCATACCACTTCAATCTTTTTTCCTTAGTTTGATGTTTCAGTAATGGTAAAATGATAATGATACTTAATGTTTTATCAATTAGAAACTGCTTCCATTTCTTACTTATTGTTACTAGATCAATTCCTTCTTGATAAAAAATGTCATCAACGCTCATAATCATCTTTCTTCTTGTAGGATAATGAAGTTTATAGGCCATTGCTTCATTTGAAAAGCCCAAATCATACTTGGAAGTTTTATCATCTAAACTCCTCTTAATTTCAGATGACATGTGCAAAAACAACGCAAAAGTATTAGCTTTTAGCTTATGTTTTTATCAGGTTGCTCTAAGAGTCATAAGCTTAATTGAGTCAGTGAGAATTCTATTAAGTATATACACTAGGTGTATATTATTTCTTCCAGAAATCATTTTCCATCTAGCTTTCCTTAATTATATTCCAAGCCATTTACAAACTGGTTTTGTTCTCCTTCTTAGTGACATCATAATTCCAGAGAGTATATGGGGTTGTCAACAGGCTCTCAGTGCCAAGAAAGTGATAATAATCCTAAAATTCACTTAAAGTCAACCGTCAATTAAATAACATAAACAGAATACAAAAGCAAACTGAGAGATCAAATCATGCTAAACCAACCCTTGATTGGAACTGAAAATACTCTTAACCAACAGAGCTGAAAACCCAAAAGCTACTCATCATCTTGCAAGTATATTAGCTCCCTTATATTATGGGATTAGAGAATCATATGGAAGAAGTACCTCTTCCTTCTAGAAGATTTCCTATTAGGACTGAGGATCTGCCGAGAGTGTCCAAGATCACAATAGCCTGACCATCCATGAAAAGACAAAAGTCCTGAGGGAAAGGATAAGAACCACTGGCCAAGAGAGCTGAGAACAGCCCATCTATTTGGGAAGCAGAGGTTTAGGGGGACCAGACTTCTCAACCAAAGAGGAGACATGCTCGGGGGGCAATGATCTAGAGGGATAGCCCTCTGAAGGAATCTCCTCTTGGAGCTCTGAAACCTTACTGGAGAGGGCAAGAGAAATCCCATTAGGGGAGCAACAATCAGCTAAAATGAGCTTCTGAATAGGCATTGCTCCTTTTAACCAAGCAGTTTGACTGGGGCTCCTCTCCATTCGCCCCCATAAGCCTTTGCCTAATGTCCAAGGCAAGCTCTGCACCTAATGCCACCCTTTGATAACCCAGTTGTACTTGTAAGATTTCCAATTTAAGCATATAGTTAGCCACCCTTTGATAACCCAGTTGTACTTGTAAGATTTCCAGTTTAAGCATATAGTTAGGGGAGTTGAAGGATGAATTTTATGTGGTGAACATAGGCATATTGATGTGGTTTAGGGATGCGCTAGATGCAATCACTTGTGGAGTTCACTTTCAATCTTTAGAAAATGGAAATGAAGTTTGAATCAAATGGGAGAAAGGTAGTGCTTAGAGGGTTAGCAGATGGGGGTCCAGAGTTCTATCGTTCAAAAGGATGGAGTGGCAAATTAGATATAATCAAGTGGAGTGAGAAAACATAGTGCCCCATAATACCTACAATTACAAAACAACAAAAGAACACTCATCATGTGGATTTCCAAAAGCTGCTATCAAAACATAGCAAGGTGCTTGGGAGAATGCCACTTGAAGTACCACTCGAGAGGGGGATTGAGCATGTAATAGAGTTGGAGGGTGCCCAATTGGTAATCACTAAACCATATAGGCATCCAAAGAGGCATATGGATGAGATACAAAAATCCATCAAGGAATTACTGGAGATGGGGCACATTAGACCCAACAAGAACTCTTTTGCTTCAGTATTAGTTTTGGTGAAAAATGATGGAACAATGCAGATGTGCATTGACTGGACAATAAAAAATAGGTATCCTATTTCTAGGATTGATGAGTTGATTGATGAGCTGCATGGTGCTTGTTACTTTTCAAAGATTGGTTTGAGGTCAAGTTACCAACAAATTAGAATGAGGGAGGAGGATATAGAGGAGACAATTTTTCGATGCCATTTTGATCACTTCAAGTTTCTGGTGATGCCTTTTGGTTTGACTAATGCACCAACCACTTTCTAGTCTTGTATGAATCAGGTATTTAGGAAACAATTATGGAAGTTTGTATTAATATTTTTTGATGATATCTTGATTTTTAGCAAAACTTGGGAGGAAAATATGAGGAATCTGGCCTAGTATTGACTAGGTACATCAAGGATCCAATCAACTGTCTGTACTCAGATGGATCTGCAAAACTAGACTTAGTTGCAGAAACACTTAACTTCTTTAAGTTAGATTCCATAGGAGTATACATGGGTTTACAATCCATCATTCTAAATCTTTTCAGAATATCAATAGTATATTTTCCTTGACTTAGAAAGATTTCATTGGATTTTTGCCATACTTCTAACCCTAGGAAGTAATGCATTAGGCCTAAATCCTTCATTTCAAATTCTGAGGCTAATTCCTTCTTACATCTTATGATTAATTTATTTTCACCAGTGAGAAATAAATCATCTACATACAAAACCAAAATAAGCATATCATCATTATAAATCTTCAAGTAAATGTTAGCATCAACATCATTCTTGTAAAATCCTAAGCTTAGTAAGTACTTATCAATTCTTTCAGACCAAGCACGAGGAGCCTGTTTGAGCCCATATAAGGCTTTCTTCAACCTGCAAACATGAGAATCTCTTTTATGGATTACATAACCTTCTGGTTGCTCAATATAGACTTCCTCCTCAATGACACCATTGAGGAAGGCTGTCTTAACGTCCATTTGATGCAACTCCCAACTTTTGGCTGTAGCAATAGCTATTATAGATCTAATAGAAGTATATCTAGCAACAGGAGCAAAAGTTTCTTCATAATCTATTCCTTCCTTTTGAGAAAAACCACAAGCTACAAACCTAGCTTTATATTTTTCAATACTACCATCAGCATTATGTTTAATTTTAAACAACCATTTAGAAGAAACAACAGACTTACCTTTGGGTCTGGGTACAATGTCCCAGACATCATTCTTGATGATAGACCCATACTCTTCATCCATGGCTGATTTCCAAGCATGATGGGATATAGCTTCTTCGACATTGCGAGGTTCAGACTCAATGATATTACACATCACGAAAATGTAGTTGGCGTGATTTTGGAGTCTCTTGCTATCTCTAAAGATTCCTCTGGGAGCAGCAAATCCTTCAGCATCTTGAATCGTGTTTCTCACCCAAAGTGGTCTCTTCTTGCAAACCACAATATCCTGAGGTATATCTATAGAGTCCATTGGTTCTGCTGGGTCATCCTGAACTTCCTGATCGGGAAGGTTAGTGGACTCCTTCTGTATCTCAGGGTTAGCATCAACTTTTGAATTTTGATTTTCAATCACCATATCATTATTATCAGATAATGAACCTTTAGATCTTTTGAAAGCAATATCTTCTTCAAAAGTTACATCTCTACTTACCTCAACATACCTTTGACCTGAAATGTAGATCCTGAAGGCTTTGGAAGATTCACTGTATCCCACTAAGATGCCTTTCTTTCGAGAGGGATCCAACTTGGTTCGTTTTTCTTTAGGCACATGAACATACACTGGGCTCCCGAATATCCTTAGGTGGCTGATGTCAGGTTTGATTCCTGTAAATGCTTCTTCAGGAGTTACATCCCTTAGACCACGATTAGGACATCTATTCTAAATGTAAACTGCTGTTTTGGTTGCTTCCGCCCATATAAAAGGTTGCAGGTCTTGATCATGAATCATGACTCCTGCAGCTTCAACAATGGTCCTGTTCTTTCTTTCAGCAACTCCATTTTGCTGAGGATTGTAGGGAACACAAAACTCCCTCTTAATTCCCGCCTTAACACAAAAATCATAGAAACTACCTGAGGTGTACTCACCTCCATTGTCAGATCTTAAACATTTAATTCGATTTCCTGTAGTGTTTTCAACTAAGGCTTTGAATTCTTTAAATCTGTTTAGGACTTCTTTAGACTCTTTAGATTTAAGAAAGTAAATCCATGTTTTCCTAGAGAAATCATCTATGAAGATAACATAATAAAGGAAGCAGCTAGGAGATGCTACAGACATAGGGCCACATAAATCTGAATGAATAAGTTCTAACTTTTCTTTAGCCCTACTATCACTTTTAAGAAAAGGGTTCTTTACATTCTTATCCATTGCACAACCTTTACAAGCATCATCATGAGATAAACTAAGCTTAGGCATACCGTTAACCATTTTACCGAGAGTGGGAAGAGCTTGAAAGTGTAGATGTCCAAGTCTTCTATGCCATAGCTCGCATGATTCAAGGGCCTCATGGATGAGAGCTTGAATTGGATTAGTTGCAAGCTTATATAAACTATCACATCTATTTCCAATAACACGAGCAGTTTTGAAATTAGATTTCTTAGACCAAGCAAGTACCTTCCCTTCAGAAAATGCTATTTGCAAACCCTTATCTTCTAAGGTAGAAATGGAAATAAGATTTCTTTTAATACCAGGTACAAAAAGGATATCACAGAGTTGTAAGGAAATACCGGAATCTAGTTTTAAAGAGGTAGTACCGGAACCTTTTACTGAGTATCTAGCATCATCACCGATTACCACATGAAGGTTGGTATCTTTTTCGATCAGATCTGAAAGATGCTCACGAAAACCTGAGATGTGTCTGGAGGCACCACTGTCAATTATCCAAGTATTACTGTCCTTAGGGACATTGCTTGATAGAGCAGAGATAAGAAGATAATCCTCACTTTGTTCAACAACTTCATTTAAATTGACTTCCCTTTCCTTGGGATCATTTTGACAATCTCGGGCATAGTGACCATACTTATCACATCTGAAGCAACGAATGTGAGAGGAATCTCTTGACTTCTTCCTTGGATCATAGGAGGAGGATCTAAAATCTTTGCTCTTTTTTCTTTCTTCCAATGTCCACCTTTCCTAGATTTAGCTAAAAGAACATGATTATCATTTTTGAGAGAGTTCTTGAGTTTTCCTCTTACCTCAATTTGAGATTCCTCTTCAATGCAATCAGATTGAAGACGCTCAAAGTTGGGAGGATCAACTCTTCCACCAATGCTACGAATGAATGGTTTCCATTCATCAGGTAGACCATTAATGCAATCATAACAAGATCTTTATCTGAAATTTGGCAATCAAGAGTACTTAGCTTGTCCTTTAGTTCATTGATCTTCATGAAGTAGGCTATGATTGAGTCTTCTTCTTTCATTTTCATGTGAAGAAGCTGCTGCCTTAGAGCAAGAGCCCTGCTGAGGTTGTTGACTTCATACATCCCTTCCAAGTGTTTGATCATCTCCCGGGCAGACGCAAATTTTGATATGATAGTGACAAGACGATTCTTGATGGATTCAATTATGATCTTCCTAGCCTTGAGGGAGTCTTTCTTGAATTACTTCAGCTCTTCAGTATCTTCTGGAGGGGACAACCTTTCTTCTTCTACGAATTTCAGCAAATCATTCTCTTCAAGGATCAAAAGAATACGGACTTTCCAAGCAGCAAAATCAAGGGCTCCATCAAGTCTATCTTCAGCCCTCAAACTTGACATTTAAAAAAACAAACAAACAACAACTATATGCAACAAATGATTTACAAAAATCTGAAATTAGTGACACCTTAGCTTTGATACCATGTTAAATTTGTGCCCTAGTTCAGTAATCAGATTAGTAACATTTAATTTTTTGTTAGCATTTAGTAAATCACAATCAAGTAAATCCAAGATTGAAGCAAGGGAGCAGGAGACAAACACAAAATACCCTAGGAAAACCTCCAAGGAGAAAAAACCCAGCACTAAAGACCCACAGGTCAGATTATTTATTCACTCTTAATTGTACAAATACAATACTTAGCTTGATTCTCCAGATCTGATCCTCTTTTGTATATCAGATCTGCCCTTCTAAATAGACCAAGTCTACACCAAACTGCCTTGTATCCTCTTGGACAAGTTCGCACAATCCTCTTCCAATTTTCGCACCTTTGGTTGCAAAGATAGTTCGCTGATTGCATGTAAGATGGAGTGAATGAATTGTATTTGCAATTTGACTTTATTTATATGAGTCTTTAACCCATATATCCAAGTCGTCTTTCATCCTTTTGGCGCCAATTTATTTATTGAGGCGTGGTGCTTTTTAGGGTGGCGTGGAGGTATGGGGCCGAACTTAACTTGGGGGCACGTTACCCCTTTAGGATAGGACCCAGTCCCATATGGGTTCGGATGTTGCCTTAAGGCAATCCGAACCCATCTTACCTAGTTACAAACAACACCCCTTCCTAGCTCTAGTGAAAACCAGGAGAGAGATAGAACTAGAGGGTTTAGTTCTAGGAGTCGGATGTGGCTTCTCGACCTCGCCAAAATTAGGTTGAGGGTAGGGTCTGAGGGTGAAAGAGGGGTAGAGAGATAGGTCTAGATCTTGGGGAGAGAGGAGAGAGTGAGATAGAGAGATGGTAGAGAGAGGGGATAGAGGAAGAGTGATAGGGAGATAGATAGGTCTAAAATTCGGGGTAGATAAAGTGAGTGAAATAGAGAGAGCGAGAGAATGCTAATAGGAGCCTATTGATTACTGAAATTTGACTAAGTCTAAAAATTTAAAAGATCTTCTAAAACCTTGAATTTGCATTATAACTCCTAGAGATCTGAAACCACTCTCAAACATCTTGCCAATATATGCATGAAATATAGCTTAAAGTATAAGAAAGGAAAAAGACATATTGAAATGTGACTTATACTTGAATGTTTTTGATTACGGGAAAACCAGAAGGGCTACAACCCTTAGGGAAGGCTCATTGCCTTACAAGAAGTACACTAACTTACAAAATCATTCGGATTTCATCCGGAGAATCATATTGTACCGAATGATTCTTCGGATGTAATCCAAATGATTTTGTAAATTAGTGTACTTCTTGTAAGGTAGTGAGCCTTCCCTAAGGGTTGTAGCCCTTCTGGTTTTCCCGTAATAAAAAACATTTAAGTATAAGTCACATTTCAATATGTCTTTTTCCTTTCTTACATTTCAATGTCTTTTTCCTTTCTTATACTTTAAGCTATATTTCATGCATATATTGGCAAGATGTTTGAGAGTGGTTTCAGATCTCTAGGAGTTATAATGCAAATTCTAGGTTTTAGAAGATCTTTTAAATTTTTAGACTTAGTCAAATTTCAGTAATCAATAGGCTCCTATTAGCATTCTCTCGCTCTCTCTATTTCACTCACTTTATCTACCCCGAATTTTAGACCTATCTATCTCCCTATCACTCTTCCTCTATCCCCTCTCTCTACCATCTCTCTATCTCACTCTCTCCTCTCTCCCCAAGATCTAGACCTATCTCTCTACCCCTCCATCTCTCTATCTCACTCTCTCCTCTCTCCCCAAGATCTAGACCTATCTCTCTACCCCTCTTTCACCCTCAGACCCTACCCTCAACCTAATTTTGGCGAGGTGGAGAAGCCACATCGGACTCCTAGGACTAAACCCTCTAGTTCTATCTCTCCCCTGGTTTTCACTAGAGCTGGGAAGAGGTAGATGTAAAATGTTTTGATGTAGTTTAGTCATTGAAATGTAAGAAAGGAAAAAGACATATTGAAATGTGACTTATACTTAAATGTTATATTTATATTTTATGTATATATTCTAATGAAGAGAATGAGACTGACTTGAAAAAAAAAATTAGATAATTTTTTCACGTTTTTGGGCCTCTTTTTTTATGTAGCCGAGTTTTTGTAGGAAACTCGCCAAGTTTTTGTGAAAAACTCGCCAAAAACTTGGTGAGTTTTTCCCAAAAACTTTGTGAGTTAATGGTGTAAATACTTGCCGAGCAAAAAAACTTACGAGTTTTTCAAAAGTACTCGGTGAGTATTCTATCTATGGTCAAAAGCTTTCACCCAACCCCTAAGAGGCTTGGTTAGCTCTTCAATAAACAACACACATCCTCTTTCTAAAATATTCAGCACCATCACAAAAAGCCTTTGAAAATCAGCAATGTAGGCATGTGTCCCATGTTGCCTCAACTGAGCCAAGTTTTGAATTGTAGTTCTTGGTCCTTCTTGTCAAATCTTTTGATGAGTTTATTGGTAAACTCCTCATAGGTCGTAATGAGAATTCATAGTTCCAGTCCCGAGCTGAGTGACCCTAGCCAAGTCTTAGGGATTCGGGACTCTCCAAGGACTCACTTTAGGCGAGACTCACTAGAAACTAGTATTTTGCCTTGTCCTGCCGAGTTTTGCCAATTTTTTTTCCGAGTCCCGAGTCAGGTCAGCCTTGCCAAGTCCGCGCTGAGTCCGAGTCTCGTTTCTATGAATGAGATTGTGGCCTTGAGTTATTAACCCGTGGCACCACCTTTCATGAGCTGCTCCATCAAGGTGCTAGGTGGGAAATTTAATTGCCTCTTCTTCTGGCATTGGCCTCAAAGACAAGTAGTTGTCCAACTTTTGGACCCATGCATGAGCAATACTTTTGTCACTTCCATCAAAATGAGAAAGTGTTACCTTTCCCATAGCTTGTTGATAATCTCTCTAAACAATTGGGCCTCTTTTCTCTTGTCTTCCACCACCTATCTCCTTTTTCTGATTCATAAGCTGGTCAAGAGAAAATGTCTCAAATCTCCATAGGAGTTACATATTCTGCGTAACTTTCCTGAATTTTATCTGGCAAAGGAACTTGTGCTTCTTGCTCAGGTTGTGCCTCCTCCCTACAAGTGAATGTAGGTTGGAGAGGTCTAACAACAGACCCAACAACAGTTCTATTAGAATGGCCATCATTGCCTTTTTGTTATTGACATTAGAAGTGCTAACTTCCCCATTCTGATTTCGGGGAACATTCTGAGTCTAATTCATTTTATGGAGGAGCTGGGCCATCGTGTCAAGCATAACATTAAATTTCCTCTTTGTTCTAGTATGCAGACTTTTTGGAGTGTCAATGCCCTGTCATTTTCTACCATGTTCTTTGATGTGACTTCAGTATCAACTGCAGGAGACTGATGTGTAGCTAAGGCCTTTAAAAATGTCTCTTCTATTGGGTTTCTTAGAAATTGATATTAATTTCTCTATTCTCTATCATAATACCTCTTTTCTCTTTCACTGCTGTGCATAAGGAATAACTTGCATGCCAAGATTAGATTCATAGGCTGGCAAGATCACTAGCTCTGATACCACTGTAATAACCACACCAAATTTTTTGAAATTTTTATCTGAATCAAAGCTATAATGCAATGTCCTTATCACTTTTTGATCACCCAGTTCCTAAGATGGGCAAGGTGAGAGCATACAATGTATAGGACCACACCTTATCTAAAATGCAACGATTTAAAGAGAACTAATCAACTAAGCACACTAGGTGGCAAAGCCAGCCAAGTCTACACTTCTTCAGTGGAGTGTGCTTGATGCAAGAAACGGAAAGAAAACCCACTAGGCGACATAACCAGCTAAGTCTACACTTTTTAAGTGGAGTGTGCTTGCTGCAAAAACGAAAAGTAAACACTTTTACACTTATTCAGTGGAGTATGCAATTACAAGAAGTAAAACAGGCACACAAGGTGGCAAGCCAACCTTATCTATGCTTATTCAACAGAATGTCCAATTATATTAAAAATTAGATTGCAAATATGAAACCACTGGCAGTACTACCATCCAGGGAATTACAAGATAATAGAAAATGCATTACAAATCATCATTAGGGAAGATAAACTGCTGATATATGCCAACGTAAAATTCTGATCACAAATCTCAATTTCTGCAGCATTCAAACTGAAGCTATATAGCATAGGTAAACAGTGTAACCAAGTACCAACATAAATGTATACCTCTGTTAGATGAAACAAAGGCTACCCCATTGAAACAGCAGCTAGTACACGCTTAAAGGCCCTCTAATCACATCAATTAATGGAAACCGTTTGTATCACACGTGCACGCGCACGCGCGCGCGCACACACACACAAATATTCCAAAGGTTGCAGATCTGAGATAAAAACTGTTTGCTGATCCAATGGCTGTATAAACCTAGAATACACCGCACACACCTTATAATCTGGTTTTGCCCTCACAAAGGGGTGGAAAAGTCAAAGGAGGCCTAGGCACCATCAATCACATCAAACCCAGTAGAAAAAAGGTAGCAGTATCCCTAACACCCTCCTCACAAGCATCACTTAGAAAATGGTATGGCCTCTACAACACATTTTTTACACCCTTTTTTGCTAAGACAACCTGCAATAATTTGCTAATGGAGGTGAAGCTGCTAACAAGAGCCACCAAATAGTTTAAAATATGACGCCATCTTCATGGGCGGCCAACATAGGGGACAACCTACCAGCAGTACAGCCTACTGGACAGGTATGCCCGGCAACACTATGAAGCTCACTACAAAACCTTTTCAAAATCTCTGAAAAGATTAGTCAACAAAATCAAAATATATAAAAAATATCCATTATTGCAACAATTGGAAAACTTCACTTGCATCTCATAGGTGATTCCTAGATGAAATCACACTAACTAGCTAGGGGGGTTTTCTTCCCCAAAACCAGTGTTTTCAAGAGGGTTGCAACATTTTGAAATTTCATATATTAGAAGGAAGTCTTTGCTTCGATGTACAAAGATCTGAAAGGAGTTTTGCTAGAAATTTGTGTACATAGGATTCCTTTGATACGTAGAGCACAACTAGTATAGAGGAAAACATATAGAATGAATCCTAACTAAGCTGCAAAAGTCCAAGAGGAGATTGATAAAATTCTTGATGTAGGCATAATATTCTAAGTACAAACAACTGAATGAGTGCACCCAATAGAGATTCGCTTGAAGAAAGAATCTACACAAGTTTAGGTATGTGTTGATTTTAGAAGTTTGAAGGCAATCACTAGTAAAGATTAATCCACTAACCCATTTGCAGATTCTACATTGGAGGACATAGCAAGACATGAGATTTATTCTTTTATGGATAACTTCTTGGGATATAACTAGATTAACATAGCGAAAGTTGACAAAAGAAAAACCACATTTGTTGTTGAAGATGGAGTCTATGCATACAATCAAATTTGTTCGAGTTCTGCAATGTCTTTGCTACCTTCTAATGGATTATCCTACACATATTTGACAAGATGGTGATGGGAAACTTTGAAGCTTTCATACATGATTGGTCCATCTAAAACAGTCAAGAAGCACACGTTCAAGCTTTAACAGAATGCATGCTACATTGTTGAGCAACAAGATTGGCACTAAACCCTTATAAGTGCAGATCCATGGTACCTTGAGGGAATCTCCTAGGCCATATTGTTTGCAAGATTGGACAAAAGATGGACCTTGATAAAATACAGCCGTTCCTTGTTGACATCTAAGCACTAAGTCATGCAATGGGAATATGATCCTTGATGGGTTACTACTAACTTTTCAATAAAGATCTTGCACATGTTTCCTATCCCTTGGATATCTTGACAAAGAGAAAAATACTATTTGTATGGTCCAATGAACAAGAACAAGCTTTTTAGGAACATAAGTTACATTTAATAAGCTCACAAATCCTAGTATATTTAATTTGGAATAAAGAATTCAGTGTACATGTTGATGTTTCCAACTTTGCCATTGGGGCTGCCTTGGCATAAGCTGGAGATGATGGACCAGATCACCCTATTCTTTTTGCAACTAGGCTATTATCCAAGGCAGAAAAGATTATAGTACCATATAATTAGAAACCCTTGGCATGGTCTATGCCATTCAGAAGTTTCAACATTATCTCATAGCATCATCGTTCATAGCTTTTGTGGATCAGTAGGCATTACTATATCTAGTGAAGAAGCGTATTATCCATGGTAGAATAAGTGGATGGTTGATGCTTTTGCAAGAATTCACTTTCAACATCATTGTGAGGGTAGGGAAAAGCCATGTGATAGTGGATTAGCGATCTCGCATAAAATCAGGTGAACCTCCTAAAGGCATAAACAAAGATTTCTTTTACAAAACTATTTGAAAATGCTATCATATCCTTCTGGTATGTAAAGATTGGTGAACACTTGTCTGCAATGTCCTTTCCAAGTGACATGCACCTTGTGGAACAAAGGAAAGTGGTACTGTAAGCATGTACATTATAAATTATAAATGCTCTCTTGTTCAAGATGGGACCTGATTAGGTGTCATAGAAATTTGTTATGGAAGAAGAGTTTCGGGTGTCCTTTTGGAAGCACATGAAGGCTTGGCAGATAGTCAAATGGGATTTGATGCTACTGCAAAGAAATTACTTTAAGCAGATCATTGGTGGCCTACACTACTTCACAACGCCAAAGAACGGGTATTGGGATGCAATGTGTGTTGTAGACTGGTAAGCCACTTAAAAGGGACTTTATGCCTCTTTGGCCTTCTCAATTCCAAGAACTCTTTGAATCTTGGGGCTTAGATTTCATTGGACCCTTGAAGGCAAGCAAAGGTGTAGGTATATTATAATTGCCACATAATATCCAACCAAGTGGGCAAAAGCATGAGCACTTCTTGACAAAACTACTTAGATTACAACAAAGTTCATTTATGAACATATAGTTACAAGGAGGGGCGGGGAAAGCAGTTGCTTGCAGGAGAACTTGTAGTCGAGGGCGCTGGGCAGCTTGGCAATAATCTTCTTGCACAAAAAACCCGCCCGCTATAGAGTTGGGCGCTATATCCCTTTGAATGCCACAATTTACTATAGTTCAGTCATGTCTGCGATCGCGAGCGGGGTTCGGTATACCTCTATAGCATGGAGTTAGCCGCCCAACCACTGAGTAGGGGCCGAACAGAATAATTATTCACGGGGTTCGATCAAAAAAAGATACCGGTAGCTATAGTAAGTAACATGCCCAACAACTATAATAGGGGTGGAAATGCCATGTCGGGTGCACCTATACCGGAAGATCAGTAATCAAATAAAGATTTCATCCGGTAGGGGTATCCATCGGCCCCTACTATTTTATAGGCAACAACTACTTTATCGAGTTCATCAGTCCAGTTCTCTTACCCGGGCTAGCTATCCAAACAAAAGCAGTTCTCTTCGCTAAAGTAGTTAGGTCCAGCAGAAGCAGTTTGTCAAATGCATGGGCATCATCTCGCTCGTTTGTGTTAGCGGCAATATTGTACACGGAAATAAAACTAGTTAATTAAGTTGTAATTGTGTGGTTAGTTGGCAACCGAGGGGTGGTAGTTGCGGTGCGACGGTTGGCGCTCGCACCCCCTCGGTATCTTTATATACTTCTGAATGTAACTTGGAGAACAAATTATGAATGGAATAACATTTCTTATACTTGTCTGATATCTATGGCATTATTATTCTGCATTATGTGCTGTATGCTTTAAGTTATTCACCCGAGAGGGTAAACATTTGGCGTCGTTGCCTAGATGTACTCGGGAACGGAAGATGCGGATGGCGCATGGATGTGATGGGCCTACCCGTCGGTGAGATGAACCCAGAGGCCGACGACGCTCACACGGAACAATCGGCGAAGGGGAAATTGAACCCTGTAATAATCCTGGCACAATGTTGAGATAAATTGTGGCCGAAAGGAAAAATAAAAAAAGAGTTTTTTTTGTGTACATGGCGTGTGCTTGCTATGTACAAAAGTGATTAATGCCCAACTTATTGAATAAAGATAGAAATAAAAAAGCAGAAACCGACGAGTGGGAGGCCGCACAGAGGGCCTTGATTCTGGAGCAGCAAGTAGAACATAGACGGAGGTTGAGGCAACTTGCCGAAGGACAACCTGCCGAAGGGTGGCCCGAGGGGAACCAAGGAGGTGTCACGGAGGGTGCAGAAGCCGACGGAAATTTCTACGCGTCGCCAGAACACCGTAGGGTGCGGAGCCACGAAGAGTTTCTGGAGGAAACAAGGTTACAGAGAGATCTAGTCGAAGAGACCCGGGATCGGTTCAGAAACTTATCCCTTACACCACAAAGTGAGGATCACCAAAGGGAGCCAGGAGTGGGCGCGGGTGACAACGAAGGGGAGGATAACCATACGGTAGGTGCCACACTCGGCAGGCAAAACACCGTACCTCCAATCACCCACGCAAGACACACCACCGGCACCGAAGGGAGCGGCGCAGGGGCACAGACACAGCCACAACCACCTCCAGGAAGACGACCCCCATCGATGGGGAGTAAACAAAAATTGCCGAAGTTCAATGGCGACGGGAAGGAAGATCCAGTCCGCCATTGTCGAATGTGCGAAACCATATGGTCAGCGAACGGTGTTACTGACCAAGACGAATGGGTAACACAATTCCCAGCAACCTTGAGAGGAGTGGCCATAGACTGGTACTCAGATATGGACAAGGCCAAAGTCGGCACATGGCCCGACCTGAAGAAGGAGTTTGGGATAGAGTTCCGCCTCCTGAGAGATGACAATGAAATAGTCACTGAGATCTATGGAACGAAGCAAAACAAGAACGAGACTGTTCGAGCCTATAGTCGGCGGCTGAAGGAACTATTGGGAAAAATGGAGAGTCAACCAGCAGATGGGTTGAAAAAGCGATGGTTTGTGGAGGGACTAAAGCATTCCCTCCGAAAGAAGATGAAAATCGTTCCACCTACATCGTACGAAGACGCATACAATAGAGCGATGGATCTCGAGAGCGAGACCAAGACATCGAAGAAAAAGGAGGAGGATAGCTCGTCCGAGGAGGATGACTCGTCACAGGAAAGCAGCAACGACAGTGAGGCTGGCAAACGGGTGCAAGCGCTCTAGAAAGACATGGAGCGAATGAGGAGGGAATTCAAAACAATGAAAAGCACCGGTCGGACCAAAGGGGACATATGGTGCATTGAGTGCAAAGAGGAGGGGCACACAAAGGGTACTTGCCCGAAGAAGGCATTCTGCGAGATTTGCCAAGTGATGGGACACTCCACCAAGGAGTGCCCATACAACATGAAAACCCGGAATACACAAATGAAACAGGTACTATTCATGGAGCAAGCCACAACGTCCGCACCAGCGGGTACGGGCCAACAAGCGAACAACAATGCAACCTCGGGAGGCTACCGAGATAACCGGTGGGGAGGACGAAACAACAATAACAACACAAGGAGCCGGATCCAATACGACTCCAAAGGTCGACCGATGGTACAATGCAGAGCGTGCAGCCAATGGGGGCACTTCGCTTGAGACTGCTCGAAGGGAGAGGCCACACAATATTTGTGCAAATGGTGCGGACCGGGAGACCACGAAGATGCCACCTGCCTAAAGTCCGACGTCAACTTGCTCAATGTCGAGGAAACCAAAGAAGAGGAAGTGCTGGCCGTAACCGCGCCCAAGCCAGACACGCAATGTGCCCAGACCCGGAGATGGAGAAGCGAAGGGCACGGGAAGCACAGGAAGAAATTGAGAAAGAGATACGAGAAAGGGCGAAGGCGAAGGGTACGGCGAGTACTTCCAGCCGACCGGAGGTGGAGGATGCTATACTAAATCAAATTTTAAAATTAAAACTGGAGGTGTCAGTGAAGGTACACGACCTCCTCCAGACGATGCCTCAATTACAAGTGGCGTTGCTGAATAATCTCTCCCAACCACGCACCAATACCAACCACCACACAGATGTTCCTGGGGGGTTTGCAATAGACCCCATGCTGCTGGCAGTTAACACTGGAAGGAACCCAGCCATTGTGGAGATGGGTATCCTTGGCACCATTCTAACCGATACCATCGTCGATGGTGGATCAGGAGTGAATGTTCTTCCAGAAGAAACCTGGCGGAAGCTGGGGAAGCCGACGTTGTGGCCATCTACATACAATCTGCTCGGAGCAGATCAACATGGAATCAAACCCATCGGGACATTGATGGGCCAACAAGTTACCATCGGGACGCAACCCTTCATACTGGACTTAGTGGTAATCCCACTAAAGAAAAAAGGGTATGATGCGATCTTAGGGAGAGGGTGGCTGGTGGCAGCCAAGGCCACCCACAACTGGAAGAAGAACACTCTGTCTATGGAGAATGGAGGAAGGAAGTTTATCATAGCCCTCGGGACATAGTTGGTTAGTGAGGAACTGGCATCATCTTCGGGATCGGAGGGTGAAGGAGAAGGCAACCTGAGGAACGAAGGACGAGGCTGCAGGGAGCCCAACGACGAAGGGATTCTCAAACTAGGAGAGTGCTCCGAGGATGAGACGGGGTCATTGAACGGGCTCTTCCACTAGCAGATGGAGGATTATGAAATGTTCCAGAGCTACAGGCTCGAAGTAGAGGAACCAAAGCAAGTAACAGAGGAGGTGTACCTGCCAGAATACATAGAATATTGGAAGGGAGACGCCCCAAACCTCGGTGGCGTAGATAATCCGAAGATCAATTGTGTCGGCAACGATTGGAACCCTGTGTGGAAGGCCGCAACTTTCAAAATCTTTATTCTTCTTCTTCTTCTTATGTACGTGAAGGAGGCCGTGGTCCCTGTAGAATTTGTGGTTCCAGGTCTTCGGATGGCCATTGAAAATAGACTTGCCACCAACGGATCCAAATTGAAACCCTACCACGCGAAGCGCTCAGGGGACCCGAGAGGCCAGAGGGGGACCCGAGAGGATGGAAGGGGACTCGAGAGGCCGGGCAGGCGACTTGAGAGGCATGGGACCTATGCGGGAGACTCTTGGGTGAGGAAAACCAAGAAGGATGAAGGGCGATCCCAGAGACAGGGGACTCGAGCCAAAGACTCTCTAGACAACTAAATTAGGAAATTATAAGTAAATAAATTTAAAAAAAAGTACGGCCGTACGACAGTTGACCGTACGGCTGGAACAAAAAAAGAAGAAGAAAGCCACGGTGGCACCATCGTGCGGTGGCAACACCAGCGGTGGGACCATCGTGTGGTGGCAACACCGTTGGTGGAACCACCGTGTGGTGGGACCACCGACAGTGGAACCACTGTACGGTGGCAACATCGGCGGTGGGACCACCGTACGGTGGCAACACCGACGCTGGACCACCGTGTGGTGGCAACATCGACGGTGGACCATCGTGCGGTGGAACCATCGTGCGGTGGAACCACCGTACGGTGGCAACACCGACGGTGGAAACCATTGCTGGCGCAAGGAATAAAGGCGCGAAGAAAATGCAAACAAACACGCAGCCCCTGCACAAACAAACACATAGCCGTATGGGGTGTTGACCGCACGGGAAGGTGGCCGTACGATTGGAGGTGTCAGTGCTGTTGTTGACTGTACGGGGAGGTTGTATGGCCGGGGTGCCATAGGGGACATTACAGTGGAAAACAAAAAAACAAAAAAAAAAAACGACGACCAGATTTAAAATCATTCGATGGAGTCTGGAGCCAGGACACTGGAAATTTAGAGTGGAGAAGAAGGGTTTTTGCATCTTAAAATATCACAGAAAATGATGTGCACCATGGACTTTTGTATGGTTTTGAGGGTTGTAAATTGGTGTTGGCGCACCTGGGGCGTGTTGATGTGTATTTTGTACACGACCAAACACAGAATAAAATACCTAAAGGTACCTTATCCTCTCTTGATTAAAGTCTTCGAATGCTGAAGATGTCGCGAAAAGGATCAATCGGGATGACTTCAAGGTTCTTTGTTGTAGGATCTCTATGTGTGGATAAGCACCAGTGGTCGTTGTATATGCTGTTTCTTCAAGGGGCCTTATGTGCTTTCAGAGAAAGCTTGTCCACGTTACTTTCTTTCCAAATGCAGGAACAGGATTTTCCTAACACTAACAGATTTTCAAAAAATGTCAAAAGATAAGGGTTTTAAAGAAGGAAAACTTGAACTGATCCTAAGAATGACTCAATGAAGACTAGACTTGATAAGATTCTACCAATTTCAATTTCGCCAAGAAATTACAACTCTACTGGAATTGATGCGATCTTCTAAGGGGATTCAATAGTTTTTCAAATCATCAAGGATATAGATACTATCATAGAGATACATATCAATACTTCCAAGAATGATTGAATTCTTAATCAAACTCAAGGTTTCCAGTTGACCACACAAGGCATCCTTACAATCATTAAGAAGCTAGTGGTTTGGAATATGAATCTTATCAAAGATCAAGCACAACACTTCGTCTTTCAAACTTAAAACTTAAATGCTACTTTAACTGAGAGTGATTCAAGAAAATAAACAATCATGAAGATAGCCACAAGTATTGCAATAAAACACCATAACTTCAATATTTTATTGATCTCATAGCCAAATGGACAACAATTGTTCAAAATTCTTTCTTCACTACTCAATCTTGCTACAACAATAACTTTCTAACTTTCTTCTCTCTAAGCTCTCTCTCTTCTCTAACTTTTTTTTTATCTGTCCCCTTTGAAATGAAATGAGTGAGGGTATGTATAGCATCCTCAAATACAATGAATGGCCCGGATCAAAAGAAGATCAACGACTGAGATTTTGACACCTAAACCCTAATTAGGGTTTGTTACAAAAAAGTCCCCATTTAGATAAACATCACTAATCCATAGCCAGTAAAGAATTGGCACAAAAACCGAGGAGACAGACCAATAGGAATTAAGTTGCCACATCATCCTATAACAACTTTTCATCTAGAATGTTGTTCCCTTTCCTATGCTCTTTCTTAGCATATTCAATGAATCTGGACACAATTCCCTCAATCTCAGCAATGGGAATCTCAGGAAGATTCTTCATTCGTTCTTCCAAGTGAAGGACTTGATCAAAAGCAGTGAGAAGAGTTGTCTCCCATCCAGGTTCAAGTTCTTTGGTCTTCTCAATCAGGAACATAGTAGTGTACATTTGATCTCGTTGCTTATCTGTGATGATGTTCTCCTCTTTGCAAAAGATGACCTTGATTCTATCCTCCAACTCTTGGATGTCCACATCTGTCTCGATCTCGATCCGCCTGTCAAGAATGGTACACAACACCTCAAACACCTTATCTTGAATTGGATGAATGATACCTTCAACTTGACTGCATCTGGTGTTGATGTCTTCAAAAAGGACCTCTTTCATCTAGAGCAGAGTTGACCACTGTAGGAGGTTATGGGTTCCTCCATCCATTATCTTTTCTTGTGCTAGAATCCGTCTTGGTGTTTGTCTTATCACTTGTAAGACAGGAATGATAACATCTCTAGTGTGAGTGAATGCAGCTACAGTTATCATTAGATTATGGATAATCTCAAGGACCTGGATATCTCGATGAATTCTCTTCATCATTCTTGTTGCAAATTCAACGGCTACCGTGTGGGATTTATCAATCCAAGAGCTCATAAGTTGAACCAAGCTCTTCACCCTTTCTGCCTCACCTACTGATTCAAGAGGGAGTGCTTGTAAAGGAGATACTGCTGGATCCTGACGTCTCAAGGGCTGATTAAGGTGACTAAAATAGTTCCTCCAAGCATTGACCTCCCTTTCAAGCTTCTTATTCTTTTCCATTTCTTCTTTAAGTTTATCTTTAAGTGCTTCAAATGAATCAGTTGCTTCTTCCATCGCTTGCTCAGAGGTAAGTGGGCCAAGCTCAAATGTTTCTAAGTCATACTCATTTGCAAGAATCTCATCCTCATATTTGTCCACCATTGGTGTAGCTACCTGCACTTTCCTGGATCCTGTCTCATCTCTAATTATCTTAGACATCTTTGTGGCCTTCTTTTTCTCCATTACCTCATGAGAATTTCCTATAAGGCTTTCCAAGTCAAACACATCTTCTTCCTCTTCAACCACAACTACCCTTGTTAGTCTCTCTTTCAGCCAATCGGGAATGGCAGATCTTGTTTCCCTCACTTGTATTTCTTTAGGTAGTGGCCTATCTTCCCGGAAAGGAGATGTTGCTTCATCATCATTCTTTTCTTCGTGTTGCTCATTAGCATCAACTTGGGGAGATTGACTTGATGAATGCTGAGGTGTCTGTCCTTTCTCTTGTTTATCATTCTGTACCATGGATTCCATAGACTCATCAACTTCATATATAATTTGCCTCTGATCTTCCCCTTGACTCGCCTCCTTTTCATGCCTAGAAGATGTGCTTGGTGGGTGATCAGGGTTTGTTTTTTGCTTCTTCTTGGAAGGTTCTTTCTTTTCAGGTCCTTTCCTCTTTGAGCCTTTGGAATGAGAAATATTCTCACTCACACTTGCTTCTCCTTCTTTTGGTCTTGCCTCCAAAGTAAATGTCATTGATATATTCTGCTCCTTCAACTTTTGATGCTGTACATCCACCCATCTACGAGTGCAGGATAAAACGGGAGCCATCAAAGCTCTCAAGTCTAAAACCTCGGGTTCATTCCAATCTATCTTCACTTCTTTGTCCTCTTTCTCATAGGACGACTTGAGGTATCTACCATTATCCTGGGCTTGATCGGCTACTCTATAAACTTTGCATTTCCTGATGAGATCTAAGGGTAGCCTGGAATGCATCTTTCTTTTAACCTCTAAATCACCTGAGAGATTCATCCAAAAGTCCTCCACTTGAAACTCATGCTTGTACTTCCTATCGACTGTCTCCTCCATATAACCATGAGGGTCAAAATTCTCTCGCGAGGCAAAGGATGTGAATGAGTATAGAGATAATTCCTTCTCTGCATCTTCTGCGACTTGAGTATTAGGACACACCTCAACTGAGTTCCCTAGTATGATGGGCACGGGAATTCCATTTCCATGCTTGTGTCTGGATGCCTTCGCATAAGCTGCCAACTGTCTAGTCACCTCAAGTAGCACTATCCAGTCTGTTGGATATCTTGGCAACATGTAGGGGGGTGAAGGACACCCATGAACTCTGATGTATGTGAACTTTTGAAACTGGATGAATCATGCGCCATACTTCTTCACAAGCTCTTGTGCATCCAGGGACAGTCGATTGTGAACTCCTCCTTGCAATATCCTAGTAATGTTCATCGTGAAGGTGTCATTGACCAACTTGTAGTCACTTCTAGGTGGATGATGCAGATGAACATAAGAATCACAAACCCTTATTTCTCCGGGTCCTCTTCCAATCACTTCTCTGTGAGGTAGCCCTGCATACTCGAAACTCCTGATCAAGGCATATATAACATATGAGCTCATGTGGAATGATTTGGTGGGTCTTAGCCTTCTCAACTGCACGTCCAGACAATTGCTAATGATTCTGGCCCAATGAAGCATTCCTTTCCCTTGAACTATCACTTGTATGAAGAAGAACATCCACTTTTCGAAGAAGAAGGCTTGAGAAGCACCTATAACTCGATTGAGCAAAGTTATCAAGTCTCTGTATTCCTCTTGGAAGTCAATCCTATGTGGTGTATTGGGAATCTTGTTCAGGCGAGGCCGACTTTTGAGCAACCAATTCTTATTGATGAAGTTCAAACAAGACTCAGGATCATCTTCATAGATCGACCTTGCTCCTTCTAAGCTTTTGTAAATCATGTCTTTATGGTCCGGAAGATGAAGAGCTTTGCCTATAGCTTCCTCTGAAAGGTAGGCTAAGATGTTCCCATCTTTGGTTACGATCGTCCTTGATTGTGAGTCATAGTGGCAGACACACTCGATCATCAACTCATGACACTTGACTACGGGAGGGAAACCTACCGCCTTGATGATGCCACTCTTGATTATCCTCCTTGCAACGGGTGATGGCTTGCCAATATAGGGGACCTCTCGAAACTTCTTCACATTGAAGTTTCCTAAGTTGGTGTCTCCGACATTATTCCACTTGGACACGATCTTGGTCTCCAATTTGTCGCTTCTCTGATCTTCCTTGATGAGAGCCTGCCGACTAGTAGATCCTCCGGCTTTGGGGGTCGTCATTTGATGCCTACACAAAAATTTAAAATTAGTCTTTAAGTATCATACCTTAAAGCATAGAACTTAAGATCTTTCAAGGGAATAGCTCAAAACATTAATTTGAAAATGACATGATAACTCAAGAATTATGAATTTTCAAATTATGAATGAAAATCAGATTGCACAAGACTTAGATTTTCAAAGGATTGCTATGAGATCAAAATAAGTCTTGAATAGAAACTTCAAAAGGATTCTTCATACCTTCTCCTTGAATGCTTAACTATAAACCTTGGAAAATGGAAGAAAGAAGATCAGATTTTTGCTGGATAAAGATTGAATTTCTGGTCCTCCTTGGATGAATTATGTCTTGATTAACCTTCAAAAGAGCTTCACCCTCTCTAGCCTCCAGCACTTAGCAAAAATTCGCCTCCAATCTGCTGGGATTCACTCCTCTAATCTGCTCCTCAAAATTCGCATAAGAAGTAATGAATGAACGATTTGAATTTTGAAACAATACTCCTTTATATAGGGTGCTCACCCTAATTAAGCATAAGGCCGACCTAGCAAATAAGCTTTAAAATAAGATAAAATCCACTAAAAAGGAGGCCGACTTGCTTGTAAAAGCCAATAAATGTGTTTTGAGTGCTCACTTTCATTTAAAATTTTAAAATTAATTTCAAGGCCTCCAAGGTGGATTAATTAATTCAATTATAAAGACCTCAAATTTTGCGAATTTGATCTAACCACCCCCAAAAGTCTTAATTTTGGCAAATTTGGAGAAAATTTGGGAATATTAAGTTTTGATTGAGGCTTAATGAAGTTTCCTGATGATTTTGCCTTGGACCCTTTGGAAGGGTCAGGAGCGATTTTTCAAATTAGGTTTTGAATACCTCATTCCTTGACTCCAAAATCTCTTGGAAGGTGAGTTCATGTGTGTCTTGACCTACTCCAGGTCTTGCATTTTGTATTTATATCATTTTTCATGAGGAAATTAGGTGAAAATGTGAATTTCGCCCTAGACCCTCTGGAAGGGTCAGGAGCAATTTTTTCATTTTAGGCCAAAATTCACCTTAGTTTGATCATTAAACTCCTCCGAAGCAATCTCCAGGGTTCATTTCCTTCCATCACTGGGTTAGCTCATCAAAAACTTTGAAGGAAATATTGCATTTTAGGGAATTTCGCTCTGGACCCTCTGGAAGGGTCAGGGGCGAAATTTTCTGCTGAGCTCAAAATTCTCATTTTTGTAAGTCCAAAACCTCACCAAGGCATTCCAAATGGCATCTTTTATTGTAGTTCAGGCTTAGTTTCACTTGAATTTTGGAGGAAAAGGTGTCTTTAGTGTTTTTCGCCCTGGACCCTCTGGAAGGGTCAGGAGCAATTTTTTCTTGCTTAGGCTTACTCCTCCATCATTTTAACTCCAATCCATCTCACAAGGTTAGGCAATGATCCTCTTTATTCACTTCACACATGCTTGGTTTGTTATTGCAAGGCAAAATAGTTGTTTGAAGGATTTTTGCCCTGGACCCTTTGGAAGGGTCAGGAGCGATTTTCCTTCTCTGACCTAGAATCATCAAATTTTGAAACAAACACCTACTCACAAGTGGTCTCAAAGGCCTTTTCTAGCTTAGTTTAGCCTTGTCTTAGCACAAACTTGAAAGGAATGCACTGGTTTTAGATTTTTCGCTCTGGACCCTTTGGAAGGGTCAGGAGCGATTTTTAGGTTTTAGGGCAATTCCTTCATCCTTTCATCTTCAAATCATTTCCAAGTGATAGAACATCATGTCTTACTCCTCTTTGAGTCCTGAAAACCAAAATCCAATCATAAATTGCAAGGAAAATATGAGGATTTGGAAATTTCGCCCCGGACCCTCTGGAAGGGTCAGTAGTGAATTTCCCTCTTGGCTTCAAAATTTTCATTCTTAGCAATCCAATTCCTCTTCAAGGCAATTCAAAAGTCGTTTCAAACCCATGTCTAAGCTGGGTCTAGTCCAATCTTTGGAAGAAAAGATAGGTTTTAGGATTTTCGCCCTGGACACTTTGGAAGGGTCAGGAGCGAAAATCATGTTCTAGTCTTGATTGCTTCTTCTTGACAATTTCAATCATCTTCAAAATGCAAAACACTCTTCCTCACACCCATTCAAGCCGTAAAAACTAAAAGTTGCTTTGACCTTGCAAGGAAATAGGTGCTTTTAGGAATTTCGCTCTGGACCCTTTGGAAGGGCCAGGAGCGAAATTCACCATTTGGCTCAATTCCTTCACTTTTTGATAAGTTCTTGCAACCTCAATTCGCTCCCAGGGGTAATTCTTTCCATGCTTGACCCTATCCTATACTTGGCTTAGCAAAATTTGATAGCAAAAGGTGATTTTGAGGAAATTCGCCCTGGACCCTCTGGAAGGGTCAGGAGCGATCTTTGACCAAAAATCTTCATTTTTTCACCTTAAAACTTCTTTGCTTAGTGGGATTTCATCTTTTTATTGCCCTAGGAACAAGGTTTTCATGTCCAAGAAAGGTTAAAAATGGGTTTACAAGGAATTTCGCTTTGGACCCTTTGGAAGGGTCAGGAGTGAAATTGCCTTTCTTGGCTAAAATCTCCATCCCTCAATGCTATCAAACACTTCTCAAAGCAAGATCATGTCCATTCCTCTTTTCAACATGCTTTGGGCATCACAATTTGGTCAAGCTGAGCAAGAAATGCCTCCTATAAAGTTTTTCGCCCTGGGCCCTTTGGAAGGGTCAGGAGTGAAAATTATGTTCTAGGCTCATTCCATCATCCTTTCAAGTTGAATTCACCCCTCAAAGGAAGAAAACACTATTCCTCTCTCATCCATGCCATAAAAACCAAAACTTGACTTGACTTTGCAAGAAAATAGGTGATTGAGGAATTTTCGCCCTGGACCCTCTGGAAGGGTCAGGAGCGAATTTCCCTCTTTTGGGCAAAATCCTTCATTTCTTCAATTTGAAACTTCTTCAGGAGGCAAAAACAAGCTATTCTTGTTCCATTCATGTCAAAAACTTGACCTTCATTGCAAAATAAGAGCCTTTTGGGAATTTCGCCCTGGACCCTCTGGAAGGGTCAAGAGCGAAATTTCCCATTTTGCTCAAAGTTCTCCATTTTTTCATGCTTCCAAATCTCAAGGATGTCCAATCTTTCCCCCAAGATACCCCGCACATCACAATTTAGCCAAAGTCAGTGAAAAATAAGCTCAAATAAAATTTTCGCTCTGGACCCTTTGGAAGGGTCAAGAGCGAAATCTCCATTCCAGGCCAAATTGCTCAGTTTTCAAGTTTTAAACCACCTCATAAGGCAAAGTTAGGTCTTTTTCTAAGCCAGGAACAAAATTGCAAGGCTATCCAAGGCAAGAAATAGTGTTTAGGATGAAATTCGCCCTGGACCCTTTGGAAGGGTCAGGGGCGAAATTCCTCTTTCAGGTATCATCTTGCTCTTCAAATTCAATCAAATCCTTCTCCAGGCAAGAACACATCAAATTACCTCCAAACGTGCCCTAGAAAGCATCACTTAGTCAAAAATGAGGAGGAAAAAAGAGGTTCATAATGATTTCCGCCTTGGACCCTCTGGAAGGGTTAGGAGCGAAAATCCTCTCTCAGCTTGATTCTGGACGTTTTAAACTCCAATTTTCCTTGAAAGGCAAACATAGATTCTCCTTCACGCATTTCCATCGAGATCCTGCCTTTAATTACTGACTCTGCTCAACTTACTCATCCCGGGAAACAAACATGACCCTGACCAGAAAAAAAAAACCTCTTTCAATCTAGACCTGACTTGAGATGAGACCTATTCACCTTGCCCCTTGATCTAACCAACTTGAATCTCCTGAAAGGCATGCTTCATTCTGGCAATCTTGAGGCTTCAGGCAGACGACTAACAACCTCCTAAACCAAACTAGACTTAGCTTGAAAGAAACCCTAAAACGAGCTTCCAAAGTTTAGCCCTAATCTAGCCAGCCCAGGCAGACCACTCACTCACTCAAAACCCTAAAAGCAGAGAGAAAAACGAGCAAAGAGAAAGCAAAACCTAAGGCAAAAAAGAGGGGGTCCCCATTCTAATGGGGCGATGTGTGAAATGGTCACAACAGGGCACTGCCCCCAGACCCCGCGAGGGGCGCTGCCCCTAGACCCCGTTGGGGCGCTGCCCCAGACCTCACGGGGGCGCTGCCCCAAACCCCGCTGGGGGCACTGCCCCCAGATCCCAGTTTATTTTTGAGCTACAGTACACTTGTTGGAGTTGGGTGAAGGGCATTAGAGATGTCACGATAAGTGTTGTGGTTGTCCGTACTGTGAGAAAGAAGCCTGTAGCTAAGCATTGGCGAAGAAGCCATAAGCCGTAGAGGGAGATGGATTTGGAGGTTGGGAACAAACAGAGTTTGAGGGAAGGCATTGCAGGTCCGTGCAGTTGTATGACACCAGGGAGTTATTCAGTTCAGTTATTAGCCTTTGGGGAGTGTGATGGAGGATTTGAGGTGTCTCCTAGCCTTTGTGCCAGCGGGTTGTGGCCACCTCCAGGTAGGAATGGTACACTTTGAGGAACTTGGAGTAGGTCTCGGCTGGACGTGAGGTTGCCTTGGTGGATGCAGAGAGGGCTCGGGAGGAGCTGACCACCAGGTTGGAGGCAGTACTAGCGTGAGACTTAGCTCAGCGTACCCAGGAGTTGGATACAGAGAGGGCAACGCCGGTGGCTATCGAGGACAAATTGGCTAGGGAGACAATGTCATTTGAGTAGCAGTTGGTGGAGGCTGAGACTAAAAAGCATGTTTTACAGACAAGTTTGGTTTAGGCACATGAGGATTGTGATGTCAAAGGAAGCACTAATGGTGAAATCCGCACTTGAGCATAGGATGGTAGCAGAAAAGGGTTTTCAAGCGAGGACGCAACAGGTGTATAAGTTCCGAGCTTGACTGGCGTCAGCAGTTCTGTTTAATGTCATCTCTATTTTGTATTAAGTCGTCCGGAGACAACTTCTTTTCTTTTGGGGGGGATGATGTTAGCGGCGATATTGTACACAGAAATAAAACTAGTTAATTAAGTTGTAATTGTGTTGGTTAGTTGGCAACTGAGGGGTGGTAGTTGCGGTGCGACGGTTGGCGCTCGCACCCCCTCGGTATCTTTATATACTTCTGAATGTAACTTGGAGAACAAATTATGAATGGAATAACATTTCTTATACTTGTCTGATATCTATGGCGTTATTATTCTGCATTACGTGCTGTATGCTTTAAGTTATTCACCCGAGAGGGTAAACAGTTTGGAATCCCTATTCAAATAATAAGTGATTGTGGGGACCTTTATCAACCATGTGATGAGACTAATGGCTATGGAGTTCCACATATTTCGTTCACTATCAAACTAGTACCATCCTCAAGCCAATGGTCAATTAGAAGCCAACAATGAAGTACTGATTAGGGTTATTTAAAAATCTTGTGGCATAGAAGGAGAGGATTGGGAATAATGACTTCCTGTAGTCTTATTTGTATTGAATAACCTGAACATAACTATTGATCGTACCCCTTCAGCTGATGTATGTACAAGAAGCAACAATTCTCATGGAGTATGCAATCAAAAGTTTAAGAATAGTAGTTGACAATAAAATCGTGATGAAGACATCCTAAGGGAGAGATTTCTCCAATTAAACAAACTTGATGAATGACGATAATGGCATGATGGGATATGGAGGTGGCACAACAAGAATCTATGAAAGATAACTTTAAAAGTCGAAGTCTATGTACTAAAAATGAAAAAAAGAGGAAAATTGGCAAGTTGAAGGTAAAGTGGCTTGGATTGTTTAAAATTCACAAAATTATGGAGCATGAAGTACTCTAACCCTGACAAGAAATAGGCTCAAGCAATTAAGGTATTAGAAAGGATATAGAAATTATAATTTTATTTTGACCTAGAGCTAATTAAAACATGTTGCCCTAATGAATGCTATAAATCAAGAAGTTCTGCGAAGTAATGAATCTGAAAAAATAAATACAATATGTAGCATTTCATTGAAGAAACTGTTCATATACATGTCAAGCTGTCAAACAAACTGTATGCAAAAAAATGACCTATAAAATGTTGAAATCTTGACATGAAAATTGCATTTTCAAAAACTTTGGCCGAGCTTTACTGTAGTGTTGGGCAAGTAATGGCAATTTTCTTGTAAGGTGAGTTTTTGACAAATAATTGTGGTGTTTTTTCAATAACTCAGGGCCGAGTAATACTAGCTAGTGCTTATTTGGCTTTTGGATAGGTGAGTACTTGTAGAGTTTTGTAACTATGATTTGGATGATTTGTTTCATATGATTACCATTGCTATGTAATTGTTATGCAGTGATTTTTGGAAGAGTTTGTCCACCTGGTGGCTGATTTAGGGTCATGATTTTTATTCCTTCCATTCTGTGCAGCTGGATTTTTCCTTATATTGTGCCTTTTCATATTCTTTCATATTTGATTTTATTAAATTTGTGTGGTATATATTCCTTCACGCACGGGCTTCTTACTGTGTTGGCATCTACTCTTCCGTGTGACTTATCATTTACCATGACTGTTAATCTTCATTGTGTTAGTTTGTCTATTCTTCAGGGTTGCATGGTAATCTACTATCATGTCTTGGATGTTCCTTTCAATTGGAAGCTTCGGTATACACTTTGGCTGCGTGGCAGTACTTTTTTGGGGGGATTTTATCTTTCCCCTTGTTGTATCAACATATGGGCGTATTCTTTGTTTAGGTGGCTTATTTCGTTATGGCTTTGATCAATTCCTTGATCTTCTTGGGGGTTACATTACTGGGGTTGCATGGCTTTTATTTTGCATCTTTTATTTGGCTGTTCTTTCAATCTTGATGGGGCAGTTAACATTCTGTGGCTGCATGTTTTCTTCCATGGGCTACTTGCAATGGGTGATGAAAGTCTTTCTTGGCCACGCATTATTCCTCTTACTGCCTGACAATGGGCTTTGTAACAGCTTTTTCCTTGGGGCTGCCATTGATATACATTATTAAATTGCCTGGAATGAAGATTTTAGAGGTAAGCTGGAGAGAGCAGGGAAGAGGATCTTTGTTAATGAGAAAGGAATGGATCTCTGGTAGGAGAAGAGGGGAAAATGAACCCCTATTGAATGAGAGAAGAGGAAATGAAACTCTGTTAAGCAAATTTAAGGAAAGGGAAGATTTGCTAAAGAGTGTAGAGAGGATTGAGAGAAAAGCTCAGCTGAGGAGCCTTTTAGAAAGAGAGAGATGGGTGAGATTAAGGTGTTTTAGTTTTCTGTAGCTTAGTATAATTTGTGTAAGTTGCAAGCTGCTATAGGCAGCCAATAAAATTAGTATAGCTGATTGTAAAACTATAAGTGGGTTGTGTTGTGTTATAAGAGGATTAATAAAACTATTTGAGTTTAGCATTTAATGCTTCCATTTGTGTATGGGTGTGCTGTGTGATTAATCATTATATGGGCTGTTCAATTGGGAAATTGTTAATAAGACCCCCTGATCTAGACTGCGTCTTGGTCCACCAAGGATAAAGTTGGTGGACTCTTTCTACATGTCCTCAACCACTAAGCTTGGGACCAAAAGGTTCTCAGAAAGGAGAAATGTTCTATAAGGATTATGAAAATGAAAATCCGTTCTTGACTCAATCAGAATTAGTCAACAACAAGCCTTTAAATGGAGTATTTCTTGTATGGTTATGAAACTGCTGATTAATAAAGCTGGTGGATGCGCAACTGCTTGTTCAAATAGTAACAAAAGTGTTGATGATGAGACTGTTAGTTAATGTAGGCAGCGGTTGTGAAGCCGTTAGGACAAATGTGTACATTTTAACCGATGGTGTACGTAAAGCGATAAATTTGCCCTGAGAGGTTGTACATGAAAAGTAACAGAAGCATGTCAACATCTTTTCATGTTTGGAGTGCTATAGAATCCTTAAGTGCATGAAAGGACAATCCCTAGAAACAAGTTAGCAATTGAAAAACAATAGAGGCTGTGTGGATTGAGTGGAGTGGGAAGATGATTGTAGAATGAATGCATAACAGAATAAAGAGAAGCTATAAAAGCAAACAATAGTAGGTGATGTTGTAACTGTTCTATCATCCTCTTTGTATGTAATCTTTGGCCATAAGGAAATGAAGGAAGCTGTGCAATTGCCACTTCTAGATGGTTTTCCCCATCTTGGGGTTTCTAGGGTCAAATTCAGTATGTCAAATTGTTTGTGCTCGTTTCTATTGTTTCATTGTTTTTTTTTATATATATATATAAATATTAAGTAGCACGCATGAAAGTTTACATATCAACCTGAGAATATTTCAATAAAATTCCCAGTCTTTCCAATTATTTTAAATTTAGACTTGAGTATGTTCTTCATCTAGAAAATAAAAAAAAATCCGCTAGCAATCACTATGTGGATGATTAGCATTTTCAACTTCTTTCAGCAACAAGCAAGAGTAAAAGTAAATTCAGGTCCACTTCCAGTACTTACTTGAAAATAATAGTGTTCCAAGTGCAAATAGACACTTAAAACATAAGAATCTCAAATGAAAAGTTTTACCATCAAGAGAGTCTTGGAGTTTGCTCTTGCATGCAACTATTTAAACTGAAAAATCAACTCTGAGGCAGAGTTATTAATCAACACACACAGTTGTCTATTTTATCCATAAGCACACAACAAGCTTGCTGGAAAATTTTATGATTATGAGTTAAAAATTCTTCTATCTGACAGTAAAGCATGCCTTCGAACCAACATTCAGAAGTTCTTTGATTCAGCTTTCCAATGCTTTAGATGGTTTCTAAATCAATTGGATAGTCTAAAGGAGTATATCATTTCATCAATTTTTTTATAGGTGTGACTGTGGGTTAGATTATAGGTAATGATGTGCTTTATTGCTAATTTAATTGATTCAGCAGGTTCATACATAAATGCATAACATTGATTTATTGTCGATGTGTTTTATTTGTATGGAAATGGTTTGGAAGAAATTTTTTGCCATATCATGCTGAGTGTCACTTAAGTAGCTTAGTAACATTTTATCAAACTTAGAGGCTAATGTTTGGCTTTGTAACATAATCACTAATCTACTGTAATTTATTTTTAGCAATATGACCTTCATAGTATTTAAAATAATAATTGCACTTAGTCTAACTATTATGGCATGAGATATCACCAAATTCAATTAAGAATAATATTACCTCAATGTTTGGAGATAGAAGTAAATTTGTTTGTATTTAATTGTAAGGTGTATCCCGTTTTGGGGTTTCACAGATATCTAACATGACATTTCATGTAGGATTACTTTCATGAGATATCACCAAATTCAATTAAGAATAATATTACCTCAACGTTTTGAGATAGAAGTAAATTTGTTTTCTTGCGATTAATTGTAAGGTGTATCTCTTTTTGGGGTTTCACAGATATCTAACATGACATTTCATGTAGGATTACTTTCATTGTAACTAAAAGGTTTTCCTATATGCTTCATTTGACTTGATTTCTAGAAGAATGAAGAAAGTTCGAATTGTATTGGAATTAGCTGGATGCTTAACATAATGTTTTCTAATTTTATAATTATATGCAATAATTATCTCAGGATGTCTGGGACTCTGTGGCTTTGGACACTCTTAAGCAGGCTTGTGGTAAGTTTTACAGAATGAGATATTTTATTTTATGAATAAGCATTCACAGTTAGGATTAGTGGCCTTTAGAATCTGGAGTGGAACCCTCTAAATTCTGAAATTTATGAATATACTCTTTATATAGCACTAGCTTCTGTTTTATACCTAAAACCTCAAGTTAACTAATGATTGTGGAAACTTTGTTCTGATGTCATGCTGTTAAATTATCAGATCCTGGAGCAAGTGCTGATCTTGCAGTGATCTTGATGCAAGAAGGTCTGGCACACATATTTCTTGTTGGTAGAAGGTAAAGATATCTTTAAGTGCCTAATTTAGTGGTTTTGCTTTGTTAGTGGATGAAATGAGCTACCTATACAATTGCAGAATTAGACAAAGACAACCCTATGGTGTAATGTTTCTCATAATCTGCTCATTGTTCTTCGAATAAAGGTCATGGAGTGGTGGATTTGTGCTGTGCATAACCTTCGAATAGTCTCTAGTAGTTTCTAGATTCTTTATTTTATGTCCAGCTGGCCTGTCTTATGGTTGACCCAAAGAAGCTGAAATCACAAATTTATTGCAACAAATTGTGACTTGGCCTGCAGGTCATTTTGTTTGATCAAAGAAAGTGTGATTTGAAAAAGAATCGGTCAAACATTTTTTTGATCAGATAAATCTGAATTAAATTGTGGTTCATGTGATCTTTTCAGTATAAAAAGTGATTTTCGGTTTTCTTTTTCATATTGATTTCAGATTTCAACTTTTCTAGACTATTTTTTGGATGAAATTTGATCTCAATTGCACTTGATTGTGAAACCTTGTTTAGGGCTTCCTTTCACTTTCTTAATCTGATCCTTCAAGTCTTTGATCTCTAAACCTAGCCCAAAACCCTATACTTATTTTAGGGTTAGTGATTTGAAAGATCCCCACTCCAAATTTTACCCAATCTGACTCAAATTAGGATGTTATGTGCAGTGTTTATTTGCTGATAAATCTTTGGCCAGCGTATGTTTGGATGGGGTTTGACTGGTTTTTGTTTTTGTTTGAGTGGGTTTGGAGTTTTTTATGCAAGATTCTTGAATAAAACATAAAGAGATTGCTGATTTAAACTAACACATTGCATAACATACAAGGAAGGTAAATAAGAAACTGACATTTGCTTAAAAGTTCAGCATACATATTAGAATATTAAAATAATGTTAATTTTAGTATTAATGCTCAATAGTGTATATTCTATTTTAGAAAGATCTATGATCTTCTCAGTAGTTTCTTATTAGAAACTTGCTATTCTTGTAAATACTCCTGTATTATTTATGAGCGTCTTGCTCATTCTGTAGATCAATCAATTCTTTGAAATCCATTGCGTGTCTCACACTTTTTTATGGTATCAGAGCCTGAATAAAGAATTTGTGAATTCTTTTCCAAGATTTTTCGGGCCTCTTAGTTTTGCTGTAGATTTTCGAATTTTTTTTTTGTGTTCAAATGTCCGTTTTGGACTGTGTTTATGCCGTGTAATGGGATTCTTCCTATTTGTGTCTGTCTGGCGAGGGTTTTCAGCATTTTTTGGCGCGGTACAGACCCGCCATTTTTTCTGCACCCTGCAACTTGGTCAAACCCGCGTTTTTTGACTTTCGGCTAGGGTTTTGACCCTCCAGATTCAGTTGAAATTTTTTTTGATTAAAAATTCGTGGTGGGTTTTTCGAGACCTCAATTGGGTCGTCGTCAAAATTTTCTGGGTGCCTTGATTTTTGTGCCAGCGGATCTAGATTTCGACAACAGATTCCTTCTGGGTTTTTCGCAAGGATTTCTGGGTCAGCCGGAAATTTTTTCTTGAAATTTGTGCCAGCCGTACTTCATTTTTTGAAGTCTGTACCTGCATTTGCCTTTGTTTCTGCAGTGGGATTCAAAATTTTTGAATTTTGTGCCAGCGCCTCTTCTCAATTTTTTTCGTTTTCAGTGCATTGGGGAACGTGCAAATGGCTTCTCTAACCAACCTGATGTTAGAAGGCAGGCAACGCTTTAATGGCAACAATTACAACATTTGGAAACAGTGTATGTTGACCATTTTCGAATATAGGCGTCTTGACCAGCTTGTTTTGGGAAAAGAGCTTAGTCCTGGTACACCTGGTGCAGATCAAGATAAGTTTGATGAACGCAATCGGGAGGCAATTATGCTTCTCAGACTCTCCGTGACTGATGATCAGTTACCGCAGATTCCTTCCGACAAGACAACTTTTGACATCTGGAAGCATCTGAAGGAATTGCATGAGACATCCGACAAGAGCCGAGCATTCTTTCCGAAGAATCAGCTGTTCTCCATCATGATGGACAAACGCATGTCCTTACAGGAACATTTCACGAGGATCAAGGACATTCGAGATCAGCTCGAAGCTATTGGTCGGATTATGGAGGAAGAAGACATGGTAGTAATCACTCTGAAAAGTCTTCCGAAATCGTATGAACACTTCATTGAGACCCTCAATATTACTTCAACTAATGTTGACCTGAAGTTTTTAGAATTGTGCACCAAACTTCTGCAGCAGGATCGCTGGAAACAGCAGTTTGGTAGTAGTACTACATCAGCTTCCTCGGAAAATGCCTTTACAGTCAAATCCTTTCACAAGGATAAAGGCAAATTTCAGTCCTCTCAGCCTTTTCCGCATAAAGGCTCTTCTCAGACACAGGATGATGCCAAGAAGAAGAATGTGTAGTGCAATTACTGTCACAAGTACGACCACATGAAGAAAGATTGCCGTTAGAGGCTCGCTTCTGAACAAAAGAAGCAGGGAGGGTCACACCAGAAGGCGCATGTTGCTGAACATTCCGAGTAGAAGGAGTCTGCCTTTTATGCCTTTATGGCTAAGAGGTCTTCAGATCATGCCAGGTCTTCTGCTTGGTACATCGACTTTGGTGCGTCACGTCACTTTTCTCATCGGCGTGACTGGTTTACAGACTTCTCATCTTTCAGTGATTCCGTTGTATTCAACGGAGGTGAGGAGTATACAGTTGTTGGTAGAGGCACTGTTTAGATACAGTCTGGTGGCAGGAATCTCATCTTCCTGAATGTGTACTATGTTCTTGGTATGGAACTTAATCTGCTCTCTGTCAGTTAGATTATGAGGAATTCTCCTTAGCTAGATGTGGTGTTCAGTGCTCACAAGTGTTCCATCATTGATCGGGAGACTCGTCTTACTGTTGCTGTTGGTCTAGAGGATCATGGCCTATACAAGCTTCTTGACACTGGTGATTCTCCTGAACTGGCTCTGGCAGCTCGTGTTTCCCCTCTCAGCACCTTGTGGCATCAGAGATATGGACATCTCAACATTCAGTATCTCTCTCAGCTATCTCGGGAGGGACTTGTTTCAGGGTTACCTGAAATTTAGACTCAGCATCTTGGAGTATGTGGCGCCTGTCAAGCCGGCAAACAGCATCAGACTTTGGTACTGCACTGAATTTTGAGCTGGAGTGTAATGACCCTTACTATAAAGGCCACTAATAAACCCCAAATCTGAACTGAGACAATTTGTCAAACACTTGGCATGCACTGAATTGTTTTGTTTGTGATGTAGTGTTTCAATATGATAGTTGTTTTGAGCATCAAGTACAATTGAGATAACAATACCAATATTGAAATGTAACACAATAAACAATAATGAAACTCTAAATATTCATGCAAGGACTTCAATGCTAATATATCATGAATTTCCCAAATTCTGATTGCATTGTTTAGTAGACTAATTTTCTAAAAATGTATGACTGTTACAAACTCTTACACATGGGCACTGAATTTATGACAAGAGAATGTATAAACTATCACACATGAACAATGACCTTGCAATGCACCTTCTCTACTATATCAATCCAACTACAAGATAGCAATGACTGATTACAATGGACTGTTTTCTGAATACATATATTGTCATGTCCCATCTTTAGTATGGCATGACACGTTACGTGGATTTGCCTATTCCAGACTCTCGTAGGCAGATGGTTGTGATGAGAGAGTCATTTTGGCGTTTATTTGGTGATTGGATGGCTCATTATGCTCTTGGAGACATTATATTTATTATTACTTTTCATTTGGGGCCAAAATGTTATTGAGGTGCACTTTTTATTTTATGAAGTAACTTTTTATCTAAAAAGTGCAATGAGGCTTCTAGAAGATTCTATTATGGATACTTCTAGAAAGTCATGGATACTTCTAGAAAGACTAAGAGGCTTCTAGAAGATTCTATTATGGATACTTCTAGAAAGTTATGGATACTTCTAGAAAGACTAAGAGACTTCTAGAAGATTCTATTATGTGTATAAATAGACCCCATGGGTCTCTCGTTTGGCATCGAATTCTATTTTCTCTAGTGCATCTATCCTCTCAGTTCAGATTTGGGGTTTATTAGTGGCCTTTATAGTAAGAGTCATTACAGATAGATGAGCTGATAGATGAATACTCACGACATGCCGCCCCTATCCTACCTGTACTGCTGTGTAAGTAGTAGTGATGGGAAAGAAGTGTGCATACTTCGTCAGTCTATCCACTACTACTTAGATGCAATCATGCCCTTGAGCCTTGGGCAAGCCCGTAATGAAGTCCATAGATATGCATTCCCACTTCTGATTTGGAATGGGAAGTGGCTGTAGGAGCCCAGCTGGAAAGGTGTGCTCTTGTTTGTTCTGTTGACAAAGAAGGCACTCACGAACATACTGCAAAACATCTGACTTAAGCCCTTTCCAAGTGAACCGCTCCCGAACCTGTCTATATGTCTTGAAGTACCCGGGGTGACCAACTGTAGGTGAATCATGAAGAGCCCTCAATATAGATTGCTGCACCTTCGATCCTGGGACTAGAAAAATCCTGCTTTTGTAGATAATCAAATCATCTACAAGTGTATACCGGGTATCAATAACTGACCCATCAACTATCCCTGACGCCCATGGGTCTCTAGCATACTCTGCCACTAACATATGTCTCCAATCCTCTGATATTTCAATCAATGCACTGAGATGTGGTCTACGTGACAATGCATCCACTACCACATTCTGAGTCCCTCTCACATATGATATGTCAAAATCGTAAGCTTGTAGCTTACTCACCCACTTCTGCTGTCTATCGTTGAGATCTCTCTGACTAAGGAAATGCCTCAAACTGTTGTGGTCAGTTTTAATACAAAACTTACCACCCACTAGATACTGTCTAAACTTAGCCAATGCGTGCATGATGGCTAACATCTCCTTGTCATAGATGCTGAAAGATCTCTTTGGACCACGGAGTTTCCAGCTCTCATATGCAATAGGGTGCTTGTCCTGCATCAACACAACACCTATACCATCGCCGGATGCATCACATTGAAGCTCAAATGGCTTCGAGAAATCAGGAAAGGCTAACACCGGGCATGAGGTCATGATCTCCTTGAACTTGTCAAAGCAAGTCTGTGCCTCCGGTGTCCAAACAAAGGCCCCCTTCTTCAGCAAATCTGTCATAGGGGCTGCATGTCGTGAGTATCCACTAACGAATCTGCGGTAGAAGCCACATAGGCCCAGGAACCCTCTCAACTGTGTCAAGTTCTCAGAAATAGGCCACTCTACTATAGCACGGATCTTATCAGGATCCATCCTTACTCCCTCTGCATTGATAATATGTCCTAAATACAAGAGCTCAGTCATACCCAAATCACACTTGGACTCCTTGGCATACAAGGACTCCTTCTGCAATATGCTTAATACTGTCTCCAGATGCTCAAGATGTTCCTGCCATGATCTGCTGTATACCAAAATGTCATCGAAGAAAACCAATACAAATCTCCTCAACTGATGATGGAAGACCTTATTCATCGTAGACTGAAAAGTAGCTGGTGCATTGGTCAACCCAAATGGCATGACCACAAACTCAAAGTGTCCACAATGACATCTAAATGCCGTCTTCTCCATATCCTGCTCTCTAACTTTGATCTGATGATATCCTGATCTCAAATCTATCTTGCTGAAGTAGCATGCCCCATGAAGCTCATCTATCAGCTCATCAATCCGTGGGATAGGGTATCTATTCTTAATAGTCCTCTTATTCAATACCCGATAGTCAATGCACATACGTAACGAGCCATCCTTCTTCTTCACCAACACTACTGAAGAAGCAAAAGGAGACTTGCTCGGTCTAATATGCCCCATCTGAAGCAGCTCCTTGATGGTTTTATCAACCTCATCCTTGAGTCTCTTAGGATGTCTGTATGGTGTGATCATCATGGGTTTAGCACCCTCCTCTAACTCAATGATGTGCTCTATTCCCCTGTCAGGTGGTGCACCAGGTGGAATGTCACTGAACACCCTATCATACCGTTCTCTCAATCTCTGAATGTCAGGGTGATACTCTACCTTCTGATGCTCCTCCTGTGTAGGCATGAGAGTACACATGGCTGCCCATTCAATCCCATCGTGTCTAACCAACCTCTCCATGCGCCTGAAAGAAATAGTTCTAACGTCACTATTTCTGATAGCCCTCAATACATGCTGTCTCCCATCAACCTCAAACTTAATCTCCATGTGTCTGAGTCTGAGAGTGACCTCACCCAATGAATGTAACCAAGTCATCCCCAATACAATGTCTAGGTCACCCATGTTAACTACATAATAGAATCTTCTAGAAGCCTCTTAGTCTTTCTAGAAGTATCCATGACTTTCTAGAAGTATCCATAATAGAATCTTCTAGAAGCCTCATTGCACTTTTTAGATAAAAAGTTACTTCATAAAATAAAAAGTGCACCTCAATAACATTTTGGCCCCAAATAAAAAGTAATAATAAATATAATGTCTCCAAGAGCATAATGAGCCATCCAATCACCAAATAAACGCCAAAATGACTCTCTCATCACAACCATCTGCCTACGAGAGTCTGGAATAGGCAAATCCACGTAAAGTGTCATGTCATACTAAAGAGGGTAGAAATATGCACTGAATTGTTGTGTCTGCAAATATCATTGATCTTTGGGAATGATAACTCGCTTAGATTAGCATAACTGAGGAAGTGAAATATCTTCTGAAGGGTTGCATTATTGGAGATGGTACTCAGCCATTTCATGTTGGATTTCAACTGAAGGTTGATTTGAGGGCTTGTATTTGGTGAATAAGGGTTTTTGAATTCATCCCAGCTCAAAATTTGGTGCAGCCGCACAGTACGACCCAGGTACGGCTTGCAGCAGGGACAGTACGGTAGTGACAACAGGGCATTCTTGTAATGACCCTTACTATAAAGGCCACTAATAAACCCCAAATCTGAACTGAGACAATTTATCAAACACTTGCAATGCACTGAATTGTTTTGTTTGTGATGTAGTGTTTCAATATGATAGTTGTTTTGAGCATCAAGTACAATTGAGATAATAATACCAATATTGAAATGTAACACAATAAACAATAATGAAACTCTAAATATTCATGCAAGGACTTCAATGCTAATATATCATGAATTTCCCAAATTCTGATTGGATTGTTCAGTAGACTAATTTTCTAAAAATGTATGACTGTTACAAACTCTTACACATGGGCACTGAATTTATGACAAGAGATTGTATAGACTATCACACATGAACAATCAAATGAACAATGACCTTGTAATGACCCTTACTATAAAGGCCGTAAATAGAGAAAATAGATTACTATAAATGGCCCAAATAAAAAGTAATAATAAATATAATGTCTCCAAGAGCATAATGAGCCATCCAATCACCAAATAAACGCCAAAATGACTCTCTCATCACAACCATTTGCCTACGAGAGTCTGGAATAGGCAAATCCACGTAAAGTGTCATGTCATACTAAAGAGGGGACAGTACCATCTCCAATAACGCAAGTAGATGCACTAGAGGTGATTACCCTAGTTGACACAGGTGCTACGCACAATTTCATTGATGCACGATTGGTTGAGCGCCGTGGCATTGAGACAGAGGAGTTTGAGGGTCTCCGAGTATAGGTTGCTGATGGTTACACTCTTAAGTGTAACAGGATGATTAGAAACATGCCTCTACGCTTGAACAATTATGAGTTCAAAGCAGATTACCATGTAGTTAACATGGGTGACCTAGACATTGTATTGGGGATGACTTGGTTATATTCATTGGGTGAGGTCACTCTCAGACTCAGAGACATGGAGATTAAGTTTGAGGTTGATGGGAGACAGCATGTATTGAGGGCTATCAGAAATAGTGATGTTAGAACTATTTCTTTCAGGCGAATAGAGAGGTTGGTTAGACACGATGGGATTGGATGGGCAGCCATGTGTACTCTCATGCCTACACAGGAGGAGTATCAGAAGGCAGAGTATCACCCTGACATTCAGAGATTGAGAGAACGGTATGATAGGGTGTTCAGTGACATTCCACCTGGTGCACCACCTGACAGGGGAATAGAGCACATCATTGAGTTAGAGGAGGGTGCTAAACCCGTGATGATCACACCATACAGGCATCCTAAGAGACTCAAGGATGAGGTTGAGAAAACCATCAAGGAGCTGCTTGAGATGGGGCATATTAGACTGAGCAAGTCACCTTTTGCTTCTTCAGTAGTGTTGGTGAAGAAGAAGGATGGCTCGTTACGTATGTGCATTGACTATCGGGTGTTGAACAAGAGGACTATTAAGAATAGATACACTATCCCACGGATTGATGAGCTGATAGATGAGCTTCATGGGGCATGCTACTTCAGCAACAGAGATTTGAGATCAGGATATCATCAGATCAAAGTTAGAGAGCAGGATGTGGAGAAGACGGCATTTAGATGTCATTGTGGACACTTTGAGTTTGTGGTCATGCCATTTGGGTTGACCAATGCACCAGCTACTTTTCAGTCTACGATGAATAAGGTGTTCCATCATCAGTTGAGGAAATTTGTATTGGTTTTCTTCGATGACATTTTGGTATACAGCAGATCATGGCAGGAACATCTTGAGCATCTGGAGACAGTATTAAGCATATTGCAGAAGGAGTCCTTGTATGCCAAGGAGTCCAAGTGTTATTTGGGTATGACTGAGCTCTTGTATTTAGGACATATTATCAGTGTAGAGGGAGTAAGGATGGATCCTGATAAGATCCGTGCTATAGTAGAGTGGCCTATTCCTGAGAACTTGACACAGTTGAGAGGGTTCCTGGGCCTATGTGGCTTCTACCGCAGATTCGTTAGTGGATACTCACGACATGCAGCCCCTATGACATATTTGCTGAAGAAGGGGGCCTTTGTTTGGACACCGGAGGCACAGACTTGCTTTGACAGGTTCAAGGAGATCATGACCTCATGCCCAGTGTTAGCCTTGCCTGATTTCTCGAAGCCATTTGAGCTTCAATGTGATGCATCCAACGATGGTATAGGTGCTGTGTTGATGTAGGACAAGCACCCTATTGCATATGAGAGCAGGAAACTCCATGGTCCAGAGAGATCTTTCAGCATCTATGACAAGGAGATGTTAGCCATCATGCACGCATTGGCTAAGTTTAGACAGTATCTAGTGGGTGGTAAGTTTTGTATTAAAACTGACCACAACTTTGTCAAACACGTGGCATGCACTAAATTGTGCAAAGAGGCTTCTAGAAGATTCTATTATGGATATTTCTAGAAAGTTATGGATACTTCTAGAAAGACTAAGAGGCTTCTAGAAGATTCTATTATGTGTATAAATAAACCCCATGGGTCTCTCATTTGGCATCAAAGTCTATTTTCTCTAGTGCATCTACTTGAGCATTTGTGGAGCTTGAAGGTCTGCAAATATCATTGATCTTTGGGAACGATAACTCCCTTAGATTAGCATAACTGAGGAAGTGAAATATCTTCTGAAGGGTTGCGTTATTGGAGATGGTACTCAGCCATTTCATGTTGGATTTCAATTGAAGGTTGATTTAAGGGCTTGTATTTGGTGAATAAGGGTTTTGAATTCATCCCAGCTCAAAATTTGGTACTGCAGCCACACAGTACGACCCAGGTACGGCCTGCAGCAGGGACAGTACGGTAGTGACAGCAGGGCATTCTTGGGACAGTCTAGGCCTCCTTTCATCAGCATTTCATAATCGGAGTTCAAGGAGTGATTTCCAGGTTCCATTGCATGGTTTTTGTTGTCAATTTTTATGATAGAAGTGCACAGTTGTAACAGTCATATATGTATTCAGAAAACAGTCCATTGTAATCAGACATTGCTATCCTGTAGTTGGATTGATATAGTAGAGAAGGTGCATTGCAAGGTCATTGTTTATGTGTGATAGTTTATACATTCTCTTGTCATAAATTCAGTGCTCATGTGTAAGAGTTTGTAACAATCATACATTTTTAGAAAATTAGTCTACTGAACAATGCAATCAGAATTTGGGAAATTCATGATATATTAGCATTGAAGTCCTTGCATGAATATTTAGAGTTTCATTATTGTTTATTGTGTTACATTTCAATATTGGTATTGTTATCTCAATTGTACTTGATGCTCAAAACAACTATCATATTGAAACACTACATCACAAACAAAACAATTCAGTGCATGCCAAGTGTTTGACAAATTGTCTCAGTTCAGATTTGGGGTTTATTAGTGGCCTTTATAGTAAGGGTCATCCATCAGCATTATATTTATGAATAAGGTACGGCCTGCAGCAATGTCTAGGTCACCAATAATAGAAGTATCCATAATAGAATCTTCTAGAAGCCTCTTAGTCTTTCTAGAAGTATCCATAATAGAATCTTCTAGAAGGCTCATTGCACTTTTTAGATAAAAGGTTACTTCATAAAATAAAAACTGCACCTCAATAACATTTTGGCCCCAAATAAAAAGTAATAATAAATATAATGTCTCCAAGAGCATAATGAGCCATCCAATCACCAAATAAATGCCAAAATGACTCTCTCATCACAACCATCTGCCTACGAGAGTCTGGAATAGGCAAATCCACGTAAAGTGTCATGTCATACTAAAGAGGGTAGAAATATGCACTGAATTGTTGTGTCTGCAAATATTGTTGATCTTTGGGAACGATAACTCCCTTAGATTAGCATAACTGAGGAAGTGAAATATCTTCTGAAGGGTTGCGTTATTGGAGATGGTACTCAGCCATTTCATGTTGGATTTCAATTGAAGGTTGATTTGAGGGCTTGTATTTGGTGAATAAGTGTTTTTGAATTCATCCCAACTCAAAATTTTTCTACTGCAGCCGCACAGTACGACCCAAGTACGGCCTGCAGTAGGGACAGTACGGTAGTGACTATCCCAAGAATGCCCTACTGTCACTACCGTACTGTCCCTGCTGCAGGCCGTACTTGGGTCGTACTGTGCGGCTGCAGTACCAAATTTTGAGCTGGGATGAATTCAAAAACCCTTATTCACCAAATACAAGCCCTCAAATCAACCTTCAATTGAAATCCAACATGAAATGGCTGAGTACCATCTCCAATAACACAACCCTTTAGAAGATATTTCACTTCCTCAGTTATGCTAATCTAAGGGAGTTATCGTCCCCAAAGATCAATGATATTTGCAGACACAACAATTCAGTGCATATTTCTACCCTCTTTAGTATGACATGACACTTAACGTGGATTTGCCTATTCCAGACTCTCGTAGGCAGATGGTTGTGATGAGAGAGTCATTTTGGCGTTTATTTGGTGATTGGATGGCTCATTATGTTCTTGGAGACATTATATTTATTATTACTTTTTATTTGGGGCCAAAATGTTATTGAGGTGCAGTTTTTATTTTATGAAGTAACTTTTTATCTAAAAAGTGCAATGAGGCTTCTAGAAGATTCTATTATGGATACTTCTAGAAAGACTAAGAGGCTTCTAGAAGATTCTATTATGGATACTTCTATTATTGGTGACCTAGACATTGCTGCAGGCCGTACCTTATTCATAAATATAATGCTGATGGATGACCCTTACTATAAAGGCCACTAATAAACCCCAAATCTGAACTGAGACAATTTGTCAAACACTTGGCATGCACTGAATTGTTTTGTTTGTGATGTAGTGTTTCGATATGATAGTTGTTTTGAGCATCAAGTACAATTGAGATAACAATACCAATATTGAAATGTAACACAATAAACAATAATGAAACTCTAAATATTCATGCAAGGACTTCAATGCTAATATATCATGAATTTCCCAAATTCTGATTGCATTGTTTAGTAGACTAATTTTCTAAAAATGTATGACTGTTACAAACTCTTACACATGAGCACTGAATTTATGACGAGAATGTATAAACTATCACACATGAACAATGACCTTGCAATGCACCTTCTCTACTATATCAATCCAACTACAAGATAGCAATGTCTGATTACAATGGACTGTTTTTTGAATACATATATGACTGTTACAACTGTGCACTTCTATCATAAAAATTGACAACAAAAACCATGCAATGGAACCTTGAAATCGCTCCTTGAACTCCGATTATGAAATGCTGATGAAAGGAGGACTGGACTGTCCCAAGAATGCTCTGCTGTCACTACCGTACTGTCCCTGCTGCAGGCCGTACCTGGGTCGTACTGTGCGGCTGCAGTACCAAATTTTGAGCTGGGATGAATTCAAAACCCTTATTCACCAAATACAAGCCCTTAAATCAACCTTCAATTGAAATCCAACATGAAATGGCTGAGTACCATCTCCAATAACGCAACCCTTCAGAAGATATTTCACTTCCTCAGTTATGCTAATCTAAGGGAGTTATCGTTCCAAAAGATCAATGATATTTGCAGACCTTCAAGCTCCACAAATGCTCAAGTAGATGCACTAGAGAAAATAGACTTTGATGCCAAATGAGAGACCCATGGGGTCTATTTATACACATAATAGAATCTTCTAGAAACCTCTTAGTCTTTCTAGAAGTATCCATAACTTTCTAGAAGTATCCATAATAGAATCTTCTAGAAGCCTCTTTGCACTTTTTAGATAAAAAGTTACTTCATAAAATAAAAAGTGCACCTCAATAACATTTTGGCCCCAAATAAAAAATAATAATAAATATAATGTCTCCAAGAGCATAATGAGCCATCCAATCTCCAAATAAACGCCAAAATGACTCTCTCATCACAACCATCTGCCTACGAGAGTCTAGAATAGGCAAATCCACGTAAAGTGTCATGTCATACTAAAGAGGGGACATTACAGTCCGCCCTTCCTGAAATTGCTTGGCCTCAAGCAATCTCAATGCAGGATGCTGCAGAATGGCTTCAGTCTCCCAAGTGGCATCCTCAACAGGAAGATCTCTCCACTTCACCAAATACTCGCTGATAACTCTCCTGCGGAGCTGTTTCTCCCTACTATCCAAAATAGACTCTGGCACCAATATCAACTTCCCGTCATCATCGAAGGGTGGTAGCACTGTGGAAGGCACAACATGCTGTCCTAGTGCCTTCTTGAGGCGCGACACATGGAACACATTGTGCACCCTGCTATTTGCTTGAAGCTCAAGCTCATAAGCCAAGTCTCCTACCCGCCTGATAATCCTGAAAGGCCCATAATAGCGCGGCTTAAGCTTTTCTGACCCACTCTTCTTAAGAGTAGACTGTCTGCAGGGCTGAAGCATGAGGTAAACCATATCACCAACCTCAAAACTCCTCTCAATCCGCTTCTGATCTGCGTACTGCTTGTACTGATTCTGTGCCCTGGCCATATTATCTTTGAGAGCATCAACAATGTCCTTGCTCTCCTGAAGCAAATCCCCGGGACGTGGAACTCTAACATCAGACATCAGCAAATCAATGAAGTTAGGCGCATCATACCCATATAGAGCTGTGAAAGGTGTCATCTGAATCGACATGTGGAATGTGGTATTGTAACAATACTCACACAAATGAATCCATCTCACCCATGCCCTCTGCTGACCAACCACGTAATTCCTCAAATAACCTTCCACCCACTTGTTCACTATCTCCGTCTGTCCATCCGTCTGTGGGTGATAACTAGTGCTAGGTGTAAGCTCAGTGCCAGAAAGTCTGAATACCTCCTGCCAAAAGTGACTCAAAAATCTACTGTCTCTGTCACTCACTATGCTGCGGGGTATCCCATGCAATCTGAAGACCTCTCTGAAGAAGACCTCAGCTACCTGTACTGCTGTGTAAGTAGTAGTGATGGGAAAGAAGTGTGCATACTTCGTCAGTCTATCCACTACTACGTAGATGCAATCATGCCCTTGAGCCTTGGGCAAGCCCGTAATGAAGTCCATAGATATGCATTCCCACTTCTGATCTGGAATGGGAAGTGGCTGTAGGAGCCCAGCTAGAAAGGTGTGCTCTTGTTTGTTCTGTTGACAAAGAAGGCACTCATGAACATACTGCAAAACATCTGACTTAAGCCCTTTCCAAGTGAACCGCTCCCGAACCTGTCTATATGTCTTGAAGTACCCGGGGTGACCAACTGTAGGTGAATCATGAAGAGCCCTCAATATAGATTGCTTCACCTTCGATCTTGGGACTAGAAAAATCCTGCTTTTGTAGATAATCAAATCATCTACAAGTGTATACCGGGTATCAATAACTGACCCATCAACTATCCCTGACGCCCATGGGTCTCTAGCATACTCTGCCACTAACATATGTCTCCAATCCTCTGATATTTCAATCAATGCACTGAGATGTGGTCTACGTGACAATGCATCCACTACCACATTCTGAGTCCCTCTCACATATGATATGTCAAAATCGTAAGCTTGTAGCTTACTCACCCACTTCTGCTGTCTATCGTTGAGATCTCTCTGACTAAGGAAATGCCTCAAACTATTGTGGTCAGTTTTAATACAAAACTTACCACCCACTAGATACTGTCTAAACTTAGCCAATGCGTGCATGATGACTAACATCTCCTTGTCATAGATGCTGAAAGATCTCTCTGGACCACGGAGTTTCCTGCTCTCATATGCAATAGGGTGCTTGTCCTGCATCAACACAGCACCTATACCATCGCCGGATGCATCACATTGAAGCTCAAATGGCTTCGAGAAATCAGACAAGGCTAACACCGGGCATGAGGTCATGATCTCCTTGAACCTGTCAAAGCAAGTCTGTGCCTCCGGTGTCCAATCAAAGGCCCCCTTCTTCAGCAAATCTGTCATAGGGGCTGCATGTCGTGAGTATCCACTAACGAATCTGCGGTAGAAGCCACATAGGCCCAGTAACCCTCTCAACTGTGTCAAGTTCTCAGGAAGAGGCCACTCTACTATAGCACGGATCTTATCAGGATCCATCCTTACTCCCTCTGCACTGATAATATGTCCTAAATACAAGAGCTCAGTCATACCCAAATCACACTTGGACTCCTTGGCATACAAGGACTCCTTCTGCAATATGCTTAATACTATCTCCAGATGCTCAAGATGTTCCTGCCATGATCTCCTGTATACCAAAATGTCATCGAAGAAAACCAATACAAATTTCCTCAACTGATGATGGAAGACCTTATTCATCGTAGATTGAAAAGTAGCTGGTGCATTGGTCAACCCAAATGGCATGACCACAAACTCAAAGTGTCCATAATGACATCTAAATGCCGTCTTCTCCACATCCTGCTCTCTAACTTTGATCTGATGATATCCTGATCTCAAATCTATCTTGCTGAAGTAGCATGCCCCATGAAGCTCATCTATCAGCTCATCAATCCGTGGGATAGGGTATCTATTCTTAATAGTCCTCTTGTTCAACACCCGATAGTCAATGCACATACGTAACGAGCCATCCTTCTTCTTCACCAACACTACTGAAGAAGCAAAAGGAGACTTGCTCGTCTAATATGCCCCATCTCAAGCAGCTCCTTGATGGTTTTCTCAATCTCATCCTTGAGTCTCTTAGGATGCCTGTATGGTGTGATCATCACGGGTTTAGCACCCTCCTCTAACTCAATGATGTGCTCTATTCCCCTGTCAGGTGGTGCACCAGGTGGAATGTCACTGAACACCCTATCATACCGTTCTCTCAATCTCTGAATGTCAGGGTGATACTCTGCCTTCTGATGCTCCTCCTGTGTAGGGATGAGAGTACACATGGCTGCCCATCCAATCCCATCGTGTCTAACCAACCTCTCCATGTGCCTGAAAGAAATAGTTCTAACATCACTATTTCTGATAGCCCTCAATACATGTTGTCTCCCATCAACCTCAAACTTAATCTCCATGTCTCTGAGTCTGAGAGTGACCTCACCCAATGAATGTAACCAAGTCATCCCCAATACAATGTCTAGGTCACCCATGTTAACTACATGGTAATCCGCTTTGAACTCATAATTGTTCAAGCGTAGAGGCATGTTTCTAAACATCCTGTTACACTTAAGAGTGTAACCATCAGCAACCTGTACTCGGAGACCCTCAAACTCCTCTGTCTCAATGCCACGGCGCTCAACCAATCGTGCATCAATGAAATTGTGCGTAGCACCTGTGTCAACTAGGGTAATCACCTTCTGTCCTGCTAGAACTCCGCGCAATCTAAAGGACCCCTCCTGCTGAATACTGGACAAGCGTGCCTACTGCAAATGTAACTCCAGCTCATCCTTAGGCTCTGTAGCCTCTGCCTCTACCTCCGGCTCTATGTCACTTTGCTCATCCTCATGTACTGTGCTATCTGAATCTGAGTCCTCATAGTATGCCCACATAACTCTATTGGCCTTCCCCTTAGGCTTCAACGGACAGTCATGATCCCTGTCATAAGGACCTTTGCAATAGAAGCATAGCTTCTTCCTGCGTAGGTCATTAAGTGCCTCAGTATCCAAGGGTGTGGTGGATTTCCCCTTGGTATCAACCTTCCTCCCTTTCTCCTTATCAAACTTCTTATTATCTCTGAAAGAAGTAGAACTCCTAGGGGTGAATTTGCTAGAAGGTGCTGTAAGCTCCATATTGCGAGCTTTCCTCATGGCCTCCTGTAATGTCGATGGTTCAAATGCCTTGATCCAACCCTTGAGGGGTTCAGACAATCCCTCAGTGAATAGTATGACCAACCGTCTTTCTGATACATCCTGTACCATAACTGACAACCGTTGAAACTCATTGATATACATCTCCAAGCTGCCTATCTGTCTCAACTGTGCAAGATCACGAAAGAATATCTCAGGATCCTTCCTATCAAAACGCTCCACCAATCTGTCTACAAAATCCTGGTATGAAGTCACTTGGTTGTGCTGTAAAGTAACCATACCATGTGACCACCAGTCATGAGCTGCGCCCTCCAAATGCAAGGAGGCGTATCTGATGGCATCTATCTCCGACATGGGCCTCAATGCTAAGAAGGTATCCAACTTATGTATCCATGCCTGTGCTGTCATCCGTCCACTACCATCAAAGGAAGCTAAAGTGAGCTTGCTAGCAGCTCGCTGCAACTCACTGTCATGGCCTCTAGGTCTCCTGTTCTGCTGAGTTCTCCTCATGTGCTCTCTCCTCTGATTCAGGTAACGATCAAAATTAAGTAACTCACGTACATGTGGTGGTAATGCCTGCCACTCTGCAGTAGCAGCTCTTAGATCATCCTGAAACTCATCTTGTACATTGCCCTCTCCTGCGTCCTGAGCCTCCTCTCTAAGGAAAGTAGGACGAGTAGGTCTATCCGCTGTCGAAGACCTGTGCCTAGGAGCACCCTGTGAACCTGCTACACTCCTATTGTCATGATTAGGTGTAACTCTACCCTGCTCCTGAACTCTGGGCCAAACCACTCTCTCCATCATAGTGGTCAAAGCAGGCAATGACTGGACTATCTCCTGCTGTCCAGTAGCCATGGTTCTGAACAAGTCCCTAGCCTCATCATCCTCATTCCTGGGAACTCTAGGTGGACTCTGTGACTGTCTCTCACCCATGGTAAGAATGTTTCTGTACTCCTGTTCACCCTCTAGTGCTGCTCTTCTGCGTGTGTAGTACCTGTGATGCCCCAATGCTGATGGATGCATAAATGTTTCTTACCCAACAGGATGGCAAGAACACCGCTCTGATACCACTGTAATCACCCTTACTATAAAGGCCACTAATAAACCCTAAATCTGAACTGAGACAATTTGTCAAACACTTGGCATGCACTGAATTGTTTTGTTTGTGATGTAGTGTTTCAATATGATAGTTGTTTTGAGCATCAAGTACAATTGAGATAACAATACCAATATTGAAATGTAACACAATAAACAATAAAGAAACTCTAAATATTCATGCAAGGACTTCAATGCTAATATATCATGAATTTCCCAAATTCTGATTGCATTGTTCAGTAGACTAATTTTCTAAAAATGTATGACTGTTACAAACTCTTCCACATGAGCACTGAATTTATGACAAGAGAATGTATAAACTATCACACATGAACAATGACCTTGCAATGCACCTTCTCTACTATATCAATCCAACTACAAGATAGCAATGTCTGATTACAATGGACTGTTTTCTGAATACATATATGACTGTTACAACTGTGCACTTCTATCATAAAAATTGACAACAAAAACCATGCAATGGAACTTGGAAATCGCTCTTTGAACTCCGATTATGAAATGCTGATGAAAGGAGGACTGGACTGTCCCAAGAATGCCCTGCTGTCACTACCGTACTGTCCCTGCTGCAGGCCGTACCTGGGTCGTACTGTGCGGCTGCAGTACCAAATTTTGAGCTGGGATGAATTCAAAACCCTTATTCACCAAATACAAGCCCTTAAATCAACCTTCAATTGAAATCCAACATGAAATGGCTGAGTACCATCTCCAATAACGCAACCCTTCAGAAGATATTTCACTTCCTCAGTTATGCTAATCTAAGGGAGTTATCGTTTCCAAAGATCAATGATATTTGCAGACCTTCAAGCTCCACAAATGCTCAAGTAGATGCACTAGAGAAAATAGACTTTGATGCCAAATGAGAGACCCATGGGGTCTATTTATACACATAATAGAATCTTCTAGAAGCCTCTTAGTCTTTCTAGAAGTATCCATAACTTTCTAGAAGTATCCATACTAGAATCTTCTAGAAGCCTCTTTGCACTTTTTAGATAAAAAGTTACTTCATAAAATAAAAACTGCACCTCAATAACATTTTGGCCCCAAATAAAAAGTAATAATAAATATAATGTCTCCAAGAGCATAATGAGCCATCCAATCACCAAATAAACGCCAAAATGACTCTCTCATCACAACCATCTGCCTACGAGAGTCTGGAATAGGTAAATCCACATAAAGTGTCATGTCATACTAAAGAGGGGACATGACACCTATACAGGCTTCTTGACACTGGTGATTCTCCTGAAGTGGCTCTGGCAGCTCGTGTTTCCCCTCTCAGCACCTTGTGGCATCAGAGATATGGACATCTCAACATTCAGTATCTCTCTCAGCTATCTCGGGAGGGACTTGTTTCAGGGTTACCTGATATTTAGACTCAGCATCTTGGAGTATGTGGCGCCTGTCAAGCCGGCAAACAGCATCAGACTTCATTCACACATGGAGAGTCTTGGCACGCATTTAAGGTACTTCAATTATTTCATGCTGATATTTGTGCTCCTATGAATACATCTTCTGTTACTGGTTGCAAATACTTTTTGCTTATTGTAGATGATTTTAGTAGAAAGATGTGGGTGTACTTTCTTAAACACAAATCAGATGTATTTAGTATCTTTCAGAAGTTTAAGTCCTTAGTTGAAAAAGAGTCTGGATGTAGCATCGTTACTCTTAGGACAGATAACAGGGGGGAATTTTGTTCTTCTGCATTCTCCAACTTCTGTGATACCCATGGCATCAAACTCCAGTTGACTACACCCTACACTCCTCAGCAAAACAGTGTTGTCAAGCGTCGCAATCGTACGGTTGTTGAGATGGCTCGCTCAATGTTACAACACAGGAGTGTTCCGAATAAGTATTGGGCTGAAGCAGTGTTTACTGCTGTCTACCTTCTTAACCGTTCCCCTACTCAGGCTGTTAAAGGGAGGATTCCAGAAGAGGTTTGGTCTAGTCGGAAGCCTAAGATCAACCACCTGAAGGTTTTTGGCTCTGTTGCCTATGTTTGGATTCCATATGCTAAGCGCTCCAAGTTGGATTCTAAAAGTCAGAAACTCATGATGACAGGATACAATGATCACCATAAGGCCTACAGACTGATAGATATAGACACTGAACGTCTTATCTTCAGTTGTGATGTTGTATTTGATGAAGACAGAGGATTCTTTCAGTCCCCTTCTTCTGAGCAGTGTTCTGAGGATCAGCCTCACAGTGTTCTTCCATTAGGTTCGCCTGATGGGAGGGATGATGCAGAATCCATTTTTGATGATGCACTACCTGAGTTCCCTCCGGATAATAATCCTCCTTTTGCTGCTCCTGTTCCTGATCCTGAGCCTCTTCCAACTCCTCCAGATGTTAGCACTTCTACTCTCCGGCCTAAATGGTGGGCCAAGACCATTGGTGATCTCAGGGATACTGAGCTCATTGAGGGTAGAACCTCCCGTAATAAGAGCAAATAGCAGCATACAGTCAATTTTGCTCTCATGGCTAACATACACAGTGTTTTTGAGCCTCAGACATATTCAGAGGCTAAAGGTATACCTGAGTGGGAACAGGCTATGGAAGCTGAGTTCCAGAGTCTTCAGAAGAATCACACTTGGGCCCTTTCTGATCTTCCTTCAGGGAAGAAGCCCATTAGCTGCAAATGAGTGTACAAAGTAAAATACAAAGCTGATGAAACCCTAGACAAGTATAAGGCTTGTCTTGTTGCTCGTGGGTTCTCACAGAAAGAAGGCATTGACTACAAGGAGACTTTTGCTCCTACAGCCAAAATGAGTACCATATGGCTCGTTCTTGCCTTGGCAGCCCAGTTTAGTTGGAAAGTCCATCAAATGGACGTCAAGAGTGCTTTTCTGAATGGTGACTTACAGGAAGAAGTCTACATGATGCAACCCCCAGGATTCAAGGTTGCTGGTCAAGAACAGAAGGTCTATAGACTAGTCAAAGCACTCTATGGTCTGAAACAAGCTCCTCGGGCTAGGTACATATATATTGATAAGTACCTGACAGATCACGGTTTTCAGCGGAGTCCATTTGATGCAAACCTGTATATCAAGCATACTAGTAATGATGTTCTGTTTGTGGTTGTCTATGTGGATGACTTAATCATTACTGGCAGTTCAGCACATTTGATCACTGAGATCAAACAGGATTTGTGCCGCACCTTTGATATGACAGATTTGGGACTTCTACATTACTGCTTAGGAGTTGAAGTCTGGCATACTGAGAACAGTATCTTTCTCTCTCAGTCCAAGTATGCCAGAAGTCTTCTGGACAGGTTCAGAATGCAGGATTGCAAACCTGCCTCTACTCCTATGGAACCCGGGCTCAAACTTTCAGCTCAGTCATCTTCACCAGTTGTGGATGAATCTTTGTTCAGGCAACTAGTGGGCAGCCTCATCTATCTTACTGCCACTAGACCTGACATCAGTTTTGCAGTGAGCTACATTTCACGCTTCATGACAACTTCCAAAGCTGATCATTGGATAGCAGCGAAGCGTGTGCTGCATTATGTGAGTGGCACTCCTGATTATGGACTTCTATACACTCGGAGTTCTGATCCTACACTCAGTGGTTACACAGATTTTGACTGGGCAGGTTCGGTTGATGACCGTAAATCTACAGCAGGGTATGTGTTTAGTTTGGGATCTCGTGCTGTCACATGGACTAGTAAGAAGCAGCAGGCAGTGGCTCTCTCCTCGACAGAAGCAGAGTATCGGGGAGCAGTTAAGGCATCTTGTGAGGCGGTTTGGCTTCGACGAATGCTTGCGGATATGCATGTCTCCTAGGCATGTCCAACTCCCTTGTTCTGTGATAATTAGGGAGTGCTCAAACTCGCCAAGAATTCAGTCTTCCATGAAAGAACCAAACATGTGGAAACTCATTGTCACTATATTCGACAACTGGTTGAAGACGGATTTATTCAGTTGCTGTATGTTCCTACCTCTGAGCAGCCAGCAGACATCTTCACCAAGCCCCTTGGTCCTGATAAATTTGTAAAATTCAGGGGGTCTATAGGTGTAGTTAATAGATTGAGCATTAAGGGAGGGTATTAGAATAGTAAAGTAATGTTAATTTTAGTATTAATGCTCAATAGTGTATATTCTATTTTAGAAAGATCTTCTACGATCTTCTCAGCAGTTTCTTATTAGAAACTTGCTATTCTTGTAAATACTCTTGTATTATTTATGAGCGTCTTGCTCATTTTGTAGATCAATCAATTCTTTGAAATCCATTGCGTGTCTCGCATTGTTTTAATACATACCATTAACATGAACTCATAAGTCTGATGCAAGTTTCCAATGCATAGAAAAATGGAAATCAGCTCCAATTAATGTCAAAACCCTAAGTACATGCTAGGGTTTGAAACCCTTCTACCCAAAATAGAGAGGCAAGCTGAAATAGAGCTGGAAAAAGATGGAAATGACCTCTAAAAGGTCAGCCGTGCAACTGATTGAAGAAACCCTGCCTTCTAATTGACAAATCTGCTCAAAGATTCCCAAAAGAGGCTGCCATTTGCACACTAAAGCTGTATTATGATGGAAATTGACACTCGGGGAAATGAGTTTTCGTCCAAATCCCTCTATTCTTCCAAGAGTTGGCGTTCCTGGAAGCCCAAGCTACTGAAGTTCTCATGCTAGCTGCTGATCTGAAAAATGGAGAGGTAAGAATGAACCCAAATGTTATGAAATTCACTTTTTATAACTCTCCAAGAAGTTCAATCCATGAGTGGGGTTCGTTTTTGGCCTTAAAAACTTAAAATTGAGTTTGAGGTTCTTTCTCATTGACAAAATGGCCCCCTTTTAAAAACAACTTGAGTTACTAGGTAGGGGGGTCACTTTTCACTATTCATCCTTATGTTTCTCTATTACTATTCACCTTTTATTATTCACATAAGGCCAATTTTAATATTTCAATTTTATCCATAGAAATAACTCCCCACAACCAATTGGAAGACCTGCGAAGCTCCCAAACTGGATTCCACAACCTCGGGTTGGGTCCCAAACCACCTTGCTGACCTACGGGACCCTAATATTAGGTCAACTTTCACCAAAAATCTGAGAGGACTAAGGAGGGGACATTACAGTCCTCCCTTCCTAGAATTGCTTGCCCTCAAGCAATTGCAGAGATGGATGCTGAAGTATCCTCTCACTTTCCCACGTGGCATCCTCCAAAGGCAAGTCCTTCCATCGTACTAAATACTCCTTGATGACTCTGTTCCTTAGCCACCTCTCTCTCTCATGTCAAGAATCTCTGCAGGAATTAGTATCAACCAGCCTTTTTCATCCAAAGGAGGCAAATCTGGTGATGAAGTAACATGCTCTCCCAGAGCCTTCTTCAAACAAGACACATGGAAAACATTAGTAGCTCAAGCTCATAAGCAACCTCTTCAACCCTTCGGAGAACTCTGTATGGTCCATAAAATTTGGGCTTGAGATTTTTAGCCCCACTCCTCTTGAGTGTACTCTGCCTGTAGGGCTATAGACGTAGGAAAACCATATCTCCTACCTCAAAGGTCCTCTCTGTTTGGTGCCGATCAGCATAAAGCTTCTGGCAATTCTATGCTTGTTGAATGTTATCCTTAAGTGCCTTAAGGATATCCTGACTATCCTGAAGCCACTCACGAGCTCTAGGCGCTCTACTATCACCCAGTGCCAGACCCACAAATGACAGGGCATCATAGCTGTATGATGCTCGGAAGGGAGTCATGCCAATAGACATATGATGTGTAGTATTATAACAATACTCGCCCAAGGATAACCATTGCACCCATGCTCTCTGCTGGCTCGACACATAGTTACGCAAGTATCCCTCAACCCACTTGTTGACAATCTCTGTCTGCCCATCAATCTGAGGGTGGTAATTGGTACCGGGGTCAACTCGGTACTTGTAAGTCGGAATAGTTACTACTAGAATATACTCGTAAATCTGCTATCCCGATCATTGACAATGGTCCTTGGAAGTCCACAAAGACGGAATACCTCACGAAAGAATAACTCTGCCACCTGTGAGGTTGTGAAGTTTGCTGCAATAGGAAAGAAGTGTGCATATTTTGTCAACCTGTCAACAACCACAAATATGTAGTCCTTCCCCTGAACCCTCAGAAGACCTGTAATGAAATCCATCGATATACCTTCCCACTTCTGTTCTAGAATAGGCAATGGTTGTAGAAGTCAGCTAGGAAAGTATGCTCTGACTTGTTCTACTAGCAAGCCACACACTCGCGAACATAGCGTAGGACATCATCCTTGAGTCCTTTCCTTGAAAATCTCTCTTGAACCTGCCTGTAAGTTTTGAAGTACCCAGGATTTCCTGCTAGTGGAGTATCATGAATGGCACGTAGAATCTTTTCCTTCAACTTTGATCTAGGAACTAAGTAGATTCTATTCTTATAGTATATCACATCATCAATCACCGTATACCTGTCATCCTGGACCTGCCCGTCTATAATCTCACATGCAAACTGATTTTTGGAATACTCAACTGAGAGTTGAGGCTTCCAATCAGCTGAAATCTCACATATGGAACAAAGGACAGCAACTAAAGGCCTCCTGGAAAGTGCATCAGCAACAACATTTTTCTTCCATTTGACAAACTCAATGTCGAAATCATATGCCTGAATCTTGCTGACCCATTTCTGTTGGCGCTCATTTAGTTCTCTTTGTTACTAGGAAGTATTTCAAACTGTTGTGGTTGGTTCTCACCTCAAACTTTCCACCCACTAAATACTGTCGGAACTTTGCCAAAGCATGCATGATGGCGAGCATCTCCTTATCGTAGGTGGAATACAATCTCTCATTGCCCCTCAATTTCCTGCTCTCATATGCAATGGGATGGCGGTTCTGCATAAGTACCGCCCCTATACCACCTCCTGAAGTGTCACACTCTAGGACAAAGGGCTAAGAGAAATCTGGAAGAGCTAGGACGAGACATGTGCTCATAACTTGCTTAAGCCTGCCAAATACACTCTGAGCCTCATCTGTCCAACAAAAAGCACCCTTCCATGTAAGATCTGTTAGAGGGGCTGCTAGCTATGAATACCCCTTCACAAACCTCTTGTAGTATGCACATAATCCAAGGAAACCCTGCAACTCTGAAACATTCCTAGGTGGTGGCCAATCTAGCATTGCTTGTATCTTTTCTTGGTGAACCTTCACTCCATCTACACCAATCACGTGACCCAAGTATAATATCTTTGTAAGTCCAAATTCACATTTGGACATTTTGGCAAACAAAGACTGAGCCTCCATAATACCAAGAACCTCGTCCAAATGTCTCATGTGCTCCTCTCAGGTTCTATTGTATATCAGGATGTCATCAAAGAATACAAGCACAGACTTACGCAACTGCTTATTGAATACATAATTCATGCATGACTGAAACGTAGCAGGTGCGTTAGTGAGACCGAATGGCATCACTAAAAACTCATAATGTCCGTAGTGGCATCTGAATGCGGTCTTATGGATGTCCTCTTCACGAATACGGATATAATGATATCCTGATCGAAGATGAATCTTCGAAAAATACACTACCCCATAGAACTCATCTTGTAACTCATCTATGCATGGGATCGGATACCTGTTCTTAATTGTTTTCTTATCGAGTGCATGGTAATCAATGCACTTGCGCATGGTGCCATCCTTCTTCTTCACCAACACCACAGAAGAAGCAAAGGAGCTAGAACTAGGCCCGATGAATCCCATGTCTAGTAATTCCCAGATGGTCATCTCTATCTCATCCTTAAATGCCTTAGGATGACAATAAGGGACGGTAATCACAGGCTTGGCGCGCTCCTCTAACTCTATCACATGCTCAAACCCACGGTCAGGAGGTCTACCTGAAGGAAGGTCTTCAAACACTATGTTGTGTCTGTCTATTATCATCTGAACATCTCCATGCACTGCTGGTCTATCATCTGAAGAAGGTGACTTTGACGAGATGAAACATTGTGGCGCCCAAGCAACATCCCCATGCCTGAAAATAGACTCCATCCTGTGTGCTGAAACTACAATAGGTCCACCATTAGAGAGAGCCTTCAATACAACCTTCTTGCCATCCGCTACGAACTCGAACTCCATCCCCACCTGAAATCCCAAACATATGTACCTAGTGACTGAAGCCATTGTATACCAAGCACTGTGTCAATCTCCCCAAGACCCACAATATAGAAGTCATCGGTCAAAGTGTAGTCACCCATCTGAATACAGAGTTGTGGAACTCTCCTAGTGCAACGCATAGAAAATCCATCTGCCGCTGTCACACTAAAACCTGGAAAATCCTTTGCCTGTAGCCCACGCTTAGCAACCAACCCCTCATCAACAAAATTATGAGTGGCACCACTATCCACAAGGCAAATCACACGCTATCCCTTAATCACTCCTTTCAAACGAAAGAGATGGATCCTAGGGACTCCTGAAAGGGTGGCAATAGTGACCTTGGACGTACCCAAAGCCTCGTCCTCTCCAATCTCAACCTGTGGAACCTCTTGCTCATCCTCACTATGGCTGCCCTCAGATGCTGTGTCCTGTGCATGTTCATCATCCACATCTGAATAAACCTCTATGAGATGTGCTTTGCTTTTCCCCAGGCATCTGTGATTGAACTCCTAAGGTTCCTTACATGAGAAGCAAAGCTTCTTCCTCCTCAACTCATTCCGCGTCTCCTGATCCATCCTAGGGGGAGGTGGAGCACCTCTATGCTGGGAAGAAGACCGCTGAGTAGGCTTAGAGCCTCTGGAAAACTTCCTATTCGAGTGATGAGAAGTGGGTGGTGGTGTGGTGTCTAGGTCCAGGGTGATCTGTATAGCCTCCTGAAGGGTGCTAGGCTTAAGAGCCTTGACTAATCCCCATAGTTTGTCATGTAATCCCTCCACAAATAACATCACCACACGTCTAACTGGCATCTCAGGAACCATCATTGCAATGCGTTGAAACTCATTGATGTAGGTTTCAACATGGCCCGTCTGTCTCAATAGCGCTAGATCCCTGTAATATAACTCCACATCCTTGCGGTCAAATCTAGAAATCAGCCGCTCGGTAAATTCAGTATAGGAGTGTATAAGTCCATGGTTTTGGGTTACCCAACCATGATGCCACCAATCATAGGCCACGCCCTCAAGATGCAACACTGCGAACTGTATGGCCTCGTCCTCGGGCATAGGCTTGAGTGACAAGTATATATCCAACTTTTGCACCCAAGCTCGTGCACTTATCATCGTCCCACTGCCATCAAAGGTAGATAAAGAGAGCTTGTTGGTAGCCCTCTGTAGGTTACTGTTACCCTGTTGACGAGGACGTCCATCATCCCTCCTCATGCCATCTCTGCGCTGTGAACAATACTGGGGAAGAGGGAATGCCTCTCTCACTTGAGCAGGTAGGCGGGTCCACTCATCACTGGCCGCCATCAACATCTCCTGAAATGCAATGCGAGGCTGTAGGTCATTTGGAAGTGGCTCATCTCTAGGAGGGAACTGAGGCTGCAGGATTCTATCTACTATCCGAGTGTGAGCCCTCTCATGCCTATGTGAACCTCGTGCACTGTCAAACGATGATGGGGCTCTACTACTGCCACGACTACCAGCTGCATATACCAATCTGTCATGCCTGTCATGCCTATTCGTATGGCGCCCCAAGTCCAATCTATCCAATGTGTCCTATAACTTGTCAAGTACCTGCACAATCCTAGGCTGAGACTCGACAAGAGTTCTAGGTCTGGACAATTTTGTCTGTGATTAGGGCACCTACTACCCTCCTGATGATCACCCATGTCTGCACTTGCTGGGACACCAAAATGAATGGCCAAATGACGGGGTCCTCTCCTGTGGGTGTAGTATCTGTAAGAACCAAACTGTCTACGATGCATGTAAGAAGCAACAAGACCCTCAGGCTGGCAAGGTCATGACTCTGATACCACTGAAAGATCCCCACTCCAAATTTTACACAATCTGACCCAAATTAGGATGTTATGTGCAGTGTTTATTTGCTGATAAATCTTTGGCCAGCATATGTTTGGATGGGGTTTGACTGGTTTTTGTTTTTGTTTGAGTGGGTTTGGAGTTTTTTATGCAAGATTCTTGAATATAACATAAAGAGATTGCTGATTTAAACTAACACATTGCATAACATACAAGGAAGGTAAATAAGTAACTGTCATTTCCTTAAAAGTTCAGCATACATACCGTTAACATGAACTCATAAGTCTGATGCAAGTTTCCAGCCCATAGAAAATTGGAAATCAGCTCCAATTAATGTCAAAACCCTAAGTACATGCTAGGGTTTGAAACCCTTCTACCCAAAATAGAGCGACAAACTGAAATAGAGCTGGAAAAAGATGGAGGTGACCTCTAAAAGGTCAGCCATGCAACTGATTGAAGAAACCCTGCCTTCTAACTGATAAATATGCTCAAAGATTCCCAAAAGAGGCTGCCGTATGCACATTAAAGCTGTATTATGATGAAAACTGACATTTTCGTCCAAATCCCTCAATTTTTCCAAGAGTTGGCGTTCCTGGAAGCCCAAGCTGCTGAAGTTCTCATGCTAGCTGCTGATCTGAAAAATGGAGAGGTAAGAATGAGCCCAAATGTTATGAAATTCACTTTTTATAACTCTCCAAGAAGTTCGATCCATGAGAAGGGTTCCTTTTTGGCCTTAAAAACTTAAAATTGAATTTGAGGGTCTATTTCTCATTGACAAAATGCCCCCCTTTTAAAAACAACTTGAGTTACTAGGTAGGGGGGGTCACTTTTCACTATTCATCTTTATGTTTCTCTGTTACTATTCACCTTTTACTATTCACATAAGGCCAACTTTAATATTTCAATTTTAACCATAGAAATAACTCCCCACAACCAACTGGAAGACCTGCGAAGCTCCCAAACTGGATTCCACAACCCGGGGTTGGGTCCCAAACAACCTTGCTGACCTACGGGACCCCAATAGTAGGTCAACCTTCACCAAAAATTTGAGAGGACTACGGAGGGGACATTTCATGATTTTTCAAGGTTTAGTACTTACTACCCCTAACCCTAGACCTTAATTTTTTAAGGGTTTAGTGTTAGTGGTAGGATTTGGTAAAGCATAAAAATAAAATTGCTATCCCTAACTCTAAGCCATGATTTTTTTCGAGTTGAAGCTTACAGTTTTTAATATTTAACATTTGTATAATTATTTTTAATTATAAAATACTAAAAGCATTTGCAAAATATTCAATTCATTATGTTTGCCTCTTGAGCCCTCTATTGTGCACCAAACACAACATTTGACAAAATAATTGTTTCCTCTCTTGGAAAGTTGTAACCATGTTTTGTTTTTGTGGGTTATGGAGGTTGGAGTGATGAGGAGACAACATCGATTTTTTCAGTAACGTTGTTTATATATTCTTCTCTTTTGCTTCTAATTATATTTCATTATTGGTTGAGCTAGATTCCCATAAAGGTTTTAGTTGAGTGAAGTGAGGGGTACTACTCCCATAATTGGCTAAGCTAGATTCCATATTCAGCCTTAGAAAAATCAAAGATTTTTTGTACCATCTTTTTTGGTGCTACTATGCTCTTTTATACCGCTACTTCCATGTACTATTTGTTATATCTGAAGGTTTGTTATATTGAAAGGGTTGCTCACTCGTACCACTACTCTTCCACATACCTTTGGTTATACAAGGAGGTGTGATATATTGAGAAGTGTGAATTATTGGAGAGATAGGTATATTGAAAGGCTGGAGTGATAAGGTTGGAGTGCTAAGGTGTGAGAGACTTGGCATGGATGCATGGCACAATGATCGGTACTACAAAGTGAAATAAATTTTGTAGCCTTGAATGTGTTGGTGTTTCCCATTTGATTCTTCTAAAAACCCTCTAAAGGTTAGCCATTTCTTATTCTCAAGGGCCTAAGATCAGTTGCCAATGAACAAGGATTAACTCTAGGGCTAGATCCCTCTTCACTTTTGGTTCTACAAGACCAAGGGGGTAGCCCTTTTACAATTCTTTATGATCTACTTCAACAACTTATGTCCTATTGTATAACAGAAATATTCTCATATACAGAACCAAGAAAATATTAAATGATCCATTGTTTGTCTAGTATCTTGGATTGATTACTTTCTTTGCTTTGAGAATATAAACTCTAACTTAACCTACAACTTGCATGAAAATAATTCTGATTCATTTGACTTTAAATTGATCTCTAGTTTGAAAAACTCAAATTTTAGGTCAGTGTCTTATTAGGGCTATATAGTCAAATTATAACTTGACATTCACAATTACATAGCAAGATTAATTCAAAACCATTGGGTTTATGAAATTAATGCTTTACACTAATTTCCCCTTTGTGAATCCTGATATAAATTTTCTTTAGATCCTTAACACTACACCCCAAACCCTTATGTTTAACTTAGAGCAATTTTAATCTTTTCCTTAAAAAGAAGCAGCATATTGATCATACTCCATGAATGAACCACAAAGATGAAATATAAGAAACTTGTCCATTATATTTAGAAGAGTTGCAAGCACAATATTATGGAGACAATTATAATAGAACTGATTGAAGCTTTTAATATTCAAGTTTTGAACTTGTTTTAAAAACATGCAAAATGCTCAAGCTATATCTTCATACTATGAACACCTATTTATGACAGTATACAAAAGTCTGATCTCTCCTTAAAATTCTGAGGCTGAAGAAGGTACAATGGCTCGGATTTCCCTTTTATAAGTTCAAGGGAGCAAACAAGCTTAAAGCCAATTGTACACTTGTCACATTTTCATTTGACAATCTCTTACAAATTATGCCCAAAAGATAGCATATCAGAATTTGTAGAAAGAAGAATAGAAAGTTGAAGGAGAAAGGGAAATCAAGGCTGCTCTGGTGCACTGAAAATAAGCAAGACTGACTTGCTTCTATTTTTAAAGATAGAAAAATTTGTGCAGACCCAAAAAACTAGGAGCTGATGTTGCTGTAGGGGAAGCCTTAGAATCTGGTCATTTGCAAAATTGATTTGGTCTAACTGAAATCTGATGACCAATTGAAATGGCACATGTGCCTCTATTCTTCATACTTGTCTTACCAAGCTCCAAATGTTCTATCCTCAAGCCACTAAAATTCTTGAATTTTGTTGACATTTTCATTATGCTCTGCATACTTAGAATCCAAGACTGCTCTAGAGTCTCTCTGATAGTTCTCACATATCACCTCAAAAGCATTTCATCAAGAACTGAGCTCAATTGGTCCATACTTAAGTCTCCATCAGAATAAACTAAAGATATTGCCTTTGGACCTGCAGTGTTGAACTCCAGTTTCCATTGTTCCAAGGTTTTTGCTTTACTTTGATCATCTTTGATATTTGGCAATACCTTGCACTCCATTTAACCTATTATCTTCAATTTCTCCCTCAATTGTTTGACAAGTTACATCATATATAATACCATCTTTTCCAGCAATAAGATATTATCAAAAACTGCTTGTAGTTCCACTGGTTTGTTAGGATCATATCTTGATGATTTGATCATATCTTTGAGTCTCTATGTCCTTGGAAGTCATCTTTCTCTTATGGGTTTCAAATTATCAGCATGTAAATCATATTTGATCAATGCATATGTTAGGTCACAATATCCTTTGTAAGCAATATCAACTTTTTCTTATCTTGGTTAACCTATGATCCCATGATTAACCAGATCAGTGAGCATGTAATTTACAATTTGCATCTTGCTTCCTTTCACTTTTTCAATCTGATCCTTCAACTCTTTGATCTCTGTCAGCAATGCTTCCCTGTCAGATGGGAACACTTAAGCTGAGGATTAAGGGAACAGACACAATTTGCACTAGAACACTTTTCAACACTTAAATTTGTGCTTTCAAATCCTTGTTCTCAATTGCAAGTTGCATACATTCTTTCTTTAGAGCTTCATGATTTGTTTGAACCTTGTATGTGGTAGCCTTACTGAGTAGAGCAATATTAACTGCTAAAGATGCAACTTCTGGGCAGGGGTATCCGAGACTCTTTCTACTAGTGCACTCCCCTTCAAATCTTCAAGATTTTGAATCAAATTTGGCTTATTAGTGTTAGGAGCCAAGGCCCATGTCACCAAGGTTTCATATTGTGGACTGTAAACAGAGCCAAAAAATGTTTTTCGACTTGCTCTTCTGAAGAATACACTTACCTCTCTTGTTTCCTTATTATATCAAATGCCAGAGTAGTAGAAAGATGCCAATTTGGCAACAAAAAAACTCCACTTTCCTTTACCAGTTTTCTATGCCTTTCAGGGATAATGTTATCAACCTTAAGATCGAACTTACTTAACATTTATACCCCAAGTCTTTCCCACTCTGAGGGTAGTGCTTTGTTTCTTTCTTCTGCAACAAATCTCTGATACTCATCCTTCTTCGATGAAATAACAAAGTCCCTGAACTCCTGTGTCTGCACAAAGCTATCATCATCAAGAAATTGATTACAGGCCAATGTTCTTATGTCATTGGTGTGATCCTATGCCATCTTCAAATTTTCTAGTATCTTGCTCTGAGGCATCACAAGGATTATCATTCTTGGTGTGCATGGTGGAGAAGTTGGAGGAGAAGGTGGATGAGCAATAGGAGGAGAAGATGGAGCTTCTTGAATCTTCGGCTCAACAAAAACTTGAATACCCTTCTCAACATAAAAAATTTCAATTCCTTTTTCTTTATCCCACTCCAAGTGAATCACTCTTGGCTTCTTGGCAGGTGGCTCATCAGCTTTCTCTTCCTTGACTTCAGAAACAATGGGCTGCTTATCTTTACTAAAGAATCAACATGCTCAAATAATCTTTGTATCCTAATGAATGGATTTTGCTCTTCTACAAAAGATCGAGGAATGTCTGGATTATCAACTTTTCTCATTTCTTGATGATATCTTCAAATATCATAACACGGACTATAGGGGAACTCTCTTTCAAAACCCTGATGTAGGATATGAAACCCTATGGATCAAAATCCCTGGGACACTCAAACCTCATCCTAAAAGACTGTAAAATTGAATATATTCTTTCAAGCCCATCCTTGTTTGCAATAGTGAATTCTGCTAACTTGATTGAAGTAGGGAAGAAGGAACCTTTCTTATGTCCTCTCAAGTGTGTCTTATCTATCTCATTGAGTTGCCAAATTACCTCTAGAAAGACAATTCTTCTTGGCACACATCTTGGCCGGACATGAGGTTGACCATGGCACCCATACGCTCTGATTGCAGTATTATTGGTATATGGATACCAATCCCCCCAATTATATGAAATACCAAGATCAAAATTTTTGTCAGCAGGTCTAAGGAAGTCCAACACTTCCTTGGGGATTCTTGCTTCTGATTCACTAGCTTAGAATCTTTTGAACAAAATGCTCTTGAAAAGTCACAAAATCTGCATTTTCACAATTTTTGTCCCATACATATGCCCAACATTGGACGGGGAGCATGTCACCATTACCATCTTTCATTCTTACTTGAAGTTTATCATTCCACAACCCTCTCCTTGAGTATAGAAACATGTGGAAAAGTAGTGAATACCGTTTGAACTCAAACTTCTCAGGATGTGCTTTGGCTGTTATTAGCTTCTCATGCATCCTCTCAGTAGGAAAAGTTGCAAAGTCAAACTCAGTGCTGACCATAGGGTTTTGTATATCAGCAGCCATATACATGAAAGGAATTGGCATTCCTTAGCATCATGGCCCAAAACCTGACATAGTGTATAGTATGTCCTCACAAAGTGGGCCTTTTTGACAATTCTAAAAGGCTCCTTTTCAAATTGAGAAATTGGAAATACAATTCTTTCAAGGCCTTTGATTCTGAATTTTGGAATGGTGACACTTCTAAACACACATTGATGTGTTTCATACTCTTCTCTGAAATGATTAAAATTGACAGGTTTGGATGCTCCCATATTCAAATCAAAGACTTTGGAAATTGCAATTTTAGACAAGTTGGTCATTTCAACAGTAGTTACAAAGAGGACACTTGTCTTCTGTTCATCATATCTCTGGGCAACTGCTTTGATGAAGTCTACATCCAGGAAAACATTTGGGACTGCTAGCTTTCCCATGTCAAGATACCATCCATTTCTTAGCAGAGACTTATAATACCTCTTTTTTATACCAGTGCTCAAAGAGGCTCTACGTTGTCTCAGGTAAGTGTGCATCTTGGACACCAGCAAGGTCATCTAGTAGTTTATCATCGAGGCCCCTTGGGACCACTAAGCTGTAATGATATTCTCTCCCCATTCAATTGTCTAAGTATGTCCTCCTCTAACTTCCTTGATGCTTGGGAGGGAGCTGTTTTCTTACTCATGTTTATTTGTAAATTGAGACTAGGGTTTTAACTTGACAACTAGGGTTTAGTTTCACAACCAACACAGATCTCAATCACTAGCCTAATTATATTATGCTTATGATTCTGAACTTAAGGACATGAAAAACATGAAAATTGGCTAACTCGGTTCAAACCGAGTGCTCACTAGTCATCTGATGCAAAACCCTGGTTTTCACTGAAACTTGTTGTAGAGATCAACTTAGCAAGCAATTTTGGATGCAATCAATTTTGGTTGATGAGGCAGTCAGGAGTGAGCATTTATTTGTATCAAAAGGCTCAGAATTCGACCTATACCATTCATTTCGACAGTACTACAGTTCGTGTTCGAGTTGTGCACCGGATTCTAGCTATTCTCCAAGTTTGAATGTTGTTCATCGATTTCAAAGGATCATGGCAAGATGAACAACCCAAATCAAAATATTAGATTTGAAAAACCCTTTGGCACGCTTTTGAAAATTCTAGCGAGTCAGATTGAGACATCTTGGAAGTCACTTAACACCGGGGAGCCATGTGTCGCTATCGCACGCCCTCGCAAAGGAAATTGGGTCCCATCAAGTTGACACCTTGGGGCTATGCGAACACTTTCCCGTTACCCAGATGGTGAGAGGGACTGGATATGTCTCATCATTGCGCAACAACATGGCCCCAAGCAAGTACTAGAGGCTCTAACACCACGAGGATGTGCTCCAATCATAAAACAATTTAATGAAAAATATTTGCTCACATCCCTTTGAAAAGTAAACTAGGTCCCAACGAAAGATCTAAAAGCTAACGCAACCGTACGTTTCTTATAGACCTAACAAATCTAGAGCTTGTGTGCTAGCGTGGATCGTTGATTTGCCTTGTAATAACAAACTTATGCTTGATGAAGACTTAGGAAGTATTAAATGCTTGACTTTGGAGAATTAAAAGGCTCTCAAACCAACCATTAACTAGGACATGGGATTGGTAGAAGGACGACCTAAGACCCTTTAAGTTGTGACTTAAGAATTGTTCATCGCCAATGACAAATCAATAGAAAAATAGAAGCGATAGGGTTTAAGGTTTAAGAATGTAGGCTCACAATGACTTAGAATTTAGGTTTTAAGCTTTGCAACATAACTAAGGGTTCAAGGAGACAAAAATGAAAGAATTTTTCAAGGTTCCACCAAAATGTAATGGATACATTTATTACTTCAAATGGCATTTGGCAAAGGTTCCAAGTCATTTTGCGAACCTTTTTAAATATTGCCCTCTAGATGTCATCCATTAAGCCTTCAGGGCTCTTGAGTTCTATTCAAATAGTCAATAGAAAGCAAGGACAAGCATACTGATTGGATTAATTTCTTCTATGGCTAGAGTCAACTACTTTCATGAACTATAGCTACCACAACAACCTATGAGAGACTTGTTGTGACCTTTTCACACATTGCCCCATTGCAAATGGGGACCCCCACTTTTTTTTTTCATTTCCTCCCTTCCTTCCACCCTTCTATGCCTTCACCTTTACATTCTACCATTCACTCCCATCTCCTTTTGCCATTCTTCCCTTCCTTTCACTTCCCACCTTTCTTACCCTTCAACTATCATCACCACCTCACCTACACCTTCTATCCCTTCCTTCCATCTTGCCCCAATTCATGCCTTTCTTCCATTCTTTATACCTCCCAACTTCCCTTTCTTTCATCCTCTAACCTACATCTCATCCCTTCCATCTTTCCTTTCATCCTATCTTTCACCTTCCATCACTCCCACTTCTTACCTTCCATTCCCTACATTCTCTAACCCACACCTCATACCATTTACCCTCCTTACTTGCCTTAGCCTACCTATCCACTACCCACACTCCTTTACCACCCTACCTCCTACCTCTATCCTATCCTAACTCACCTTCCTTGCTTCCCTTCATAACCCCTATCCTATCCTAGCCTACACCCTACACCCCTCCCCTTAACCTATCCCTTACACTTCCAATCACCCGACACCTCCTTCATCACTTCCCCAAAACTTCTTTTTACTACCTCCTACCCATTGCAGCACTTAGCTTACCCCCGTGTCTCTTATCCTACCTCGATATCCCTTCCTTTCTTACCTCCGTGGCTTTTCCTTACTGCACCCTACACCCCTCCTTGCCATGACATCACCTCAAAACCCACCACCACATCCCCTCCTTACCTTGCCACGCATTGCTTGGGCCCCACAAAACCTAATGGTAGAGAGCAATAAAGTTTTAAAAGGCATTTACAATACCAAACCACCTGCCAGATCACCGACAACATTTCTTTGATTGCTCCAAACAGCGAATTAAGTAGAAGCGACTTCCAGCTAGAGCTAAGAATCATTTCCTTTTCTTAGCAAAATTTATATGGCATTTAATTTGGTAAACAGGGTTTGATCAAAACGAAGGATACATTTAAGGTGCACCTTTTTAATTGGATATCTCCATTATGCAAGGACATTTTATTTAATTTTAACTTGCATGATCCCAAGTCGCTCTCATGTTTTAAATGTCAATTACTAAATATTTGGATCCTAAATCGGTTTTGGTGGGAAATCGTACCTTAGCACAGTGGCAATTTAAGATGTGTTTGATCATTTCATTTAATCAAACACACATAACCGATATTGAGAGTTAGTGAAGACAGTGATTCAATACAAGCAATAAAGCTTAGATCGTTATAGTTGGAGGGCGAAATTCATCCTCATAGGCTGAGATTTTCGATTTGGACTGTTTGATGTTTTGTGAAGGTGAATTTGTAGATAGTGATTTCTATCCAAGAGCAAGTCAAGACCTAACATTCGAGAACCTTGGAGTGTCCCACTTGATCATGCAACTTAGCATTTGGGAGTCTTTGTTCAAGAGAGGATAGAATACTTAGTATTTTATTCTGTGTTGCATAGTGTGTAAAAACACCATCAACAAAATTGGTGCTAGAAGGAGGGCTTGATAGTGAATACTTGAAAGTGAACTCTTGAACAAGTGAATTCAGTGGAAAGAAAGAACGCTGGACTATCAAAAGAATAGAGCAATTCATGCAGTTGGAACCAATTGAACTTTCAAAGCTAAATTTAAGATTTGCTAGATCTCTCTTATTCCAGAATATCCCCAAAAAAATTGTAAAACCAGAAAATTCAAAAAAAAAGAGAAAGATTTCTCAATGGAGCAGCAGCATCACTGAGACGAGCAGGAAGTCTATATCCTTAAACTTTGGTGAAGGTTGAATTCACAGCTTTACCACTGTTTGTCTGAGTTTGCATCGCCTGGGCAGTGTAGAATCTATGAGACGAATGAACATGATGAAATGCATTGCTTGACATTCTTGTCAAGGATGGAATCAATAGTACAAGGAAAAATCTTCTTTCGGGATGTCCCCAAGCTAGAAACAAAAGAAGGGGATTTCAGTGTCCTGATGAGTAATGATCCTCTTTCAAGATTCTTAGGGATGATCAAAAGACGACTTGCTATCAAAGGTAAACTACGCTTAGAAAAAATATTGCTACCAACATGCTGTAGAATTCACAATGCACCTCACTCTGAGTTTACTTACTCATTGTGCGAAATGGCTATCAATCAAGTCAGATTTCAGTTTGGATTGCCAGACTTATCTGAGTAAGAGTGTATTGTGAATAGATCTTGGAGTGCATACATTGCAGCTGAATTTAGAAGAACATATGAATAGGACATTGCTACATCATCCGATAGCGAAGGAAGCCAATTGCAAGTCAATGACACAAGCCCACCCGATGATCAATGTATTGCAGTGGATAGCCTTTCATACCTTGCACCTAAAGAGGAGTACGCTACAATTTCATTCCAAGAGGAAGAATCACAAGAAGATAGTGTAAGTGAGCCGGTTGAAACAACAATAGTGACATGCGATGATCAAGATGTCAATCCGACAATCAAGGAAGAAGGTGATTCACATCCATTAAAGGAGGAGGAATTCCTTGAGAAATTTTTATTTATATTACAAAAGGAGATCCTTGAGAATGAAATGCAAGAAGTTTCAAGTAGCAACCTTAAAGGAGAAAACAATCATATGGAGATGTTCAACGAAGAACTACAAGTTATTGCAAGTGAACCCAAGTATGAAGAACAATTTGAGGGGGTGCTCAAAGACATCATCATCATCATGCTATTCGAAGGGGCGCTGAAAGGTCTCGTGGAGGAAGCACAAGAAGAGTCACTGCCAACGTTGTATCAAAACAAACGAGTTGTTGCAAGGGGCACGATTCATCAACTACTTCGACCTCCGGATGCATTGCTAGATGAGTTGCAAGAAGATAGTGCGAATGAGACAAGTAGTCAATGCATCACAGTTGAAGATAACCTTACATCCAAGGAAGATGAAGAAACAGGGGGAGATGTTCAAGCCACCAAGATGCTAGCAAGTGAAGAACAATGCTTGGAGACATCAAGACATGAAGGGATGCAAAACATGGACACTTGTAAGGATCACCAAGAGATGGAGAGCAGAAACGTAGCTGAAGGCTGTGACTTGGAGAATCATCATGATTCACTACTACTTGATGCTTCACCATTCCAAGAACAAGGAATTGAGTGTTATACTATTCAAGATGATGATATCCTTGGTGAGCATTCATCCTTCTACAAGAAGAGGAATTAAAGGAAGAATTTTCAAGCTTCCTTGAGGGTGGACAAATAGAGCTAGAAAGCACTGTGAGGTGGTGCTACCATCAATGTCAGCATTGGAGCAACCACTAGAGGAGATTTTTGAAGATCAACTTATTAAGGAGACTCTATTTTTCAAGAATATGCTCATGGAGTTTCATAAGGATGCATGGTTTATGCAAAGGGGTGAACAAGATGTCATTGTGAAAGCAAAGAATGTTGAGCTATTTGGAGGGGCGTTGAGTTTATTTCAAGAACTTGCATGCGAAAATCAACATGTCATGGATGCCCATGGAATGGTACATAACCAATGGCGACCTCTTGAAGCAGCCGATGATCTCTCTTCTTATTGTTCAACCCAACAATAATAATAATAACTCTAGTTGAAGTCTCAACCTGAAGTTTGGACATTCACTTGGTAAAGTCACTATTTCTATAGCTAGTGTTCATTTGATTGTCAACCCAGGGACATAATACTTGAAATCGGTCTGCACTATCTATGCACTAAGTTCTTGCAACAACTACTCTGCATTATTGCAACAACTAACATTATGCGGAAAAGATAAGCAAGAATTGAAACTATTGAAAGGCTACAGGAAAATTTCTGCATTAACATAAATTCATTCAAGCAATATTAGCTAAGTTCAATGCTGATAAACAGAAATTACTCTATTTTGGTTTGGTTGCAGGAACAGTCAGTGGATCTGTTTCCAATGGCTGTAGGAGCAGTCAATGCAAGAACGTCTACTGCAGCTAAAGAAAAAAACTAATCTTAACAAAGGCACAGGAACACTCACCAAGTGGGCCCCCTTGGATGAGTGATTCCGGGCTTCTCAAAAACAACTCTAAGTGCTCAGAATAACATATTTTTATTCATTGTTCTTCGAAAGTAATTACATGATTTAACATAAAAAGAAACTCAAAAACACTTGTAACTTTATTTCCGAAATCCTCTGCTTTCTCTCTTTTCTTCCTAACCTCTGAGAAGAGATGAAGAGCTTATTTTAAAAGAAAAACATCTACTTTAATCAACACAGATCACGCCGAAGAGAAGAGGCAGATAACTAATTGAGAAAGGAGATAGCTGGAGTTAAGCTACATAAAATGCGGATCTAAACCAAACCACAGTCATAACATACTGTGGTGGTATTTACAACACCAATGTCCACTTAAGTTAGACATCAGTAGTATCACGTGATTGCTTCTCCTATGTTGTTCCTTATGCTCTTCAGCATCTCTCCTGTTCAATCTTTTAGTCATCTCCTTGAATATCTCTTCCTGCAACTGGCGTGATAGGTGAGCTTCCACCGCAACATCATTTATTCCCTGCACTTCAAAAGAAATAACATACAAGAACATACATACATATTTTAATTAATCAGGACATCTATTAATTCACACATGATATTGCCTTAAACAATCCGCATGGCAACAGGAACGAATCACATGGCTGCAAGAATAAATTGGCAAAGACAAAACATGTTTTAATAGGTTCAGGCTAACATCTGAAATACATATAGTAAACGTCTGATACATCATTACTGTTATGTAAATCAAAATATGACAAAAGCTTAAGAGTTCTAAGGATAAAAATATGCCAATATCTCAACTCATCACTTATGATGTGAAGGTAGAGAGCACGCAAGAGTTTCTATTGGAGCTCAAAACATGTCAGGTTGTCTCTTTCCTTAATCCTAGCTTTGAAAGATATTCTGATTTTGATTATAGGGGTTTTGGGAAAACAACTTGCATATGGATAGATCATGGACCTAATGAATTACCTCATTGAGTGGAGTTCTGCTCAAATACGAGACTTGCATTGTGAGAGCCTACTTCTCCGTGTTTAAGGATGAATTTGGCCGATTGCGAACCATCACTTTTGCCATGCTCTTGTTGCATAATTTGAAAAATTTTGCAAAGTCATGTACATATGTCACCTCCTTGATTTGTGTTTGTCCTAGGGGTCTTGTATATAGTTTAAAGTAGGTTTCCTTTCATGTGTTTTAGTTTAGTAATTTTATTGAGCCTTGTTCTTAATTTGCCTCTTGTCATTTGGCTCAAAGATCCTTCTGTGGCTCAGATAGTTTAGTTGTTTGCCTTCCTTAGCTTAGTTTGCTTTAGTTTAGTCAGTCGATTTGCTTAGTTTAGGTGTCCTAGGTGGGAGCCTTCATTTGTGAGACAAGCGTTTTTGTTGTTATCTCACACACTGGCAAAATTTTGGATCTTATGTTCGGTCCATTTCTTGGATGTCATTTCATGAAGTGCTTTAGAATCCAAGGTTGTTCCTCTCTGACCTAATCATATGGTTAGTATTTGTGCTTGACTCGGAAGGGAATCGCTTATTGTGTCTTGATATCGACATCTTCTGATTACTATATTTTTACATGCTTAATCTATTGCTCTAAGTCATTGTGGTTTCTTAGGTGAAGTCGTGGCTAGTGAAAAGTCTTGAATCTAGCTTTAACACCACTATAATTCTCAAACCCTAGTAAGCTTCATTGCTTACGAGCCAAAGTCTAGAAAATATATGAAAAGAAAGCAATATCATGAGAAAAAAAAGAAAAAATGAATGAAATTGAAATATCAATGTGTTTGGCTTTGGGAACATGCGAGTAACTCTATCAGGGCGATGGACGCTCAATTGGCAATGGAGCAATATTTGTGAGATTACAGCGATAACCTCGTCGGGGCTATAGATGCTTGCTGGCAATGAGGCTCTATTGAAGATGCTTATGAAGTTTGGATAATTACATAGCTATTTACGGCGGATCCTCGTAGTTAGATTGTTCTTATGAGCCGAAGCAAATACATTTGCACACACATGGGTAATCGGAGACTAAGTGTCTTGATCCAATTTGGGATTCTTCTTCCTCCTTGAGTATGTTTTCTAGTCTTTTGATAGGTTGAGTTGATTTTTCCGAAGGTTCTAAGTATGGATTGGGTCTTTATCTTTGAAATGTTCAGGAACATTTATTCAAGGTGGCGCTAGATGTTGTGACCTTTTCACACATCGCTCCATTGCAAATGGGGACCTCCAATTTTTTTTTCGTTTTCTAGGATAGTTGTAGAGTCTTTGCTTTTAGCCTTTCGCTTTGAAGAGGTGTAGTTGGTCAAGAGCTAATTAAGTCAAGTCTCTCTCTCTAGATTAAGTGAGGTCAGTCAGTTTTCATGGCTTTCAAAATGAATGATTCACATCTTTTGCTTTCTTTAATGGGAGGAAATGCTAAATTTGGCTAAGGCATGGAATTTCATGGATCCTTGAGCTAAGGATATCCACACTTTTTTTGCCCTTCTAAGCTTCCGACCTGCCTCTCCCAGCATTGCCAGTAGATGCCCAAGTCCTATCTTTCACCTTTCCATTCTACCATTCACTCCCATCTCCTTTCGCCATTCCTCCCTTCCTTCCACTTCCCACCTTTCTTACCCTTCAACTATCTTCCATTCCTTATACCTCCCAACTTCCATTTTTTTCATCCTCTAACCTACATCTCATCCCTTCCATCTTTCCTTTCATCCTATCTTTCACCTTCCATCACTCCCACTTCCTACCTTCCATTCCCTACATTCTCTAACCCACACCTCATACCATTTACCCCCACTACTCTCCTTAGCCTACCTATCCACTACCCACACTCCTTTACCACCCTACCTCCTACCCCAATCCTATCCTAACGCACCTTCCTTGCTGTCCTTCATAACCCCTATCCTATCCTAGCCCCTTAACCTATCCCTTATACTTCCAATCACTCAACACCTCCTTCATCACTTCCCCCAAACTTCCTTTTACTACCTCCTACCCACCGCAACACTTAGCTTATCTCCGTGTCTCTTATCCTACCCTCGTATCCCTTCCTTATGTTGGTGGCTTTTCCTTACCGCACCCTACACCTCCTTTCCACGACATCACCTCAAAACCCATTCCCTTCCTACCGCACACCCCTTCCACCTCATTACAACCGCATCCCCTCCTTTCCTTGCCACGCATTGCTTGGGCCCCACAAAACCTTATGGTAGAGAGCAATAAAGCTTTTAAAATGCATTTACAATACCAAAGCACCTGCCAGATCATCGACAACATTTCTTTGATTGCTCCAAACAACGAATTAAGTAGAAGTGACTTCTAGCTGGAGCTAAGAGTCTTTTCCTTTGCTTAGCAAAATGTGTATTGCATTTAATCTGGTAAACAAGGTTTGATCAAAACAAAGGATACATTTAAGGCACACCTTTTTAATTGGATCTCTGCACGATGCAAGGACATTTTATTTAATTTTAAGTTGCATGATCCCAAGTCGCCCTCATGTCTTAAATGGCAATCATTAAATGTTTGGATCCTAAATCGGTTTTGGTGGGAAATCATACCTCAGCTCAGTAGCAATTTAAGATGTGTTTGATCATTTCATTTGATTAAACACACAACCGATATTGAGAGTTAGTGAAGACAGCGATTCAATACAAGCAATCAAGCTCAAATCGTTATTGTTGGAGGGCAGAATTCATCCTCATAGACTGAGATTTTTGATTTGGACTGTTTGATGTTTTGTGAAGGTTAATTCATAGATAGCGACCTCTATCCAAGAGCACATCAAGACCTGACATTCGAGAACCTTGGAGTAGTCCCAATTGATCACGCAACTTAGCATTTGGGAGTCTTTGTTCAAGAGAGGATATAATACCTAGTATTTTATTTTGTGTTGCATAGTGTGTAAAAACACCATCAACAAGACTCTCTTTTTATGCCTCTCAAATACTAGAGGGAAACATTTATGTCTTCAATGCACTATTTACTACACTAGGTGTGCAACCAATATCAAAGACTATATGGTGGAGGGAGAAAGTCCATGAACAAGTTAAGAAGGCAATTGACAAAATGTGGTCCACTTTATTATAGGTAATGTAGCTGATTGTGTTGCTGCTAGAAGACTTTTGATGGATAAGTATACACTATGTTTTGGTATCCTCGTCGGGCACATTGTCTTGATCTAACCTTAAGACATTGACAAACTTAAAAGAGTCAATTATGTATTTGAGAGGACCCACACAATTACCAAATTTATATACAATCACACGAGGGTGTTGAGTATGATGTGCACCTTCACTAAAGGCAAGGAGCTTCTTTAGCTAGGGATGATGAGATTTGCTACCCACTTCTTTGCATTGTAGGCTCCCTTTGTTTGCATTAGGTGAATTTGAAGTGAATGCTAATTTTAAATGAGCAAGTAAAGTGTAACTTTACCAATCATATGGATGGCAGGACTATGATAGAGTAAATTTTTTTAGAGTTTTTGAGTAGAGGCACAATAAATTGTTCAATTGTCAAAGTCTCTAGTTAAAGTTTTGAGACTAGCTAATGGGGTTAAATCCTTTGTGGGCTATTTATATGAGGCCTTGGATGGGACAAATGAGGCTATTAGGAGTAGGATGGATGATGACTATAACAAGTACATATTTCTATGGGAAATCATCAATTATAGATGCATCTCTCCACTGTGCAGCTAGATAGTACCTCAATATGGCATTGTTGAATAGTGACTTATTTCAAGATGATGCAAAGGTCACAAAGGCCTCTTCAAATGTATGGAAAGAACATTTCCTAGTATGGTAGAGTGTCCACATGCAAGCAAGTGAATAGTTTTTTCGAAAGTAGGACCTTCAAACCAAGTAATTTCCAAAAACTTCTGACAATTTCTCTATAGTGTACATAAATACATTATAGATAGTGTAATGTCCCCTATTTTTATTCCCGAAGGTTAGAACGAAATTAATAAAGGAATACTGAGAATAAATGAATAATTGAAGAATGAGCCCCAAAAAGCTAAAGTCTTGTACAAAATATTTTAATTATTCGTTATGACTTAATTTGGGGCCATTTTTAAATTATAACATTATCTCTCCTAGGCGACCATACTTGGAGGTAATTTAATAATTAATACAATTTATATTATTTGCCTAAGTCACTAATGAGAGTCTTTTAGAGGCAATTGATGGCTTTTTTGGAGTGGCTGGAGTTATTATTTAAGAGGTTGATTCACCAAAGAAATCATTTGTTATGGTCTTCCTTTATTGATTTATGAGTTCTCTGCAATTTGGTATTCAAGCATAATGAAACCCGTTATTAGAAGTTCTGGACGTAGCCCCAGGCCTGCAACAGCAGTCTGATCTATTCTGGAAACAATAAGTCTATTCAAGGATTCTATTGCTAGAGCTGAATCTGTTTATTTTGGGCAGTTAAAAGCATCATAGACAGTCTGATTGGTATCACTGCCTCAGCCTGGTAGAAAGACCTACAGTGATCAATACAAAGGCTCTCATTGCTGCTATTTCAGACCAGCCATCATCAACAGGAGCAGTTTGAACAGTGAAAGCCATTTGCAGCGTCTGGTTCTTATCAGTCTTTGTCAAAGATTGTAACCTGAACCTGATGCTATGTTTGGTACGCCTTGTATTCAGCACTGGATATTTAATGCTGACTCTGGTTGAAGCTTTGTTTGATAGTCTTAGTATTAAAACCCTTGTTGCATGTTAACAAATATCTCATTGATCTGCCTGTAATTTTGTGAAAATTTCATGGAATGCATCATACTTCATAGCAACAAGAGTTGTTGGCTCTCTCTACTTTTTATTTCTTTGTACTTTGTAGGTTGGCTTTGTACAAAGTAGATTGTATTTGATTTTTTAGGTTTGAACTTTGAAGTCAAACTTAGTAATGTACCATGCAATGTGCAATAAATATTTTGATATCATAATTAATGAAAAAGAATCAAGTTTAAATTATCATTTCCATCTACTTTCTCAATCTTTATGCAATTAAATTACCTTTTAATATAGAAACTAATAGTTGTCTCCTTTTTTAAGGATGATTGTGCTTTAGTGTAGGATCTAGTACAAACAGAGAGTCCTTCAAAGTATATTATCCAAGTCAAATTCCAGTCTAGGCTCTTTACCTCAATAGTATCTTTAGGTCTTAGATCTATAGCAGTTATTTTTCTTTTCTTGCGGAGGTATCCATTTTTGGCACTTTGTTTCTCAAGGGGATTATCTCTTTGGGTCTTACTATGTAATGTCCCCTACTAGGTTTAGATATGTTTTAACCATAATTAATCTATTTTATATACCAAATATATTAGGGGGCATTTACATCTTAACCAGAATCTAATCAGTGATATTCCACTGCTCAATCAATTAACCATTATTAAATAAATGGTTCATCTATCCATAATTCTTAGTGCAAGTGCCAAACCAATTGTAATGTCCGTACATGAAAACATCTCCTTTCCCAACTTCTTAAACACAGACAGTAGTAACAAGGATTATACATATAAACCTATTCTCCTTGCCGTTTAATATCCTATGAGCTATTTCTGAATTACAATCTAATATTGTTATTTGTCTAATTAAGACATTATATATATATAATTATATATATAACCATATAACCTTATTGATATTTCATCATTACTCCATATATATATATACTTATTCTGATTGGAATATATAAACATTAAAAAATTAATTAAATAAATAATATAACCAATTATTGATGTATTTGCTAATTACCTATTATATACATTGATACTACCACTGCCCAAAACATTAGTTATTAATATATTTAGTGCTGGTAAAGGGCAGACAGATCTGACACATAACAGATCTGGTCTGCCACTGTTATGAATTGAAGTATTAGTATTATACACATTGCAGTCTATGTTAGCATTATTATTAGATTCTGTAATCAAACATTATCGGACTGCCTATATTAAGTATACTTAATAGACACATCCCCTATGCATACCAATCAAAACAAGATGTTCTGCCTGTAACTTATAAACCGTTTTGATCTGATCTCATCGATAGTATTAATTTCTTTATATTATAGTATTAACACTTGTATTAGGCTGAGATCCGTTAGAACATATGAATCTAGTATCACGTATATATTCTGCATATAATGACAGACACAAACAACAATATACCAAGAATCAGAATTAAGCAGATACATTTAATATTTATTATGCTATACCTTAGACCACAGGTTGTTCGGATCTGCTTGTGTAATCTTATGAATTAGTAATGCCCGATCTCCCCTGATTTCCTTTTCTCGCCTTCCGTTTGGTTTTCAAATCTCATTTATATCTCCCAAGGATGTAATATCCCCAACAATTTTTTCAATTTGTTTCCAGTTACAATCACAACAAGAACCCGTTAAGCTTAGGAAATCAAGATACAATAATGCTGAAGTTGTAACCCTTCCACTTTCTGATCACCAAGTGCCCAATATGGGAAGGAGAGAGCATACGGTGTTGAGGGGATCGTTAGCTTCAAATAACTCGAAATAATACAATGCTCGGGTGGCAAGCCAGCCCCTTCCACTTTTCAGTGGGATATAGAGAATATTGAAGATTACTTGGTGGTAAACCAACCAAGGATAATACAAGAAATTGAAGAACAATCACTCTACTGCTTATGCAGCGGGAGGACTAGAAATGAAATAGCAATCAACTCCATCGCTTATTCAACGGGAGGACTGAAAATGTGATTACAATCAACTCAACCGCTTATTCAGTGGGTGGACAAAATTACAATAGATAAGAAGGCGACAAGCTAGCCTCTTCCACTTATGCAATGGGCCAAAGAACAACAATCCAAGTATATAGCTGTTAGTACTACTAATCAGCTTTACAATGCAAACATGGATTACAAAATTACTAGAATCATTATCCAAACTAGGCGGCAAGGCCAACCTCTTCCACTTATGCAGTGGGACTAAGAGAGTTCAAATAAATTGCTGTTAGTACTACTAACAAGCATTACAATATGATTCATCATGGATATTCAAATGCCAAAACCCAAACTAACAACTGCAACTTATTACCAAGACTCTTCACACCACACCCATAGACTCACACACCTGAAAACCATCTTCAACCCCAAAAAACTAAATCTGATATGAATGAACGATAGGCTGGAAATACAGACCAACAACATTAAAATCCTCACAAACACTTCTAAATCACTCCCCACACCCTCAAATTATCTCTAAACACACTCCATAAAACCCACACACTCTAAAACTAACTCCACACAAGGAAACACTCCAAACTAGCAATTTTTCAGATTTTGATATGCAACCCATGCGTTGGAGACACACAGACCAGCAGCCTAGAAACTCACAAAAATGCTCGTAACTCTATTCACACTCAACGAAATGACTCCCAAACGGATGCAAATGAGAGATACAAGACAGGCGATGAGATTAGAACCAACAAACTGCACCCAAAACCCCCAAATGAATTTATGCACGCAATCCCAGGCAACTCAGCATAGTATTGTTAGGAAAGAAGTATGATTTGCATTTAAAAATTAAATACTCAACATTAAGCTCTACAAAGTTACAAACTTGATTGCCTGTGGCATAGGAAGAGAACGAGCCACTACCCAGAATGATTTGACACAAGAATTGAGAGTTATGAACTAAAACGTGCTACAGCCACACAACACCGAAATCCACACCACATTGAAAATCTGAAAATGCACACTAAAATCGAACCACGCATTCAAAAGATCCAATCACAGCAAGGAGTGATATCTCACACTCGAAGTCTGTCAAGAGCCCTAGGAGGTATTCACCCCCGAAGATTGTTTGGAGTCAATCTGACACCATAACAGTGTAAATTGTTTGAGATAATAAAATGAGAGCTCAAGTCACTTATTTGTAACTTTTTGCCAACCAAATTCAAATTCAAATGCACCCCAAATACGCTCAAAGCAAATGCCATTCATTTTCATCCACATTTGGCATTGCATTTAATTTCATTTCCTTGCATAAGTTCGCCCAATTCACATTCACCCAAAATTGCCCTTTTTAATAAATATAAGTGTCATAAAATAAAGTATTAAGTGGGCACCCACCTATGACTTCCAAATAAAAAATATTACTAAGGCAATATACTTCGCCCCATTTGCCTTGAGTTATAATTTAATTATTAACATCATGAAGACCCCCTTGAAGTCATATGCAAATTTTGCCAAAATAGACTAAGGATAAAATTAATATTTTCTCCCTTCCTAAGTCGTCCATCCATAAAATAATCAAATATTAATACCTCATGCCTAAGGTATTAATATATTAAAATTATCTTCTCCTCAAATAGTGATTATTGCCACATTTAGCCGGAGACTAAAGTGCTGGAAATCACCAAAACTGAACTGAGTTGGGGCTCTGAACTGAACTGTTAAAAATAGTCATTTGAGTGAATACAGGATCCTACCAAAATAATACTGCCAGAAATAGCCATTGAGCTGAGCTGCAGAATCCTTGCCAAGAATAGCACCAAAAAATGCTGGAAGACCAACTGCTCAAACTGACCTGTCGGAAATAGCCATCTGAACAAGTCTGCTGACATCCTGCTAAAAATAGAACTGCTAGAAATAGCACTTACTAAAAATAGCATACTGCTAAAAATAGTAAGTGTTTCCAAAGTTATTTTAACCACATTTTGAGCAGCTGTCGCACTTACTAAAAATAGTAAGTCTGGAAAAAGTCACCCGATGCAGATGCATGTCGAACCATCCTGAAGCTCTCTGAAAATCCAAAAGGAATCCATAATCCAAGTTGTCAAACTCCCACATATACCCCCTGAAAATACCAAAGAATCCTCCTAGAAAACAAGAAACCTTAATTTCTGCCCCCGACTAGCCTACGAGCCTCCGAACTAGGCTAACGGCCAACACAACTAATCACTGCAGAGAAGGGGACATTACAAAGGAGACCGATTCCAAAGAGTCATCTTCCTTCATTAAGGAACCATTCAAATAAAACACATCTCACAAATTGCACCCTTTGTTATCTTAATTTTTTCGTCTTTTTAATATTAATCTATGTCTCCTTGAATTCAATGATTGCTGTATATTATATCCCTCGTTTGGTGATGTGTTGACGTGTCTAAAATCGCTGAACTTGCAACTTCATCCGGCCAATGCAGAATAGAATAAACTCGCTGAGTATCCTATCCTCTCTTGAGATAAGGAAATCCCTAATGCTGTTTTTTGTTTGGTCAAAGGGGACGACCTCAAGGTTTTGATTGTCAGGTCTTGACTGCGGGATTGCTTAGTGGTTTGATGTGTTTATGCTGGAAACACAAGGGGGACTTACGGTGAGATAGGCGATTGCTAATGAGTTCCCCAAAACTTTAATGGTCTTGCTTATCAAATGATTCGAGTTGGGTTGATACTGTCTTCAAAAGGACTGTGGATTCTCTTGATAAAAAAACGGGAAAAAGGGAAGGATAGGGAGAGAGAGATACATAAAAATATAAATTTTAACTAAGATAGTAGATTCAATAAACAGACGGACACCTCCAAATAACTAGACTAAGCATCACCAGCTATTTAAGCACAATACTTGCATAAATCTAGTGCGATCTTCAAAGGAAAATAGGATTTTCATGCTATCAAATACAACATCAGAAATTTTACGTTCATTCAGTGAGCATTCAATAACCGAACTAAGTATATGAAAGGTTCAGATTAACCATGTAGAAGGAAAGGCAATCAGCCATTCCCTAATGGTGTGAACAGCAAGGATTCTATCGAATATTTATTAGAAAATGCTATGTAAAGGAAAGAAACATGACTGAAAAATTTCTAAATTAATGAAGAAGGAGACCATGCACTCACAAGGAAACTTGGAAACAGTCTTAACTTTGCATTAAATCCTGCAAATTTCGCCAGAGCTTTTGCAACAATTCAAGAACTTCTTACAAAATGAGGGAAAAGCAGTCCCTTAAATAGGCTTCAAAATGGATGAATGGCCAAGATCTAATCTAAACAAGTGGCCCGGATTCATCCATAAAACATGGCTGCCCATACCCATAAATGAGAGGCAAATATAAACAACCACCCCAAAGGGAGTAATAACTACCCAAAAAGGCAATTAGAACATATCCAAAAATAATCCCAAAAAGGTGCATACATAAAGTTTTACATTTTAGTTGACTTGGAAGTCAAACATGACCTTTTGGCCAAAAAGTGCATTTTCAAGATTTAAAAGGAAAAAAACACTTTCTAGGAAAGCACTTTCTCTTTTCCATTTGTAGATTCCTTTTCCAAGAACTCATCTTCACTATGCAAATATTCTTGCCAAAGATCACGACCTACCGCACGTTCCTCACAAACATACTCTTGGAACCTGATGCATAATTGGAATAATAGACTGAAGGGAGGCATAGGAGGATGGCGAATTTTATATTGCATGCCTTCGAGATATTGGTCCACGTGCTTCAAACCATCCTTCTAACTGGAACGATTACGCTCGAAGCACAACATGTCTGACTGGAATTGACCAGCAAAACTTAGGTCCTTAACGGAATAGGTGATCCTATTCGTCCCTAGTCTTTCTTCCCAGTCTAGTCGTATCACTGTAACGGACAGGGCATTTTGCCATCTCGAGACCATTGATCGGAGGATAATTTTGCCGAGTTCTTGCATGGTGTTCAGAATTGTCTCGCACGCATCATGTTCTTTATCAATGGTTTCTCTTGTGTCATTCTTCATGGTGATAGTCCAGTACCATTCCTTAAGAGTGCTGATGTTATGAGGATCTAGGATGGTGGGTAATGTGGGCATCTATGCATAGGTCCAGAAGAGAGCTCTCATGAGGGGAAGAGTAGTGGCAGCCACTTCATGCATTCTAAGGGATTCCCTTTTTACCTCTAATAGTCAGACCAGGGTGGTCTCTCGATGGTGAGCCATCTCTTTTACTTCTTCAAGGATTCGTTCTCCCCTCCCTTTGATGCCTTGTATCCATTCCTTGACGGCCCTTGCAGTGTCCCGTACTCCAAATTCTGTTGTGGTCCTCTGTGCCAATGCTGTCGGGGGAATGTGGGATTCAGAAGCATTGTGTAATGGTCTCAGGAGTTGATCGATGTATCCCTCGGCCTGCTCAGCACGAGCTCGATACATGTCCTTTTCAGCTGTTATCTCTTTAAGTTGCCTGAGCATGTTCTGTACTGAATCCTTGAATTCCTCCTTTTCCTGTTCCTTAGTGGCTCGTCCGATGGGGATGGTCATGATGCTATAATCCGCCAGTGTAATCTGATCTGTTGGCTTGTATATAGGCGGGGTGGCAATGTGAAGAGTGCGGTTCCAATGATCATCTTTAGTCATTCTAGAATATGCCTTGGGCCTTTTCTTCCCCTTAGCTTTAGCTTGGTCTATGCGTGAGAAGACGTCCTCCAAATCAATAGGTGGTTTGGTGGCGGCCTTGCGTTGGGCTTTGGCAATCAACCATTCTTGAGGTACTGTCTAGGTTGATGATATGGTTAAGTTTACATTCTGTTCTTTGATGTTTTCAGTCGACTCATCGCAAATTCGCAGTTGTTCTGTTACCGGAGGGGTCGAGGAGGTGTCAAGCTCTTTGCTTGCAGCAAAGTTTTCTCCTACTTCGTTGAACAATTGTCTAATGCCTTCGTGTGATGGTAGCTCTTCAGTCTTTTCAAGCTCGCGGGTCTCATCTGTCTTTTGCTCTCCTTCAACGGTAGAGTCATCTTTGGCAGTGTTATGGAGCAGCAGTTCATGGCGACTCTATTGGGTGGGTTCATGCACTTTGATCTCCTGGATGGATGGAATTTCTCCTTCCTCAATTTGGTCACCTGGCTCGGCTGGTTCAATAGCTATTAGCTCGGCTTCTAGCATGTCGGGTGCGGGAGGATCATCAGCTCCAAATGCATCGATGTCACTCTGGGAAGGAGGAGCAGGTATATAATCCAATTCTACTACATCGTCGGACGAACTGGGGTCCTTTGACGATGAAGTGACCTCTGGTCTTCTTATAGGAATCTTTTCCCTTCTTGTTCTCTTGGACGTCCAAGGACCTCTACAAGCCTTAGCCTTCTTTCTCTTTTTAGGTTTCTCAATTTCTTCTTTGGGTGCATTGGAAATTCCCTCATCTTCGGAGGACTCAAAATCGAGGTTGGCCATTAAGTGGTAGGTGAACTGGACTCCCTCATGAATTAGTCTTTCAATCTGCTGATGCAACCATAGGTTTGTATATCTTGCTGGGGCTGCCATGATTGCCTCAAAATCAGTGATAGGGTCTTGCGACCAATCAATGCCTGGCAGAAGGTGCCTCACTGCCTCAAATTCTCGGACTTGCAGACAATTCCTTGAATTTGTGAGTTGATCCGGGACCCGGCGGTATTCAAAGAGTCGCATTTGCTGCACACTCAGCCTTGAATATTCACGCCTCCGGACCTCATAGTCATCAGAGCAGTTTTTCTAATAATCTTCAACTGATTCCTTTGCTCTGTATTGCCCTCCATAGGCTCTTTTTGCCAGATTATTGTGATCAAAGCACTTCCTTGGAAAATGCTCTTGTAGGCCATAGGAAGCCAGCTCTGCGAAGGATTCCTCTTCTAGGGTGGTGGTCTTCAGATGGACATCCTGGTTGCCTATAATCATGGGGAATGCGAATCCAGCCTGCTTGCTATCTCTGAGTAAGATACCGGCCGGATGTGACTGCCTTGTGACCTCCATAAGAACTATCTTGTCGGTTGGGTACCGTGGAAGTCGGAGAGGGGTACCATCAAAGCCCGCTATTCGGATATAGGAGAACCTTGGGAACTGGATGAACCAGGCTTCGTATCTCTGTACTAGAATAGTAGCTTGCTCCGAGAGCCTTATGTGTAATCCTCCCTGCATTAGCCTGACCAGGCGCATCGTGAAGGCGTCATTGACGCGCTCATATTGGCCAACTGCATAAGCTGGGCTGTTCTTTTCTCTCTGAGCTATATCCTGATAGTGAAGCTGTGGGTAACAATCGTATACCTTTACCTGACCGGGCCCATTCCCGATTTCACCTTTCATTATCAAACTTGGCAGTGGCTGGTTCTTGGCGAACATGTAGACCAAATAGGAGGTCATAGTGAAGTGCTTTTTGCTCTCGAGTTCAATTAGCTGAGTGTGGATGTTGTCGCTTATAATCTGGGTCCAGTCAAACTTAGACTTCCCAGCGAAGACTTGCTTTGTGAAATAAAACATCCACTCTTCAAAGTAGTTGGATTTAGGAACTCCCATCACCTTGCTGAGTAATGTGATCATATCCCCATGCTCATTGTGAAAGTCACTTCTTGGGGTCTTTTTCCCAATTATGGCGCTTGGAGGCCTTCTCTCCTTGTACCACTCTTCGTTGATCAGTGTTCTGCATCTGGCCGGATTCATATCATATGCCCCCTGTGCTTCGTCTATAGTCGTGGGCGTGGGATTGTTTGGAAAGGGAATGTCGAATGCGTCGCCAATGGCCTTAGGAGTGAAGTTGGCGAGGGTCATATTCTCGAGGAGCACCAATCTGGAACCTGGCTGATAATGCCGGGCAACCTCTACCTCTAACTCATAGTTTTGTACTGCTGGAGGAAATCCCGCCGCTTGGGCGATGCCACTTTCCACCATCTGTTTGGGCTTGCCATATGCGTTATGGGAGAAGACCCGATTCCTGAAGTCTTGGATATCAATATGGCCTAGGTCGGTATCACCGACATTGTCCCAGACGCTTTGAACTTTTGACTCCCTCAATCCCCCTCTTTGATACTGATACTTCATCCTTTCAACTTTGAGTGGGATATCTGATTTGGATGCTCGCGATGTCTCGGCTGTAGCAGGCATTTTTGATGATTCCACCGCCAATTTAGGCATTTATACTGCATAGCTGGACGCGGATTACGGGGTGATATAAAAGAAGTAAGGCGGGTTAGAGAATATGCCAGCATTCAAGGATTAATTCAAAATTTGGATTGGAAACAACGAAATATGGCTAATTGAGAGCTTGATTGAGCAAAACATTTATTCACGAAGCTTTTGATCGCAAATTTATACTTAAGCATTTTCGGGATTAATTTTCAAAAGGGACAAAGCTCGAAAAATTCTCCTAATTTTGAAAATGCAATTCCTAGCTGATCCTTAGGAGCAAATCCTAATTTTGACTGCTTTGCATGACGTTTTAATAATCGGAAAAAAGATGCGAATTTGAAGATTTAAGCATTTTAATCACTTTTGCATAGGCATGCATCCAATTTATAAATATTTTAGACAATCAAGAGAGGTAGAGCGTACTTACCTGGTGAAAATGGACGGCGAGAAACTGCTTGATTTGCTGTGCAAGAACGAATGGATAGCTTTGCAAATTTTGAATTCCCACGGTTATCTCTCTAATTCAAATTTTTGCGGCTGTTGTTTGAAAAGAATTTGCAATGTCGAGTTTTAAACTAGGCGATTTAGTTGGACATGATTCTGAAGAGGGGCTATGGCTGGCAAACTTCGGTGAATCGGAGAGTTTGGAGACCATTTAAAACTTTAATCAATTTTTTTGCATTCACTCTAAATCGCAATTCTCGGCACTCAGGCGCTTTGCCAAATTAAACACTTAGCACTTTACCTTAAAATGCGATTTTCGGAGCTATGAGGGTTTTGAAAATTTTCACATGGCATTGGGGGGGGGGGGGGGTTTAGCAGACTTTTAAACCTCACGTCTCTTTCTCCTAAATCGCGAACTTCGCGTTTTGCTGTCTAATAAACTTTTTGTGCTGTGATGTGAACTTCGGGTGAATGGGGATTTTACCAATCTCGAATCCCCTATGCTTGCCTTATGTGTTACGATTTTCGCCCTAGATGGTGAATCTCGGACCTTTGGAAGCTTTCGTGAGCAAGGTAAACTTCGAATACCTGCATTTTTCAGACTATTTAGGCACTTTCGCTAGAATTAACAAATTTCGGAGCTTTCAACGTTTTTGCAAACTTATCATATTTCAGACCTTTCACGCTTTTTTGCAAATTTATCAAATTTCGGACCTTTGGCACATTTTGCAAACTTAAAGTATTTTTCGAACCTTTGGCACATTTTGCAAATTTAAAGTATTATTCGGACCTCTGGCACATTTTGCAAATTTAAACTATTTTGTGGACCTCTGGCACATTTTGCAAATTTAAAGTATTTTTCGGACCTCTGGCACATTTTGCAAATTTTCAGAGCTTTTCTGAAATTTCAGCCCGAGGGTCCGAAATTCGGCCCCCTGGGCGATTTTTTGCAAACTTTATGAATTTCTCTCATTTTAACCCTGGGGTCCGAAATTCGGCCTCCTGGGCAATTTTTGCAAACTTTATGAATTTCTCTCATTTTAACCCCAGGGTCCGAAGTTCGGCCCCCCTGGCGATTTTTTGCAAACTTTAAACTTTTTGAAATTTTAATCTTAGGGTCCGAAATTCGGCCCTTTGGGCGATTTTGCCAACTTTTTAAACTTTTCGAAATTTCAACCCCAGGGTTCGAAATTCGGCCCCCTGGGCGATTTTGGCAACTTTTAAACTTTTCTCCTCAAGAAGTGCAAGCTTGGGCACTTGGGCGAGTTTGTCAACCATGGCATTTTGCAAGGAAATTCGCTCCTTCTCCACCAGCTGGCAAAAATCGTCATTCGTTCAAATCTTGTAAACTCGATAAAAACAAACCTCATGCAATTTATCTCATCGCTCTTATGCGAAAAACAGCAACTTTGGGTCCTTGTGCGACCTTCAGACGCGCTGTCCTTTACTTGGCAGGCTTCGTCAACCTCTATCATCTTACGCCCATTCAAGGCGATTTCACAATTTTGAACAATCTTTTGGAATTTGTGCCCGAGGGCTAGACTAGCCTAATGGAATCACTGGCTTCTCTTCTTTCAACATCATCACTTCACGAACCAGTCGTGGGTTCGCTCGAAAGGACGCGAGACACTTTGCGCAAAACTCAACAGGGCGAAGACGAAAGGCTCAAAAAGGGAAGGGGGACCCTGTCGGCGACAGGGAGCGTGTGCAATGCACAACATGATGGAAGGTTATGTCTTTTTCCCCACCGACACCACCCTTGTAAAAGTAGTGACTCTTAGTTAAATGCCTTTTGCCTTTAACTAATGAACTACTACTGTTATCGCAAACTCATATGAGTCTCTTGTATATCACCTTTCATTAATAGATATGTAAATTATATATTTAATATTTTAAATATATAAATTGTGTTTTTACAATTAAGAATATGTAAATTATGTTTATAATTTATAATATATATAAATTATGTTTATAATATAATACTAATTTATTTTTATTTGAATATTTCAAGAGTATTATTAGTAATAAATATTAATCAAATAATAATATTAAATTTCAAATAATCATTTTTTGGTAATTAATTAATAAAAATTGCTTCATTTAGGATATATATAACGATCAAGGAGGGGACATGACATACTAGATGTTGGCATTGTTTGTTTTCCAAGGTCAACTTTCTTTTCTAGTCTATTGATGTTTTGTTGCTTTCTTCCCTAGAAGGAGGTGCTTAGTTGATCTATCAAAGAGAACATTTATTCTTAGTACATCTAGGTAACTTAGACCTTTCCTTGACATCCTCTTAGCCTCAAGTTGGCTCTCAATGTCAAGTACTTCTCACAAGTTGCAAATGGGACCATTGGTTGCCCCAGTTATCTTCAACATCATTAGTCTCGTTGTTTGTTAATTATTTTCAACCAATTGAGAGTGTGCTTCCACCAAATTCAATTTTAAATTGACCACCATACTCTACAAAGTGAAAGGCTTTACCCCATTTGTTTTCTTTAGTTGGATATTGAGGAACATTATTTTTTATGCCTTTCTTACTGTGAAATCAAGTTCCATTGTATAGATATTTTTGGGGTTTTGTATTCACTTTCTTCTTTTAACCCAATCACAAATGCTTGGCTTGTTTAGCTTAGAGCTAAATTGCTCTATTGATACTACTAGATTGACCAATTTCATCTTTTAGTTCGTGATAGGTGTTGAAGGTGTTAATTGCCCTTTGGACACTATTGATTCACACAAAGTAGGGGGTAGCATAGTGAGGCATTGCTCATCTTTGTAATCTATTGCTACTAGGGTACCTTGATAGTTAAATTTTCATCCTCTCAATGTGAGGGACTTGTTATCACAAAAGCTTTCACCCTTGCTGAGCTATCAACTCAGCAACCTTGTGAAACATGGAAACAACCCCGAAGTGTGGGACCTTTCACAAGGGGGTTGAATCTCCGGAGAAGGCCGACTTCCTTCTCAATCTAGGTGCAAGTGTTGAACCAACTCAACACTTCAAAACTTACTCCTAAGCCTATCCTAACAACTTGTAGAGGAAAAGGGAAGAGAGAAATGCTCAAAATAAAAGGATGTGATGCATCAAGAAGAGATTGTTTCTCTCCCTACCTGAAATGACACAAAGAATCAACTGAAGTACCCAGGAGATGCACAAACTTCAGTTGTATGAGTGATCCCAATACATGTATGGAGGTTAGAATTCATTGAATGTCAAGAGGAGAGAAGGTTTCCCACAAGCCACACTCAGAAATAAATTAACACAACATATATGAGAGAAGAGCCACAAAACATACACCTATGATGAAGGTAAGGAAACATACACAACATATATAAGTTGAAGGAAGGCAAGAATGGTGATTTCAATTCATCACAAGGCCAATGGCCAAACTTACAGTTGCAAAAATGCAAGATAAATACAAGAGAAGTGAAAGAGCATAGAATAGCTCAAGCTAGCAGGGAGAGAATCCTTTACAATGAAGCTTAACAACCTTTATATAGAAAATTGGTTACAAGAGTGATCATGACCCCTGTGTGTGCAGGGAAATGTCAGTCTGGGAGTACAGGGAAGTGCATGCACTTTACTTTCTGTACATGCAAGCAACCTAGCCATACCCTAAAAATGCAACCTTGAGAAGGGTGGATTGACTGACCTTCCAAAGTTAGAGCATGCAAACATGACATAAGTTACCACAACAAGCATGGCCCTATACCTCTCTTGATGGAAATCCTGCCAAAATCATTAAATGCACCCCTGTAGCTCTACAAAAGAAGGTGCACAAGTCACAAAAGTCGTCGGAGCATTTAAAGCTTTGAGTTTTGATCACGCCATCCAGAAGTGTTGCAAGCCGGAAAGAAGTGCATGGACTTTGGAAACTCGGGTTCCCGAAGTGGGGAAGACAAGGAAGGAACTTCGGAACCTCGGGGTTCCGGAGTTCCGGGGAAGAGGAAAGAGACGCAAGGAAGGGACTTCAGAACCTCAGGGTTCCAGAGTTGCGGAGAACAGAGAAGGACAACAAGGAAGGGACTTTGGAACCTCGGGGTTCCTGAATTTCGAAGAATAGAGAAGGACAACATGGAAGGGCGAGACTTACCAAAGGAACTTCGGAACCTCGGGGTTCTGGAGCTCTGAGAAAAGAAAAAGGGCAAGGGAAAGGAACTTAGGAACCTTGGGGTTCCAGAGTTTCGGAAAACTGGAAAAAGGGGCTAAGGAAAGGGAGGAACTTTAGAACCTCGGGGTTTCGGAGTTCCGGAGAAAATAAAGGGAAGGCTAAAGGGAAGAAGGCAAGGAGGGAACCTCAGAGCCTCGGGGTTTCGGAGTTCCGGAGAAGAGGGACATGAGACTTAGGAAAAAAACTTCGGAACCTCAGGGTTCCAAAGTTCGGAAGAAGGCAAGGGGAAGGAACTTCGGAACCTCAGGGTTTCGGAGTTCCGGGGAACTGGAAAAAGGAGCAAAGGAAGGAACTTCAGAACAAGGTTCCGAAGTTCGGAAGAAGGCAAGGGGAAGGAACTTCAGAACCTCGGGGTTCCAGAGTTCCGGGGAACTGGAAAAAGGAGCAAAGGAAGGAACTTCGGAAGAAGGCAAGGGGAAGGAACTTCAGAACCTCGGGGTTCCGGAGTTCCGGGGAACTGGAAAAAGGAGCAAAGGAAGGAACTTCGGAACAAGGTTCCGAAGTTTGGAAGAAGGCAAGGGGAAGGAACTTCAGAACCTCGGGGTTCCGGAGTTTCGGGGAACTGGAAAAAGGAGCAAAGGAAGGAACTTCAGAACCTTGGGGTTCCGGAGTTCCAGGGAAGGGAAGAAAACGACAAAGGAAAGGAATTTCAGAACCTCGGGGTTCCAGAGTTCCGGGAAAAGAAGAGAGAAGGCAAGGGGAAGGAACTTCGGAACCTCAGGGTTCCGGAGTTCTGGGGAATCGGAAAGAGAAGCTAAGGAAAGAACTTCCTCTAGACAAGACAACACTTCACACTTCCTAATTCCACTGCTTTTCTCCCTGATCAACTGGGGTGGCCCTGGCCCATGGAATATATCTCTGATTGGTTCTCACTGATGGACCAAGGGTGTCATAAAATGACAATAGGACCCTCTAACATTCCTCACTCACAAGCTCCTTTGAAGGGCAAGGATTACATTACCATTTTCATCTCTATCATTAGCAATTCTCTGGCCTTTGGTGTGAGGGGAGGTTATATGGGAAATTGATGTCTCCTAGGATTGCTTAACCTAGTCTTCTTAGCCTTGGACTCTTCTTGATGAACATTCTTAGTCTTGCATTTGTACATCCACAGTGATTGATGATAATGTTTTTGCTTCCTACTCTGGAAGCTAGCTTTGGTCTTCCTCAACTCCCACCATTTTGAGGGGCACATCCCTTGTACAACTATTTGTACTTGTACTTATTTTGGGTTTACTATTTTAGGTTTATGCCTACTTGCCTAATTCTTCATTTTCCTTACTTTTGTTGTTTATTCGTTTGCTTTGAGCATAGGGCCCCCTTTTTCCCTAGTACTTTGCTATTGTAATAGTTGTATGCAATGTCCTAAACAAATTTTAATATGAAATATTTACCACTTTTTGGTCACCCTGATCTCATGAGGTCAAGAAGAGATCATATGGTGAATGAATAATGATTTTTTTATAAATATTCCAATGTTCCATTAATGATAATAACTAGAAAGATGTAATGGTGGAATGCATAAAAAGTATAAATATGTTGAGGCTTCAAATAGACAACATGCAAATAAAAATAATGCTTCTTCCACAATATATATTGCTGCTTTAGATATAAGGACTTGCTGAAATTTCAAAATATATGCAAAAAATTTAAACAAGTTTCCAAGTTCCAAGTGTTTTCATCCTTGAATCCTATAGATGATCACAATGCCCAGCAAATACAAAAAAATATAAGAAAAGCCAAAAGATGAGAATAGGCATCTTGATCTCTAATTATAGCCATCTGGGGCACCCAAATCCATGTGAAATTCCGATGCCACCAATAAGCTAAGTTAATTGACAACAAAATACATAAAGCTTTCTTTATATATGTAAGCCTTTTTCATGCACGACCTTTTCATTCATGCACGCATTGCATTTTATTTATGCACACTACTTTTCATTTATGCTTTGCTTTTTTAATTCATGCATTCGTTGCTTTTCCATGCATGTATCCATTGCTTATTGTTCAATAGTCTCATATGATAACTTAGTAAAAGGGGGGACATGTCATTATACATTCGAATGCCTTTGATCTATTCTTAGTTATTTGTGGGCATCAATCTCATTTCTTTCTTTTTGGTTTAGCTTTCATTGTTAGCTCTTCCCCTTGCAAAGTGAAGACTACATTTTGCCATTGTATAAGATGGACAACACATCTAGATTTTACATAGACAGTTCATTTGTAACTATCTTTTGTTAATCATTGATATTTCTGTTTTTCTAGCAGGAAGACACGTGTAGGATAAATGATGCAAGCAATGCAGTTTGCTTCTAATGTGCATGTTTCATTTTTCTAAATGTGTATTTGCTTCTTCAAATCAACAGTCTATGCAGTGAATTCTTTTTGTTTTTTTTAATTCATTCTCTCTGATGCAGTCTCCAATAGGTGCTAGTGGTATCATTATGCAATAGAGTCATGGAGTTGTTCTTATCTTGTTCATTTTGTTATTGCCTTAATGAGTTTCTTAACCAAATATTATGTTTCTAACAGTGTAACGACAACAAAAGCCAGGATAGAAGCATCAATTCCACGCAAGCGTGGTCCAGCTATTGCTGGTTATGAGAAGGTAAAAGGAGTGTCTGTATTTCTCTTTGATGTTTGACTTTTGGTACTTCTATATTAGAGTGATTTTTACTCTTGCATATTACTATTGTTGTCATAGTTTTGGTTTCATTGATCTATTTTGGTCATTATCAGATGCTGATATAGTTTCTTTTCCCATTCTTATCTATCAATTGAGATATTTAGTAAAATAATTTATGAGGCTAAATCCAAATGAAATTCCATGGCAGGAATTTAGTGTTTTTAAACCACAGGTTTTGGAGTTAAAGGAGGACACAAGGGAGCAAATATTAGAGGCAGCAAAGTAATAGATGTGTGAGGATCAGCTGGAAGCAAGTTGATTATGTTGAGGAGGAAAGAGTTATATAACTATGGTTATGAATGCGATGCAGATCATGGACAAAATATTTTGAAAGACATAGGGCTAATTCTGAAACTCTTAGCAGTCAAGTGGACAGGGCTGGCCCTGATAGAGAGAGTTTACAAAGCATGGATTATGATCATCAAGATATAGATGGAATGGTGCATATGTTAGCCAATATCAAAAAATGCAGTGAGGAGTGGGATGGGGGGGTTCTGTAATGCTAGGTAAGTTGAAAATGTGGGGTGCCAACTCCAATTATTCAAATGTCTGATTAGATTGTGGACAAAGCCAACCAGACCTTATTTGAGTGTTTCCTAATCTGTAAATACTTTGGCGCTGGTTGGCTGCAGATGGTTTGATAATGTCAATGGCTCAAAAGTGAAGAATGTGCACTGTATCTGACTATAGATTTTAGGCAAAGGGGTATTGTTGACGTGTATTTTGTACACTATCAAACACAGAATAAAATACCCAAGGGTACCTTATCCTCTCCTGAGTAAAGCCTCTGAATGCTGAAGATATCGCGAAAAGGATCAATCAGGGTGACTTCAAGGTTCTTTGCTGTAGGATCTCTATGTGTGGATAAGCTCTCTGTGGTATGATGTGATTTGCTGGAATCACAAGGGGACTTACACTTCAATGACCTGAACGTCTGATTTGCTGGAATCACAAACTGGAAGGCAAACAAATGGCAAAAGATGCAAGGTTCAGGAAGTCTACTCTACTACCTAGAATGCGAGAAGATGGATGAATGACTAGGTGGATTCCTACTGGGCTGGGTCTCACCATCAGGCTTGAACAATTCGACACCAACTCAATGCTATCTTCTAAGGGATGCTTCTAATATGTTTAAATCGTACACCATCTGACAATGATCACCATTCAAAAAAATGCATGAAACAATAGACGTGTAACGACTTATGATTAAGCTCATTTGTTCCAGTTGACCACGCAAGGCACACTTACCATCAGCAAGAGGCTAGTGGTTTGGATTAGACGGATTCCACACAGGTGCATTCAACAATTTCCTTCATTCGATCTAATCATCTACCATCTAAAATCGAAGATTCAACAAGAAACCATGCATATTGCAAGAAACAACACACTTCACCATTACTTCAATGAAAATGGAGTTTGTTTACAATCAATGACAACAATTTCTTGCCTTGTCCTCCTATTCTATTCTAATTGCTATTCTATCAACTGACTACTCACTCTCTAACTACTCTCTATTCACTAACTCCTTCTAATTGCCTTTACAAAATGAAGAGTCACAGCTTATATAGTGCCCTTAATACAATTCAATGGCTAAGATCAATTTGAGATCAATGGCCAAGATTCAATAATGAAAACCCTAATTAGGGTTTGTTACAACCATTACATAACATTTAATGCTTGACCAATGATAAAATTGTATTAATTGGACACATGTCCTCTCTGGAAAATTCGACCAATGGATAGCTGGGGTAGGTACATCGAAGTTTGTGCCACCCCCCATGAGTTAGGTACATTGAATCTGGACATGCTGAGGTGGACCACACAGACTGGAGAAGTGATGACTGGGATGCCACCTCGTCTGACACTTGTAGCTTGGTAGATATTCAATTTGATGATGCTGAGAAGCTATCTTTAATTAACTCTTCTGAAACTATCTGCTTCTTCAACGAACCCTTGCTCTGACTTATTCTGTCTTTGATGTGCAGGATGATTGATGTACCTCGCCTTGGAATGCTAGATTGGAGAAGGTTATTCCTGATGATGTTTGTCTAAGGAAGGCCGTCCTTGTCGATGCTAGACTGGAGGAGGTCGCCCTTATCCTTGCTTGATCTTCTTTGATGATACTGAGCTGGAGGAGATCATCTTTGTCCTGGACTGGATCTTCTTTGATGAGAACCTGCTGACTTGTAGATGCTCCTGTCCTTGGAGTCACCATCTTGACACCTACACAACATTTCAAAATTAGTCCTTGATCATTAAAAGGTAGAAAATAAGACTCAAAAGGAAGATTTAAGATATTAATTAGGAAACCTCATGATAAATCTAGAGTTATCATTTCCTAATTAACCATGCAATGCTTAGACTTTTCTAAAAAAATGTCTAAAAATCAAACCTTAAACAAGGGTGTCAAGATGATTTTGCCATACCTCCTCTTGAGTATTAAACTCTAAGAAATGATGTAAAAATAGATGAATTTTGCTAGGCAAAGTTTAGATCAAAGCCTTCTCTTGAACAAATTGCACCCCCTTTAGCTTGGAAAAGAATAAACTCCACTTCCTTCTAGTCTTCAACACTTGAAAGAAATTCGCTCCAAGCAAGCCAGATTTCGCTCCTCCAATTAGCTCTCCAATTTCGCACTTAAGGAAGTGATTGAATGATTTGAAATGTGAAACAAAACCCCTCCAATATATAGAGCGCTCACCCCTCTTCTCTCCAAGGCCGACTTGCCAAATAAAAGGTGAAATAATAAATAAAACCTCAAAAGAGTAGGCCGACTTGTCAAATAAAGGTAAAATAATGCCTTGTGCGCTCAACTTGTAATCTTTTATTTTTTTAAATTAATTTTAATACCTCTAAGATGCTTATTTTGATTATTTCAAGGTACAAAATTAATTTATTAAATTAAAATGCCTTTAATTTAATGCGAATTTCCCAAATGCCTCAAAATTAGCAATTTTGGCGGATCTAATGCAATTTGGAGAGTATGAATTTTTAAAACAAGCCCTGATGAAACTCCATGATGATTTCGCCCTGGACCTCCTAAGAGGGTCAGGAGCGATTTTCCAATTTTAGCCTTGAATACTTCGCATCTTGTCTTCAAAATTTCCTGGAAGGTAAATTGATATCCAGTTAATGTGTTGTACTTCAAATTTAACATTTTGCGTGAGGAAAAATAGGTGGAAATGTAAATTTCGCCCTGGACCCTTAGCAAGGGTCAGGAGCGATTTTTCATTTTCTACCTAAAATCCACCTCAACTTGATTGTTCAATGTTGACCCTTCAATGTAAAATCCATTTCCTTGCACTATAGAGTTAATTCATCAACAATTTTGGAGGAAAAAATGTCTTTAAAGGCAATTTCGCCCTGGACCTTCAGCAAGGGTCAGGAGCGATTTTCTATTTTCTGCTCAAGATTAGCATTTTTCAACGTCAAAAACCCCTTCAAGACATTTCAACTAGGCCTTCCCACTGACTTGCAAACTTAGCTTTATCAAATTTTGGAGAAAAGGTGTGATTTTGAGGTTTTTTGCCCTGGACCTCAGCAAGGGTCAGGAGCGATTTTTCATTTTTTGACTAAAAGATCTTCATTTCCTCATCAAAACACCTCTCCATCAAGCTAGATCGTGTTAATGCCTTCAAAATAAGCAATAAAATCATCCTTCCAAATTTCTCGCCCTAGACCTTCAGCAAGGGTCAGGAGCGATTTTTGCAAACTGGGCTTAATTCTCCATCATTTTTCATTAAAACTTTATTCGCCATTAAGCAACATCCTTCCTTTATCCACTCCATCCAAATTTGCTTCGTTGTTGTAAGGTAAAATGAGGATTTTCAACATTTTCGCTCTAGGCCCTCTCTGAGGGTCAGGAGTGATTTTTCATTTTGTGACCAAAATCATCAAGTTTCAAAAAGCAAACATTATTCATCATTCTTTTGGAGGTCTCTTCGCCTTATCTTAACCTTGCCTTAGCACCATTTTGAAGAAAACATGCATTTTTTGTGATTTTCGCCCTGGGCCCTCAGCAAGGGTCAGGAGCGACTTTTTCATTTTAGGCATATTTCTCCATCCTTTGGACTCCAAATTGCTTCTAAGGCGTCAAACATCATCTCCTCTTCTTATCCAAGCAAGATTTTGCCTCAATTCTTCAAATAAATGAGAGAATCGTGGAAAATCGCTATGGGCCCTCTCTGAGGGTTAGGAGCGATTTTTGTAATTGCCTTCAAAATACTGACTCTCAACAATCTCTTTTCACTTCAAGGCAATTTAAACATTATTTCAAACCCATGCCTTCCTTGGCTTTCCTCAAACTTGGATGAAAAGTTCCTATATTAGGTTTTTCGCCCTGGGCCCTCTCTGAGGGTCAGGAGCGATTTTTTGATTTTGGGTTGATTTCCTCCTTTGTTGATCATCCAAATTATATTCAATGGGTAGAACATGCTTTCCTTCATCCCTTCCAATCATAAAAATCACTTTGATCTTGCAAGAATAGTGCACTTTTGAAAATCTCGCTCTGGACCTTCAGTGAGGGTCAGGAGCGATTTTTGCAATCCAGACCAAAATGCTTCACTTTTCATCTCGAAATTACATTGCCAAGGAAGATGTCATCTTGTTTCATGCTATGAATAAGTTCACATGTCCAAAAAAGGTCAAAAAATGTGCACACAAAGAAAATCGCTTTGGACCCTCTCTGAGGGTCAGGAGCGATTTTACCTTTCCTGGGCAAAACTCCTTCAATTCATCATATTCAATCAAGTCTGGATATTTTATCATGCTCACTTCATCCTCCACCATGCCTTTGACATCTCAAATCGATCAAATAAGGCTAGAAATGACCTCTATAAGATTTTTCTCCCTGGGCCCTCTCTGAGGGTCAGGAGCAATTTTGCTTTTATTGCCCAAAATTCATCAATTTGCAAGCTTCCAAACCTTTGAATGATGTTCAACCTTCCTTCCAGGAGACCCTGCACATAAAAATTTAGCCAAAATTAGTGACAAATAGGCTCAAATAAGATTTTCGCTCTGGACCCTCAGCAAGGGTCAGGAGCGATTTTCACAATCTAGGCTAAACTGCTCAATCTTTTAGTTTCAAACCACTTCACAGGGCGAGGTAAGATCATTTTCAAGGCCAGGAACAAGGTTTCAAATTCAAGCGAGTTGGCATATGATGTCTACAATGAATTTCGCTCTGGACCCTCAGCAAGGGTCAGGAGCGAGATTCGCTTTGGACCTCCTGAGAGGGTCAGGAGCGAAATTCGCTTTGGACCCTCAGGGAGGGTCAGGAGCGAGATTTGACTTTTTGATCTCTCTGTCAGGATAATTTTATGGAATATAACATTTAAGTATAAGTGTTATACTTTAAGTTATATTCCATATATACTTTCAGGATGTTTGAGAGTGGTTTCAGACCTCCAGGAGCTATATTGCAAAATCTAGTTTTTGGAGGATTTTCAGTTTCCAGACTTAGTCAAATTTCAGGATCAGGACTTTCAGACTTAGCCAAATTTCAGGACCAGGACATTCCAGACTTCATCACTTATCAACTTGACCTCACTCAAGCAGAACCTACTATCTAGGTGATCCCCTTGGCGACACTCTAAACGCAAAGGCTAACAGACAAAACCCTAAAAGACCTAAAAAACGAACCCTAGAAAGCAAAAAGCAGGGGTCCCCATTTGCAATGGGGCAATGTGTGAAATGGTCACAACAGGTATTCACAAGTTACAATTACAATCTGCTGAAGACAGAGGCCAATTTTTTTTAGGGGGGCACTAGTTTTATGGAATTACAGGATTATTCGCAAGACCTTGGGACTGGGTAGTTTACCTTGAAAAATTTCTATTGGAGGTGCTCTTGTGGATTTGTTTCTATATATTACTACTTGAATTTGAGGATGAAAACATACTCAAATAACTAGTAGAGGCTCTAGAAGTAATCGTATGTATTACAGATGTTACAAAAAATAATGGAATGTCAACTTATGTGTTGGCCAATTTCGATAGAGCTCAAGGTTATAGTAACCATGGCCATTGAATCCCATTGCCATCAACTAGAGGAATGAGAATCTAGGTATAGAGTGCATAGGGCATGACCTGGACATAGGCAAGGCAATGCATAGAAATCCCATCACCATCAGCTAGAGGAAGGAAAATTTAGGTGTAGAGTGCATAGGGCATGACCTGGGCATAGGCAAGGCAATGCATAGAGCACAAAACTTCTAGCAATAATTTTCTCCACAGCTCTGCTCTTTTGCTTGAAAGCTAGTGTTATTTGTGATTCTCATGCTGAAACCCTTTTGTGCATCAACTGTATTAGATCTGGTCTTTATGACAGTCTTGGTGTGGATTTTGCTAACTCCTTTAATGCCCTTCATTTTCTCTTCAAGGATCTTCAAGTGGGCCTGCATTTTTCACTTTTTGTTTTGTCCTCTCTTGAAGCCATGAGCTCTCAAGTAGGAGCTATTTTGACTAATGGCTTTTTCTTTGTGCTTCTCGGGGATTCTTTTTGGTGGTTTTTGCTCTCTATTCTTTGTAATAAGCACCCCCTTTTTTACTGAAAATTATTGCAACTAAAATGAGATACAAAGCAATGGCCTTTCCCCTTTCTGATCACCCAATTCTCGAGATGGGCAAGGTGAGAGCATACAGTGTTCAGGACTATACAGTTAACTGAAATTCTTGTAACATGAAAAGGAAAAGCACTAGGTGACAATCTGGCCAATCTTACTTACTCAGTGGAGTAAGCAATAACTGAAAACATCTCTTCCACTTATTCAGTGGTGAGCAAGTACAAATTCAATGAGCCAACATATCTTTGACTTATTTAGTGGTAAGGACACAACCTCCACTTATTCAGTGGGAAACAGAACAACTCTTCCACTTATTCAATGGTGAGTGATAATTACAATATGACCACTTGTTCAGTGGGGTAAATACATACATCAATGAGCAATAATATAAACAAACCTATTGGCAGTATTGCCATTTAGTGTTTACAACATAAAATGCATAGAAATATCAGCTCTTTGGTTGTATGACAATCCAAAGTATTACAAGGTTAGTTCATCTGCACCATAAAAACATTGTTTGAAAGGAATGGCTGCCAATATGAAGTGCTGATAATAAAAAATTGCTGTACCGCCCAAAAATAACCAAATATCATGAATACACCACCCAACTGTGAAACAACAGCAATATACCTTATGTGAATGATGACGAATAAGTTAGTGCAGGTCTGATAATGCCCTGAAACACGCTGCAACAGGGCTGTAAATGAAGGGAATCATCCAAAAAACTCAAGACACACCCAGACAAACATAGGCTGAAATCAACTCCAAACACACTCAAACTTCACCCAAACACCCTGGAAGGAGTATACATCAAATTGGAAATTGGAATCAGACATATGCAAGTGTTCTATGACACTGGTGCAACAGGCTTAACACCTCAAATATCAATATAACACCTAGGTTCAGCACTTCAAATATCAATATAACTCTTCTAAATCAACAAAGTTCAATTCCAAATGACTTGGAATAGGTTTGAAGATCTTAACACCACCAAACAAGGAGAAGCTAAGCCAAAACACCAAGCACTTTGCATAGCAAGATCCGCGCCTTCCTACAATCACTTATACGACTTGTACTAGATGGCATGGCTAGCAAACTCATCAAATATGAAACCCTTTTAGAAGTGTGACCTACAATGGCAGATGGATGGTGATTCCAAACAACATTAAAGAGAACAAACTAGAATTTATACCCACATGAAATTGCCAACAAGGGATGTATAACTGAGAGGTATGACCTGCCTTGAAAGTGTATGGCCTGCTCAAAGAGTCCTCAAACTTCGCTGAAGATACATGTGATAATCATCCAAAAGTTTAGCATACAAAATCCTTTAAAACTCATCAAAACCTCCATGATTGAAACCCAAAGTTGAAGCTGCACTCTGCAACTCAGTGGTGATCTTTGTGTGAAACAACTCTAGCCAGCCAGGGTGGTTTTCGTCCTCAAAACCAACAATTCCAATAGAGTTTTCATCCTCAAGAAGTTTTGGAAGAACTTGATTTTTCTCCAACAACAAAAGCAAATAACATTTTCCAATTCTAACCTTGCAAATGAGCACACATCCTCCCTTTATAACTTTTTTGTATGGAATAACCAATTTTTAAAACAATAATTTCTTTCCTCCACAAAGACCTTTTTGAAAAATAATAATATATTTTATCATATGTAAATTGGCCCCTTTCTGTAGGATTCAAACTTTAGAACTCACTTATAATACCTTTTTAAAGAATTATTAAACAAAGTTGTCTTTGTAATAATTTAACATTAGACACCCCCATTTATGGGGCTAGGCAGATTAATCTGTCTAGTGGGGTGTGGAGGATGTTAAATGGAGGCAACTTGACAAAGGTTGGGTGAAGGTTGTTAACTTTGATGGAGTGGCCAGAATAAATCTTGGCCTAGGAGGTGCCAAGCGTGTTATTCGAGACCACGTAGGAAAAATCTTGAGACTCATGGGAAAGAAGTTAGGCAAAGCAACAAATAATGAAGCAGAATTTCAAGCAACTTAAATGGGTGTGAAGGCTGGTAGAAGATTGGGATGCCAAAAGATCCACGTAGAGGGGGACTCACAAATCATTATCAATGCTATTCGGGTGGGCAACACCATAAATTGGAAATTGGATGGATGGCTAAGACAAATTTTGGAGTTTCTAGCATCCTTTGAAAATTTCAGTGTCACCCATATATTCCAAGAAGGAAATGATGTGGCCGATGAGGTGGCTAAATCTATGGTCGACTTGCCTATGGTAGATGTGAAGGTCACTTCAATCATCGAGTGGCATGAGGTTTGTAATCATAGTAGATAAATTTTGTTGATTCACATGCCCATATTCAATTGATAAGATGGCTAGCATGACAGTGGAAGCGTTCATTAAATGAATGTGGGAGTTAGTTTAATGAATAATTATTGTGCTTGGTCTTTAAAATGAGTGTAAATGCAGAGTGTCATGATATAACAAATGGTGTTAATCATGGTTACCAACATCTGTCTTAGGGTGAAGAAACACCAGATGGCTTTTTTTGGCAACACATCTAAAGTTCTAAACATACGCTGATGGAGGTATTCAAGACCAGAACGGGGGTTGTTTTTCATGCAATAAGAATTTTGTTAGGGACAACTATCTATGCAGTAATGGGAGATACCATGTGAATTCGGACCTTACCTTGATGTTTTTTGGCAATGGTACTTGACTCTCGGGAGTTGAAACACATGGTGGAGAAGCTCATGTGAAAGCTTGTGTGGTTGAAATGATGTAGAGGAATGAAGGATTATCTTGAGAGGGCCATCCCCGATCACGACCTCATCTTAGTAGGCAGGAGGAGACTAAAAATGGGTGATTAGGATGAGAACTCATTGCAAATTGTGGTTGTATGGGGGATGGGAATGAAGGTGGTAGAAAGGAGAAGCTAGGTGTAGGTAGGGATTAACTTTCAAAGGTTGTGTTGAAGGGATGGAGGTGGGAGACTGAAACTGAGCCTTGGCATTGGTAGAAGAGGAAGATGATGTCACACTGGAGGGTAGAAGAGGAAGATGATGTCACACTGGAGGAGTCAGAGAACATAGAAGAAGATGGGGTGCACAGGGTGATTGCAATGGAGTGTGCAAGTGACATTTCATGGTGCCAGTCTTTTGATATGGGTCTCGTCTCTGGCATTTGGTATAGTTTTTATGGTAGTTTGTGTTTAGTTTGTGCAAAGCCAAATGCTTAATATGTAATGTATAATGGGTGTAGGCCAATTTTGTAGTATGGCCATCCTTTATGATGCTAGATGCAGGTCTCTAGTTTTTTGTAGGTTCATAAGTAGTTAGAGTGTGCCAATTTTGTTGTTTGGCAACCATAGTGGTAGCTGAAATGTCTACCCAGAAAGGGGCGATGGCTGCATATCACCTTTTTTGAAGTTTGATAAATGGGTGGGGCCTCGATAGCACCTCATTTACCGATAAAAAAAAATAACATTAGACAACTTAAGTGAATAATTAACTTAATACATCCAAGTTGAGAAAAGTACTATAATGACATAGAAATTAGGTTCTAACCATACCGAAATGATATTGAAGAGTTAGGATGATGATTAAAGTAACCGGGTTTACTAAAAATATCTTGCTCCTCCAAGAAGCTTGTAGAGCCCCCAAAATATTGGAAATCGATTATGAAAGCATTAAAAGGATCCATATCACCAACTAAACTCATTGTCCCAAAAAAAAACCCTGCGAAACTAAACCCGTGCTCTCCAAAAAATTTGGAGTTGTCCCTTACTCACCAAGTAACTTATGGGAAAACTTGGAAACTGAGCTCATTGCCTTGAAAAACAAACCCACTAAATTGAACCCATGCTCTCCAAGAACTTTGGAGTTCTAAGTTACTTGTCAAGTAGCTTCAAATAAAACTCGAAAACTAGGCTAATTGTTAATAAATTGATTTTGCTTAAAAAGGGGACATTACATTTGACCTCATTTTCTAGTGGTGATAAACCAAGATTTTCAAACCATTCAATGTGTACAAAAGCTTTGTCAAATGGCAAGCATGATGGAAGTGTTATCAAATAATCTCCTTTAAAGTTTTCATTCATCTTTACTGTAGGAATCAAGTCCAGCTTTGGCAGTTAGCCATTTGAATTTTAAAACAAAATTGATATGCTGCAGAATAAACATTGAGAATTTGTCTCTCCAATAAATATGCTCAGTAGAACACAGGAATGCAATTCAATAAAGTTAATTCAACAATGCCATATTTGTTTCTTGTTGTAGCTAATTACAGCTTTCTTTCCATGTCTAAGAATTCTTATTTTGATCATCCATGCATGAGAGGCAGCCGTTTGGATTCTAACGTTGTGTTATGGATGGGGCAGGCTTTGAACAAATTTTTTGAGAATGTTTTGCAGGTGACATTTTTTATTTCCTTTATGGTTCAACTTTTAATGGGTTTAATTGTTTATTCTTTGATTTTTTAAGTTGATTTATAACTTCTCACTACTGGTCTGTGCTTTATTTCAGGCAGTTCTTAGGCACTCTGATTTTACTGTTGTCCGTTGCATGGTAATTGCAAGTCCTGGATTTACAAAGGTGCTCCTTAGTTCTTATCCTGAACTGAATATAAAATGAATTGTTACAGTTCACAATATATAATAGTTCTAGCTGCATCTCATGCCTTTTTAACATTGTTGGACATAAAATTTTAAGTTGTAATTTGCTTATATCATTAAATATTCTTTCTTGAAAGTAAACCAGTGGATTTATGGGTCAAGTGTATAAGGAGTTGGTAAATTCAATGTATTACTGCATCGGAAACAAATAACTTGGAGCGAGTACAATTAGTTTATGGATTTGATTGCCTAAAATTTATTTTGCATTGATGATTCAGATCATACTCTGTGATCCATCATTAGGGTGATAGGGAGCTAAGGAGGAGGTAAAAAATGGATCATGGAGTGTGATCTGAAAGGTTGATTCAAAATAAATTTTATGTGATTGAATCCAAAAGCTAATTGTAACTGCATATTTGTCCTGAAGAGTCTAGATTTCTATGGAAATAACACTGGTACACCAGCACACCCACTCCCACGCATGCACAGTGAGAGATCAAGAGAGTTACTAGAATAGACCTCACTTAGAGAGAGAGAGAGAGAGAGAGAGAGAGAGAGAGAGAGAGAGAGAGAGAGAGAGAATCCTTGCCTGGCACTAGAATAGACCTCACTTAACAGAACTGGAAAAGCCTTTGTCTAAGGACTAGAAGTGCTTTTTAGTTTTTTAGTTCGTCAAGAACTTTTTAGGCTTCTGACTCTGTGGGAATCACTTCAGCTGAAAGGAACAAAGAATTATAAACAAATAATCAACTGAATAAAACAGAATTGAAATTTATGACTTTTTACACCTTTTCGCAGTTTTCTAGCCATGGAAAAACTCCAGTTCAGTGCAACAACTGCTAACAAATTCCTTTAAATGCCCCTAACTCATTTATTTATTTTTTACTTAAAAACTGGCTGAAGAAAAAAACTGTATATTGGCATTATTTGGTGCAAAATGAATCAAGAATATTGCCAAGGTCATTTCATGCATTCAATTTGCTGTACAGAAACAATAGTTGTTTGCCAAAAACTAGAAGGAAAGTAGATCTGCCCAGAAATTCTATAGGATCTTTTATGTTTTTGGCTGCTTCTCAAGATGTTATTCATTTCAATAAATAAATATTAAAACGTCATTTAACATTGTGACCCTTGATTTTCACTTATTAGTTCCTGATTCTTTTCAAATTTTCCTAGGAATGTTGATGCTAGCTGTGAACAGCTTGGAATATTATATGTGAGTGGAAATATAATATTTGAGATTGGCTTCTGACATTTTTACATCCATTAAATCTGCCTCTAAGTGTATTTGGAGAAAGTACATTTTCCTCATTTATCCTTGTGATAGAAACATTATTAAATGAAACTATTTGGAAGATGAACCAAGTGAAACATTTTTTTTTGGTGTTGACTTTTTTACAGGTTTGTCCACTGGTTAAATCCAATTTATGATTTGTGAAATTGCAGTTTTCTGTATAAGTATTTGCTGTTTCTTTTAAATTTTTGAGTGTCCTTACTGAAAAGCTTACCCTTATTTTGCTTCAGGATCAATTTTATAGCTATATGTTGCTTGAGGCAGAAAGACGGGAGTTAAGATCCATCATAGAGAACAAGTCACGTATTGTCCTTGCTCATGCTTCTTCTGGATACAAGTATGCTTCTCAGGCATTTCCTGCTTTTGTTTTTTGAATTTTGAGTTCCCCGAAGACTGGAAATTTGTAATTCTGCAGATTCTAGAGTTTCATGCCATTTCTTTTTATCATGTATGTCTGCGAGCACTTGGTGAGTATTCTAACTTTGAAGCCCTGAAAACTCACATGTTTTGGTGCCAAACTTGGAGCAGTTACTTGTGAGTACTTGGTGATTCCAACACTAAAACTTGCCAAGACTTTGCTTTTACATGGAAAAATTGTATTCAATGTGAATTTAATACTAAAAAAACACCATTTCTTTTCCTTTTAAGCCCTTACACCCACACATCTTCCTCATACAGCATTTGTAACATTCCTTGAGCATATTTGTGAAAGGAAGCTAAGATGCGGAAAACGCTTCCTGACACTAATCTAGTGGGGGAGATAGTGCAAATTTTCTTACAAATCTTCTATTACAGAAACAGAAACACATTCATAGGTAGATAATAAACATGCATAAACATAAACACAATGAACACAAGATATATCGTGGGGAAAACCCTTCGGGTAAAAAATCCCACACTCCAAAAGCACAGCACTTTGTATTCCAGTAATCAAATTCTTACAACACAATATCAGCACTCAACTTCTTCAACAAGAGTCCACAACTACAACCCACAACTTGGATTAATTCCGGGAGCATAACACTTCACCTGCAAACATTACATGACTACAACTCTCCAAGGCTACCTTTTTTAGAGAAATACAACTCAAGAGGAAGCTTCTAGATGAAGTGACAAGATGGGGTCGTGCAAAGAATTTGGCCCTATTTTTTGGCCACCAAAAAGCATGCAAATGACATGTGTACATCTCCAAATGACTCCCCATTCAAACCTCCTAAGTTGGGCACCCAAAATTTACCATTTGGAGGTATGACAAATGCTCTTACGCATCTTACAACCGTCATAATGTGATATTCCCATCGTATCGCATGTTGTAAGGCTTCTTTTGAAAAATATAAATAAATAAAAGACAAAATCAATTATCAAATAAGGTAATAATGTTAACATTGATATTTAATTAATTTAATTTAATTAAAAGTTTAAGGTATATTAATATTTAATAATAATCAAGGTGATTATTATATATAGGATTAAGAAATTAAATAATTATTAAATATTTAAATAGGATTAATTCATTTAATATATTTAATGATTATTAAAAATTAATAAAGTTTATGCACTTAATAGTTTGAATGATTATTAATATTAATGTTACGCACTTTAATAAAGTGCTATCGTAATAAGGCCCCACCCCCCGCAAGAAGTGGTGGGACGGGAAACGCAACCTAGGTTGCGTCTACCGCCACACCCCTTCCTTTGGAAGGGAAATGGTGTGACGGTAGCCACAGCTTAGGCTGCGAACCGTCACCACCGTTCCCACGGGAGGGTGCCCATGGAAGACACATCTACTCCACGGGTATTTAACCCATCAAATGCAGGCTTTCGAAAAAAGGAAGAAGGAGGGGAGCGCAGATACGGGTGAAGGAAAAGAGGAGGCACTGCGGTCAGACAGGTAAGAGGTCTACTTGTATATGATAAAATAGGTAATAAGAATAATTAACATGTAAATGAATATAAAGGTATAAATAGGTAAGGATGGTATAAATATATCTAGGGATATAGAGAGGATTTAAATGTATTAACAAGATATATATATATGTATTAAAATAGGCAATGACATGTAGTATGTGTAGGGAGGAATATAGGATTAATTTAGTAGAGTTAAATGGGGACTTATTGTAGGCATAGGTAAGGAAGGGTTATTAAATGTTAAGGAATGTTAATATACACAAAATAACGAATGCAAATCAGGATAGTAGAAATGCATGTTAAAGAATACAAATAGGTAATGGTAATGAACATTTTTATAAATATATAATTTAGGGCTATGTACACAAGGTTATATAGAAATTGTAATAAGGAAGCAAAATGTAATGTAAAGGTATTCACATGAGGGAGGCTATAGGGAGGAAACTCCTTTAATCTAAGGAAGGGTTTTTGATAAACCCTAGGGCAATATATACTGAAAGTTGATATGCATATATAGGGCTTGGTTGATTAAACATCAACTAAGAAGAGACGGATCTGGCCGGTCCCCTCTGAGGACTTGGATGATGAAGGCATCACCCAAGGCAAGGATTAGACAAGGGTCTTCCTTGAAGAGCTTGGGTGTAAGAAGACAGGATTCGAACTCAACTTCGATTTCCTGAAGGGCTTGGAACCAAGGGGTTCCAAGAAGGCGAGCTTCACAGCTGCCTAAGGACATACTTTCATATGGCATTCATATCCTTTTTATTAGATGAAAATTATGATCATGCTAATTAAGTGTTAAAATAGATTGTAAATTAAAATGGTTTATATATATATATCTATATGTTGTGTTCTAACAATCGGTTTTGCAGGCCTGAGATCTCTAATTAGCAGAGACATTACAGTGGTATCAGAGCATAATCCTGCCATCCTGTGGGAAAGGTTCTTAGTTTATGATCACCTATCAGAGGACGAAAGGAGCAAAAGCAATGGTTGATCAATTGGCCAAACAGTTCCAGATCTTCATGGAACAAACCAATGAGAAGTTTGAAAGAATGAGCCAGTTAATTCTCCAAAGCACCAACAACAACAATAGAGATATGACAAACCCTAGAAGAGAAACACACTCTAATCACGTAGACAACGAACGATCACCTCAGAGTTCTAGGCAAACAATTCTCGAATTTCTCCCTAGGGAAGAACATGAGAGGGAGGAGGAGGAACCAGCCACACTTGGGGTGGAAGAAATAGCCCAAATTTATGCTAGATTGGAACCAGAAGTTCAGAGGGTGGTATCCTTCAAGGACTTCTGTGAGTCCAAGACTAATGAAAGTAGGAAAAAGAAACCTATGGGTAAAGACCTTAGAGCTAAAGTCAACAGAGTGTCCCTACCCTGTTTCGATGGATCAAGGAAGGATGTTGCTCAAGCCTGGGTACAAAAACTAGATACCTACCTTTCATACAGTCCCATGACCAAAGGAGATGCCATAAAATTTGCCATACTACACTTAACCGAAACTGCCCATAATTGGTGGCATAACGGTCTCATCACCCTAGGACATAAAAATGTCTCCACCTACAATGAGTTTACCCAAAGGCTCATCAGCCGTTTCGACCAGAAAGACTCCGAATGGTACTTCCAAGAGCTAACACACCTTAAGCAAGCAGGGACCATTGAAGATTATATAGATCAATTCCAAAACTTGTCAGTAATTGTCCCCGACCTATCCCAGAAAAGACTTACCTACATGTTCTTAGAAGGCCTGAAGGACCCCATTAGGAATTTTGTTAAACCCCTGGAACCACAAAACTTAGGAGAAGCCATTAAGAAAACTAGGATGGTTGAATTTAGTGCCCCCAAGAATACCTCAACCAAAACTCCGCATAGGAATGAAGGACCCCAGAGGGACTGCCGAGAAAAGCCTTGTCGCTTGTGCAAAAAACCCTGGAGTTATAATCACCAATGCAAGGAAAGAGATGAACTCAGGGTGAAAGGGCTATGTTTCAAATGCAAGACCCCATGGGTGAGAGGCCATGAGTGTAAAAGAGGACAGTTAAATAACACGGAGGAAATACAGGATGAAGGAAGACCCTATAAAAGAACCAGGTTTGAAAACAACATACCCAATACCCTGGCAGTCATCACTCAAGGAAATGAGAATAGATGTTTCAAACTCAAAGGGATTATCAAGGGACAGAAAGTAATCGCATTAGTAGACATCGGAGCTTCACATGATTTTATTAGCAAACATTTAGTAGCAAAGAGAAGACTAAAAACCGAAGAGTTTGGAGGTTTTGAAGTGATCATGGGCAACGGAGTCATAGACAAATGCACTAAAGTTATACCCCAATTGGAAGTCATCCTGGGAGGACATACCATCACAAGAAACTTCTTTGTGGTAAACTTGGAGAATGACATCATTTTGGGCATGCCATGGATAAACTCGTTGGGACGATTTACCATGGATAGTCCAAATCGGGAGATATGCTTCCAACATGAAGGGAGAGAAATAATATTGAAGGGAATTCTTGACAGCTCTCCAAAAATAGTATCATGCAACAAAATGGAGAAAATTCTTAGACACGATCAAGGAGAGTGGGTCGCACAATGCATGGTCTTGGATAAATCTCCAACCGAAGACCAGATCATTCAAAATGATATACAACCTATCCTGAGAAGACACAAAAAGGTCTTCGAGGATATTCCCCCGGGATTACCCCCAAAAAGGGGATTTGAGCACTCCATTAAATTAGAGGACGGAGCAAAACCTATCATTACCACTCCTTACCGCCACCCCCACAAGTTCAAAGAGGAGATTGAAAAAACCATAAAAGAGTTATTAGAAATGGGACACATCCAACCCAACAGCAGCCCTTTTGCCTCATCAGTAGTATTGGTCAAAAAGAAAGATTGGACACTGAGAATGTGCATAGATTACCGGGCCTTGAATAAAAAGACTATAAAAAATAGATACCCAATCCCGAGGATCGATGAACTAATGGATGAACTCCATGGAGCAAAATACTTCTCCAAGATCGATCTAAGGTCAGGGTATCATTAGATCAGAATGAAGGAAGAGGATATTCCCAAAACAGCATTCAGATGTCACTATGGACATTTCGAGTTCTTGGTTATGCCATTTGGTCTCACTAACGCCCCAGCCACTTTTCAGTCATGCATGAATCATACATTCAAACAACAATTGAGGAAGTTCCTTCTAATATTCTTTGATGATATACTCATTTACAGCAAAACATGGGAAGAGCATCTCCTGCACATCGAAGAGGTATTGAATATTCTTGAGTCAAAATCATTATACGCTAAAGCCTCCAAGTGTGAATTTGGGATGAGAGCAATCATCTACCTAGGACACAAAATTAGTGAGGCAGGAGTAAGTGTGGACGAAGAAAAGATCAAAGCCATCAAGGAATGGCCCACCCCTAGAACCTTAACCCAATTAAGGGGATTTGTGGGGCTATGCAGCTACTATAGGCGCTTTGTAAAGGGGTTCTCCAAGATTGCAGCACCCCTCACCGACCTAACTAAGAAAGGGGCTTTCGCATGGAAAAACCAAGCCCAAGGGGCCTTTGAACAACTTAAGATAACCATGAGCTCTTGCCTAGTGTTGGCCATTCCCGATTTCTCTATTCCTTTTGAACTACAGTGTGATGCATCAGGGGAAGGAATTGGGGCCGTACTTATGCAAAAGAAACATCCCATAGCTTTTGAGAGCCGAAAACTCATCGACGCGGAAAGACACTACTCTGTCTATGACAAAGAGATGCTGGCCATAATGCACGCATTGGCTAAATTTCGCCAATACCTGGTATGTGGTAGTTTTGGTGTAAAGACTGATCATAACAGTCTATGCTTCTTTTTGAGCCAAAAGGATCTAAATGATAGGCAACAAAAATGGGTGAGCAGAATACAAGCCTACGACTTTGATATAGAATATGTGAAAGGGGTGAACAACGGGGCAGCAGATGCACTATCCAAGAGAGCTCATATCAATACCATTACCAATATCTCAAAAGACTGGAGGGAAGAGATCCTTAATGAATATGACCAGGATCCCCAGGCAAAGGAAATTTTAGGCGGGAATCTACCCAATGAAGATTTCAGGATCAAAGGAGACCTCATTTTGTATAAAGGGAGGATATACTTGACCCCTCAGACCAAATTCAAAGGCAAAATTCTCAAAGAATTTCATGATAACCCCCTTGCAGGACACCCAGGATACTACAAAACATATAAGCATATTAGGGAATGATATGCATGGAGGAACCAAAAGAGGGATATCCAAAAATATGTTCAAGAATGCTTAACATGTCAACGCAACAAAACTGAACTCACCCACCCAGCTGGATTGCTTCAGCCATTACCTATTCCTAATCAACAGTTGGAGAGTATTTCTATGGATTTCATAACAGGGTTGCCAAGGATACAAGGGAAGGATAGCATTTTCGTGGTAGTAGACAGACTCACGAAGTATGCCCACTTCCTTGCAGTCTCCACTGAATATAAAGCCCACCAGATAGCAGACCTATTCTTCAAGGAAATTTTCAGACTCCATGGCCTCCCTCTAAATATTGTCAGTGACAGAGATAGCAAGTTTATTAGCCAGTTTTGGCAAGAACTCTTCAGAATGGCAGGAACAGATTTAACCCCTAGTACCAGTTACCACCCTCAACAGATGGGCAAATAGAGATAGTAAACAAATGGATAGAGGGCTATCTAAGGAATTATGTTACAGGACAACAAACTGCTTGGATTAAGTGGTTACACTTAGGAGAACACTGTTACAACACGACTCACCACATGTCAATAGGGATGAGTCCTTTCCAAGCCTTATACGGCTATGAGGCCACAAGCTTTGGGGAACTAACAAACCAAGAAAGCAAAGTACCTAGAGCACAAGATTTTGTGCAATAGAGTAAAGACATCTTGAAGATCTTGAAAGAAAATTTACAACAAGCTCAAAATCAACAAAAGCTCTACGCTGACAGGAAGTGTGTAGAACGGACATTTGAGGCCGGAGATCTAGTATTCCTAAGGTTACAACCATATAAGCAATCATCCCTCAAGAAGAATGGGACGGAGAAACTGAAACCTCGATTTTATGGGCCCTACCAAGTCATTCGAAGGATTGGGGAAGTAGCTTATGAGATTGAACTTCCCAAAAGCAGCAAAATACATAATGTGTTCCATGTTTCCTGACTTAAAAAGGTTCTTGGGCAACACGTAGTTCCTTGCAGCGAACTACCTCCCCTAGATGATGAAGGGAAACTTACACTATACCCAGAGATCATTTTGGACACACGGAAAAGAGAGCTCAGGAACCGAACTATCACCGAACATCTGATAAAATGGAGGAATCTTCCAAATGAGGATGCCACTTGGGAAAAGAAGGACTTAAAGATGCTTGAGGACAAGCAAAGTTGAGACGGAGGGACTATGATATTTCCATCGTATCGTATGATGTAAGGCTTCTTTTGAAAAATATAAATAAATAAAAGACAAAATCAATTATCAAATAAGGTAATAATGTTAACATTGATATTTAATTAAAAATTTAAGGTATATTAATATTTAATAATAATCAAGGTGATTATTATATATAGGATTAAGAAATTAAATAATTATTAAATATTTAAATAGGATTAATTCATTTAATATATTTAATGATTATTAAAAATTAATAAAGTTTATGCACTTAATAGTTCGAATGATTATTAATATTAATGTCATGCACTTTAATAAAGTGCTATCGTAATAAGGCCCCACCCCCCCCGTAGGAAGCGGTGGGATGGGAAATGCAGCCTAGGCTGCGTCTACCGCCACACCCCTTCCTTTGGAAGGGAAATGGTGTGACGGTAGCCGCAGCTTAGGCTGCAAACTGTCACCACCGTTCCCATGGGAGGGTGCCCGTGGAAGACACATCTACTCCACGGGTATTTAATCCATCAAATGCAGGCTTTCGGAAATAGGAAGGAGGAGGGGAGCGCAGATACGGGTGAAGGAAAAGAGGAGGCACTGTGGTCAGACAGGTAAGAGGTCTACTTGTATATGATAAAATAGGTAATAAGAATAATTAACATGTAAATGAATATAAAGGTATAAATAGGTAAGGATGGTATAAATATATCTAGGGATATAGAGAGGATTTAAATGTATTAACAAGATATATATATGTATTAAAATAGGCAATGACATGTAGTATGTGTAGGGAGGAATATAGGATTAATTTAGTAGAGTTAAATGGGGACTTATTGTAGGCATAGGTAAGGAAGGGTTATTAAATGTTAAGGAATGTTAATATACACAAAATAACGAATACAAATCAGGATAGTAGAAATGCATGTTAAAGAATACAAATAGGTAATGGTAATGAACATTTTTATAAATATATAATTTAGGGCTATGTACATAAGGTTATATAGAAATTGTAATAAGGAAGCAAAATGTAATGTAAAGGTATTCACATGAGGGAGGCTATAGGGAGGAAACTCCTTTAATCTAAGGAAGGGTTTTTGATAAACCCTAGGGCAATATATACTGAAAGTTGATATGCATATATAGGGCTTGGTTGATTAAACATCAACTAAGAAGAGACGGATCTGGCCAGTCCCCTCCGAGGACTTGGATGATGAAGGCATCACCCAAGGCAAGGAATAGACAAGGGTCTTCCTTGAAGAGCTTGGGTGTAAGAAGACAGGATTCGAACTCAACTTCGATTTCCTGAAGGGCTTGGAACCAAGGGGCTCCAAGAAGGCGAGCTTCACAGCCGCCTAAGGACATACTTTCATATGGCATTCGTATCCTTTTTCTTAGATGAAAATTATGATCATGCTAATTAAGTGTTAAAATAGATTGTAAATTAAAATGGTTTATATATATATATATATATATCTCTATATGTTGTGTTCTAACAATCTGTTTTGCAGGCCTGAGATCTCTAATTAGCAGGGACATTACACATAACTTACAACACTTACAGCTGAAAGTGAATCTGTCATAAATGACTAATTTTAGCTTATTTTCTTACAACTTGTCATAAACCAACTTGGGCACCCACCTTCTCCATGCAAAAGGTATCTCTTGCCACTTGTCCAATATGTCATAGAATCTGTCATAGGCTGACACTTGTCAAGATCCTCAAAGTGGGAAGCCTACCTCCACATGTGTAACATATTGTAATATTCCTTGCCAATTCTGACTTTGACATTCTGATTAGTGGCTCAAGGAATATCGTCAAACAAATTTTATTTTATTTATTTATTTATTTATTTTCTTCTTTCTTTATGAATTTTTGGCCTTCTTCTTCTGTTAATATTTTTTAAACACATCTTTAGTCTGTCGTGAGTTGCGGCCTGCAAGAGAAGTAGTCGTGGACTCGTGATAGTCGCAGCCTGCAAGAGAAGTTCACCTGCAATTTTTGCCTATCGTTCGTGCCCTAGCATATGTTTCCTATGGTTTATATTTTATAAATATGTCATCTTTTTGTAACGATTTCAAATCTATTTATCAATGTTAAACTGTTTAGGCAATTTTATAGATATATTACATATATTTATTAAAACAATTTAAAAATTACATATGGCGAATTTAATTCGAATTTTATACATTTCGAATTTTTCCCTCATTGAACTTCATTTGAATTTCAAAGTTGTCGAACTTCGAATTCGAATTTGAACCTGGTGACTTAGCCTCTAACCATGAAAGATTGACTAACAATGTCATAGAAATGATATACCAACTGATTTTGACTCTTAACATGCATATAAGTGACTAAAAATAACTACAACTGCTTGACAAATCATCAAACACTTGGCATGCAAACTAGAAATTATATGGCAGCAACATAATGATGTCTTTTATTGATTATTTGCAAACCAAATAGTTACAAAGATATAGCATGTAATTCCCAAAACTTATGACAACAAAATTAGAGAACTTGGTATGTAAAATGCCTGCTGCAAATGATGGTCTCCACTCTACAATGTATATAATCTGCCAATTAAACACGTTTTTGCTGTAGCTGCATGTAATCTGCCAATTAAATGATTGATTTCTTGATGTATAATGGCAAGCAATATGAATCTGCAAGTTTGCTGTAGATATACCTTCCAATCCTTCAAACCCTAGATGAAATCTTCCACCTGTTAGCACAAATTGGACTCCTGGATGAAGCCCACAATCAGGCAATAATCTCAGCTGGTATCTCACAATCTCAAAATTGCACAAACATTGAAGAGTCTTCGTTCTCCAATGCTGGAAATGACTGAAACCCTTGTGTATTTCTACACACAGTTCTCATATCGAAAAGCACAAGTTCATAATCTTCAAGAATGAAAAGCATTTGCTTTTTGAAACCCCTTTATATCCTCTCAACTCTTAAATGCCTTTAATTCCCTTTTGAAATCCACTTTTAGGGTTTTAATAAAACTTTATAATAACTTTTCAAACTTGGGCGCTCATACTCATAAATAATAAATGCACTTTAATATCATTTTAATGATATATTATGTTCTCCCATTGACTTTATAAATTACTTTAATATTTGACCCCATAAATCATAATCATTTAATTCACTTTTAAATCACTTAAGTTGAGGGTCATGGTCCCATTGTGTATAAAGTGACTTTAGAACTTTATAATTGCACCTAGTAAATAATTATTAATAAAGTAATCACTTTATTAATAATTAATATAACATATCTCCAGAAATAATCATTATTTCTCCATTCCTTTTGAACCTGGGAGTTAACCATTATGTCCACTACGCATCTAATTGCCTTACTAAAAATAGTAAGGGTCCCCTCTCTATCAACCACTGATTTACTATAAATAGTAAATTCCTGATTACTTGATCAAACTAGTTGTGCAAGGGATCGACACTGCAATCATAGCCCGTCCAGGTGTCCTACTATAAATAGAAACCATGACTTTCCTGAAATGATGACTTACTATAAATAGTAAGTGTACCAAACTGAGTCCAACGAAGGCCAAACTTGTACCCATATTAAGCTCTGAGAGAAATTCCACACTAATCTCTGCTGATTGGGACCCTCTAACCATCTGAGTTAGTCTACGAGGGCCAATGATAGGCTAACCAATCATAAAACGAGAGCGGCTAAAAAGGGGACATTACAATCCGCCCTCCCTGAAATCGTTTGTCCCCAAGCAATCTCAGTAACAAAGAACACCACTCCACTAGGATCCCAAGGGAAGTGCTTTGTAATGTCCCTCATGCCACTAACGAGCTTTCGCTACTCAACGTTGATCTCAACTTCACCATACCAGAAGTGGTGAAGCCAACCAATGGGACCCACCCAAACTGCAACGCTAGCCCTGTCACCACCTGGGTCCCAATGCAACTTGTTGTGTGTTTTGCACACACACCTCGTCTGTGACAAGGTACCCCCATTGCCCAGTAAGAAGAGAGAAGAAACTATGGTTAAGATCATGGCAGTTAAGTCTCGACAGGAATTCAAAAAAAAATCTCCTTGGCACCAAATCTTGGAGAAATGCATATCTCACAATTTGGCCTAAAAGAAGTGAAATGTTCGCATTCTCTCTAGAAATCCCGGAATTCGCAAACTAGGAGAAACATTGCCTTGAATCCAAAACTGTGCATTTTTACTAAAAAACGCGAATTTCATTAAGGGAGCGTTTTGAAGTTTAAAAATTTACAAAGAACACAATAGTTCGTCATTTAGATCAAAAGTGCCAAATTCCATAAGAGGGCGTCTAAAACCCAAAGAAAATAAAAAGAAGTTCAATGCTTTTGGAAGAAGCTCGCACATTTTCACTAACAGAGCCGAAATTGCTATCAAAGAAACAAAGGAAATTCGACATCTGTATCAACTTTTTGAGAAATAGCAAAGTTCGCCATTTCAACGTAAAATCGCGCATTCTCATTTTACTGGAAGAGCCCAAGTTTCACCTAGCCAAAGTGGGCATCTAAAGTTCATGCATTTTCACTAAAAACCCCGAAATTCTCAAAGCACGACATATCACAAAGTTCGGCGATTTTCATCATTTGGCAAGAAATGAAATAAGGGCACTTAATATAAATTTGTGCATTCTCTCTGAGAAGGCCGAATTTCATTTAAATAGAGGAGGGCAATTTGAATTAAGTTCGCATTTTTTTAAGAAGGCCAAGTTTTGCAGAAATCGAACAACGAAAATCATACATTACCCAAGTTCATTCGAAACAAAAAAAATCGTTCAATTTTATCCTGAGGTTGCAACCAAAAGGGGCGTTTAAAAGATGCTAAGGCAAAAGTTTGGCCAAATGAATTAAACATAAAATCAAATCGCACCTTTTCATTCAAATAACCGAAGTTTGGCAAGGGGCGTTTTAGTATGAAATTCAGCATATTTTGCAGAAGAGAACCAAGATTAGAAATTGAGCAAATTCAGTCAAAAACCCAAATTTGCAAGCAACACAAGAGCGAAATAAAAATCGCTCACTTTTCTGTGAATGGCCGAGCTTCCTAATAAAGGGCGGACAAATAAAGTTCGTGCATTTTTTTGAAAAATCACGCTTTTCGTCTAGGGCAAAAGTTCGCACATTTTGGTGCAAAAAGCCGAAGTTTCATTAAGACAAAGTTAGGCATTTGAATCTCTCCAAAAATCACACATCTTCATTAAAATTCTTGAGTCTTGAGCAAAAGGAGCGTTTAAAACAAACAAAAAATCGCATAGGACGTCTAACCAATAAACTCGCTCATTTCAGACTATATACCCAAGTTTGGTATTAGGCAAAAGGGCGAAAAAACGTAAGTATCAAAGCATGAACGTCTGAAAAAGGAAAAGAGGTCATGCATTTTGGCTTGAGAGCCCGAATTTCTAATAAGCAAAGGGCAAGATGCAAAGTTGGCATTTTTATTTGCAAGAAAGGCTAAAACGCACATTTTCACCTAGAAGGTCGAGTTTCCAAGCAATGAAAGAGTCATAAAATCGCACAATTATACTTAAAGGGTCGAATTTACAAACATCAAGAGAAGCCAAGTTTAAAATCTCACATTTGCACTCATGAAGCCGGAGTTCGATTTTAGTCGAGTTTTCTTCAACAAGGAACATTTAAAAGTTGCTAAGTGTCTTTCGACACTTATTTGTTAAATTTATTTAATTTTTCAAAGTGATTAATTCAGATTGAAATCGATTGTTTGCAGATCGATACCATTGGAAAAAGAGCCAGGGCGAAAACCTAAGGCACAGATTGAAGACATGATTGTGATCAAAGCCAGGAAATGACGATGCAGTGCGCAAGATCAAAATGACAAGCACGAATATACACACCACCACCAGATGACAAGTTGAAGACCTAGCAAGATTGAAGACAAAAGAACACACAGAATGCTACAAAGCATGCATTCTGAGAAATACACAGCTGGAATTAATTCTAGAAAATCAGTTTGCAAAACTGAATTGTTTTAATGTAAATAGCTACCTATGGGCCTCGTCTAATATATTTAAAGTAAAGGGACATAGGTCAGTTATGCCTCAGCTAGTTGATTGACCAAATTGATGTCAAATAGTGGTCAGTAGCTGGGAAAGTGGTTGGGAGGACAACTGAAGATAACTAAGCATGGGTTAAAGTTGCCAAGCTTCTAGAGGACAGATCGGGGCCCTTGGATGTAGTCAATTCTGGCCTTTGATTCAAATTGTAAACTCTATAAAAGGCAGGTGCCTCTCTCTTGTAAAGGGTTAGATTTTTTACAAGGTAAGATTTCAGTAGTTAGAGTTGTAGGAGTTAGAAATTAGATAGATCTTAGTAGTTAACAGAGTAGAATAGAATAGAGTTGTTAAGAAATTGTTGTAATGGCAGCCAATATCAATATACGAACATTGAATCTGGTGTTTGTTATTTTGGTTTTATTCTGTTTGCATTGTTTCTTTTTAAGCTGGTTAATTAGAGTTCAATGGTTCTAATGGCAAAGTGTGGGGGGTATTTGATGCATTTCAGGTTCATACCATTGGGGACTTGCTAATTGGTCACTGTGCATGGTTAGTTTGAACCCAAAACTATGCTTAGTTCAAATGTAGGTATTCATCTTAGGCTGCGCCAGAATTGGGTGCCTAGATGTAGTTTGAATATCCTTCATCCCTTTGGAGCTTGCACTATTTTTGTCAAGTTGTGAGGGTGTCTCTGGCGAAACAAGAATTGGTTTATGGAAATTTGTTTATCTGCCACATGAACTGTTATTATCATTGTCCTTAGGTCTCCTAAACCCTTCCCTTTTGATTTTATTTTCCCAGCTTGAGAATTGCTGCATTGTTGGATGTAGACCAACTTGTTGTAAACGTAAGCCCCCTTGTGTTACCAACAAAACACATCAATCGCTGAGCTATCCCGCAGTCATGACCTGACATTTGGAACCTTGAGGTTGTCCCCTCTGATCATCCAAAACAACATTAGTGATTCCTTATGCAAGAGAGGATAGGATACTCAACAAATTCTATTCTGCATTGATCGGAGGGAGTTGGTAATCCGACTTTAGCCACGTCAACACAACCGAGACTCACATCCATCCATACTGTGGAGATAGGAATAACTGAAGGTATTTGCATCACCACAACTATCTCCATCCTCTACTAAATTACCATGGATGCGCTGACTCTGTAAGTAGTCCCCCACCAACTTGCAGTTGTTGATTCCATCTACTAAAGATGGTGAATACCAATCCCACCAAGGATGGTATAATCCCAGAGCCAATCCACACCGATGCATCATCAAGTCCTCGACATGTGGATCAAAAGAAAAATGATGAGCACTCCTCACTGTGTAGTTACAACTGAAAACTCCAACCTCTGTCAATGGCTTATCATTGACAATTTTGGAATCAGGAGATGGCTCCAATCTCTGATCCCAAATCACTGACTGGGTAGGGCCTCTGGCAACTTGCTCTACAAACCCCACCACAAAATCTCTATGAGGAAACATTGTAGTCAGATTACCTACAATGACTCCTACAAAACGACTAATAGCGCATAAACCATGAATGAGAGTATCCCTAGTGACCCCAAATGACCCTCCTGAAACTCCGAACTCTCAAGAAGGTACTCAACAAATGTATTGGCGCGGTAAGAACAAAATAAGGCAGAGTCAACCTTATCCTCTAAAACCTGTAGCTGATCACTTTGACTCTGTGACACAACAAGCTGTCTATCACCATCAGTTGCATGAGATGAAGTAATAGATTTGCTTCCAAGAGAGGGAAACAAATCAACATGAGAGCCATACTACCAACCAGGTGACACCTTGTGAATCTCCTGTGAAGATGATGGAATAGCGTCGTGTACCAACACACAATTCTCAAGAGAATCCACCATTGCCACACAAGAGCTATCAACAATCTGACTTGCATCATCTTTCATAGTAATGACCTCGGGAGAACCTAATGCAAAAATTGGTTCTCTATTGCTCTCAACCAAAATACTCATCGCATCCGAGACTACTGCACTTGTATCTGTGATGGATGTAGCCACATCCTCAACACATCCATCACCACAACCCATGAATATAAGATCATCACCAATTGCCATTGTAGGAAAATATACTGTATCTGTAGCTGGTGAAGACTGTACCAAACTCAACTCCACAGTAAGCTCCTCTATCTTTAATTGTGACTCTTGAAGGGCTAACTAAGCGCTCTCCAATGAGTCCATAGTCACCTCAAGCTCATGGGTGAGCTCATCAACCTCCTCCTCCTTCCCCTTCAATGCATCATAGCAAGTGCACTCCCACTCGAGAAGATAATTTCTATCAGCCAATAACTGTAAATAGTTACGTTTCATTATTCCAATGGCTTCTCGAAGTGCATGAAACTCTATAAGGGAGAGACCACTATCACAATGCTCATCTGTCACGGGAATACTCCAACCATAAGTTGCCAACATTTGATGAGCAACATCAAAATGCTCAATGGCTGTGGCAATCATACTCTATCATTCACCTTTAGTTGCCCAACCAAATGATGAGGTCTCTGAAACTCATGACTCCCATGCAAGCTCTCTGAAACAAAGTTTGCGTTGTGATAAGAACTTGTATCAACATCGCCCACCTCATGATAAGCAGCATCGTGTGTGCAATCAACTGTGCTCACATCAATATCTAAGGTACTGCTGCTATGTACCTCGTAGGATGGCTCAACTGGCAAGGTAGAGGCTGTTGTTATGTCAGTATCTTCACACACTTCCACTCCCAATGTAATTGCATGTCCATCCAAGTCACGATCCTAGAATTCATTGCCAACCAATGAATTTTCTGATTTATTTTCCAAGGTCTGATTTGAGAAATCAGACTCTTCATGACATGAATCCACAACATACAATGCATCATTAGTACCTAATTCCTGAGTACTTTCATGTGATTACTCAATAGTAGCATCTTGCACATGTGTAATCACTTCTGTCTCATGCTGATGCAAAATTTCATCACTGCTGTCTTGAAGATCAGATTTGTTAACGTGACTGTTAACAACTTCTTGAGCGCTAATAACATCAACTTTCTCTTTGAATCTCACCTTCTTTTCCTACATAGGCTCCTCCTCAACCAAACAAGGTTCCAACTTGTCTTTGCATTGATCAAACACACTGCATACCAACACATAGGCAGCTGGAGATGTTAATTTCTCACGTCTGCATACAGCTAGAAGAAGTGTCATAATGGGCTGAGATATGCTATCAATGTTATCCACGATGGAGATCATGATATCTCTCATGTAGTCCCATATATACCTATCATGTCCTGAACTAATGGACTCTACAAAGAGCTTGAATAACTGCAACACAAGATCATGCTGATCATAATCAAGCATGGCAACACATGATCTAACTTGTGCCATTAGCTCTAAGACCTTAACCTTCCGTGCATAGGTAGGACTCCCAATGTCTCCAATCCCAACCATACAATCAATGATCAGCTGAAAAACCTCTCTTATGGTGTTACCAAAATAAGGAACCAGAGGAATTGTGATCCTCATGAACCGACTGTAGCATAGGGCAACAACAAGCCTTATCTCACTATCGTTATGCATTAAGTACCTATGCTAACCCAACATTGTCACTGCAAGACCCATTGCTATCTGAAGCATTGCTAAAGGTGAATGCCCTACCATACTCAAATTTTCTTCCAGCCTTCTAAGAATACATAATGTGTCAAACCTGGACTGTGGAATTTCACCAAGTTTCTCAGCTTGTTCATAACTTCATATATTGTTCTCGCTAACCAAATCCAATCACCAGATACAATTTGTTTGTCACTAAGTGAACCCATAATTTAACTCTTGACTGGATAACCAAGGAACTGAAAATGCAAGAGTGCTGATCACTCAAATGTATCATATGTATGCTCAATAAAAAATTAATACAAACCCCAGCAGGATGGCAGGAAACCGCTCTGATACCACTGTAATATTCCTTACCAATTCTGATCTCAAAATGCTGATAAGTAGCTCAAGGAATATCGTCAAACTCTTTGTATACAATGTTTGAACTTGCTGTTATGAGTTTCTGTTTGTATTGTTTTGGTCTTGTATGCTACAATTGATGTTTTTGAATACCTCTAACCATGAAAGATTGACTAACAATGTCATAGAAATGATATGCCAACTGATTTTGACTCTTAACGTGTATATAAGTGACTAAAAATAATAACTACAGCTGCTTGACAAATCATCAAACACTTGGCATGCAAACTAGAAATTATATGGCAGCATCATAATGAAGTCTTTTATTGATTATTCTCACACCAAATAGTTACAAAGATATAGCATGTAATTCCCAAAACTTATGACAGCAAAATTAGAGAACCTGGTATGTAAAATGCCTGCTGCAAATGATGGTCTCCACTCTACAATGTATATAATCTGCCAATCAAACACGTCCCCGCTGTAGCTGTATGTAATCTGCCAATTAAATTATTGATTTCCTAATGTATAATGGCAGCCAATATGAATCTCCAGGTCTGTTGTAGATGTACGTTCCAATCGTTCAAACCCTAGACGAAATCTTCCACCTGTTAGCACAAAATTGGACTCCTGGATGAAGCCCACAATTAGGTAATAATCTCAGCTGATATTGCACAACCTTAAAATTGCACAAACATTGAAGAATCTTCATTCTCCAATGCTGGAAATGACTGAAACCCTTGTGTATTTCTACACACAGCTCTCATATCAAAATGCACAAGTTTATAATCTTCAAGAATGAAAAGCATTTGCTTTTTGGAACCCCTTTATATCCTCTCAACTCTTAAATGCCTTCAATTCCCTTTTGAAAACCACTTTTAGAGTTTTAATAAAACTTTATAATAACTTTTCAAACTTGAGCGCTCACTTTTTTGGATTTTTTGGTTTTTTACTTTTTTTGGATTTTTTGGAATAAGAGAGATCTTGAATATCTCAGATTCAACTTGAACGCTCAACTAGTTCCAGCTTGCTTCCTTGTTTTCGCAAGTCCAACTGACGACCCAACGATCACCTCCTTTCTTTGTATGGCTTTCCACTGATCTTCCTTGGATTCAAGAGTTTGCATTCGTTGTCAGGCACTCCTAATTGACTTGACTTGGATTCAAGAGTTCGCATTCGTTGTCAGGCACTCCTAATTGACTTGACTTGAATTCTGTTGAGTGTGGGATAAGGGTGAAAAGTCCTTAAAATTACTCCTCTAAATAGAAATTGATAAAATCTGGATATCAGCTCTTCAGGCTTTTATTGCGATCATGCCCTCCTTCTAGCGCCAATTTTGTTGATGTGTTTTTCATGCACATGTGAACATAGAATAAAATACCAAGGTATCTTATCCTCTCTTGAACAAAGTTTCCCCGAATGCTGAAGATTTCGCTGAAGGATCAATCGAGGCAACTCCAAGGTTCTTGTATGTAGGTTCTCTACTTGTGGATAAGCTCTTGCGGTATGATGTGATTTTGTTGGAATCACGAGGGGACTTACATTTGATGGCCTGAGCGTCTGATTTGCTTTGGATATCACTGGAACGTGGGTCTTTACTGATCCTTGATTTTTAAAAAAGGGAAAAGGATAAGTGTTGCAGAAGGATCTAATTCTAACACTAAGAATGTAGGAGCAATGTATGACCTTTGATGAAACTTTAACTAAGTCTTGCTTTGACATGCTAGGATCATCTCCACAAGGTTAGTGCGATCTTCTAAGGAAAGCTTTATGATGTTCAGATTGTAAATGATGTTCAATTTACATTCAATATGCAAGTTATATTCTATTTAAAATGATCTTCTTATATATATTACTGAATTAATATATGAATCTGACTATCTTCTTGTTTGTGGCAGGTGAGAGGAGCATTTGTTGTTTTTTATGTCCTATCTCACGAATGCCATTCAATTAAAGTATATAACAAATGGGGTACGATCAAGCAATGCCTTGATCGGTCCTGACTGATCAAGACATTACTTGATTGTGCCTCTTTGTTAATACCAAGCAAATGCATGTTCATTGTTAATGTCAATCGGTGTGTAAATACTTTAACAACCGATGACTATCAGTGTTTGCACAATACTAACAGTTGATAGTTATCGGCATGTGGTTAGCCTTAACAGCCGACAACTATCGGTGTAGGCTTAACAACCGATAACTATCAGTAACCTTTATCATGCCACCTGATATATTGAAGCATATACAACCCGATATTAATCGGTGTTTTGATTAATCATTTATTTATTATCAATTATGTTAATCGATACAAATCGGAATGCAAGATTTAGTAATCAATGAACATAAACAAAAGATATAGTATGATTATCAATGTTAAGGGTTTGATCAAACTGAATAGGTTATTTATATGCAAATGTAGAATGGCTATCAAAGAGAAATTAATTGCTATCACGTCAATCTTGTGATTGACAGGATATCACTTAAGCATGTGATATCAGTATTGCCTAAACACGCAATACTTAAGGATAATCATATGAGGAGGATTAACTTCTCACCTTATCCAAGTTGTGATATGTGCACTAACACTTTATACAAATGTTTTATCACAACAGAATCACGGCATATCCATGACACACCAGAGATCCAACATGATAACTGGTTTGTACATTATAAGATTGTCACCTTATAATATCTCCATACAAGTGCTCATTATCTTGAGAGATCGTCACCTCTTAGATATGAACCCAGTGGATAAAATCCAAAAATGTCCTATCATGACAAAGAGGTTTACACATCAAACATCTTATAGATATGCAAATACAGATTTCAAAGCAAATTACCTTTCTATCATACCTAAACCTTTTCCGAAGTGATCAACCTTCACTCTGGAAAGAGGTTTGTTCAGAATATCTGCAGTTTGATCTCCTGTACAAACATATTCTAATTAGATTGCATTCCTGTCTACCATATCTCGCACATAGTGGTATGGAATCTCAATATGCTTGGATCTGTCATGAAACACTGGATTTACTGAAAGTTTTATGCAGCTCTGGTTGTCACAGTGTATAACAGTGGGTTTCATAGGTTCTCCAAACAACCCCACAAGCAACTTCCTAAGCCATACTGCCTCTTGGGCAGCCATAGAAGCTGCAATGTATTCTGCCTTGGTGGAGCTTTGAGCTACAAAAGACTGTTTCCTGCTGATCCAAAAAATCATAGTTGAACCTAGACTGAAGCAACACCCTGAAGTGCTTTTCTTGTCTGTCACACTTCCAGCCCAATCTGAATCTGTAAATCCATGTAGGTCTATATCAACTTTCTCGTATTTGAGACCAAGGTTTAGGGTACCTTGTAGGTATCTCATAATGTGTTTTATTGCAACCAGGTGTATCTCCTTCGATTCACACATAAACTGACTTAGAGCATTAACTGCATAACACATATCTGGTCTTGTATTTACCAGGTACATCAGGGACCCAATCATCTGTCTGTATTGAGTAGGATCAGTGGGTTGTGACTCTGCTATTGATTCTTTAAGTTTATGTAAATTGGTTTCCATAGGAGAGGTCATGGGTCTACAGTTTAGCATTCCGAATCTCTTCAAAATATCCAAGGTGTACTTTCCTTGGTTTAGTATAATGTTGTCAGAATTCTACCATACTTCCAATCCTAGGAAGTAATGAAGGAGTCCTAAGTCCTTCATATCAAATTATTTGGATAGATCTTTCTTGCATTGATCTATAAGGTGATTATTTCTTGTGATTAATAAGTCATCAACATATAAAATCAATATTAACATATCACCTTTATTTCTTTTGTAATAGAGATTAGGATTTGCATCATTTTTGGAGAAGCCTAGTCCTGAGAGATAGGTGTCAATTCTTTCATACCAGGCCCTGGGAGCCTGTTTGAGCCCATAGAGAGCTTTCTTGAGTCTACACACATGAGACTCTATATCATGATTTTCAAAACCTTCAGGTTTCTCTAGGTAGACTTCTTCTGAGATCTCACCATTTAGAAAAGTTGTCTCAACATTCATTTGGTGTACCTTCCACCCCTTTGCTGCTGCAATGGCTAATACAACTCTTACTAATGTATACCTGGCAACAGGTGCAAAGGTTTCTTAATAATCTATTCCTTCCCTTTGTGAGAACCTTGTAGCTACAAATCTAGCCTTTTGTTTTTCAATACTACTGTCTGCAGCATGTTTGAACTAGAAAAGCCATTTAGATGAAACCACAGATTTCTTAGTTGGCCTAGGAACAATCTCCCAAACATCATTTTTCATAATGGACTGATACTCTTCAGACATCGCATCCTTCCATACTTGATGTTCAAGTGCATCTGATACATTGTTTGGTTCAGCTTTAGAGAGATCATTCATAAGGGCAACATAGCTAGTGAATTTATTAGGTTTTTTGCTTTCTTTGAAGGTTCCTAAAGGAGCAACAAACTTCTGAACTTCTTCTACAGTTTTGGTGGCCCATAGTGGTCTTTTCTTGAGGTTTTCTCTAGGTGGACTTTGAGTTTCACTCATAGTTTCCTCAAGATTCTCCCTCTGAAGCTCAGGAGTAGGATCTATAAAAAAAGCCAGGGGTGGGGATATAGACTTCAGGATCTAGAGAGCTTTGGGCGCTTTTGAAGGCTAAGTTTTCTATAAAGATCACATCCCTACTTAGTTCAATATTCTTTTGACCAGGTATATATATCCTGTAGGCTTTGGAGGTTTCACTATATCCTACAAAGATTCCCCTTTTTCCAGAAGGTTCTAATTTTAATCTTTTCTCCTTAGGTACATGAATTTAGACAGGGCATCCAAAAAATCCTAAGGTGGCTTATATCCAGTTTTGATTGAGTAAAGACTTCCTTAGGGGTCTTATCTTCAAGATGAGAGTGAGGACATCTGTTTTGAATATATACATCAGTGCTAGTTGCTTATGGCCAAAGATTGATATTTAGATTCTGATCAAGAATCATAGCTTTGGCAGCTTCAACGATTGTCCTATTTTTTCTTTCTGCCATCCCATTTTGTTGAGGGTTGTAGGGTATTGTTAACTCCCTCTTAATCCTTGAATTTTTACAAAACTCTTTAAATAATTCTGATGTGTATTCCCCCCCATTATGAGTTCTTAGATTTTTAATTTTGTTTCCTGAGTAGTTCTCTGTTAGTGATTTGAATTCTTTAAACCTATTAAGGATCTTTTCTGATTCTTTACATTTCAGAAAGTAGATCCAGGTTTTCCTAGAGTAGTCATCAACAAATATTACATAATACATAAATCCCCCTAATGAATTTACAAACATAGGTCCACATACATCTGAATGAACTAACTCTAAAATTTTACTTGTTTTCCTAGTACTATTATGAAAAGTACCTTTAGTATTTTTACCTAGGGCACATCATGTGCATGCCCCTGAATGATATTGCTTTAGCTTAGGTAGACTTGTGACAAGGTCTCCCATTGATTATAAAGCTCTAAAATTTAGGTGGCCTAGTCTTCTATGCTAGATTTCATTGGCATTTGTAGTTTCATGAATTAGGGCTAGGTGGGGCTCTGTGCATAGCTCATACAAGTAGTCTTGTCTTTGACCAATTGTTTTAGCTTTCTTGATGGAAGAGTTCTTTGGCCAAGCCAATACTTTGTTTTCCATGAAGGTCACTCTGTATCCATTGTCCTCCAGTGCTGATATTGACAGTAGATTCCTCTTAATGCCTGGAACGTATAGTACTCCTCTAAGTTGTAATGATACACCTGACTTTAGTTTGATGGAGCAGTTTCCAACTCCTTTGACGGGGTGTGTAGAGTCATCTTCGATGGTTACCTCCTCATCATACTCCTCTTTCATGGAGTCTAGTATTTCTCTGAATCGTGATGTGTCTCGATGAGCCACTGTCGATCACCCAGGAGTTCACTTTGTTTGATGCTTGATTTGTGAGTGCTGAATAGAGCACATACTTCTCGGAGTTGTTTTCCCTTTTGGATTTTCCTGTTTTGGCAAATGTGGCTTGTTTAGCTCTTTCTGGACATTTGGCAACATAGTGCCCAAATTTGTCACATCTGTAACATTGAATTTGAGAGAGGTCCTTCTTGAAGGAGTTCTTATTGTGACGACCTTTTCTCTTCCTAAATTGATTCTGCTTGCCTTTCTTGTTTGAGTTCGTATTTAGATCTTGAAGATCTTCATCTATATTCTTCTATTTGATCCCTTTCTTATTTTTCCTTGATTCCTCTTGGAGATAGTCAGCCTTTAGCCTATCGAATTTTGGGAAGTTATCCCTTGCACTGATGCCTTGGATGAATGTTTCACAGATGCTAGGCAACCCATGTAAAGCAATGATGGTTAATTCTTTGTTTTGGATCTCATATCCAAGGGTTGCCAGTTCATCCCTTAGGGTAGATATTCGCATGAAGTAGGCATTGACTGATTCTCCTTTTATCATGGCTATGTGATATATCTCTCTTTTTAGAGCCAAGGTTCTATTTTCATTCGATATTTCAAAAGTGTCTTCAAGTGCTTTGAACATGTTGGAGGCTGTTTTATGTTTCTTTATAATGGGCATAATGTTGTTCCTTATCCCATCAACTATGATTTTGATAGCCTTATCATTTCCTTCTTTCCAAATTGCTTTGTTAGGTTCAGTCTCAGGGTCTTTAGTTTCAGTCTTTACAAATGATTCAACTTTGTTTTCTTTTAGAATCATTTGAATTCTGAATTTCCATGTGGAGAAGTAGTCACCTCCTGCGAGTCTGTCTTCAAATCTGATAGCGCTAGCCATTGATAGGATTGTGATTTTGAATATATGCTTGATTTGAATTTTACGTAAAATTGAACAGCCTCAGGTTCGATTTAACTATAGTTCTGATACCATGTAAATGATGTTCAATTTACATTCAATATGCAAGTTATATTCTATTTAAAATGATCTTGTTATATATATTACTGAATTAATATATGAATCTGAGTATCTTCTTGTTTGTGGCAGGTGAGAGGAGCATTTGTTGTTTTTTATGTTCTATCTCACGAATGCCATTCAATATAAGTATATAACAAATGGGGTACGATTAAGCAATGCCTTGATCGGTCATGACCGATCAAGACATTACTTGATTGTGCCTCTTTGTTAATACCAAGCAAATGCATGTTCATTGTTAATGTCAATCGGTGTGTAAATACTTTAACAATCGATGACTATCGGTGTTTGCACAATACTAACAACCGATAGTTATCGGCATGTGGTTAGCCTTAATAGCCGATAACTATCGGTGTAGGCTTAACAACCAATAAATATCGATAACCTTTATCATGCCACCCGATATATTGAAACATATACAACCTGATATTAATCGGTGTTTTGATTAATCATTTATTTATTATCAATTATGTTAATCGATACAAATCCGAATGCAAGATTTAGTAATCGATGAACATAAACAAAAGATATGGTATGATTATCAATGTTAAGGGTTTGATTGAACTGAATAGGTTATGTATATGCGAATGTAGAATCTCTATCAAAGAGGAATTAATTGTGTAATGCCCCGCCAGGAAACCCTGAAGGGATAAAGCTAAAACACACGAATGGAGTGCAATAATTTTTTTTTTTAAAAGTTAAACACAACAGTAAGATACAAGAAGATATCCAATTTCAAATTACACAGCGGAAGACATCAATTAACACCTAAAGAGTTTCCCAACGTGATTACTAAATTCCACATTTAACTTAACTCATGCCAACAAAAACAATTAAGCTGACTAACTTAATGACAAGATGATACTTATACAAAGAATAATTTCTTTCATTAAGACCATGTCATAGATAACATATGAATACCTCCATTAGGGTTAAAATATAGCTAATATGATGAAGTTCATTTATTAAGGTTGAAATGTAAATAACCAAATGAAGTTCATCCATTAGAATTACAATTTAATCATACCTTCCATTCATATTTTTCTTATTAAAATTTAAGTCATGCATCTAATTAATAACACACTTGAATTTCACCATATCTAACGAGATCTTTCCATGCATACTTAATTTCCTAAATATATTCCATTATTCCAAACTACATTCTTTCATGATCCAATTTACTGCATTTAAAAGACATGCATTTACAATTAATTTCATCTAGTCCACTTCATACATTCTAACATAATGCCATTGATGCATGCTAAAACTGAAAAAGAAAACATAAGTACAAAAGCAACACATAACACCAAAGTGATCTCGGAGTTCACCCCTAGAGGGCTACATCTCCGGGTCTGCTCAACTGCAAGACCCCTCTGATAATTAAATAATTTTAAGGTACATAAGTTCCACATCATTCACATCCTGCCATCGAGGCGAATCATACTAATAAACAACCGACCACATCGGTCAATAATTACATAAATGATCCCTACAAAGAAACGGATCCAACTGAACATATTAAAAGCTAATACAAGGTCCACTGCCCGACAGTACTCTAACTAGAGACCTGACCCGCTATGGTCAACCACAAATCAACACTCGACACCCGCATAATGGACAAGACCAGTTAAAACACCATCACAAGGCAACAACCAAACTAGAAACCGAAGACATAAACAGGTACCCCAAACCAACCAAACGACAGGGTCCGAACAAACATATCAACATGGGACATGATGACAACTCAACCAGAATTGCAATGAAATTAAGCTTGACTGCAAACACCATTTACACAAGATCTTAATACAAGCAACCTCTTTTCTTAAAACAGCCAAAAGCATAAATAACTTGCAATCAAAGATTTTCCAGACAATAAGAAAGTACAACTATTTAATACAAAAAATCAACTTGCCATTTGTCCAATAAGTTAAATAAGATCTCATAGAAATAATTCTCCTAACGTATTTAACATAATTATCAATTATAAAAATTATAAGCTTTTCTGAAACATTCAAACTATAAACTGATTTTATAACTATAATATAATTGTATGCATACCTATAAATATACATCGTATATATATATATATATATATATATATATATATATATATATATATATATATATTACAAATATATATCAACTCATAACCAGTATTTGAATAACAATAAAATAATATAATAACCACCATAAAGAAAACACATAAATTATTCTGTTTACCAAACCCATGGGCATGTAACCCGAAACAGTGCCTCACAATACGCACAGGGTAAAATAAATAATAATACAACAAAAAATGTTATCACGCTGGCCCAGGCACGGTAGCCCATACTACCACCGGTAGCACTGCTACCATTATTTATTATTATTATTTTTTTTAAATTTAATTTTTGTTTAAAGAAAATAATTTCCAAATCCATAAAAGCCACTTAACATAATTTACATAGAAATAAATTTTTCAAAGAACTTTATTTCAATTACATTTTTTTTTAAATTAGATAATCCAATAAATTTAATTCACAATTAAATTTATTTCTAAAGAAATCACAAAGATTTATTTAAAAGACTATCAGAACAAATCAAACCAGAGAGAATAATTTTTCCATAATAATTTTCCCAATGTTCTCAAAATTAAATTACACCCATACACTAGAAAATTAACATTAGGCAAAGATTTTAATTCAAAACCCGATTTAACCAGAAGAGGGTTTTGAAACTGACAAATAATTTACACACATCATTCAGAGAAAATAGAAATATCTACTAAAAAAAACCCACAATCAAAGAAGTCATCCAACCTGGTATAGCTTTCCTAGAAGAAATCTGTAGAAGAGCTCTAATCTTTTCAATAAGCTTCCAATAAATTTTTTCACCTAAATTCTTGACCGGTTTCCTGTGTATCTAAAATAAAGACCTATTCCCTATTTAAACTAAAATTCTAGGTTCAATAGCTTTTCATCAAAAAAACCTAAATTTAGAATAAAAGTAATTTTATTTTATTTTCTAATTTTATAACAAAAGATAAGCTAACATGCAATAATTAAAAATCATTATTCTTTCTTCTCTTTTCTCATGCAAAATAATTAATTTTCTAAATAAAGAATTAAAACAATACTTTAATTCCAATTAGTTCCTTTATTCATTTATTTATTTATTCTTTTATTCTTTTATTTATTTAATTATTTATTTATTTAAAATTCAAGGAAACAATAAATACAATTAATCTTAATTTATTTTTCAACTAAAATTTAAATAAAAATATATTTCTAATATCATGCAGCTTGCAACTTAATTTAATTAATTAATTAAGTAAGTTTATGGAATTAATTAATTAAGTTTATGGAATTATCTCATAGTTGAATTGCTTATGCATTGAGATTATAAATTTAGTTAATTAAAAGAAATGCTTTTCTCCTTCATTTAATTTTTTTAATTAACAAAGCTAATAATTGCATTTCACAATATTAATGAGGGTAAAATATTTTTAATTAAATTAAATTCTCAAAATCAATCTTACACTATATAAAATAAATATGAATAAAACTCACTTTTCTAATCAAAATTGATTTTCTTAAATAATTAAAATTAATCTTTCTATTCCAAAAAACAAAAGAGATTAAATTATTTCTATTTCGAATAAATTTAAATCTTTCCTTTTTAAAATGCATAAACTGAATAAATTCGTTATTTAAAATTAACCATTAAATTAAACTCACTACAAACATAAATAGGGCGATCTTTTTAATTAATGATTAATCACATAAAAGAAACCTATTTATTTTAATTCCTCAATTACTAATGCGTAAATGAACACATTAAATCAAAATAAATACTTAGGGTTATATACTCTATTTACCACACGCCAAGCACGCAAACCAAGTAAGCCAACCAATTACTCGACCCGCAAACCCAAATGAAAAGAAAACTGATGGAACACAAGCGACGCTCATTTGAGTATGACTAGGGTAAACTGAAGGTTTTACGACCACCTAACCCAAATTCTAAGGACAAAAGAGGTATACTCAACCCTGTGAATCCAAGTGAAGACGAACCTTACACCTAGGCGGTATTGTACCTGCAATCTCCTACAACCAAGAGTCAGACAAGCATACATATATATATATTTAATGAATATGTTAGCTCGAGATTAATAACAAGAATCAGGAGGACAGTTTAAATTTACATAAGAATCAATGGGAAAGCACATTAACAGATACGCACAATAATCATAATATCTGACTAAACATTACCTCATGGTAATTCAACCATTCAAGATTGCCACATAAAAAAGTCAACCAAGGTCAAACCGGTTTTACAAAGCTGACTAGGGTAGGGGTACTACAAATTGCTTGAAGGTTTTATCATAGTTATCGATATGATAAATGATTGAATGAGAGACTTCATTTATCTCTCATTCAATCATTTATCTTATCGAAGCTACCATGCATTAACACAGATCACCACCACAAACATAGACACCATCAGGTTGATGCATATCAATGAAGAAGCAATAATTGAAGTTAAGCTTAAGTTGAATGATTCGAGTTGACTACGCAAGGCAAGTTTGTAATCAACAAACCGCTAGTAGTATGGATATACAAATTTCACCATTGAGCATACAAATTTCTTCCATTCATCTAATAACATGAAATAAATTTGAGAAGTATAGAGACCATGCAAATTGTAGAATCGACACATAGAATTCACCATTCCTTCAATGAAGTTTACATGTCTTTTGCAACAATGTCTTGGCAACAATCTTTGCCTTCTCTTTCTACTCTACTCTAAAATGCTATCTACTATTGAGCTACTAATTATTGACTATCTCTCTTTTTGCTAACTCCTAACTATTATCTATTAACCTTTACAAATGAGGAGCCAGGGCCTTATATAGAGAGCCCTTTACAAATTGAATCTGGACATGCTGAGGTGGACCAATCTAGCTGGAGGAGCAGTGGCTGGGATGCCACCTTGTCTGATGTCTGTGTCTTGGTTGATCTTCCTTTATCCTTTGATGCGATGAATGATGTACCTATTTAATTTCTATGTGCTTGATGAGGCTTCCTTACTGTCAAGTTTTCTCTCTCCAGTAGCATGCCTCGCCTTCAAGTGTTGGTAAGGTAATTTTTCTCTGTCATCATGTGGTTTCTTCATGTGGTAGAATGAGGTCTTGAAGCTAGCTTGCAACTCCTCAAACACTTGAAGTCTTCCAATGCTTCAAAACACCCTGAGTCCTCCTTTATGCACTTGGAATGTCCCTGACGATGATGACACTGGAATAGGTTGTCCTTGTCCTGGCTTGGTATTCTTTCATCTGGAAAACAAACCAAAAGGTGATTAAGGACACATAACAAATTCATTCTAACATAGCATTTTCTAATTTAAATCAACAACAAGAAGACATTAAAATGAAGTTCGCTCAAGATCCTCCCCAAGGACAGGCCCTATAAGAATTTCGCTCTGGATCCTTTGGAAGGGTCGGGAGCAAAATTTGCAATTTAGCTCAAATTTCATCATCTCTTTGCCTTGAACTTCTCTTGACCTTTGAATCGCCTTCTCCTGAAGACATCATTGATTTGACCCCCAAAAAGACCAAAAAAGAGGATTTCGCTTTGGACCTTGGCCAAGGACAGGACCTATTTAGGATTTCGCTCTGGACCCTTTGGAAGGGTCAAGAGCGAAATTTGAGGTTTTGTCTTGTTTTCCTCACTTAGCTCTATCCTTCTCACTTTCTATATTTGGACTCTCATCTTTGAATCCTTCTCCCATGTATGCAACACTTGTTTGACCCTCAAAATGGCTTGATAGGAGAAGTTCGCTCAAAAACATTGCCAGGGACAGGACCTATTTAGGAAGGGCCAGGAGCGAAATCCTAGTTTAAGCTCAAAACCTTCATCATTGGTGGCCACAAGCTCTTCAAAGGCATGCCTAGGGGTATCTCCAAGCTCATTTCTCCTTGATCAAGGTTTGTCTTGACACAAAATTGGAAGAAAGAATAGATTTTGGGAATTTTGCTCTGGACCCTTTGGAAGGGTTAGGACCGAAATTCACATTTTGAGCTCATTTCTTCTTTTTTTCAACTCCAATCCACCTCAAAAGGCAAGGACACGTCACTCCACTCCCATCCACACCATAAAAACCAAGGATTTGACCTTCTCCAAGGGAAAAATAGGTGTTCTTCAAGAATTTCGCTCTGGACCCTTTGGAAGGGTCAGGAGCGAAATTCTAGTTTTAGCTCAATTCCTTCACATTTGGTGATCACAAGCAACTCAAAGCCATGCTTAAGGACATCTTCAATCTTAATTCACCCTGATCCACACTTGGCTTGACACAAATTTGAGAGAAAAAGGTAGATTTTGGGAATTTCACTCTAGACCCTTTGGAAGGGTCAGGAGCGAAATTCTAGTTTTAGGCTTAAATATTTCACTTCTTCTCATTCCATCACTTCAAGAGGCAAAGACACGTTAATCTACTTCCAAATACGCCCAAGGAACAAGGTTGGTAGTCTAAGCAAGGAAGAAAATAGTGTTTATGGGGATTTTCGCTCTGGACCCTTTTGAAGGGTGAGGAGCGAAATCCATGTTCTAGGTTGGTTTCACACTTCCTTCATCCAATCCATCTTCAAACTTGATCAAATTAACCTCTCCTTATCACCATCAAGTCTATTTGCCACCTACTTAGCTCAAAATCTTCACTTTTCAATGCCTTAGGCAAAATAGAGGGTCAAGTGAGGATTTCGCTCTGGACCCTTTGGAAGGGTTAGGAGTGAAATTCTCATTCTAGGTTGATTTTCACCATTTCATCGCCTCAAACCTCCTTCCAAGGCAAATATGCATCAACGTCACTTCAAACCATGCCTTAGAAATCCAAAATTTGGCCATAACAAAGAAGAAAATGAGTTTTATGTGAATTTCGCTTTGGACCCTTTGGAAGGGTCAGGAGCGAAATTCTCCTTTTGAGCTAATTTCTCACTTCCTTTCTCCTTCTCATGCTTTGGACATAACTTCTCAAGCCTCCTTCAATCATCATCAAGCTCAAATTGGCATTTACTGCAAGATTTTGTGAAGAAATAGGGTCTACAAGAATTTCGCTCTGAACCCTTGGAAGGGTCAGGAGCGAAATTCACCTTAGGCTATAATCCTGACGTCATTTTTCACATTTCTTCACTCAAACAAGTGTTTTGCCTTCACTCAAGCCTGAGAATGGGTTAGCTCATAGTCTTGGTCAAGGTGGAGTGTCTTATAGAGGAATTCGCTCTGGACCCTTTGGAAGGGTCAGGAGCGAAATTCCTGATTAGCTCAAGTTTCTTGACCTATTCTGCTCATCTCACCAAGTCTGGCCTTGTCCAAGGCATTTCCAGATCATCTTCACATCAAATCATGCCTAGGACTTCATCATTCATCTATTGGATCAATGTTAAACCCTCACAAATGATACTGACTCGGAAAACTTCATTGACTTCTTCAAACTCAGACTAGACACAAGCAAAACTTGACCTAAGGAAGGCCTTAAAGAAACCTTGACCTGGACCATCTACTGACTCACCCTGGCTCAAGTAGACCTTGCTATCTTGGTGATCCCTTTGGCAACACTCAACATGCAAAGGCTAATAGACAAAAACCTAAAAGACCTAGAAAACAAACCCTAGAAATTAAAAAAAAGCAGTCCCCATTTACAATGGGGCGATGTGTGAATACGTCACAACAGGTAGAAGGCAAGAGAGCATCAAATTTGAGTCATTTGAGGTAAGTTTACTATCCATTATTTATTTACTCAAATTCTTTTGTATTTTTTTAAAGTTCCAAACACTTAGGGAGGGTTTTTTTGTTCTATGATTGCACTTGCAGCTGTGTTTTGAAGTAATAACAAAAAAACAATGGGCAGAAGTGAGGGTAGTGAAAGTGAAGAGATTAAATAAATCAAAGAAGTTGTAGAAGTATTGCTGTGGGTTCTTATGGGAGTGGGGATGTTGCAGGGTCTACGAGTTCAAATAGCTTGTTTGAGTGCATTTTGCGCTTTTCAAAAACTATGCAAAAGTCCCTTTTAATTCAAAAAAACTCGTTTACAATTTGCAGCATGTATAGATAAAGACAAAAAAATTTAAGGGGAAGAAGAGTATGGCTGTTATTTGTGGAAAAGGATATAGAGGCAGTTACACAATAGTTTATTCTCGTCTTTTGTACATAAGTGGACTAGGGATAAAAGGTTGTGTGAAAACAAACCTAGCTGAGATGGACAACGTGACTAGGTTGTACATGAACGGGTAGGTTAGAAATAAGGGAATTCCAATAGAGACTATGCAACATAATGTGTCATTGCCTGTCCAAACCATAGATTTTGGGAATCAAAGGGCTACTTCTGTTAAGGGAAAGAAAATAGCTACCATTGTTGTAAGGTTGTTTGATGGATAATAACAAGAGGTGGTTGAGTATTCTATCCTCAAATTTTTTTATGCCCATACTATTTCATTTCATGTGACACATTCTCCCTATTTCAAACAAATGTTCAAAGATGTACCTGTTCATGGTCCCTCATTTTCCCCCAAGAGAATATAAGCTACTCACCAACCTCCTTGATAGAGAAAATTCTAAGGTGAGTGTGTTGATGGAGGAAACTAAGACAAACTTAGATAATTGACGGCTGCTTTATTATTGCCACCCTCTTTAATAGAGAATATTCTAAGGTGGTGTTGTGACCTTTTCACACATGGCCCCATTGCTAACGGGGACCCCCTCTTTTCCTGCTTTCTGCGTTGTTAGGTTAGGGTTTTGGCTGCTTAGTGGGCGATTTTACGTTTTCCGTGCTCGAGTCTTTTGGCTGCTTAGTGGGTGATTTTGCATTTTCCATGCCCGAGTCTCAGAGTTTTTGATCATGCCTAGTGCCGTTTAGGGTTTTTGAAGTTATAGGATCAACTTGCAAATGTTGGAATTTTAATGATCCTAAATTTTGTCTAAGTGTTGACCTTCTTGAGCGTTAACGTGTTTTTAAACACGCGCATCGGTCATTTTAAAGTGCCAAGGTATCCCTAGAGCTTTTGGAGTTGTTTTTTCACTCCTAAGGTATTATTTAAATTGATTTCGCACTTTATCCCAATAATTTCTTTGTGTTTTGCTCAATTTTTTGGAAAATATGTGTATTTCCAGTCTAGTTTTGAAGTTTCTAAGTGATTTTGAGTGGTTAAAATGTCAAATCCCTAAGGGAAATCCATTTTCTAAGGGTTAAAAGGTCAAATTCCATGCTAGAGGTGCTTTTCCCCTCATATTTGAAAGATCCCTGATGGATCCCTTTGCTGATCTGCTGTAATTTTTAAAATAATAAACTATATTTTCCTGTGATTTTTGCTGATGGTCTTACAGAATAGAGAGAAGTTGCAGAATGTTTGGTTTCTTTTTGTATTTTTTTGAATATATAAGCAAGTAATGAATAAAGAACAACAAATAAGGAAGGAAACTGAAACAAGTAAGAACATTCAATTAAATCAGAATTGATACAAATCGTACCAGGCAGATTTCTGATTTATAATATCCTGATTATTCCCTACGCATTGGGGATGTGCTCACATCCAATAATGGCGCCAACTGAAGGGTAGATGATGAACACAAACCAAGAACACCAGCTATGGTTGAATGAAAGTCTTCACCACTTCCAGCGTATAGTGTACCTGCTGTAATGGTGGCATCAAGCTGAAACAATCACGCCCCAGCTGGGAAATTCAACCACCCTGCTGAAACCCTCACCAAGCAATCTGAATCTCCACAAGGAATAGCGCATACACTCTGACCAATAATGCCAATGCCAAAAGAATCCACTGCCAATCAATAGCTGAGGGCTACGTCCCAGCCAGTACCAATCATGGGGTTTGCGTCTCAGATTGAAGAATTGCTCTACCAGAGCAATATCGCACCAAACAAGTTTTCAATATGTAAAAGATAATGAGAAATTAGGTTTCCTTATCCTTATATCTCTCTTTCCTTCCAAATCGAACCCTAAAGATATATGAAAAGTGCGCTTTAATATAAAGTCATATTTCCCAATATTGGGCGCCCGAGTATAGAGAAAACACCACTTTTTCAATATAAAATAACTCCAAGCACCAAAAGGACCCTGGCAACTGAAAATCACTTAGAAAAGTTCAAGACGTTTCCAACGAGCTATAGCACATGGGAATATGAATTCGGATGAAGCCAAAAACCCCTTATTACTCCGAAATGGCTATAGACATAGTCTTATTTAAAATATTAAAACGCTTAGGAAATATTTAAATATATTCAAAATATGCCCAAATAGCTACAGAAAGCTCGATACACACCAAAAGCCTGAAACTGAACCTGTTAGTTGTCTGTGATTGATGTCGGAAATCATAGATCAACTGGCATTCTCATCCCTAAAATCTAGGGATGCTCCTAGAAAGTAGGAAACACACCCAAATCTCTTGAAACTGAAACCAAGGAATGGTCTCATGGAACCCCAACCTTGGACGCTGTCACAACCTCCTAAAAGTAGGAACTGCTCCAAACTGGTCTACTACTGCCAGAAACACCAAATCCAAACACTGAATATCCTGATTGAGTCTCTATCCACCATTCCCAGCCTACAAGACTCCATAATAGGCTAACTCACAGGTCTCTACTAGATAGAGCTAAAGAGGGGACATGACAATCCTCCCCTCTCGGAGATGCTTGCCCAAAGCAACTGCAAAGCTAGATGCTGCAAAATAGCCTCTCCCTCCCAAGTGGCGTCCTCTATGGGGAGACCCCTCCAGTGAACAAAGTACTCCCGAATCACCCTGCTTCTCTGTCGGCGTTCCCTCTCTTCCAAGATCTCCTCAGGAACCAACGTCAGCTTACCTTCCTCATCCAAGGGAGGTAGATCGGGAGATGCTACAATATGTTGCCCCAGTGCCTTTTTCAGACAGGACATGTGGAACACATTACGAATCCGACTGCCAGGTGGTAACTCAATCTCACAGGCAATCTCTCCAACACGCTTGAGAATCCTGTATGGCCCATAAAAACGAGGCTTGAGCTTCTCAGCTCCACCCCTTTTAAGGGTGCTTTGCCGGTAAGGCTGCAGACGTAGGAAAACCATATCATCCACCTCAAATACCCTCTCAGTCCTATGCCGATCAGCGTAGACCTTCTGCTGATTCCGTGCCTACTGCAAATTCTCCCTGAGAGATCTCATGATATCCTAGTTCTCCTGTAACCAATCTTGTGCCAAAGGAGCCCTGCTGTCACCTACAGCCAGATCAACAAAAGATAATGCATCGTAACCATAGAGGGCTCTGAAAGGAGTCATAGCAATAGACATATGGCGTGTAGTATTATAACAATACTCGCCCAAATACAACCAACACACCTATGCCTTCTGCTGTCCTGCCACATAGCTGCGCAAATACTCCTCAACCCACTTATTAACAATCTCGGTTTGCCCATCTGTCTGTGGATGGTAGCTGGTACTAGGTGTCAATTCCGTACCCGCGAGCCTAAAAAAGTTATTGCCAGAAAGAACTCATGAACCTGCTATCCCTGTCTTTCACTATGGTCTTAGGGAGGCCATGGAGTCTAAACACCTCTCTGAAAAATAGCTCAGCTACCTGAGATGCTGTGAAATTAACTGCAATAGGAAAGAAGTGGGCATATTTAGTTAACCAGTCCACTACGACGTAGATACAATCTTTCCCTTGAACCCGAGGAAGACCTGTAATGAAATACATAGAGATCCCTGTCCACTTCTGTTCCGGTATAGGTAAGGGCTGCAACAAACCAGCAGGAAAAGTATGCTCAGACTTATTCTGCTGGCACGTCATACACTCACGGACATGATGTAGAACATCATCTTTGAGACCCTTCCAAGAGAATCTCTCCCAAACCTCCCTGTAAGTCTTACCATACCCTGGGTGTCCTGCGGTAGGAGTATCATGGTAAGCATGCAGAATTTGTTCCTTCAACTGAGAACCCGGAACAAGATATACCCTGTCTTTGTAGTAAATGACATCATCCACCACACTGTACCTATCATCCAATACCAATCCATCCATGATCTTACAAGCATGCTGATTCTTGGAGTACTCAACTAAAAGTTGAGCCTTCCAATTTGCTGAAATCTCACTCAATGAGCATAGGGCAGCAAGTGATGGTTTCCTAGAAAGTGCATCAGCAACAGTATTATTCTTTCCCTTGATGAATTCGATGTCAAAATCATAGGCCTGGATCTTGCTTACCCATTTTTGTTGACAATCATTGAGCTCTGTCTGATCAAGGAAATACTTCAAACTGTTGTGGTCTGTTCTTACCACAAATTTGCTGCCAACAAGATACTATCTGAGCTTGGCTAATGCATGCATAACAGCCAACATTTCCTTATCATATGTAGAATACAACCTCTCATTATCACGCAACTTCCTACTCTCGTAAGCAATGGGATGTCTATTCTGCATCAACACCACTCCAATGCCCCTGAAGCATCACACTCAAGTACAAATGGCTGCAAGAAGTCAAGGAGTGCCAAAACTGGACAAGTGCTCATAACCTCCTTGAGTCTGTCAAAGACCCCCCGTGCCTATTCTGTCCATCTGAAAGATCCTCTCTTTGTGAGGTCTGTCAGGGGTGCTGCCAATTGAGAGAAGCCCCTCACAAATCTCCTGTAGTAAGCACATAGACCGAGGAATCCACATAACTCAGTAATGTTCTGAGGGCAGGGTCAATCACGAATCGCCTAAATTTTCTCCTCATGCACCTTCACCCCATCAGCACTGATCACATGACCCAAATATAAGACCTCTCTAAGTCCAAACTCACATTTGGACAACTTAGCAAATAGAGACTGACTCTCCATGATGCTAATTACCTCCTCAACATGTCTGAGATGGTCCTCCCATGAACGACTGTAAATCAGGATATCGTCAAAGAACACTAGAACCGACTTCCTCAACTGATTGTTGAAGATATGGTTCATACAGGACTGGAAAGTGGCTAGCGCATTGGTAAGGCCAAGAGGCATTACCAGAAACCCATAGTGCACATAGTGACAACGGAAAGCAGTCTTGTGTACATCCTTTGCTCGTACACGAATCTGATGATAGCCTGAACGAAGATCAATCTTAGAGAAGTAGATAGCTCCATGAAGCTCATCCAACAACTCATCAATGCGTGGAATAGGTATCTGTTCTTGATTGTCTTCTTGTTCAACGCCCGGTAATCAATACACATCCGCGGAGTCCCATCCTTCTTCTTAATAAGCACCACAGAAGAAGTAAACGGGCTAGAGCTAGGGCGAATGAAGCCCATGTCCAACAACTCATGAATAGTCTTCTCAATCTCATCCTTGTATGCTCTAGGATGACGATACGGAGTGGTAATCACTGGCTTAGCTCCATCCTCCATCTCTATCCCATGCTCAAACCCTCTATCTGGAGGTACACCAGGAGGTATGTCACCAAAGACTCTGCCATGTTGGTCTATCACCGATTGAATATCAACATGAAACGCCCTGCCATCCTGAGGTGTAGGTGTTTTGGACTTCACCAAACAACGTGTAGCCCAAATCACATCATCATGTCTAATAATAGTCTCCATCTTGCGAGAAGACACCTCTTTAGGTCTACCATCTGAAGCTACCCTCAAAATTATCTTCTTCCTGCCAGACAGGAACTGTAACTGCATGTGGTGGTGATCAATAATATACCTCCCAATACCCTGTAACCACTGCATGCCCAAAACCACATCATAGTCCTCCAGAGGTAGAATATAAAAGTCATCTGTCAAGGTATAATCCCCCATCTGAATGCTAAGTTGTGGAATCCTCCTAGTACAGCCCAAAACTACACCATCCGCAACCTTCACTCTAAAACCATCAAATACCTCAGACTGTAACCCACGCCGCTCAACCAACTTCTGATCAATGAAGTTGTGAGTGGCCCCTGTATCTACCAAGCTCATGACTCGCTGCCCCTGTAATGTACCTTTCAATCGAAAGGCATGAAATCTGGGATAATTGGAAAGGGTAGCCATAGTCACTTTCACTGCCGCCAAGGGTTCAGGAATGTCTATCTCCAACTGCGGCTATTCCTGCATAGTCTCCTTTGGGCTGTCCTCAGTAGTAGTGTCTGGTATCTCCTCATCCCCAAACTCGGATGTTACCTCAATCAAGTGAACCTTGCCCTTACCCATGCAACGATGTCCAGGTTCCCAAGGCTCTTTGCAGGAAAAACATAGTTTCTTCCCCCTCAATTCATTCTGTGTCTCCTGGTCCATCCTAGGAGGTCTAGCTAACTGTCCATCTCTAAACTGTAAGGTGTTGGCTTTCTGTGGAGGCCGTGAGTCTTTGAAAGGTTTCTTATCTGTCTGATAAGAAGTAGGAGTGGTATCCAACCTCAACCTCAATGTCACATCTATGGCATCCTTAAGGGTGGCTGGATTGAAGGCGCGTACCATTCCCTTAAGCCTGTCCTGCAGTCCCTCAATGAATAACATAACACTGCGCCTCTAGGGCATGTTAGGCACCATAACTGCAATACGCTGGAACTCATTGACATAAGCTTCTGCATGCCCAGTCTGTCTCAGATGTGCCAACTCCCTATAATAGAGCTCTGTGTCCTTACGGTCAAATCGAGAAATGAGGCGCTCAGTGAACTCTGCATAGGAGTGGATCATGGCATGGTCCTGGGTGACCAATCCATGGTGCCACCAGTCATAGGCAACCCCCTCTAAATGCAAGACGACAAACTGAATGGCCTCACGTTCCGGCATGGGTCTCAGTGATAGATATATATCCAGCTTGTGCACCCACGCTCGTGCACTCGTACCACTAGTCCCATCAAATGTAGCCAATGTGATCTTCCTAGTAGCTCTATTGAGGTCATAGTTCTGCTGCTAAGGCCTTTAGCCCCGGTCTCCTCTGAACCTGGCGGTATCTCTATGCTGTGCACAATATTGAGGAAAAGGAAAAGCATCCCTAACCTCTGGGGGTAGGGCTCTCCACTCAGCTGTAGCCACCCGGACTGAATCCTGAAATTCCACCTCTGGTGGCTCTACCTGTACCGGCTGCTCACCTAGTATAAACCGAGGAAGTAATGGTCTGTCCCTAACTGGTGTATGATCTCTCTCATGCCTAGGGGAATGATGAGAGCTCCCAACTGATGTATGAGATCCATGACTATGCTGGCTTCCAGCCATAGACACTGATCTACTCCGTCTACCTCTGTGTCTATCCACTTCCAACTGCTCTAGGGTAACCTGTATTCTGTCTAAGGTCTGAACAATCCTGGGCTAGGTAGTGATGAGGGTCCTCATCAGCTCTCTCTCTTGTCTGTCTTCCTCACCCTGATTTACTCCGGCGCCCACCTGTTCATCTGCCATAATAGGTCCCTGTTCTCCTCCACACTCACGCTCGTACTGAGCTCTTCTGCGGGTATAATATCTATATATGTCACTTCTTCCCGGATGCATAGAAAAAAGAAAGCTTAACACCACAAGTTGGCAGACAAATAGCTCTGACACCACTGAAAGATCCTTGATGGATCCGCTTGCTGATCTGCTATAATTTTTAAAATAGTAAACTATATTTTCCTGTGATTTTTGCTGATGGTCTTACAGAATAGAGAGAAGTTGTAGAAAGTTTGGTTTCTTTTTGTATTTTTTTGAATATATAAGCAAATAATGAATAAAGAACAACAAATAAGGAAGGAAACTGAAACAAGTAAGAACACTCAATTAAATCAGAATCGATACAAATCATACCAGGCAGATTTCTGATTTATAATATCCAGATTATTCCCTACGCACTGGGGATGTGCTTACATCCAATAATGGCGCCAACTGAAGGGTAGATGATGAACACAAACCAAAAACACCAGCTATGGCTGAATGAAAGTCTTCACCACTTCCAGCGTATAGTGTACCTGTTGTAATGGTGGCATCAAGCCGAAACAATCACGCCCCAGCTGGGAAATTCAACCACCCTACTGAAACCCTCACCAAGCAATCTGAATCTCCACAAGGAATAGCGCATACACTCTGACCAATAATGCCAATGCCAAAAGAATCCACTGCCAATCAATAGCTGAGGGCTACGTCCCAGCCAGTACCAATCATGGGGTTTGCATCCCAGATTGAAGAATTGCTCTACCAGAGCAATATCGCACCAAACAAGTTTTCAATATGTAAAAGATAATGAGAAATTAGATTTCCTTCTCCTTATATCTCTTTCCTTCCAAATCGAACCCTAAAGATGAATGAAAAGTTCGCTTTAATATAAAGTCATATTTCCCAATATTGGGTGCCCAAGTATAGAGAAAACACCACTTTTTCAATATAAAATAACTCCAAGCGCCAAATGGACCTTGGCAAGTGAAAATTATTTAGAAAAGTTCAAGATCTTTCCAACGAGCTATAACACATGGGCATACGAATCCAGATGAAGCCAAAAACCCTTTATTACTCCGAAATGGCTATAGACATAGCCTTATTTAAAATATTAAAACGCTAACTTAGGAAATATTTAAATATATTAAAAATATAACCCAAATAGCTACAGAAAGCTCGAAACACACCAAAAGCCTGAAATTGAACCTATCACCTGTCTATGACTTATGTCGGAAATCATGGATCAATTGGCAGTCTCATCCCTAAAATCTAGGGATGCTCCTAGAAATTAGGAAACACACCCAAATCTCCTGAAACTGAAATCAGGGAATGGTCTCATGGAACCCCAACCCTGGACGATGTCACAACCTCCTAAAAGTAGGAATTGCTCCAAACTGGTCTACTACTGCCAGAAACACCAAATCCAAACAGTGAATATCCTGACTAAGTCTCTATCCACCATTGCCAGCCTACAAGACTCCATAATAGGCTAACTCACAGGTCTCTGCTAGACAGAGCTAAAGAGGGGACATGACATTATTCCAGACTACCCACCCTTTTCCAGCACTCAAAATCCACACTGCACATGGGTTTCCCTTGAAATCTATACTGTCTATGATTTTCCACCATTGTTTATCCATGCCTGAGCCGTTTTTCCCCTAGAAGAGCTAAAATTTGACTAAGTGTCAGGATTTTTCCAGACTACCATCGATTTTCCATCGAAAGTGCGGACTTTAGTGCGGATGAAGTTGAGGATAATTCCATGCTTGGGTCGATTTTCCACCAGGCTGTTTTGTGACAAGTTAGTGCGCATTTTTGTCCAGACTCTCAGTCCATACCCATGTCGATTTTCGACTGAGAGCATTTGATGAGTTTTAAGTCCGTATTTTCATCCAGACTGAGGTCATAATTCCACCAAAGAGTGTTTTTTGCAAATGAAGTGAATTTTGAGTGTGGATTCCTTATCCATGCCCCCATCGATTTTCCCCTGGCCTGTTTTGTATGCATTTTGATGAAATTTTGCATGGCTTTTTATCCAAGCTAAGGTTGATTTTCCCTTGGGGGGATTATTTTGACGTTTTAAGTGATTTTAATGGGATTTTTTAATCCCAATCCAAATGGATTTTCCCTTGGAGGCTCAATTTTGATTTAAAATTGAAATATTTAATAAGTGAGCCCCATTTAATTGTTTTTATATGATGATTAATGATTATTTAAAATTTTAAAAGCAAAAATTAAATAACTTGCAATAAGCATTTAATATTTTTAACCTTGTAGAAGGAAGTTAGTGTTGACGTGTCTGAAATCACATTGCTGCAAACTCCATACAGCCAACATAGAATAGAATGTACTCGCTGAGTATCCTATCCTCTCTTGAGATAAGGAAATCCCTAATTCTATTTCTTACGTTTGATCAAAGGTGACAACCTCAAGATTTCGTTTGTCAAGTCTTGACTGCGGGATTACTCAGTGGTTTGATGTGTTTTTTGCGGGAAACACAAGGGGACTTACGGTGAAATAGGCAATTGCTGGATGAGTTCCCTAGGACTTCAATAGTCTTGCTTATGGAATCGTTTAAGTTGGGTTGATACTATTTTCAGAAAAAAAGGAAAAAGAGGGATAGAGAGAGAGAGAGAGATACAAAAAATATAAATTAACTAAGATAGCAGATTTAGTAAATAGATAGGCACCTCCAAATAACTAGATTAAGCGTTACCAGCCATTGAAGCACAATACTTGCATCAATCTAGTGTGATCTTCAAGGGAAAATTGAGTTTTCATGCTATTAAATACAACATCAGAACTTTGACATTCATTCAGTGAGCATTCAATAACTGAACTAAGCATATGAAAGGTTCAGATTAACCATGCAGAAGGAAAGACAATCAGCCATTCCCTAATGGTATGAATAGTAAGGATTCTATCAGATGTTTACTTAGAAAATTCTATAAAGGAAAGAAACATAACTGAAAATTCTAAATTATTGAAGAAGTAGACCATGCACTCACAAGGAAACTTGAAACAGTCTTAACTTTGCATTAAATCCTGTAAATTCGCCAGAGCTTCAGCAACAATCCAAAAACTTCTTACAAAATGAGGGAAAACCAGTCCCTTAAATAGGCTTCAAAAATGGATGAATGGCCAAGATTTAATCTAAACAAATGGCCCAGATTCATCCTTACAAAAGAGTACCCATACCCATAAATGGAGGGTAAATATCAGCAACTACCCCAAAGGGAGTAATAACTACCCAAAAAGGTAATTAGAACTTATCCAAAATAATCCAATAAGGTGCATACACAAAGTTTTACATTTAGTTGACTTGGAAGTCAAACATGACCCTTTGGCCAAAAATTCCACTTTTCAAAATTAAAAAGGAAAAACACTTTAGGGGAGCATTTTTTCTTCTTCAGCTTCACACCCCTTTTCTAGAAATTCGTCCTCACCATGCAAATATTCTTACCAAAGGTCTCGACCTGCTATACGTTCTTTACGAACATATTCCTGGAACTTAATGCATAATTGGAATAGCAAACTGAATGGAGGCATAGGAGGATGGCGGATTTTATACTGCATGCCCTCAAGGTACTGGTCCATGTGCTTCAAACCATCTTTCCAGCTGGAACGATTATGCTCAAAGCATAACATGTTTGAATGGAATTGACCAACAAAACTCAGGTCCTTAGCAGAATAGGTGATCCTATCCGTCCCTAGTCTTTCTTCCCAGTTTGGCTGTATTACGTCATCTGACAGGTCATTTCGCCATCCTGAGACCATTGATCGGAGGATCGTCTTGCCGAGTTCTTGCATGCCTTTCAGAATTGCCTCGCATGCATCATTTTCTTTATCAATGATTTCTCGTGTCATTCTTCATGGTGATAGTCCAGTACCATTCCTTAAGAGTGCTGATGTTATAAGGATCTAGGATGGTGGACAATGTAGGAATCTGTGCATGGGTTCAGAAGAGAGCTCTTATGAGGGGAAGAGTAGTGGCAGCCATTTCATGCATTCTAAGGGATTCTCTCTTTACCTCTAATAGCTGGACCAGGGTGGTCTCTCGAGGGTGGGCCATCTCTTTTACTTCTTCGAGGATTCGTTGTCCTGTCCCTTTGATGCCTTGTACTCATTCTCTGACAGCCCTTGCAGTATCCCATACTCCTTCAAATTCTATTGTGGTCCTCTGTGCCAAGGCTGTCGGGGGAATGTGGGATTCAGAAGCATTGTGTAATGGTCTCAGGAGTTGATCGATGTATCCTTCGCCCTGTTCAGCACGAGCTCGATACATGTTCTTTTTAGCTATTATTTCTTCAAGTTGCCTGAGTATGTTCTGTACTGAATCCTTAAATTCCTATTTTTCCTATTCCTTAGTGGCTCGTCTGATGGGGACGGTTGTGATGCTATAATCTGCCAGTGTGATCTGATCTGCTGGCTTGTCTACAGGCAGGGTGGCAATGTGAAGAGTACGGTTCCTTTGCTGATCTTTGGTCATCCTGGAATATGCCTTGGGCTTTTTCTTCCCCTTGGCTTTAGCTTCATCTATACGTGAGAAGATGTCTTCCAAGTCAATGGGTGGCTTTGTGGCGGCCTTGCGCTGAGCTCGAGAAATTAACCATTCCTGAGGTACAGTCTAGGCTGATGCTATGGTTAATTTGCACTCTTTTCTTTGATGTTTTCAGCCGACTCATCACAAATTTGCAGCTGTTCCGTTACCGAAGGAGCGGAGGAGGTGTCAAGCTCTTTGCTCGCAACAGAGTTTTCTCCCACTTCACTGAACAATTGTTTGGTGCCTTTGTGTGATGGTAGCTCTTCAGTCTTTTCGAGCTCGCGGGTCTCCTCTGTCCTTTGCTCTCCTTCAACGGTAGAGTCATCTTTGGTGGTGTTATGGAGCAACAGTTCATGGTGACTCTGTTGGGTAGGTTCATGTACTTCGATCCCCTGAATAGATGGAATCTCTCCTTCCTCAATTTGGTTACCCGACTCGGCTGATTCAATAGCCTTTAGCTCGACGTCTAGCATGTCAGGTGGGGGAGGGTCATCAACTCCAAATGCATCAATATTGCTTTGGGAAGGCGGAGCAAGTATATAATCTAGTTCTACTGCATTGTCGGACGAACTGGGGTCCTTTGACGATGAAGTGACCTCTGGTCTCCTAATGGGAATCTTCTCCCTTCTTGTTCTCTTGGATGTCCGAGTTCCTCTGCTGGCTTTAGCCTTCTTCCTTTTCTCGGGCTTTTCAATTTCTTCCCTAGGTGCACTGGAAGTTCCCTCATCTTCGGAGAACTGAGAATCAAGGCTACCCATTATGTGGTAAGTGAACTGGACTCCTTCATGAATTAGTCGCTTAGTCTGCTAATGCAACCATTGGTCTGTATATCTTCCTGGTGCTGCCATGACTGCCTCAAAATCAGTGATTGGGTCTTGCGACCAATCAATGCCTGGCAAAAGATGCCTTACTGCCTCAAATTCCCGTACCTGCAGACAATTTCCTGAATTTGTGAGTTGATCTGGGACCCGACGATATTCATAGAGTCGCATTTGCTGCACACTCAGCCTCGAATATTCACACCTCCAGACCTCATAGTCATCAGAGCAGTTTTTCCAATAATCTTCAACTGATTCCTTTGCTCTATACCGCCTGCCATAGGCTCTCTTTGCCAGATTGTCGTGATCGAAAGCATTTCCTTGGAAAATGCTCCTGTAGGCCATAGGAGGCCAGCTCTGCGAAGGATTCCTCTGCCTGGGAGGGGGTCTTCAGATGGACATCCTGGTTGCCTATAATCATGGGGAATGCGAATCCAACCTGCTTGCTGTCTCTGAGTAAGCTGCCGGCTGGACGTGACTGCCTTGCGACCTCCATAATAACTATCTTGTCGGTTGGGTACCGTGGAAGCCGGAGAGGGGCACCATCAAAGCCAGTTATCCGGATATAGGAGAACCTTGGGAACTGGATGAACCAAGCTCCCTATCTCTATACTAGACTAGTAGCTTGCTCCGAGAGCCTTATGTGTAATCCTCCCTACATAAGCTTGACCAAGCGCATTGTGAAGGCATCATTGACGCGCTCATACTGGCCAACTGCATAAGTCGGGTTGTTCTTTTCCCTCTGAGCCATATCCTGATAGTGAAGCTGTGGGTAACAATCGTATACCTTTACTTGATCAGGTCCATTCCCAATTTCACCTTTCATTATTAAACCTGGCAGTGGCTGGTTCCTGGCGAACATATAGACCAAATAGGAGGTCATAGTGAAGTACTTCTTTGTCTCGAGTTTGGTCAGCTGGTTGTGGATGTTGTCGCTTATGATCCGGCCCAGTCAAACTTGGACTTCCCAGCGAAGACTTGCTCTGTGAAATAAAACATCCACTCTTCGAAATAGTTGGATTTGGGGAGTCCCATAACCCTGCTGAGCAATGTGACCATGTCCCCATGCTCATTGTGAAAGTCGCTTCTTGGGATCTTTTTCCCAATTCTAACACTTGGAGGTCTTCTCTCCTTGTACCACTCTTCATTGATCAATGTTCTGCATTTGGTAGGATTCATATCATACGCCCCCTTGCGCTTCATCTATAGTCGTGGCTGTGGGATTGTTTGGGAAGGGAATGTCGAATGCGTCGCCAATCGCTTCAAGAGTGAAATTAGCGAGGACCATGTCTTCGAGGAGCACCAATCTAGAATCTGGTTGGTAATGTCGGGCAACCTCTACTACTAACTCATAGTTGTGCACTGCTGGGGGAAATCCTGTTGCTTGGGTGATGCCACTTTCCATCATCTACCTAGGCCTGCCTTAGGCATTAGGGGAGAAGACTCGGCTCCTGAAATCTTGGATATCGATATGGCCTAGGTTAGTATCACCGACATTGTCCCAGACACTCTGAACTTTTGACTCCCTCAATCCCCCTCTTTGATACTGGTACTTCATCCTTTTGACTCGGTGAGGGATATTTGATTGGATGCTCGCGATGTCTCGGCTGTAGCAGGCATCTTTGATGATTCTACCACTGATTTAGGCATTTATCTTGCACAGCCGGCCGCGGATTACGAAGTGATAAAAGGGAAGTAAAGAGGGTTAGATACAGGATATACCAGCATGCCAGGGTTAATTCAAAAATTGAATTGAAAGAACAACATGATATTGCTGGCCAAAAGCTTGATTGATTTAAACATGAATAGTTATGAAGCTTTTCGATTGCGAATTTATATTTAGGCATTAATTTCAAAAATGGATAAAGCTTGAGAAATTTTCCTAAGTTTTGAAAATGCATTTTCTAACTGACTCTTAGGAGTAAGCTTTGATTTTAATCGCTTTGCATGACGCCTTATAAACGTAAAAAGATGCGATTTTGAAGACTTGAGCATTTTAATCAATTTTCCTGCACACACATCCATTCAATTTGTAAATATTTCAGAGGATCGAGAGAGGTAAAGCTTACTTACCTGGTGAAAATGAATGGCGAGAAATTGCACGATTTGCAAATTTGAATGGAAGAGTTCTGCAATTTTGAATTTCAACAGTTAACTTTTAATCCAAACTTTTGCGCCTATGATTCGAAAAGAACTTGCAATTTTATACAGACTTAGCAATTTACCTTGGGCGATTTTGCAAGTTTAACCTGGGTAACCTAGTTGAAACGTAATTCTGAAAGGGGGCTGCGGATGGCAAACTTCAGTGAATCGGAGAGTTTTGAAAACCATTTAAAACTTTAAACCTTCTTTCATATTTACCCTAAATCGTGATTTTCGGCAGTATGAGAGTTTTTGCCAATTTTCCTTTCACGCACTTTCACCCTACAATGCGATTTTCGGCGCTATGAGAGTTTTTGAAAACTTTCGCGTGGTCCCATATTTTGCGATTTTCACACTTCATCCAGACTTTGGCGAACTAGGGCAATTCGCCAATTTCCTTTCTCACGCGTTTATGTCTCTATGCGAAATTCGGTGCCTTGGGATAATTTTTTAAACCTTTCGAAATACTTAACTATCGCCTTGGATTGCGATTTTCGGCATTTTATGACACACTGTCAACTTTCAATATTTTCGGACCTTTTTAGGTATTTGCGGACTTTCTTCTTTTTGGCATTTCGGCTTAAAGGTCCGAACTTCGGCCCTTTTGGCAATTTGGTCAGCATTCTCTAATTTTCGGACCTTTTTACAATTTCGCCAACTTCGCCTTTTAACATTTTAACATAAAGGTCCGAATTTCAGCCTTTTTAGGAGTTTTGTCAACTTTTTACTTTTAAGCATTGCACTTAAAGGGCCCGAAATTCGGCCCTTTTGGCCTTTTTGCCAATTTTTCAACTTTCTAATATTTCTTTTAAAGGGTCCGAAATTCGGCCCTTTTGGCCTTTTTGCCAATTTTTCAACTTTCTAACATTTCTCTTAAAGGGTTCGAAATTTGGCCCCTTTGGCCTAAAGGTGCGAGCTTCGGCACTTGGGTGAGTTTTTAGGCTTTCGCCCCTCCTTCACCTTCCGGATGACGAAAATCGACATTCATACAAGTCCTGCAAACCTTTAAAACATCATGTAATCCCTCTCATTATTCTTATGCGAAAATGGGCAACTTTGGGTCCTCATGTGACCTTCAGATGCTCTGTTCTTTTACTTGGCAGACTTCGCCAGTTTCTATCATCCCATGCCTATTTAAGGCGATTTCACAAGCTTGAACAATCTCTTGGGGTTCATGCCCGAGGGTTCAACTAACCATACAGATCACCGGCTCCTTTGCTCAACATCCTTATCTCACGGACTAATCGCAGGCTCGCTTGAAAGGACGTGAGAGGCCCTGCGCGGAACTCAACAGGACAAAGACGAAAAGGCCCAAAAAAGGGAAGGGGGACCCTGTCGGCGATAGGGAGCGTGTGCAACGCACAACAATTAGTTTTACCAAACAAGTATATAAGCAAGTGTTTTATCCCACATTGCTTGTGTGGTGAAAGTGAGAGGCAAAAGCAAGTATAAGATAGGAGTATCTAGCAATATTTTATTATTAAATCTGCCAGGTGTCTCCATGAAGGGCGATTTTTCTCTCTTATTTGCGAATTTTGGCAAAGTGTTGGATTGAGGATTCTTTTCTCCTCCATTTTTTCCAGCTTGACAATTCTTTCCATTGCTGCCATTGAAGATCATTTCCAGATTTTTCGATTTTTCCCAAGTTTGGCAATTTTTGGTAGAAATTGGCGATTTTGTTGAGGATGGGGATTTTGGGTGTTTTAGAGCTTTGGCGATTTTATTCCACCATTGTTGCTTGCTGTTCCAGACCTCCATTGTTGCAGATTCGAGCTACATTGAAGACATTTTTAGAATTTTTAGAAATGGCGCCATGGCTGAAAAAAGTTCGATTTTTGCTTGGAGCATACTTTGGTGAATTCCATGCATGTTTGATGCCACCTTTGCCTCCCTACTTGCTGTCATTTGCTTCAGATCTAAGTTTGCTTCAGATTTAGACCTCCATTGTTGGCTGTGTATCTAATTATCAGACTTAACTTTAATTGCCCAGCTAGTTGTAACTTTAGCGATTTGCATTTGGAGACATTTTGGAGGCATTTTGGGAACATTTTCAGACCATTAGAAGGCTGTCTTAAGGTCTGCAATTGTGTTATTAGCTGCTTGTCCTTAGAAATTTATCTTTTACCAGCCATACTTATGTTTCCAAGATTGATTATTTTCATCATCAAAACTGATTTTTATCAAGTTTGTGCAAATTTTTGAAGGATTGCAACGTGTTTCTTTTGAAGTTAATTTATTAGTTGCAGGTTGTCTTCAGATTTAGACCTCCATTGTTGACTGCGGAAGGTGTCCTCAGACATACCTTGTGTGAAAACACAACCTTTCACACCTTTCCTTAGTTATCGTTGATCTGGTATACTCCTTTGCACTTTAGTTTGCATAATTTCTAAGTATAAGGAGGTATTAATGAATTTTATAGAGGGTTTTCATGCCCTAACGTTGTCACATTTTGAATCTAATTGTCAAGATCTACCAAGAGTGTGGACTATTTTCCTGACTTCATGCTCTAATTAGCTAAAATCTTTAGAAAGTCGGGAATTTTATCAAGAACATTATTTATTTTCCTAAGTCTAACTTCAAGCTTTGTATAGGCGTGATGTCAAAGTCCGTATTTAAGGAAAGGAAAGAACTACAGAAGATGTTGGAGACTGAATTCTATCCAAAGCTCAAGATTTCATCCAGATGGAAGGAGATCTTCGATACAAACATGCATTTCTTAGACCTGAACCAAATGCAACAGCGGATGTTCGGAGTCGGAAATCAGGTTCCTTCCCCAGCCTATGCGAACATTATGAAAAGTGGTATTTTTCATGCCGCTGGATTTCCATAGTCCATACAATGCAGTGAGCTCAACCTGGAGTGTGCATGGTGTTATGGTCCTCTCACGCGAATGATCAAAACTCCTAAGGGCGTTGTTATTGCCTACCTTGCTGAGGATTCTATTGTTGAAGTGTTCGAGATTCCATGCGGATTGGACATGAAGGATGCGACCAAGGATGAATATACAGAAAGATACACAAAGAAGATGGGTGTGTGCAAGAATATGATAAACAAAGAGTGGATGATTGAGCGTAGGTCTCATCATTCCAAAGCTCCCAAGACACTCATGTGCATAGACTTCAAAGAGGAATATAGTGACTTAATATTCCTACTCAACAGAGTGATGGGGATGCCGCAGGGTGCAATATTTGATGGATGGATGTTCTATTTCATCCAAGATTGTCTTAGAGGGACATTGGTAAATTGGTCTAAGATTATAAGTGACAATCTGGACTTTCAGCTGAGGAATGTAGAGTGGTCCAAGTCATTTGCCATGACTTCCTACCTGGTATACCTGCTTGCACTGTTTGTTTCATATAGAGGATTGATATGCAAAGGTGAAGTCGGGAATGGGCAAGGACAATTCAGGAGTCATGAGTGCTACCCCCAGCTAAACATGTATAAAATTGAAAACTATAAGAGTGAATGATGCATTCACTATGTACATCACGTGGATGTTGCAAGGCGGAATCCACAAAAGATTGTCCATGGAGGCAATAGAGCTAATAGAGAAATATGGATCGTGGTATATTCAGTTTCCCACTTTTACATACCTTAGGATTCATGGGTTTCAATCCGAACTCTACAAACTTCCTAGGTATCCGATTGATAGAATGATCTTGTTGGAAGTGGTGAGACAGCTTCTAGAGTTTGATGCCATTCAAAGAGAGAAGCATAGGATAGGCATGACATTCCCTATTTCAGTTAGGAAGACGTCAGAGGTTTGTTAGTCTACCTTAGCCGCTAGCACTGCGAGTGAGGAGCTTGCATTCTATCGATTTGCAACATATAAGAAAAGAGAAAGATTTGATCCAGATAAGAAAGTAGGAAGGATCAGGGGAGAGAAGTTCATTCACAAAGTTGACATAGAAGATTATTGGGCCAACCTGATGGACGAGCAGGCAGTGAAGAGACGAATGTGGTCCAGAATGTCAATGGATTTCATGAGGAAGTGTGGACTTTTCCTCATTCCTAATCAAGTGTTAGATAATAGAGATCATACGCATCCACAGTATGAGAGTGAAATGAAGAAGGCAATCTTATTGCCTAATTGGTCAGAGTCAAAAGAGATTGACCGGAATGTATTGATGATAGAGGTCTTGAGTTTCTACTGTGCATGGGTAGATATACAAATGAATAAGTTGGTTGATATGGGTGTTCCCTTCACTTATGAAAGGATGAAGCCGGAAGAGTCTACTTCCGAGGATGATCAGAGGACTATCAGTGATGTCAGGATTCATGCAGACGAAGAGAGTCAAGCTCCCAAGAGAAGGAAGAACACGCCAGGAGAAGTCAGGGCCAGAGGGAAGAAGATTGAGGACGTGAAGAAGAAGAAACAAAAGACTATCATTCCTCCACTTATCACTCCTTCACCACCTCTTAGTGTCTCATCAATTAAAGTGATTGAAGTAACAGAGCAATACAAGGAAACCCAGTAGTGTTCCAACACAGTGATACTACCAAAAAATATTCAGGAGTTACATGCCACAACGACATTTGCACCTCCAAATGAGAATGATGATCAACCGCAATCCCCTATTGTCCTTTTGGAAGTTAGTTTGGGAAATGAGATATACGATTTGACCAAGAATAATCCTGACGATGATGATGATGTTATCTCGGCATTGAGGGGACATGATCGAGAAATGTGTCTCGATGATGGCATGGAGATGGCCGCTATTCCTGATTGGCTGATGAAAAGTATGGAGAAAAGTAAGAAAATGATAGAGGTACAGCCTATTGATGACATTGACGACTACCTAGCTAGGAGTGCTAAGGAGAAGGAACCCAAGAGAGTTGAGATTTTGTCGCACATAGTTAGAGATAAGACAGGAATGCGGATCGTGCAGATTGTTGTTCCTATTGCAAGCGTGACAATGAACATTGCTACTCCTATGGATTTCTAGATCACTTCAGTTGCCCTTGGTCATACTTCCAGAGAACAAGAGTTTCAGGAGGTTGGTGATAACCTCAAGGCAATTGATGCAAGGTTAGACAGAGAAATTGCAAAGAAGGAAAGGTACAAAGAAGAGAATATCAGACTTAGAGAGTACATTGCAGGGATAAGGCGTGAAAATCCCACCCTTATTTCCCCTATTGCAGTTGACCATGGAATACATTCACAGTATGAGGCAGCGAGAGATACACTCTCGGAGGTGGAAAAGTGGATTGAGAGTGCAAGAAAGCAGGTAGATGATTTCCTTACTCAGTTTGTCCATGCATATGATAGGACAACTGGGCTCGTGTTTAGAATCCAGTATTTGGAGGGAGTTTGGGAAGAATTCCGTCCTATTCAAGAGAAGACTATTCCACGCCTCCAGGCTTTGAAGAAGATTCCTAATTCCACCTTGGTCAGCGAGAACAATTGTGCACAGTGGAGACATACGATTTCCATGGCTGGTATTGTTCATTAGCCGTGAAGAAATCAACTTATGAGAACGCCCAGTCGAGTTGTATGGAGATTGAGGGATTGATTCAGGACATTGGGATGAAGATCCTTGCCTCGATTGAGGAATTATTGGGTGTTGATGTTAGTGATGCTAGTGATTTACACTTAGCCGAATTAAGAGACAAGATGAAGTTTATGTATTTTTGCCAGTTGGACTCTTTGAAGAAGAGTCAGATGGATGACTTGGTGTCTTTGTTGATTCATGTTCATAGTTCGTAGAAGCTTATGCCAGATTGGGAGAACACTTTGGATGCTTCCTCGGATTCACTGGACGTGATTGATTTACAACAGGATACCTTGCCTAGCATTTCCATGGAGTTAGATTCGGTATTAGCTAGATTCTTGGAGTATGCTAGGAGAGAGAGAGAGAGATGCAAGGAGGAATCTTCTAGAAGATTCCCTATTTGATGATTAGGTATCCTTTTATTGGGCCATATGTTGGTGGCTCCATTTTTTATGTAAACCCTAATTAGGGCAATTCTAGGGTTTTGCTGGCATGATCTTGGTCGTTGATCTTGGATCAATCTTCGCCATCCATTTTGTAAGAGATTCTATATATATCTCCTTGTCTCTCATTTGTAAGGGAGAGTTTTTGTAGAATTGTTGGTATATGCTGCAGCTATTTGAATCAAAATCATTGTTCAATTGTTGGTGATTTTGCTCTTCAAGTGTTGTATTTGCATTCATGGTTCTCAATTCCTCCAAGTTAGATTAGAATTTATTTTCATGTATGTTAGATTGAGTGAAAGATTTGTTGAACATATTTTTTTGTGGAATCCTTAATCCATACCACTAGCCTCTTGCCGCTGGTAAGTGCGCCTTGTGTGGTCAACTGGAAATTTGAGTAAGCTTAACTTCAACTATTTACATGTCCCTGACAAACATCAACTTGGATGGTGTCAACGTTTGATGGTGATAGTCTGAAAATCCTTAAGTATATCTTAGACGATTGCACTAAGCTTGTGTCAATACCTGTTTGTGAGACCTTGCCTAGTTTGATTCCACTAAACTTGTTCATCATTTCCTACATTCCTAGGCTTAGAATAGATTTCCTGAACCCTATTCCTTTTGCCCATTTTTTTAGTAAGAAGTAAATCCAAAGCCATATTGATAAATCTTAAGTTGTCAGCACACTTATTCCACATCTCCATGATTGAAGAAGGTAATCCAAACATTTGTGTAAGTCCCCAAGTGAACACAACAATTCACATCGACCATTGAATTACCTACTCGTCAAGACCTGACATGTAGAAACTTTGGAATCATTTTAGTTGATCTCATTCTTAGCATCTGAGGTGATTTTGTTCAAGAGAGGGTAAATTATCTTGGTAATTTATTCTATATTGCTATGTGTGTAAAACACACATCAACAGGTGGGTATGTTGAGAAAGGAAACTAAGGCATACTTAGATAAGGGATGGCTGCTGTATTATCATGGATGGGTAGACCAATATTAAACATTGACCACTCATCAATATCATTGTCACATGCTTAGCTGACTTGTATTTTATTAGAGCTATTGATTGTTTAGGGAAGAGGAAGGATGCAAACTTCTAGTTTTAGATTTTGAAGGATGCCATAGAGGAATTTGGAGCCTCTCATGTTGTACAAAAGGTGACCAATTTAGTTCATGTAAGGTAGTTGGCATAATGATGTATGGTGCTGTGTTTATGCATTGAAAAACAGATTGAGAGACAAGAGGAAGAAGATTGGGTGAAGACAATTGTGGCAAAGGTTAGACATATAGATGTTCATTTGCAACCATCACACCTCATTTGTTTTGTTTGAGACTTTTTAAAGGAATTCCTCAAGCCCTTGGATTATATATATGATAGTTGCTTTAATTTGTTAGAGAGGATGGTTAAGGTGTAGTAGTTTGTACAATTAATGGTGGTTAATTCAAAGTGGGTTACATGGCCAAAGGCAAGCACACTTAAAGAGAAAAGTGTGAAATATAAGATCCTCAACAATGATTTGTGGTCCTATTGATGTGTATTTTGTACACGACCAAACACAGAATAAAATACCCAGAGGTATCTTATCCTCTCTTGAATAAAGTCTCTGAATGCTGAAGATGTCGCCAAAAAGGATCAATCGGGATGACTTCAAGGTTCTGCTTTGTAGGATCTCTACTTGTGGATAAACTCTTTGTGGTATGATGTGATTTTGCTGGAATCACAAGGGGACTTACACTTGATGACTAAACGTCTGATTTGCTTTGAATATTGCTGGAACACAGGATTTCACTAGTCTAGATTTTGAAAAAAAAAAGGAAAAGGACGAGGGCGAGGAAAGGATCTAATTCTAACACTAAGAATGTAGGAGCAATGAATGATCTTTGGTGAAATTCTAACTAAGTCTTGTTTTGACATCCCAGGACCATCTCCACAAGGTTAGTGCGATCTTCAGAGGAAAGCTTTATGATGTTCAAATCATCACTACAGGCATAGACACCATCAATTTGATGCATGTCAATGAAGAAGTGACAATTGAAGTTAAGCTTAAGCTGAACGATTCCAGTTGACTACACAAGGCAAGTCTGCAATCAACAAATTGCTAGTAGTATGGATATACGAATTTCATGATCAATCAAACACATTTCTTCCACTCATCTAATAACATGAAATCAAATTTGAGAAGTATAGAGACCATGCAAATTGTTGAATCGACCCATAGATTTCACCATTTCTTCAATGAAGTTTTACAAGTCTTTTACAACATCTTGGCAACAATCTTTGCCTTCTCTTTCTATTCTACTCTAATTGCTATTCTATCAATTGACTATTCACTATTAGCTAACTATTCACCTACTATCCACTATTGACTAACTATTGTTGACTCCTATTCACTAACTATTTTCCCACTATTTCTCCACTATTCCCTAACTACTTTCCATTAGCCTTTACAAATGAAGAGCCGGGGCTTATATAGTGCCCTTAATACAATTCAATGGCTAAGATCAATTTGAGATCAATGGCCAAGATTCTACAATGAAAACCCTAATTAGGGTTTGTTACAACAAACTCAATTCTGACCAATGAAATAATTGTATTAATTGGACACATGTCTTCTCTGGAATATTCGACCAATGGATAGTTGGGGTAGGTACATCGAAGTTTGTGCCACCTTTAATGAGTCAGGTACATTGAATCTGGACATGCTGAGGTGGACCAACCCGACTGGAGGAGTGATGACTAGGATGCCACCTTGTCTAACACTTGGTTGATTCTTAATTTGGTGATGCTTTCCTTCAAATGCTGGACTCGAAGATAGATGGAGAAGGTCGTCCTTAATGATGCTAGACTAGAGGAGATCGTCCTTGTCCTGACTTGATCTTCTTTGATGAGGGTCCGCCAAGTAGTTGATCTTTTGACTCCGGGGTCGCCATTTGGTGCCTACACAAAAGATTAAAGTTAGTCTTTGAGCATCAAACCTTAAAGCATAGAATTTAGGACCTTCCAAGAGAATGATTTAAGATATTAATTTGAAAAAGACATGATAAATCAAGAATTATACATTTTCAAATTAATAATGAATGGAAATTGGATTTTCAAGACTTAGACTTTACAAAATTGCTATGAAATCACAATAAGTCTTGAACAAGAACTTCAAAAAAAATGATTCTTCATACCTCCTCCTTGAATGCTTAACTATGAACCTTGAAAAAATGGAAGAAAGAAACTCAAAATTTGCTGGAAAAATAATGAATTTCTGGCCTTCTTTTGGATGAAATATGCCTCAATTAGCCTTTTCGCCTTCCACTAGCCCCCAACCACTCAACAATTTCTGGAAATTAGCCTCCAATCTTAGCAAGAAATTCGCTCAAATCTGCCAGAATTTGCTCCTCCAATCTGCTCTTCAAATTCGCATGAGAGGAATAATGAATGAATGATTTGAAAATGCTACAACACTCCTCTCTTATATAGGGCGCTCACCCTAATCAACCATGAGGCCGACCTATCAAATAAACAAAAATAAAATAAAATCCCTTTTAGAAGGAGGCCGACTTGCTTGTAAAAGGAAAGAAATGAATTTTGAGCGCTCACCTTGATTTTTAAAAATTTTAAAATTAATTTTAAAACTTGAAAGGTGTTCTTTTTCATTTGTTTTGAGGCTTAAAATTAATTGATTCAATGGTAAAGGCCTTAATTCATGTGAATTTCATTTAACTTGTTGAATTTGGCAAATTTAGAGAAAATTTGGGAATATTAAGTCTTGATTGAGGCTTAATGAAGCTTCCTAATGATTTCGCATTGGACCCCCTGGAAGGGTCAGGAGCGAATTTTGAGTTTTAGGCATATTCCTTCATGCTTTTAACTTCAAATCACTTCTAAGGCAAAGAACATCATGCCTCTCTCCCATCCAAATCATGAATAGCAAGATTTTGTCTTAAATTTGCAAGAAAGAGGGAGAATTTAGAAATTTCGCCCTGGACCCTCTAGAAGGGTCAGGAGCGAATTTCTTCCTTGGCTTCAAAACTTGCATTCATGGCAATCCAAACATCGTTTTAAACCCATGCCTAGGCTTAGCTTTGCTCAAACTTTGGAGGAAAAGATAGGTTTTAGGATTTTCGCCTTGAACCCTCTGGAAGGGTCAGGAGCGAATTTCCTTTTCTAGGCTTGGTTGCTTCTTCTTGACTATCCCAATTATCTTCAAAGGACAAAAGATACTTCCTCACATTCATTCAAACCATAAAAAACCAAAAATTGTTTTGAGCTTGCAAGAAAAAGGTGATTTTTAGGAATTTCACTCTAGACCCTCTGGAAGGGTCAGGAGCGAAATTCACATTTGGGCTCAATTCTTCCACCTTTTGATAATTTTTTTCCAACCTTAACATATTCTCAGGGGCAATTCCTTCTGTGTTTCATCTTATCCCTCACTTGGTTTAGCCAAGTTTGATAGCAAAAAGGTGTTTTTTGAGAAAATTTGCTCTGGGCCCTCTTGAAGGGTCAGGAGCGATTTTCACTATTTTGACCAAAATCCTTCATTTTTTCACCTTGAAGCTTCTTTGCTAAGTATTATTTCACCTTCCACTGTGCTAGGAATAAAGTCTCATGTCCAAGGAAGGCCAAAAATGTGACTGAGAGGAATTTCGCTCTGGACCCTCTGGAAGGGTCAGGAGCGAAATTGCCTTGTCCAAAATTCTTCATTTTGCATGCTTCCAACTCTTCAAATGTATCAAATGATGTCCAATCTTCATTCCAAGAGACCGTGCACATAAAAAGTTAGCCAAAATTAGTGAAAAATAAGCTCAAATAAGATTTTCGCTCTGGACCCTCTGGAAGGGTCAGGAGCGAAATCTTCATTCCAGGCCAAATTGCTCAATCTTCAAGTTTAAAACCATCTCACAAGGCAAAGTTAGATCATTTTCCAAGTTAGGAACAAGGTTTCAAGCTCAAACAAGGTGGCAAATGAAGTATATGATGAATTTCGCTCTGGACCCTTTGGAAGGGTCAGGAGCGAAATTCCTCTTCCAGGCTAGAATCCATCATTTTTCAAGGTTTTCAAACATTTCCAAAGTCCAAACATGTCCACTTTTCCCTTCAAAATGCCTTGCAAATCAAAATTTGGTCAAATAAGGCAAGAAATGAATTCTAGGTTGATTTTCGCTCTAGACCCTTTGGAAGGGTCAGGAGCGAAAATCACTTTTCTTGGCTAAAATCCTGACTTCATTTTCACATTTTTCCATCCAAACAAGTGTTTTCCCCTCAAAGATGCCTGGGAACGAGTTGGTTCTAAGTTTGTGTCAAACTAGAATGTCTTATGGAGATTTTTGCTCTGGACCCTTTGGAAGGGTCAGAAGCGAAATTCGCTTTGGACCCTCTGGAAGGGTCAGGAGCAATATTTGACATTTTTAGACTCTCCGTCAGGATAATTTTATGGAATATAACATTTCTTTCTTATACTTTAAGTTATATTCCATATATACTTTCAGGATGTGTGAGAGTGGTTTCAGACCTCCAGGAGTTATATTGCAAAATCTAGTTTTTGGAGGATTCTTCAATTTTCCAGACTTAGTCAAATTTCAGGATCAGGACATTCTAGACTTAGCCAAATTTCAGGATCAGGACATTCCAGACTTCATCACTCACCAACTTGACCTAACTCAAGCAGAACCTGCTAAGAAGGTGATCCCCCTGGCGACACTGAAAGTTAAAGGCTAACAGACAAAACCCTAAAAGACCTAGAAAACAAACCCTAGAAAGCAAAAAGCAGGGGTCCCCATTTGCAATGGGGCGATGTGTGAATACGTCACAACAGGTCCATAATGCGGGAAGAAATTGCTGATTTTATCATTAAATTTTCAAAAAGAATTTATTATTGTTTCTAACTTAGTAAATTATTTAATTTTATAGTAGCATGCAATCTTTATCACTTGAGTTTTAATCTTTTTTGAAAATTTAAATTTTTGTAACATGTTTTCTCTTGGAGATATGTTTGCTCCTTCATCTTACTTGTGCAAGTCATAAGATTATACTGATATAGACTCTCCTAACCTTGGAGAAATTTATGACACATTTGATAGTATACCTAGATAGATGAAGCAAGGCATTCATAGCAGGCATTCTACTTAGGGATTTTATGAGGAGCATATAAGATCCATTGCGATGTAGCAACGAAACATTATGAACACCTTGCTTCATATGATATAGCCTATGCCCTAATCTCAAATGGTATGTAATTAGGCTTGGGAGAGTGCCTCTATCTCATGATAATGAGGTGAAAGAAGGGATCATGAAGGTCCTTTAGAATATGTATAATAATAAAGAGTCATCTATACTTCACATATAGTGGCTAGCCTTTGTCAAACTCTATGGTCCAACCTTCAACAAATTAGAGGCAAGGACAAATAGAGCTAAATTTTTGGATGGCGGATGTGGTATGGCAAGGATGCACTATTTGCCACTCTCCTCCTTTCAAAGGTTATCAATTCCTCTAATGTGGAGAGGAATTGGAACACATACAACTTCATTCATATAGTTAAGAGGAACAAGCTTACCTCTAGATGGTTAGAGAAGTTGGTGACCATGAGAAGTCATTCAAATTGAAAACTTAGGTCCCCTATGAGATTCTTCTAGCTTAAATAGTTATAATTCCTTTTGAAGCCATTGCTATGATGTGTCGCTTAAGATTTTTGAAAAAAAATGAGCAGACGGAGGCAAATCAATGGCCCAAGGTTGTCTTTAAAGATGTCTTGAGCAAAAGAAAGAAGTCATGGATGAAGCAAAATAACAAGTGGATGGGAAAATGACACATTTCTCTTCTTAGCAAAGAAATAAAAGCATTTGTTTTAGATAAGTTTCACAAGTTTATGTGGGAAAGGCATTAGGGACAAAGAGGAATTATTACCTCGAGGAATTGCCTTTTAGGGGATTCGAATAGGACCTAGACTAGGTTCAAATCAAACCCAAATCCAAGAGTTTAGCAAAACAAACTGATAATAGAGATTGCACCTAGTAAGTAATATCTTTTAGCTTGTTTAATAGAATAGATGTTCATCTAATGTAATGAATGACTTATTATATTTGTTGGTTGGTTGCATTGGAAGTATCTTTACCATCATAAATGCTGGTTGGTTTATATTGACTTGCTAATCACAATTGTATCACTTATTGATATTAGAATTGTATATCATTGCCCACATAAGGTTAGTGTTTCCATTATTGATTCTAGCTTTTCAAGAACTTTTGGAAACTAAAATTGTTTTAATTTTTCTTGATTTTTGAGTTGAATCCTATTTTTAGCAAAACATGTTTCTTTTGGCTCATGATGATGCCATGTTGGATAAGGTCCATGGCTGAAACAATATTTTGTTTTCAATAAAGTTATCTTGTTAGGTATGATTAAGTTATTAGTTAGGTTGAAAATTGTTGTTAGGTAGTGATGTGTTTTTTAGGACACCTCGAACATAGAATAAAATACCAAGTATTCTATCCTCTCTTGAACAAAGAAACCTCATATGCTAAGGAATATAATCAAATGAGGCAACTCCAAGGTTTACAATGCGAACAATCGACTTTAAGTTTAGGATAGACCTAGCGTATGATATGATATGCCAGAAATCACAAAGGGACATATGCTTACGAACACAGCTGGAATGTGGAACTAACATAACGTGCTTTGAAATGAAAGACAAAAGGGAAGGGTTAAGAGATTTAATTTAATCCTAAGAACGTAGGACATGATTGCTGCCTCGAGGAAACCAAACCAAGCTTTGCTTCGACATGAGGAAGCAACTGCACAAAGATGGTGCAATCTCCTAAGGATAAACGAATGATTATCATATCACCTATGCACATTGACGTCATGAGCATAAAGTAATTGAAATTAAGCTTTTAGATAAGTTCAATCTAATTGTTGGTGTTTCCAACTGATGGCTCCAAGAATCCTCTATGAGTAGCCAATCTCAATCTTCAAGGAGTTGGATCAATGGACCAATTGACATAATAGTAACTAGTGATAAGGAACTAGTCACTTTCTCTACACTTTAGGCTTTGTTGGACCTAGGTAGGTATCCCTTCAATAGTACTCTTATGATGATTTCAATCTCCTTTACTACTACTACAGATATATTCTCAACCTATTGAGTGAATCAGAAAACCTTTAAACTTACTAGATATGGCTTTTATCCTTTGCATAGATATGGCTTTTATCCTTTGCATATATGTTTTGAATCACTGTGAGAATCAATATTTCCTCTACTTTCAAAAACTGAAATTTACAAAATAGAAAATGAATATAAAGATTAATGAGTTTCCTTGATTTTAATTGCCATAGTTAGCAACATGATTCTATGACCAATGCCTCATCCATTGGGCTAGATGAACCATTATTACAATATAGAATATGCAAGCTCTGCAACATCTTTTGCCTAGTACAACTAATATATGATACTAGTCATACCATAAATGAATTTTCCAATTGCAACTCAGCTAATTCTGTTCTCTACTAAATCCCTTTGAATGAACAAAAGCGATTTAATTTTCTACTTTAGAAGCAACTTAGATCCACACAAATTCAGCAACACAGTGCAGAAGCAAAAACCCAAAACCCTTTATTTATTGATTTGAACAACTTAGGAGCACAAATAGAGAGAACAACTTGGAAATCATTGAAGTTGATTTCAAGATGCCATTAAAACTACAAAGTACTTTGCACATCCTTTGCAAAAAGACTGCAAATAGGTCATGAAACTGGTTATAGTACTATCTTGCAAAACTATGGACTTTCTTTGTATATTTTCACCCTTGGTGAAAAAGTTTCTCTTACAATATTCAAATAAAAGTTCTATTATGGACCTAGACACTCGACACAAGGCCTTGATTATCCTCTTATAGAAAAATTGAGGATGCAAAGCTTCGGTCCTTTTTACAATTTCAAAAAGTTAGGTAACCACCTGGCAGAAAGAGACAAAACAACTTTTCAGGCTCTCTGATAGGGACAAACATTCTCCTTCCTTGTTCCGCAGGTGGTAGCTGTTGTAGATGATCTAGAGTTCTCCTTTTCTTCCCACGAGCTCTCTTATCAAGCTAGAAGATCAGATTATCTTGCAGACCTAGTAAATACACATGGACAGAGAGCAACTTACCAATATTTACAAAAGATATGCATTAAATAGAGAAGATGAAAGTCAATATTCTCTGAAAATGTCATGAGTGAGTCACCTAATCAAAATATAATATCATCTTTCATCTATACATGTCAAGAAAGAGATAAAAAGCAAAATTTCAAAAAAGGCGGGAAAACTGGAAATTCAAAAAGTCAAAATTGTAGAAACAGAGGGAAAAGAAGATCAGAAGAGTCCAAATCCATTTTGCTTGTAGTCCTGGAGTATCCAAATGTGTTGCTGGTAATCTCCATCATCTATCTCTATTCTGGCCACCTCCATCCTTGTCATCCCACTGTCAAACCTTGATAGTGCATCCATATAGGACTCTACTTTCTTCAATATCTGCACTTCATCTGCAAAGATGTCTATCAGCATCGGATCCAAGGTTGTCTTGATTTGTGCCTTCCAATCTGATTTAGCCCTCAACACCTTTCTCCCTTCCAAACTGCTCCTTTCTTTATCAAATAAGATTGGCATATGGAATGTCACTAAACACTGGAAACTTTTGAGTTTAGCCCTTATTCTTTGTGTATAGAGCTTGTGGATGGTGAAAACTTGTTTCATCACCTTAAACTCTGACCTGAACTGTACCATGATGTCATACAAATGGGGAGGAAGGGGCTTAATCGGAGCAATCTCAAGTACTGCAATTACCTTGCTCATATGAGACAGAGAGTAGGCAAGGAACCTTTGCCATTTCAAGTGCTCTTCAATGGACCCTAACAACTCTCTATGCTCATCCCAAGCTGCATCTGCATGATCCAAGATTGTGTTAAACTTTCACTCAAGCAAAGATTGAGTCATCTCTGTAATACCTTTTTTTGCATCCTTGAAGTATCCATCTTCAACCTATGAATCTCATTGTTCATCCTTGACATTTCTATCCTAGCCTGAGCTAGGTCCCTTCTTAGTCCAATTTCTTCCTTAGATGAATACTCTTGCAAGGTAGTGTTGACGTGTATTTTGTACACTATCAAACACAGAATAAAATACCTAAAGGTACCTTATCCTCTCTTGAATAAAGTCTCCGAATGCTGAAGATGTCGTGAAAAGGATCAATCAGGATGACTTCAAGGTTCTTTTCTGTAGGATCTCTACGTGTGGATAAGCTCTCTGTGGTATGATGTGATTTGCTGGAATCACAAGGGGACTTACACTTGTTGACCTAAACGTCTGATTTGCTTTGAATATTGCTGGAACACAGGTTTTTACTAGCTTTGATTTGAAAAAAAAGGAAAAAAGATGAGGGCGAGGAAAGGATCTAATCCTAACACTAAGAATGTAAGAGCAATGAATGATCTTTGATGAAATTCTAACTAAGTCTTGTTTTGACATCCCAGGACCATCTCCAAAGGTTAGTGCGATCTTCAAAGGAAAGCTTTATGATGTTCAAATCATCACTGCAGGCATAGACACCATTAGGCTGATGCATATCAATGAAGAAGCAACAATTGAAGTTAAGCTTAAGTTGAATGATTCCAGTTGACTACACAAGGCAAGTCTGCAATCAACAAACTGCTAGTAGTATGGATATACGAATTTCACCATTGTTTGCCCTCTCGGGTAAACGGTTAAATGCAAAAAGTAAATGCATAGAACATAATGGAAATATATTAAATAACCAGCCTCTACATTAATTCCACAGTCCATGTACAATAAGTGCTTATAACATTACATCTGACACGACTAACATGATCCTCTCGAAGAAAAGGTACACAATATATAATGCCCGAAGGGGTGCGATACAACCGTCGCAACTCCAACTACCTACCCGTCGGCTAACTAACTGACCGCCGTAACTCATTATTACCGACGACAACATAACATAATGATTATTCCCGGCAACATCATCCCCCCCAAGAAAAGAAGTCGACTCCGACGACTTAATACAAAATAGAGATGAACGGCAAGAACTACTGACGCCAATCGGGCCCGGATCTTATACACTTGCTGCGTCCTCGCCTGAAAACCCTTGTCTGCTACCATCCGATGCTCAAGTGCGGAATTCACCAATATTCCTTCCTTTGCCATCACAGTCCTCTTGTGCCTAACCCAAACTTGTCTGCAAAACACGTTTTTCAGTCTCAGCTTCCACCAACTGCTACTCAATTGATACTGTCTCCCTAGCCAATTTGTCCTCGATAGCCACCAGTGCTGCTCTCCCGGCATCCAACTCCTGGGTACGCTGAACTAAGTCTCACGCGACTATTGCCTCCAACTTGGTGGTCAGCTCCTCCCGAGCCCTCTGTGCATCCACCAAGGCAACCTCACGTCCAGCCGAGACATACTCCAAGTTCTTCAAAGCGTACCAGTCATGCCTGGAGGTGGCCACAATCCACTGGCACAAATGCTAGGAGACACCTCAAATCCTCCATCACACTCCCCAAAGGCCAAAAACTGAACTGAATAACTCCCTAGTGTCATACAACTGCGCGGACCTGCAATGCCTTCCCTCAAACTCTGTTCCCAACCTCCAAATCCGTCTCCCTCTACGGCTTATGGCTTCCCCACCAATGCTTAGCTGCAGGCTTTTTTCTCACAGTACGGACAACCACAACACTTCCCGTGGTCTTCTGTAGCTCAAAATAAACTGGGGGTTTGGGGGCAACGCCCCCAGCGGGGTCGAGGGGCAGCGCCCCTCACGGGGTCTGGGGGCAGCGTCCCAGGTGCGCTCCCTGTCGCAATACAGTGCGGGGTCAAGGGGCAGCGCCCCCGCCGCCAACACCAATTTACAACCCTCAGAACCATACGAAAGTCCATGGCGCACTGCATTTCTGTGATATTTTAAGATGCCAAAAACCCTTCTTTTCCACTCTGAATTTCCAGTGTAATGTCCTCGATGGCACCCCGGCCATACAACCTCCCTGTACGGTCAACAACAGCATTGGCACCTCCGATCGTGCGGCCACCTTCCCGTGCCGCCTACACCCCTCCACCGTACAGACACACCTCCAGCATACTGACAACATGCTCAACTGTGCACACCGTACGGTCCTCCTTCCGCACGCCTGTTGATGTGTATTTTGTACACAATCAAACACAAAATAAAATACCCAAGGGTACCTTATCCTCTCTTGAATAAAGCCTCTGATTGCTGAAGATGTCGCAAAAAAGGATCAATCAGGATGACTCCAAGGTTCTTTGATGTAGGGTCTCTACGTGTGGATAAGCACCAGTGGTCGTTGTGAATGCTGTTTGATTGTGTACAAAATACACGTCAACAGAATTGGCGCTAGAAGGAGGGCTAATGAACTTCCGTTAAGGAAATAGTACTATCCAGAAAATTTACCAAAAAAAAGAGAATACATTTCAAGTATGATCATGAATCACGATGGTGTTGCCACATGAAGGATTGAATCAAGTAGTGCAACCTAATTTGGAGATAGGCAACATTCAAGAAGATATTGTTTCGGGATTGAATCACCTAGCGTGGAACGTAAGGAGAAGTGAAGCTGAGTACAACAGAGTGAGAATCATCTTGGAACAAGAGGAAGATAGGGCTGAAGAACACCGAAGGGTTGTCGCTAGAGGGCTTCGCAATCAAAGGAACCTACAATAATCTCCGCAAGACAAAACTTCACGCTGGATCGCATTGGCTCTTTCTCGCCCGAGAAACATCAAAGAATATTGAGGTCGACACCAGGCGTCAAAGATCTAGGCGAGCTTCAGTTTACTTCAAGATCAAAGCGAGTCAAAATAGAAGATACTCCCAAAGAATTTGAACTAAGATTAGAGGAATCTCCTGAGTCATCACAAGCTCCGTCTCTTCAAGAACAGGTACAAGCAGCAATTCAAGCGAGTATCCAGGCGATTTCTCAACCGACAAGCCAAGCCAGTTCATCAAGTCTCTTGTCAAGCTTTCAAACGCCGAGAAGCACAATGGCACACAATGCTCCTCCTCCTCCTCCTCCTGCTCATGCACTTAATGGCGCTACTTGGCTAATCAACAATCCATCACCATTGGAATTTGCAGTTTATCATGATATGCCAAAGAATCCAGAGCACTTTTGTTCCAAATTCAATGTCAGTGATTTCAATCGTACAGTAGAGGATCATATCAAGATGTTCGAGGATCATCTTCGTAACAGACAAATCGAATATGGAGATGTAGCATGTAGGCTTTTTCCCTACTCATTGGGAGAAGAGGCGTACTTCTGGTTCATTCATTTGCCTATAGGGTCAATCAGGACCTGGGACGCAATGAAGGATGCATTTATAGCTAAGTTTGGTATACCAACCACGCCGGCCGAGCTGTATAGAAAATTTGTTGAAATCCGAAGGAGAGAACATGAACCAATCACCTCTTTCAACAATAGGTTTCACCGCGCATACACGATGGTACGACATCCCTACCTCATTGCTGACCCAAGAGAAATCTATTATGGAGCCCTAGATCATCTTACCGCCATGTTCGTAAGGACACATCCTATACCAAATGATCTAAACGCAGCATATGCAAAAGCTATTGAAGTCAGTAAGCACATGGGACAGAATATTACTGGACCGCTACTACATATGGGACCTGTCGCAACACCAAATCAAATGCAAGCAATTAGTATGGCACTGGCCAACCAGACCCCAGTTATGAATCCCATTCCACAAGCAACATATCCTAGTGTACAGCCGACAAACCAGTTGGTGCCTCATCCCGGAGTTCCACTTTCACAAGCACCACCAGCACAGCCTGTGTACCTGCAAAACGCAACAAACTCATCAAGAACGCAGGAAGAGAAGGATGAAATGAAAGAATTGATCAAACAAGTCAAGAAGCTGTCAATCGAAGTAACTCATCTAAGAAACCAGAATAATCAACTCCAAAACATGCAGAGGGTCAGCCACGGCCAACATACAAACAAACAAAATTTCCAAGGAAATAATAGTCAAGGTTTCAGGAACAATTATCAGGGAAATAACAACCAGGGCTTTCAGAGGAGGCCATGGAATACTGCTCCTAATAATGGAAACATAGTGACGCCGCTGGATAACCCATCAAATTCCCAGAATCAAGAAAGTCATCCTACCAGTAAAGTGTTTTTAGCAGAAGCAGCCTTGTCCAGTTGGTGTAGACTTCACAATACAAACCAGCATTCTGAGTTGCAGTGTCCTGAATTCAAAATCGCAACCGACATATTCTAGCAAGAGATGCGTAGCAACGATCCGCTCGAAAATCCGCCCACGACTGGATACGAAATGGTCCCAACTACACGGTATGATCAAGCCATGATTGTGGAAAGCTACAGATATTCACAAGAAGAAAATAATCAAACTCAAAATGGGAGATTCCCGCCAGAATCCGCTAATGGACCAATGGTACCTCCAGGTTCCCAGTTCCCACCTACATCTGCAAATGGACCTGTTGAAGACTCAGAGTATTATTTTCCACCCTTGAACAACAGTGTCCTAGTTGAAGGGATAAAGGAGGTATTCCACCAGTCCTCAGGAGGCGTGAATCAAAGGGTATATCATAGAAATCAGAGAAATCAAGAACCCCTAACTACATCGATTCCTCCAAACAATTTCTCTACTCCTCCAGATCCACAGGCCAGCAATAACCCAGAGTATCCTCAGCATACGCGAGAATATAGGCAAAAGAATATTACACCTCCCATGGGCAATGAAATGAAAAGATTGGCCACGTTGGTGTTGGAAGAACTCAAGAGAGTTAAAGTTAGCTTACCACTCTATGAGCTACTCAAGGTCTCAGAAATTAAAGATGCTGTGATTAATAGCTTAAGTGAGTCAAGCACACTAATGTCGAATGTTCAGAACTTGACCAACAAAGCTCAAGCTACCATCAATATGACCCAAGAGGAAGCCGATAACAAAGAGCAGTCTGAACAAAACGAATGCATGGTCCAGACCATAGCCTTCCCAACCAAAAAGGAAGATATGTTGGAAGGCAAGATATTACTCAAAAGGGGCGAGGCTAAGAATACTCAACCTGCCATCAAAGAAAGTCTCACCACTAGTCAGAATCTTCCAGGAAAGGAGGTTGCCGTTAAGAAAGATGTGGCCAAGAATGAGAAATCTCCAAACAAGACCGATCACTCAAAAGAGGAGGGCCTAGTAAAGAATGACAATCCGAAGGTCAATGAAGTAGAACATCAAAAACACAGTAGGGATTCCTCAGTCCTTTCCCAAGGAAAAGATGAACCGGCCCCGTTCCTACTATCAGTCAGAATTTTTGGGAAATTACTACATAATTGCCTTTATGATTCAGGAGCTTCCAGTAATGTGATGCCCTTAGCTGTCTGTCAGAGACTAGGAATAACTCTTGCTCCGACCAAAAGAAAAGTCACTCAGCTAGACAAGACAGAAGTTCCAGTCATGGGGGAATTGAACAATATCCACATGCAATTGGCTGCGGATCCAAGGGTTCAAAATTTCATAGACATATCAGTCGTGGATATTCCTGATTCATATGGGATGCTTCTAAGTAGAGATTGGTCATGAAAATTGAATGGGTATGTGTCAACTGACTTTGCACATATGTGGTTACCATGGAGAGGAGTCCCAAATCAGATCAAGATTGACAGCACTCCAAGATTGAGACTTATGATAACCGAGTATGGGGAAGACAATGAGGTCTTGTTCTTAGAATCAGATTTAGGGACATACAAACCTAAAATAGGAGAGGTCCTGATGATACAAAACCTGCAAGACAAAGATGGTCAACAAGAGGTGATGGAATCTACAGAAATTGTTGTGGAAAGTGACCAAGGGTCCGACCAAGAAGATGACGGAATGTTTGAAAATTTCAGAAAGTTCGTACATAGAAACGTACAACAAAGTATGCAACTTGGTAACTTGGCATCCGTTCGAGATCTACTCCTTCCTAACTGGTGTAGGATACATAATGCCGTCCATTCAGAACTATCCTGTGCTTTGTGCCAGACTGCATTAGAGCAAGTATACAAAAGAGTCCCACAGACATTGATTGTGGAAGAAATGGAACATTCAGAAGATGAAAGCTCCTCGGAAGACGAGATTCTATCTAACACATCAATCGAAAGCCAGGAGGACCGAGGAACCGAAGGCCAAGAAAATGTAATATGGACACTAAGGTTCGATGGATCTAAGTCCAAACAAGGATCCGGAGCAGGCTACGAATTAATTAGCCCAACAGGGGAGACTTATCTTGCCGCTCATAGATTACAATTTCCTTGCACCAACAATGTAGCAGAATATGAATCCTTGATTCATGGGTTATTGCTAGCTATCAGAAAGAAAGCAAAAATACTGCAAGTGTATGGAGATTCAGAAATAGCTATAAGGCAAATCAGGAGACAGTACGTCTGCCATGACAAAAGGTTGACCAGATACCGAAATCGAGTTTGGGACCTCATCGAGAGTTTCGAGGCCTTCAACATCAAATCTATATACAGGCATCAGAATCAAGTGGCTAATTCCCTTGCACAGGCCGCCAGTTCTTTGATACCGTTAGCAATGGAAGGATTAAAGAAGTTCACGGGAGAATTAACATCAGTACCTTCAATCCCGGATAACATCACCAATTTTCAAGTTTTCGAAGATGACAAGCACATACTGGATTTCTTGACCAACACAGATGTCTTCGTAGCTCAAATCATTGACGAAGAAGAAGCCGAGGGAGCAGAATTGGATGTTGAAGGAGTTTTGAATTTGAAGACAAACACTATTCCAAAAGGTATGGTGGAATTAGAAAGAATTTTTGATCCCGACAAATTGAAAGAAATGAAAAACCACATGGAAGGAAACATGTGCGACACAATCAACGTAGGTGATGACATACAAGTTAAGAATGTATTCATTGGAAAGACCTGCACCGCACCAGAAAGAAATGGAATCCTGAAAAATATGAGAGATTTCCCAGATGTCATCGCATGGAGTTATGAAGATCTCAAGACTTATGACACTGCAATTATCACTCATACCATCCCCTTGAAGCCAGGAAGCAAACCATTTAGGCAGAGACAAAGACCGGTTAATCCTTTATTGGAACCCTTGATATATCAAGAAGTTAAGAAGCTGCTCTCAGCCAAAATCATCTTCCCGGTAAGGCATTCGACGTGGGTCGCCAACCTGGTTCCTGTCAGAAAGAAGAGTGGAGAGATCAGATTATGTGTTGATTTCAGAAATCTCAACCGAGCTTCGGAAAAGGACAATTATCCGCTACCATCGCTAGATGAAGTGTTGCAGATTGTCAATGGATCGCAGATGATGTCTTTTCTGGATGGATATTCAGGTTATAATCAAGTTTTGGTCGAGCCTGAAGATCGACTGAAGACCGCTTTTACTACCAAGTGGGGAACATTTGCATACAAAAGAATGCTTTTTGGACTTATCAATGCCGGGGCCACATTCCAGAGGGCCATGGATATCACCTTTAGAGATTTAATTGGAAAGTGCATTATTATATATATGGACGACATCACAGTTTTCTCTAGAAAAAGAGAAGATCATGTGGATGACTTAAGAAGAGTCTTCCAAAGGTGCAGAAGATATGGGGTATCTCTCAACCCGAAGAAATGCATATTTGGGGTAACAGAAGGAAAGCTTTTAGGACATGTCATTTCAGAAAGAGGAATCTCCATCGATCCTGAAAGAGTAAAAGCTATATCCACTATCAATTTGCCCGCTAGTAAGAAAGAACTCAAATCATTCTTCAGCAAGATCAACTTTGTCAGAAAATTTATCACTGGATTTGCTGAGATAGTCAAACCTTTGAATGAAATGCTGAAGAAGGATGCAAAGATTGAATGGTCGCCACAAGCCAAGAGGGCATTCAAGGAGATAAAGACGGCAATCGCAGAAGCACCAGTATTGATCAGTCCTGATTACCTCAAGCCCTTCTACCTGTATTCCTTCGCTTCTGACTACACTTGTGCCGCTATTCTCACCCAAAGAAGTGAAGAAAGAGACGAGAATCCAATTGCATTCATGAGCACCCCACTGAAAGATGCAGAACTCAGATATCCCAACATTGAAAAACAAGCATACGCACTGGTCAAGGCCGTTAAAAAATTTAGACATTACCTCTTAAGAGCCAAAATTTATGCAATAGTACCAGATGCAGCAGTCAAAACTCTTCTCATGCAGAATGAACTAGGAGAAAGAAGGGGCAAGTGGGTCGCCATTATCCAAGAGTTCGATATTGAAATACAGCCTATGAAACTTGTTCGGGGACAAGCTTTGGCACAGACATTGGCAATTGACAGACCCGGATTAATCCAACAAATTTATGAATTAGAGGATGTCACCCCTAATGAATGGTATAAAGAAATTGTGACATACCTACTCAACAACAATTGCCCTGCCCGCATGACACCTACACAGAAAAGAGCATTAAGAATAAAGTGTCAACATTATATGCTTCAAGGATCCGTTCTATATCGCAGGAATCACGAGGGGATATATCTAAGATGTGTTGGCAAAGAAGAGGCCAAACAAATAATTGAACATTTTCATTCCAAGTTTGGGACCGGACATGGGGCCAACCTCGCTACAGCTCATCAGATCCTGAGAGCAGGATATTACTGGCCTACACTTTTCAAAGACACATTTAATCATATCAGGACTTGCCACACATGCCAAGTCGCAGCTTTTAGAGAAAGAAATCCTGCCATGCCACTAAACCCAGTGATCGAAGCAAGACCATTTGCCAAATGGGGAATGGATTTTATTGGTGTCATCAACCCCGCGTCTTCGGCACAACACAGGTATATCATCACTGCTACTGATTATTGTACCAGATGGTCAGAGGCACAAGCGCTCAGGGTATGTACTACCGAAGCCGTAATTAAATTTCTGGAAGAGAACATTATCACGAGGTTTGGATGTCCTTATGCATTGGTTTGCGACAATGGCTCTGCCTTCACATCATTGAGATTTTCAAATTGGGCTTTTGAGTATGGAATAACCCTCAAATTTTCATCAAATTATTATCCTCAGGGTAATGGGTTAGCTGAGTCGACAAATAAGAACCTACTCAGTGTTATCAGGAAGCTACTAGAAAGAAACCCGAGAGAATGGCATACCCAATTGAGATTTGCCCTCTGGGCAGACAGAATAAGGACCAAGAACGCATTAGGAATTTCACCTTACTTTCTGGTTTATGGTCAAGACCCAGTTTTCCCCATGCAACTCAGGATCCCGACCTTGAGATTTATTCAGGAATACATGGAAGACACTGATGCAATTCAAGCTCGATTAACACAGTTAATGAATCTTGAGGAAAAGAGAGATCAAGCATTGGAAAATTTTGCAAAACATCAAGGAGTGGTGAAAAGATGGTTCGATCGGCAAGCTAAAGTCAAGGCGTTCCGGATCTCAGATCTTGTCTTATATTGGGATAAAGCACACGAGAAAAGGGGAGAGCATGACAAGTTTGATAAGCTTTGGAAAGGCCCTTATCAAATTTCAGAGATTTTGGGAGAAAATGCATTCAGATTGAAGACTTCAACCGGAGAAGATGTCCCATTGCCTGTCAATGGGAGGTATCTCAAACATTATTTCCAGTCTTAGGATGCAAAAGGCCTTCCCTTGTACATAGCTAGTTTAGTTTGCTTTCGTTTTTCGTTCGTCTGGTTGGTTTTTGTTTGCTTTTCGCTTTGCTTTCTGGTCTTAGTTTAGATGTCTTGTCTTAGGTTAGTTGTTTGTCCTGAGGGGTACCCATTTGAAATTGGGTGATTTTGTCATGAAGCACTCTGACTTCTCGCTAGGTTGTTGGTTGCATTTGAGCAATTATGAGGTCTTTTGGAATTACAAAGGGGTTTCTTTTGATAAAACTTTGAGTCAGGCCGTATTTGCAATGAAGCAAGATTAGCTTATTGAACTCAGATATTTTGTCCTTCAGTTATTATATCTTTTCACACTTATAATCTCCGAGTCGTTGTGGTTTCCAGGCAAAGTTGTGATCGGTGAAAAATCTAAAATCTGACTTCAGCGCCACCGCAATCCTCAAACCCTAGTGAGCTTCACTACTCACAAGCCAAAAGAATTGATGATGCAAAAAGCAGTATCCAAAAATCAAAAGAAAAGAAAATATCAAATTGGCTAAAGGGAATATACGAGTAACTCCATCGGGGCTATAGACGCCTGGCTGGCAATGGAGCAATGTTCGTGAGCTTGCGGCGATAACCTTGTCGGGACTATGGACGTCTGACCGGCAGCAAGGCTCTATCCAGGATGCTTTTGGAGTTCAGATAAACTACGTAGCTTATCACAGGGGAACCTGGAGGATCATGATTGTCTTGTTGAGGGGAATTAACTCATTTGCACACACATGGGTAACTGTGGACTTGATACTTTGTCTCAATATGAAGATCTCTTCTTGTAAGTGTTGTTTAACTCCTTGTTTTATTGAGGGAGGTTCTCTGAGTGTTCTTCAAGAAAGATTGATTCCCAAATGTTTACCAACATTTCTCAGTGGTGTCGCCAGATGTTGTGACCATTTCACACATCGCCCCATTAAAATGGGGACCCCCTCTTTTTGCTTTTGTTTTGCCTGTTCTTCTCTTTGCTTTTAGGGTTTTGAGTAAGTGAGTGAGTTGTCTGGACTAGGGTTAAGCCTTAGGGGTTTCTTTTGGATATTTTCAAGCCGAGTCCAGTCAAATTTTGAAGATTATTAAGCATCCTCCCGAAGATTGCAATTTTTGAAATAGGATGGGCCTGTCAGGAAGTCAGGTATGTCTCAGGTTAGGTCTAATTAGGATTTTGAGGCAAATTCAAGCTATGTCTAAGTGTTAGCATTTTGATGATGGAATTGTGTATTCTTGCCTAGGTAAGTTTTGATTAAAATTTTGTTGAAGGCTTGATAACTGGTTCTCGGCCTTGAAGATGACCTGATTACACTTGGTGAAGTGATTGAAGATTTAAATTGTGGATATTTTGGCTTATAAAGGTGAAATCGCTCCTGTCCCTCTCTCAGGGACCAAGGTGAAAATGTTATTTGGTGCATATTGGTTACTGACTTCCTTTAATTGTTTTGTGCAGGGTCTCCAGGGGAGGTAATTGGACGTGAATTGTAGATTTTGAGGATTTTGAAGGTTTGAAAATAATGAAATTTGAAGGATTAAGACAAATCACTCCTGTCCTCCACTAAAGGACCAGGGCGAAATGGTTTATCAAGGTCATTCTTGGCCTTGATTGGTCAAATTGAAGCATCAAGGGTACAATGAAGGATGAAATGAGCATAATGGAGCATCCAGACTTAGTTAAAAGCAATGAAAGGTTGAACTTTTTGTCTAGCAAGATGAATTCGCTCCTGTCCCTCACCAAGGGACCAAAGCGATTTTCTTTGTACACACCTTCTTGGACCTTTTCTGGATTTGGGCTCTCATTCATGGCTTGTAAAAAGATGATATCTTCCCCAGCAAAGGAAATTTGAGATGAAAAGTGAAAAGATTTGGCCTTGAGGACAAAAGGCGCTCCTGTCCCTCACTGAAGGACCAGAGCTTGAATTCCAAATTTGCATTATCCTTGCAAGATTTAAGTGATTTCGCGATTTGAAGAGGTCAAGGGAAGTATGTTTTGCCCGTTGAATATAACTTGAGTAGGCCACAAAGAAGAGAATCAACCCAAATGGCAATAGGTGCTCCTGTCCCTCTCCAAGGGACCAGAGCGATTTTCTCACAAGACAAATTTCTGGCAAAGGTAAAGCAAGTTTCATGTTTAAGATGAATGAAGGGAGGCATAATCGGTCCATTGAAGGTAATTTTGAAAGTTAGCAAAATATAAGTGAGCTCATAATTGCCAAGGCGCTCTTGTCCCTCTCCAAGGGACCAGGGCGAAAAACACATTAACAAGCCTTCCTCCCCAAATTGGGACGAATCCAGGTCAAGGCACAAGAATGGAGTTGCAAGGACCACAAAATTTGATGAAAATGGGCTAGGGCGCTCCTGTCCCTCACCAAGGGACCAGAGCGAAATCTTCAAGTATGCCTAAACACTTAACGTTTGAAATACTATTTCTTGTTTCCAGGACTCAAGATAGAATGGAGAATCATTTTTTATGCCTTGGGGGTAGTTGGAGGTTGATGTGGTCAAGAGATTGTGCAATAAACTAAAAGGCGCTCCTGTCCTTCACTGAAGGACCAAGGCGATTTTCATAAAATCAACAAATCCCCTCCAGAATCACGCCAAGACAAGGTTGTGCAAAGTGAAAAATATCTTTCGAAAGATGATGAACAAGGAATTGCCCCCAAGAATCGACAATCTTAGGCTCAAATGTAAAAATTGCTCCTGTTCTTCACTAGAGGACCAGGGCGAAAATCTTTGGAGAGTCTATTTTGCCTTGAGAAAACAAGTTGAACATGCACTGAAGGGACGAATGAAGATCATTGTTTACCCCCAAACTTGAATTGGCGATTTGAAAGACAAAGACCAAGGACAAAGGGTGAGATCGCTCCTGTCCCTCACCAAGGGACCAGGGCGAAAATGTCTTAAGGTACGCTCCTCCTGAAGAACGAATGAATTAAACTCAAAGTTCCCAATAAAAATGCCATTTTGAACGTCAAGGATGAGGAGTTGAACATGCACTGAAGGGACGAATGAAGATCATTGTTTACCCCCAAACTTGAATTGGCGATTTGAAAGACAAAGACCAAGGACAAAGGGTGAGATCGCTCCTGTCCCTCACCAAGGGACCAGGGCGAAAATGTCTTAAGGTACGCTCCTCCTGAAGAACGAATGAATTAAACTCAAGTTCCCAATAAAAATGCCATTTTGAATGTCAAGGATGAGGTTTTGAACGTAAAAATAAGAAATGCAAGGTCTAAAATGCATGGGTGCTCCTGTCCCTCTCCAAGGGACCAAAGCGATGTTATTGATATCCATTATTTTCCCCAGGCTTGAGCGCACGCTTCAAACAAATCGCATTAAATGCCAAATTCACTAAAACCTTGAAATATTTTAATTAAATTGGCATTTAATTAGGGTGCGTTGGTATTTAATAATTAATTTAAGCCTTGGAAAATCGATTTTATTATTATTAAGGCATTCGAAATTAATTAATTATTAAATTAAAAAAAAAAAACAGAGCGCTTAAGGTATCATTTTTAATATTTTTTGCTAAGTCGGCCTCTTCCTTTTTTAATTTTTATTTATTTTTGGCCTATTTTACCAAGTCGACCTATGGGAAAAGGAAGTGGTGAGCGCCTATATAACATTGGTATTTTGAACCATTTTAATCAATCATTCAATCATTCAATCATTCATTTAAGTGCGATTTGGAAAAGCAATAAATGGTGCGAAATCTGGTCTAAGTTGAAGCGAATTTTGTTGAAGGCTAGAGGTGGTGGAGTTGATAAAGGAAGCGCATTTTGAGGACTTCGATCTACCTTTTTCCTAGCGAATTTTCCTAATTTTGCATCATTTCTTAGAATTAATCCTCAAGTGGAGGTATGGCGAGATCTTCCTAGTCCAATGTTGAAATTTTGAATTTTGAATTTCAAATTGCGTAGTTAAATTTAGGAAATGATAATTAAAAGATTTATCATGAAGTTTCCTAAATTAAAAGCTTCAATCTTCCTTTCTACTCTATATGTTTAAATTGCAAAATATATTACTCATTATGAAATGTTGTGTAGGTGTCAAGATGGCGACCCCAAAGGCGGGAGCATCCACTAGTCGTCCAGCTCTCATGAAGGAAGATCAAAGGAATGAGGAATTGGAGACCAAGATCGTGTCAAAATGGAGCAACATTGGAGATACCAACTTGGGAAACTTCAGTGTGAAGAAGTTTCGAGAGGTCCCTTATATTGGAAAACCATCACCTGTCGCAAGGAGAATAATTGAAAGTGGCATCATCAAGGCGGCCGGTTTCCCTCCAGAAGTCCAGTGCCATGAGCTGATGATCGAGTGCGCCCGCCATTATGACCCACAATCAAGATCGATCGTGTCCAAAGAGGGAAACACTTTGGCTTACCTTTCAGAGGAGGCTATAAGTGAGGCTCTTCATCTTCCAGAACATAGGGATATGATTTACAAAAGCTTGGAAGGGGCTAGATCCATGTATGAAGATGATCCAGACACTTGCTTGAGCATCATCAATAAGAATTGGTTACTCAAAAGTCGTCCTCGCTTGAGCAAGATTCCCAACACACCACATAGGATCGACTTCCAGGAGGAGTACAAAGATTTGATAACTTTGCTCAATCGAGTTACAGGAGCTCCTCAAGCCTTCTATTTTGAGAAGTGGATGTTCTACTTCATCCAAGTGATAGTTCAAGGAAAAGGAACAATCCATTGGGCTAGAATTATTAGCCATTGCTTGGATGTGCAGTTGAGAAGACTAAAGGCTACCAAGTCCTTCCACATGAGTTCATACATCATATATGCCTTGATCAAGAGTTTTGAATATGCAGGACTACCTCACAGAGGAGTGATCGGAAGAGGGCCCGGGGAAGTCAGAGTTTGTGATTCTTATGTCCATTTGCATCATCCACCTGGAAGTGACTACAAGTTAGTCAACGATGCCTTCACGATGAACATCACCAGGACATTGCAAGGCGGGATTCACAATCGGTTATCTCAAGATGCACAAGAGCTTGTAAAGAGGTATGGTGCTCGGTTCATCCAATTCCAAAAGTTTACATATATTAGAGTTCATGGGTGTCCTTCACCTCCATATATGTTGCCAAGATATCCGACAGACAGGATAGTGTTACTTGAGGTGACTCGACAGTTGGTGGCTTATGCGAAAGCATTTAGACACAGGCATGGAAATGGAATTCCTGTGCCTATCATACTAGGGAATTCAATTGAGGTATGTCCTAATGCTCTAGCCATGGATGACGCAGAGAAGGAGTTGGCCTTATATTCATTTTCATTCTTTGCCTTGAGGGAGAATTTTGATCCTTATGGGTATATAGAAGAAACAGTTGGTAGAAAGTACAAGCACGAATTTCAGATAGAGGACTTTTGGATGAATCTCTCAAGTGATTTAGAAGTAAAAAGAAAGATGCATTCGAGATTGCCTTTAGATTTCATCAGGAGATGCAAAGTTTACAGAGTGGCCAATCAAGTCCAGGACAGTGGCAGACATCTCCAATCATCTTATGACCGAGAAGACAAAGCAGTGAAGATAGATTGGAATGAGCCTGAGGTTTTTGACTTAAAAGCTTTGATGGCTCCGGGTTTGTCTTGTACTCGCAGATGGGTTGATGTGCAACATCAAAAGTTGAGAGAAAGAACATACCTATGACTTTTACTTTGGAGGAAAGACCAGGGGAAGGAGGAGCAAGTGTAAGTGAAGGCAATCCTCATCCTAGAAGCACAAGTGAAGGTAATCTTCGAAGCGCAAGTGAAGGCAATCCTCATCCTAGAGGTGCGAAGAGGAAAGAAAGACCTGAGAAAAGAGAACCCTCCAAGAAGAAACAAGAGGCCAATCGAGATCGCTCATCCGGTACATCTTCTCGACATGAAAAAGGGACAAGTCAGAATTTAGGACAAGAGAAGAGGGTACCTGAAGTTGAGGAATCTATGGAATCAATGGTACAAAATGATACACACGAAGAAGGGCAGGCGTCTCAACGTTCATCAAGTCAATCTCCTCAAGTTAATGAGCTACATGAAGACAAGAATAATGATGAAGTGACATCTCCTCTCCGAGAAGAAGAACCATTGCCTAAAGAGATACAAGTTAGAGAGACAAGATCCGCCATTCCAGATTGGTTGAAAGAGAGGCTAACAAGGGTGATTGTGATCGAAGATGAAGATAATGTAATTGACTTAGAGAGCCTTGTAGGAAATTCTCAGGGAGTAACAGAAAGAAGAAGGCCACCAAGATGTCCAAGATGATTAGAGATGAGACAGGGTCCAGGAAGTTATAGATAGCTACACCGGCAGTGGACAAATATGAAGGCGAAATCCTTGCAGAGGAGTATGATGTAGAAACATTTGAACTTGGTCCACTCACCGCTGAGCAGACACTGGATGAGGCAACTGATTCATTTGAGGCACTTAAAGACAAGCTTAAAGAAGAAATGGAAAAGAATAGAAAGCTTGAGCGAGAGGTCGGTGCTTGGAGAGGCTACTTTAGCCATCTCAATCAGCCTTTGGGACGTCAGGATCCAGCAGTGTCTCCCGTGCAAGCACTTCCCCTTGAATCGGTTGGCGAGGCAGAGAGAGTTAAGAGCTTGGTTCAGCTTATTAGCTCTTGGATTGACAAATCCCATACCGTTGCCATTGAGTTCGCAACAAGAATGATGCAGACCACCCATCGAGCTATCCAGGTCCTTGAGATCATTCACAACCTAATGATAACAGTAGCCACCTTTGCACACACTAGAGATGTTATCATTCCTGTTCTGCAAGTAATCAGACAAACACCAAGGAAAATCCTAGCACAAGAAAAGATAATGGATGGAGGAGCTCATAATTTACTCCAGTGGTCAACCCTACTTCAGATAAAGGAAGTTCTTTTCGAAGATATCAGCACCAAATGCAATCAAGTTGAGGAGGTCATCCATCCAATGCAGGACAAGGTGTTTGAGGTGTTATGTTCTATTCTTGGCAAAAGGATTGAAGATGAGACAGATGTGAATCTTCAAGAGTTGGAAGAGAAGGTTAAAGTCATCTTTTGCAAAGATGAGAATATTATCACAGATGAGCAAAGGGATCAAATGTTCGCTACTATGCTCCTGATTGAGAAAATCAAGGAACTCGAACCTGGATGGGATGTAGCTCTTCTCAAGGCCTTCAATCAAGTTATCCACTTGGAGGAACAAATGAGGAATCTTCCCGAGATTCCTATTGCTGAGATTGAAGGAATTGTGTCCAAATTCATTGCATATGCTAAGAAGGAGCATTGGAAAGGGAACAAGGTTCTAGAAGAGAAGTTGTTATAGATGATGTGGCACCTTAATTATCATTGGTCTATGTTTCCTAGATTTTTGTGCCAATTAAATATTTGGCTATGCATTTAATATTGTTCAATAAAAGGGGAACTTTTTGTAATAAACCCTAATTAGGGTTTAAGTGTTAGAATCTCAGCTGTTGATCTTCTTTTGATTTGGGCCGTTCATTGTAATTGAGGATGCTATATATATACCCTCACTCATTTTCATTTTTGAAAGAGTAAGTTAGAAATTAGAAGATTAGAGCTTTTGGAGAGAAGAAAGTTATTTTGTAGCAAGATTGAGCATTGAAGAGAGAATTTTAAGCAATTGCTGTCTATTTTGGCTTTGAGATCAAAAAAATATTGAAGTTATGGTGTTTTATTGCAATTCTTGTGGCTACTTTCATGGTTGCTTACTTTCTTGAATCATTCTTGGTCGAAGTAGTATTTAAATTTGAAGGACTAAGTGTTGAGCTTAATCTTTGGTGAGGTTCACGTTCCAAACCACTAGCTTCTTGCTGATTGTAAGGACGCCTTGTGTGGTCAACTGGAGATATTTGGATTGCTTAAACCTTCAATCATTATTGAACTATTGATATGTACCTTCATGGTAGTGTCCATGATTCTTGATGAATTGAAAAATCATTAGTCACCTTAGAAGATCGCATCAATTTCAGTAGAGTTGTTATTCCTTGGCGATACTGAAATTGGTAGAATCTTACCAAGTCTAGCCTACATTGAGTCATTCCTAGGATTAGATTAGAATTCATCTCTTGCAAACCCTACCTTTTGATCTTTTGAGAACTTGTTAGTTTTAGGAAATTTTGTTCCTATAATACGGAAACATAAGGCCCCTTGATGAAACAGCATTCACAACGACCACTGGTGCTTATCCACACGTAGAGACCCTACATCAAAGAACCTTGGAGTCATCCTGATTGATCCTTTTTTGCGACATCTTCAGCAATCAGAGGCTTTATTCAAGAGAGGATAAGGTACCCTTGGGTATTTTATTCTGTGTTTGATTGTGTACAAAATACACGTCAACAACGCCCAATGCAGTTCAACCGTACAATGACCACTGACGACGAAGAGACTGCGTGTGTGTTTGTGCGGTTGCATGGTTGTGTGGCTTCGTGCTATGCGGCTGCGGGCGGCGCGCTGTTCGGCGCGTGAGTGTGCGGGCGGGTGAGTTGTGCGGCTGTGGGTTGCGTGCTGTGCGGCTTTGTAGTTGCGGGTGCCACCGCCGGTGTCCACCGTACGGTGTTACCACCGCCGGTGGTCCACCACACGGTGGTCACCGTCGGTGTTACCACTGTCGGTGGCCCACCGCACGGTGGTCACCGTCGGTGTTACCACCGCACGGTGGTCGCCGTCGGTGTTACCACCGCACAGTGGTCCCATCGTAGGTCCCTCTTTTTTTTTAATTTTAATTTTTGACCGTACGGTCCCTGTCGTACGACCATACGGTTTTTTCATTTTTTTTAAATTTTTGACCGTATGGTCGCCTGTCATACGACCGTACGTGTTTTTTTTTTTTTTTTTTTTTTCCTCATCTCCTAATTTAGTTGTCTTAGAGAGTCGTCTGCTCGGGTCCCCTGTCTCTGGGATTGCCCTTCATCCTTCTCGGTTTTCCTCGCCCGAGAGTCGCCTGCTGTGGTCCTTTGCCTCTTGAGTCGCCTGCCTAGCCTCTCGAGTCCCCCTCCATCCTCTTGGGTCCCCCTCCGGGCTCTCGGGTGTCTGTCCGGCCTCTCGAGTCCCCTGCGCGCTTCGCATGGTAGGGTTTCAATTTGTACCCGTTGGTGGCCAATCTATTTGCAATTGCCATCGGAAGACCTGGAACCACAAATTCTATAGGGACCACGACCTCCTTCCCGTACATAAGAAGAAGAATAATAATAAAGATTTTGAAGATTGCGGTCTTCCATACAGGGTTCCAATCGCGGCCAACACTCTTCGGATTATCTACGTCGCCAGGGTTTGGGGCGTCTCCCTTCCAATATTCTTTGTATTCCGGCAGGTACACCTCTGTTGGTTGCTCTGGTTCCTCTACTTCGAGCCTGTAGCTTTGGAACATTTCGTAATCCTCCATTTGCCAGTGGAAGAGCCCGTTAAGTGAGCATACCTCATCTTCAGAACATCCCTCCAATTCGAGCACCCCGTCACTGTTCGGCTCCATTGCGTTCTTGCCCTTGCTTTCATCGGGACCCCCTTCCCCTTTATTAGAGTCCTCTGAGTCCGAGTCTGAAGAGGCGAGCTCTTCGCCGACATCTTGGGTGTGTAGGTCAATGGTATATTTCTGCCCTCCCTTCTCCATGGAAAGTGTATTTTTCTTCCAGTTGTGGTTTACCCTCACGTTGATCAACCACGCTCTCCCCAGGATGGCGTCATAGCCTTTCTTCTTCGAGGGAATAACCACGAAATCTAACAAGAATGGTTGCATACCAATCATCACTTGCTGGGCCATCAACAGGCCGAGTGGCTTAATGCCGTGTTGGTCCGCTCCCACCAGGTTGATTGTGGGTGGCCACAGGGTGGGCTTCCCCAGCCGCTTCCATGTTTCTTCTAGTAGTACATTCACCCCAGATCCCCCGTCCATAATGGTGTCCTTCAGAATGGTCCCATGGATACCCATTTCTACCACAACTGGGTGTCTACCACTGCTCAAGGCTAGTAACATCGGGTCAGTCGAAGGGCTAACGGAAACCTCCACCTGTGGTGCACTCTTCGAAGCGGTGGCGGGAACCCCTACCTGTGGTGCACTCGACGATGCGGTGGCGGGAACCCGTACCTGTGGTGCACTCGACGATGCGGTGCTTTGCACATTGGTGAGGATGGCAGTCCTCAATTGTGGCATAGAGTCTAGAAGGTCTTTTACCTTTATCGGCACCTCCATCTGCAAGATTTGCCCAATGATGTTATTTTCCGCTTCCGTACGGGACGATGTACTCGCCACCTCGTTGTCCCGTCGTTCGGTCGTCATCTCATGTTCAATATTGGCCTTTGCCTCCCATAATCTCTCCTTCTCTGTACGGGGGTCAGGATAAGTGGCTTTTTTCGTCTGGGCGCGAGTGATCGCCAGTACTTTTTTCTCACCGGTCTTCTCAGCCTTCTCAATGTTGAGGAGATTAACCCCTGCCTGCGGGCAATTTGCGTCCTCATGGTCGCCTGGCCCACACCAACGACAGAGGTGCTGAGGGGTGGCTTCCTTTGTGCAATCACGGGCGAAGTGCCCCCACTGATTACAGGCCCTACATTGGATAATTGGCCGGCCCTTGGCGTCATACTGGATACGGCTTCCGTTATTGTTATTGTTGCTATTCCTTCTGCCGCCGCGTCTGTTGTCCCGGTATCCTCCAGATGATGCCGTTGTGTTAGTATGTTGGTCGGTACCCGCTGGTGCGGATGTTGTGGCCTTCTCCATGAACAGCACCTGGTTCATTTGCGTACTTCGGGTTTTTATGTTGTATGGGCACTCCTTGGTGGAATGTCCCATCACTTGGCAAATCTCGCAGAATGCCTTCTTTTGGCAAGTACCCTTTGTGTGCCCTTCCTCTTTGCACTCAGTGCACCATATGTCCCCTTCGTTCCGACCAGTGCTTCTCATTATTTTGAATTCTTTTCTCATTCGCTCCATGTCTTTCTGAAGCGCTTGCACCCGTTTGCCAGCCTCGTCGTCGCTCTTCCTGGGCAATCTCCTCCAGGCGGGCCTGTTGTGCCAGCGATGCCTGTGCAAGCAACCGAGGGAGGTGGTTCATTAACCGGTTTACTGCCGGGCTAACCTCCAGCACTGTCCACACGGCACTTGGTGGGATTTCTGCCTCCGCCGCTTCTCGTCGAATGTATGTCTGAATGGCTACCTGGAGCAAAATTGAAAATTCTCGCGTTGCCGTGTCTTCTCCTGTGTAAAGTTCTGTCCGCGCGTCGTCGGCCTCCGAGTTTACTTCACCAACGGGTAGGCCCATTGTGTCTGTGCGCCATCCGTGTCTTCCGTTCCCGAGTTCGTTTAGGCAACGGCGCCAAATGTTTGCCCTCTCGGGTAAACGGTTAAATGCAGAAAGTAAATGCACAGAACATAATGGAAATATATTAAATAACCAGCCTCTGCATTAATTCCACAGTCCATGTACAATAAGTGCTTATAACATTACATCTGACACGACTAACATGATCCTCTCGAAGAAAAGGTACACAATATATAATACCCGAAGGGGTGCGACACAACCGTCGCGACTCCAACTACCTACCCGTCGGCTAACTAACTGACCGCCGTAACTCATTATTACCGACGACAACATAACATAATGATTATTCCCGGCAACAACCATCAATCAAACACATTTCTTCCACTCATCTAATAACATGAAATCAAATATGAGAAGTATAGAGACCATGCAAATTGTCGAATCGACCCATAAATTTCACCATTTCTTCAATGAAGTTTTACAAGTCTTTTACAACAACATCTTGGCAACAATCTTTGCCTTCTCTCTCTACTCTACTCTAATTGCTATTCTATCAACTGGCTAATCACCTTATAACTACTCTCTATTCACTAACTTCTCTCTAACTATCTTCCTGACTGCCTTTACAAAATGAAGAGTCGGGGCTTATATAGTGCCCTTAATACAATTCAATGGCTAAGATCAATTTGAGATCAATGGCCAAGATTCAATAATGAAAACCCTAATTAGGGTTTGTTACAACCATTACATAACATTTAATGCTTGACCAATGAAATAATTGTATTAATTGGACACATGTCTTCTCTGGAAAATTCAACCAATGGATAGCTGGGGTAGGTACATCGAAGTTTGTGCCACCTCCCATGAGTTAGGTACATTGAATCTGGACATGCTGAGGTGGACCAATCCGACTGGAGGAGTGATGACTGGGACGCCACCTCGTCTGACACTTGGTTGATGCCAATTTGATGTTGCTGAGAAGCTAGCTTCAATTAACTCTTCTGGAACTATCTACTTCTTCAACGAACCCTTGCTCTGACTTTGATGTGCAGGATGATAATGTACCTCGCCTTGGAATGCTGGATTGGAAGAGGTCGCCTTGATGATGCTTGACCAAAGAAGGCTGTCCTTGTTGATGCTAGACTGGAGGAGATCATCTTTGTCCTGGACCGGATCTTCTTGGATGAGAGCCTGCCGACTTGTAGATACTCCTGCCTTTGGAGTCGCCATCTTGATACCTACACAACATTTCACAATTAGTAATATATCTTGAAGTGTAGAAATCAGGATTCAAAAGGAAGATTTAAGATTTTAATTAGGAAACCTCATGATAAATCTAGAGTTATTATTTCCTAATTAACCATGCAATACTTAGACTTTTCCAAAACAAATGTCCAAAAATCAAACCTTAAACAAAGGTGTCAAGATGATTTTGCCATACCTCCTCGAGTATTAAACTCTAAGAAATGATATAAAAATAGATGAATTTCGCTAGGCAAAGTGTAGATCAAAGTTCTCCCTTGGATGAATTGCGCCTCCTCTAGCTTCAAAAAGAATAGACTCCACCCTCTTTGATCTTCAACACTTAGTAGAAATTCACTCCACTCTAGCTAGATTTCGCTCCTCCAATTCGCACTTCAACCTCTGGATTTCGCTCCTCAAATAGCTCTCCAATTTCGCACTTAGGAAAGGATGAATGAATGATTAAACTTGAACAAAGCATCACCCATATATAGAGCGCTCACCTTGATTCCTGTTGAGGCCAACTTGACAAAAAGAAATGAAAATGAAATAAAATCCCACTCAAAAGAAGGCCGACTTGCTTGTAAAAGCAAATAAATGTATTAGAGTGCTCACCTTCATTTAAAATTTGAAAATTAATTTTAATGCCTCCAAAGTGGATTTTTGATTATTTCAAGGCCTAAAAATTAATTTATTAAATTAAAATGCCTTTGATTTAATGCGAATTTAATCTTAATTTTCCACATGCCTCAAAATTAGCAATTTTGGCGAATTTTAAGGAATATCAACGCTCAATAAAAAATGAAGGATATCACCAATTTCGCCCTGGACCTTCAGTGAAGGTCGGGAGCGATTTTTCAATCTTGCTCTTAATCCTTCATCTTTTGGATTCCAAATTGCTTCCAAAACATAAAATATCATCTCTTCTTCCTATCCACACAAGATTTGGTCTCAATTCCTCAAACAAAGGAGAGGATCCTAAAAAATCGCTATGGGCCCTCTCTGAGGGTCAAGAGCAACTTTTTGATTTTAGGCTTGATTCTTCATCATTTTTCATTGAAACTTCATTCGTCATTAAGCAACATCCTTCCTTTATCCACTCCATCCAAATTTGCTTTGTTGTTGCAAGGTAAAATGAGGATTTTCAACAATATCGCTATGGGCCCTCTTTGAGGGTCCGGAGCGATTTTTCGCTGTGGGCCTTCACTGAGGGTTCAGAGCGACTTTTCATTTTCTGACCAAAATCATCAAGTTTCAAAGGCAAAATAATATTCATCATGTTCTTGGAGGTCCTTTCTCCTTGTCCTAAACTTTTGCCTTAGCACCATTTTGAAAAAAAAATGCATTTTTTGAAAATCTCGCTGTGGGCCTTCAGTGAGGGTCTAGAGCGATTTTTTGGTTCTAGGCAAATTCCTTTATCTTTTAATCTTCAAATCACCTCCAAGGCATAACATATCACGTCCTCCTCCTGTCCAAGCAAGATTTTGTCTCAATTCTTCAAACAAAGGAGAGAAAACTGGAAAATGGCTATGGGCCCTCTCTGAGGGTTCGGAGCGATTTTTGTAATTGCCTTCAAAATTTTGATTCTCAACGATTTCTTTTCACTTCAAGGCTTTTCAAACATCGTTTCAAACCCATGCCTAACCTTAGCTTTCCTCAAACTTGGATGAAAAATTCCCATTTTAGGTTTCTCGCTGTGGGCCCTCTCTGAGGGTCCGGAGCGATTTCTCGTTGTGGGCCTTCAGTGAGGGTCAGGAGCAATTTTTTCATTTTGGGTTGATTTCTTCTTGTGTTGATCCTCCAAATTATATTCAACGGATAGAACATGCTTTCCTTCATCCCTTCCAATCATAAAATCACTTTGATCTTGCAAGAATAATGCATATTTGAAAATCTCGCTGTGGGCCTTCACTGAGGGTCAGGAGCGATTTTTCTCTTAGTTTCCAAAATGCTTCACTTTTCATCTAAAAATCACTTTGCCAAGGAAGATGTCATCTTGTTCTTTGCTATGAATAAAAATTCATGTCCAAGAAAGGTCCAAAAATGTGCACACAAAGAAAATCGTTGTGGGACCTTTCTGAGGGTCAAGAGCGATTTTTCCTTTCCTAGGCAAAACTCCTTCAATTCATCATTTTTGATCAAGTCTGGATACTTCATTATGCTCATTCTATCCATCCCCATGCCTTTGACATCTTAAGTCGACCAAATAAGACTAGTAATGACCCCTATAAGATTTCTCGCTGTGGGCCCTCTCTGAGGGTCTGGAGCCATTTTTCATTTTTTTGAACTCTCTGTCTGGATAATTTTATGGAATATAGCATTTAAGTTATACTCCATATATACTTTCAGGATGTTTGAGAGTGGTTTCAGACCTCCAGGAGTTATATTGCAAAATCTAGTTTTTGGAGGATTTTCAGTTTCCAGACTTAGTCAAATTTCAGGATCAGACTTAGCCAAATTTCAGGACCAGGACATTCCAGACTTCAGCACTTACCAACTTGACCTAACTCAAGCAGAACCTGCTATCCAGGTGATCCCCTTGGTGGCACTCAAAATGCAAAGGCTAACTGACAAAAACCCTAAAAAACCTAAAAACAAACCCTAGAAAGCAAAAAAAAGCAGGGCTCCCCATTTGCAATGGGGCGATGTGTGAAAACGTCACAACAGGTAGGAGGCTTGTATGTCGGCCCTGAATAAAGTTGTTCCTCCAACGACTTCACCCTAGCCCTTAGGATGTGGACCTCTTCATCAGCTTTCATTGCAACCATATGGGCGAATTTTGCCACTTGCATGGTCATACTTGTGGCCTCTTTAGTAGTAGTATAAGCAACCCTCTTGACAAGTAAACTCCCAAACAACTGATCCATTTCATGACTCAATGTTGGCCTCCTTGTAACTTGGTGCAAACACTAGATAACCAGTTGATCTAAGTGGTCATCAAAGATAGCTCCAGAGAGCACCTTGTTCCTTTGCTCTGGATCCATGGTCTCTAAATCAATATCATGCCTTCTTCTCAAGGAATCAAATGCAACTGCAGAGGAGATGTCCCACCTCTCAAGGAGAAGCACACCACTCTTCTTTACAATTTGCCTTCCCATTTCAAGAGTCATGATAGCTAATTGTGCTTTATCATCCCTTAAAATCCCATCCTTCATCCTAAGCCTTTCATCCTCTCCCAAACTGTCAAGCTTGATATCTCTTCTTCTTTCCAGCTCATCTACCATGTTTCTTATCATGAATTGGTGGAACTCCTTTGTATTGATGAACTCATCATCACCTATAAGTTGTTCACAAGCATTTAATCTTATATCCTCATTGAGATCTCCTCCAAACCTAAAAGCATGAAGGGCCCATCCCTGAGGGGGTCCTGAATTGTAACACCCAACCTAGTGTCAAACCTATGTGGAGGCAAAGGTGCCTCTCCTTGAAATTCAAAGCCCTCATAGTACTGAAATGGAATGTCTCTACCTGGAGACAATGTGTGCAGAGGAGTCACAACCCTAGGACTCTCTGGGATTTGATAAGGTTGCCCACTTGAAGAGGAGGAAGCAACCATTGATTTCTTCATTGCAACTTCTGTGATCAATCTTGGTGATGGAGGGAGCTCTTGGGATGTGTTGTGAGGTATTCACACATCGCCCCATTGCAAATGGGCACCCCCACTTTTTGCTGCTTTCTAGGTAGTGTTTGAGTCTTTTGCTATTAGCCTTTGCATTAGAGAGGTATAGGCGCTTAAAATGGCTAGGAGTCAGGTAGATGGTCTTGCATGAGTGTGAAGTAAGTTTGTAAGATCTAGATATCAAGAGTTCAACCATGAGTAAGGAAGGTTTGCCAATGTGAAGGTCACTTCAAGTGCTTCTCTTAAAGGAACAAACTTCACTTCATGAACACTCCTTGCGGTGGATATCTTGCACTTCTCCCACAGAGCGAAAATTCACTTTAAGATCTCATCTTGAACAAGTCAAGAATGTAAGTAAAAGCGAGAAAGGGAGAGTTTGGTCTTGGTTTGAAATCCACTTCATGAGCTTAACCTCGGGAGCGAACTTCATCTTCAAAGCCTCAGGAGTGAATTTCACCTTCAAAACTTCATGAACTCAGGGTTTGGAGCGAACTTCATGCTTGAGAGGATTGGAGCGAATATAACACAAAACGAACTTCATGACTTACTGCCTTGGAGCGAACTTCATGACTTCACTTCTTGGAGCCAACTTCATGAGTTGCCTTCTTGGAGCAAAATTTCCAACTTCATGAGTTGCCTTCTTGGAGCAAAATTTCCAACTTCATGAGTTGCCTTTTTGGAGTGAATTTCCAACTGCATGAGTTGCCTTTTTGGAGCGAATTTCCAACTTCATGAGTTGTACTTTGGAGCGAATTTCCAACTTCATGAGTTGCACTTTTGGAGCAAACTTCATGAGTTGGAGTATTGTAGAGAATTTCACATTCAAGGCTTCACAAGCGAAATGGAAGATAAAGAGATGAAGGAAATTTGGAACCACTCGTTTCATGTTCAAGAATTCACAAGCAAACTTCATGACTTTGCCTCTTGGAGCAAACTTCATGACTTCATGTTTTGGAGCGAAATTCATGACTTACCTTTTGGAGCGAACTTTATGTTTGGAAGAGACAAGCAAGCTTAGCAAGCAATGTGATTGAAATAAGACATCATGTGTACATCTCTTAGAGCGGATTTCAAATGCACTTCATGAGTTGAGCAATTGAAACAGAATTTCCTACTTCGTGAGTTGACAAATTGAAGTGAAATTTCTTACTTCATGAGTTGAGCATTTGGAGCGAAATTTTCTACTTCATGAGTTGCAAGTTTGGAGCGAACTTCATGAACTCAACATTTGGAGCGACTTCATGAGTTGACAAATTGGAGGGAAGTTCATGTTTGGGACATTTGGAGCGAAGTTCATACAAGTATACTTCATGAATCAAAGAAAAGGTGCGAATTTCATACAAAGGTGAACTTCATGTTTGAAGGATCTAGAGTGAACTTCATGTTTTGAGGAGATGGAGCGAATTTCATTCAAGCAAACTTTAGGAGTTGAGGATTTGGAGTGAATTTCTACAAGGGTGAACTTCATGACTTCGAAAATTGTAGCGAAATTCATGAGTTGAGAAAGACGAGAACTTAATAAGCAAGGTGATTGAAACAAGCTTCATGTGGACACCATCTAGAGCAATCTTCATCTTCAAATAAACATAAGCCAATCTCAACTTCATGAATTAGCATCCATGAGCGAATTTCATATTGAACTTCACAAACTCAACACATGCAAGAGTGAACTTCATGAATGGACAGAGGGAAGTGAACTTCATGTTCTAAGTTGCAAAAGAGAATTTCGAGAATGAAAGTAAATTCAAAGGCAAGACGAGGGCAACTTAATGAACATCAAGGGTGGAATAAACTTCAAGAACTCCTCTCTAAAGAGCGCAAAAACAACTTCAAGTGTTGCTTCATGAGGGCGAATTCTCTTTATATGTTCTTATTAAATCTATATATCAAATGCATTTGATACCGGCTTGTTTGTTTTGTAGGAGATGAAGCAAGATACAAGGAGAACCTCTTCAAGAAACAAACACCAAAACATCAAGGAGGAGAATATCTCAAAGTGTTTAAAGCCTCTCACCACCTCAATTACATGAAGAAGACTCAAAATGTTACTAGGTTGAAAGACTTCAAATGTTCAATAGCTACAAGCATAGAGTAGGATATCTTGAAGGTTCTCATTCTATCACATTGACATGGAGAGATCACAAGAGTGCAAAGGAGAAATCATCCAACTACCTCAAGGCACTAGACCATCAAGGAAGGATAACCTACATGATGGAAGGATGTTTTACAATCTTGAACCCTTCAAGAATCCAAGAATTGAAGTCAGTACAATGAGGAGCTACATTCAACCAGTTGCATCATTCATCAAGTATGTCAAAAACAAAGGAAGATCAACCAAAGTCATTGCAAGACCTATATCGAACATGATTGAAGAAGCAGATAGTTTTAGAAGAGTTAATCAAAGTTTGCTTCTCATCATCATCATCACATTGAGCAACTGAATAATGTTGAGTGTCAAGAGATATCTCTCAACACCCCTTCATGATGATGAATCAAATCAAGTTTACGAGTGCAAGATTGAGGTGGCAGCCCAGTCATCCCATCCATAACTTCGAGGGGTACACATCAACACGTCATTTTCTCATTAGCTAAGAAGAGTTTGTTGTAACAAACCCTAATTAGGGTTTCATTGTAAAATCTTGGCCATTGATCTCAAATTGATCTGAGTTGTTGAATTGTATTGAGAGCACTATAAAAGGTTCAAGTCTCTCATTTGTAAATGTTAATAGGTAATAGTGCTAGAATTGTTAGTTAATAGTTAATAGTAATAGAAGAATATATAGTTTTGAAGAATAGAATAGCAATTAGAGTAGAGTAGGAGGAGAAGCAGAAATTCTTGCCTAAGTTGTAAATGAACTCCATTTTCATTGAAGTTATGGTGAAGTGTGTTGTTTCTTTACAATGTGCATGGTTTCTTGTTGGATTTTCATGTTAGATGATAAATAATTTATATTGAATGGAGGAATTTGTTGAATGTATTCATGCGGAATCCGTCTATTGTTACAAGCTAGGGTTTCCGTTGCACCAAAAGATCGACCTATCAATGCCCGATATAACCACTAGACTTATAGAATCCACAAGAGGTTGTTAAACCATGTCGCGAATCCCCATGAGGGACGCTGGCCCACTGCCAACAATCCCCCTCCCAGCGTCACTCGCCGCGGCCTGCGTGATTCGAACCTGTGACCAAGCTCTGATACCACTTGTTACAAGCTAGGGTTGTCGTTGCACCAAAAGATCGACCTATCAATTCCCGATACAACCACTAGACTTATAGAATCCACAGGAGGCTGTTAAACCATGTCGCGAATCCCCACGAGGGATGTTGGCCCACTGCCAACATCTATTCCATACCACTAGCCTCTTACTAATTGTAAGTGTGCCTTGTGTGGTCAACTGGAATGATATAGCTTAATTTCAAATTATTATTCGTCCATTGTTTATGCATTAACTTGAATGGTGAGCAATGTTTGATGGTGATGATTTGAACATGTTTGAAACATCCTTAGAAGATTGCACTGAGCTTGTGTCAAATTGTTCAGTTTGATGGTGAGACCTCGCTCAGTAGGATTCCATCTAATCATTCACTCATCTTCCTACATTCTTAGGATTAGAATACACTCTCTCAACCCCTCATTTTTTGCCATTTTTTTTCAAACTCCAGCTAGTTTAGGATCAAAAGCATCACCATATTGTAACATCAAATGATCTAAGTTCCAATGAATCAAGCATTCAGACATTCAAATGTAAGTCCCCTTGTGATTCCAGCGTAATCACATCAACCAACAAAGCTTATCCACACGTAGTGACCCTAAATTCATGAACCTTGGAGTCTTCTCGAGTGATCATTAAGCTAATCTTCAGCACGCGAGTTTTTTTTTTCAACAGAGGATAAGATACTTTTGGGTATTTTATTTTGTGTATGCATGTGCGTAAAAAACACATCAACGGGATGGTGGCAATTGTGTCTCAATAGTATCAGAAGTGGATTGTGGTTCATCATAAGCAAGTGGGGGAGATGGTGGAGGGGAAGCAGGACCAATTGGGGAACCAATAGAGTGAGGAGAACCAAACTCTTCCTCTTCCACTTGTGGAATTTGGGGCTCAACCACCAATCTAGGTCTCTCGTTAGGCAAAGGAATCATGTCCACATCTGGATAAGCACTAAAAATAGCTCTCATTCTTGCCTCAAGTATCATTAACATCTCCCATGTAGGAAAGTAGGAACTATTTACCCTTTTCTACTTCTGTTCTTCATATTGTATCTTATACCATCTCTCCTTAATCTTCAAAACATCACTATAGTATGCAGCATTCCTAATAAGATCCTCTTCATCATCCCATTGATGATGTTGAGGTTTAGCCTTCCCAAGTAGGAAGTCTAACATCCCTGCCACAACTTGTGATCAGAGTAATGAGCCTTTTTTATGTGCTCCCCCAACCAAAAACTTCTTTGCTTCAGCCAATTGATGCATAACCTCTAAGAAAGCAACTTTATCTTGCAAAGTAATAGGCAACATCCTAGGAGTAATAGGGCTACCAAAAACCCTAATGATAGTATGGTCCTTAAAATAGAACCATGATCCCCAGTTGTGGGTGATTCCCAATTCAAGTACAAGGTCTTTGGGTCTTAAAAAGTTCTTTACTTCCTTGTTCAAGCCCCATCTTACTTCTCCTTGGAGAATACTCAATAGCTTTCTAACCAAATGATTCTCAAAAGTGAAATAACTGGACCATTCATATGCATATCCCAAATGTAAGTCCACTCCTGGACTAGGAGTATTTTCCCTCCCAAAATAAAATTAACATGAAGATCTTAATGCCACACCTTAAGGCCTTTGTACAAGAAAATATGCATTAATAGAGAATAATGCCTGAAAATAATTGACTTTCCCCTTTTGAATTCACAAAGGGCATTGTGGAGACCCTCAGCCACCAAAGTAGCATAATCAAATGGCCTATTGATGTCTCTATTTTGAATGTTCATACACAGCACCAACACCCAGATGGGAATCATGCTTCGAGCATCAACAACACATACCTGACACGGAGCATGGTAGGTGTCCATGAAGTAGCTAGCAAATAGATTGGTGTGGTAGGGAGCAATCTCCTTTGAAGTCAATGGTCTTTGATCCCTTTTCAAGCCTATAGGCCTGAATGATGCAAGCTTATCCCTATACAAATTCTCATTATTCTTGTACGTAGTCTCCAATTCCCTCCAGATTGATGGGCCAATCCATATTAGGATTAAGCATGAACACTTCATCAATGACCTCCTTTATGATGGATGTCAATCTGATACCCTCCTTGGCTACAATCTCCCTTGTGTCCAGCCTATAGTTATTGGCAATAGCTGCAACCAATTTAATGTTTACATAAACATTTGGAACTACCAAGCTTGCAAGATTGCAATTCCAAATGTTCGACACAGGGAAACATTCCTTCTTATTGTAGTCCCTTCTCCAAAGGCGGAGTTGCGGAGTTAGACTGGGTGAGCAATTTTAGTTAATCGTGCAACTGAGCAATTATCTAGGCCGTTGGCTAGACAAGATATGAATGTTCAATACCATGGCTTATAAGGCAGATAGATCGAGCCCACAAATCCGATATTTCATATAGCCTCAAATGTGCCAAAAGCTTATTGGTCCATGTGAGCGAAGTCAAACATCAGTGGGGTCCATGTGCCATGTGTGCAAGCAGGGCTGCGGAGTTAGGGTGAACGGGCATCTTGGACTAACTGCGCAGTCGCGCAGTGATCTTAGTCGTAGATCTTAGAGAAATTGCATAACAAGGTAAAAGAGGCTTAAAACCACGACAACCGGATGGCTAACGCACAGGGCCGGTCACAACGACGGTAAGATAGGCTTAAGTTGTAACTTAGGTAACCAAAAACTAGCTACAAGGAGTCAACAGCGGATTAAAACAAAAAGAAAGGATCTTACAATAAACCCTTGGGTTTAGGGTTTCAAGCTTTAGGGTTTAAGCTTAATAGGACATGAAAACCTAAAACCTAGTTATTTCAGCATACAAGGCAAAAATTTGGGCACATCCCAACACTAACCATGCATTGCAATTTGCAATCAACAAACTCCAAATGGTAAGAACATTATGCTTCACCATAAATCAACAACAATGCCTTCCATTCAACTATTTAACATTTAAAACTTGAGAAGTAGAGACCATGTAACATGTTGAAATAAAACATGAAATCCACCGTATCTTCAATGAAAATATTATGTTTATTCCATCAAGCTTTGGCAACAATCTCCTTTCCTCCAACTCTACAGCTAGCTCTAACTGCTACTAATTGTCTATTGATCCTTTACAAATGAGAGGTTTGAGCCTTATATAGAAGCTCTCAATACAATTCAATGGCTTTGATTGATTCAAGATTAACGACCGAGATTACATGATGAAACCCTAATTAGGGTTAGTTACAACTTACTCCCTTCGACCAATGAGAAAATTACATTCTTTGGGATGCATGTCCTTTTAAACGAAGACCAATGAGAAAATAGGTTAGGTATGTGAAACAATGAATGATATTTGATGTAGTGCCATGCGTCACTTGTTCCATCATTCAATGAATCAGGTTCAATGTATCTGGACGTGCTGACTTGTCATCTCTCGATTTGTTGATGATGATTGAATGCCACCTCAGTATACTTGTCTTGTAGATTATCACAAAGAAGTGTTTGTAAAATGGACAGTATCTCTTGATACTCAACATTTCCAAGCTTGATGTGATGATGATGAGACATATTCCCAAATTGTGTCATCTTGATCAAGTCACTAGCATTGATTAACTCTTCAGAAACTATTTGACTTCTTGGCCATGCTTGCATTTTATCTTCTTGACATTCAGGAATCTTCCTTCTGTGATGAACTTCCACCTTCATCCTTGCTTTAGACTTGAATTCCTTCACTTGATGTAGAGGTATCGTAATGTTGCAATGTTCCTTGACCAGGATTACCTCCTTGTACTAACCCTTATTCTTGGATTTCCAAAGGGACTTCAAGATTGTCATAGCATCATTCTCTATCATATTGAAGACCTTGATGCTTCCTCCCTTGCATGTGATTGAATCTTGATGTTGAATGTTGATAAGTCGTCCATGTTGTTGATTTGCCTCCCTCTTGTGAAAGTCCTCATAACCTGATAAGAAAGAGAAACACACTGTGAATGAAATGCAAAACAAATAATAATGCATCATAACTGATGAAATTCAATTTCATCGCTCAAGTCTGATCTGATTTTCTGCCTTTGCAACCTATATTTGCTGTTGAAAATTGTTTTAAAACTTGGTCTGAATTGCCCCTGCCCTCATTCGCAGGCCCGCTCCTTTTTATTTAGGCCTTGAATTGATTGATTGATGGTTGAAGTGAATTGATTGATTGATGGTTGAAGTGAATTTCTTGATTTCTATTTTATAACTTCCTTCATTCCCTTTGATTTCATAATCCCTCAATGGGCCGACCTAGGCCCATAGAGTGTTGATTTCGTCCTTTTAAAATGTTTGAACTTCATCCCCAAAGTGGACCGACCTGTTCATTCAACTCCTTAGGCAGATTATAGAAGGTTGAGGGGACAAGAAATCAGCGCATTTCTTATTGGTGTTCGCACAATCCTATGTTGGCTAGGCAAAACCAATATGGAAACACATAAATGAATGTCAAAGCGCACTATTTCCAACACAATCCACTCTCACCCTTGAATTCAATTATCTCTGCTCTGCCATGAGCGAATCAGGTCTGCCTTAGGATTCTGGTCTGATTTTCATCTTTCAAGTCTGATTCTCATGTTTATAGGTCTGTTTTTTATGATAGTGATGGTGTTTAATGTAATGAAATGCATACCGTCTATCTTATTGAAGACCCTAATGCTAGCCTCCCTTGCATGTGATCGAACCTGATGTTGGCCTTGCAACATGTTTGTGAAGTCCTCTCTCCAAGTCACACCTTCATACTCTTGAATGTTTTGATCTCTCCTAGCCTTCAATTCTTGCTTTAAAACCTGAAAAGAAAACAAATATGAATCAAGGATCATATAAATAAAATAATTGAAGAACACCCAGTCTTTTCACCCTTTTATAACACTATTACGCCTTCAAAGATCAATTCAGATCTGGAAAAGACAATCTGCTAACTGAATTCGCTTGAAATCAGGTCTGATCTGAGTTTTGATCCTCAAAAATTGCTTAGATCTTTACTTTATATTAGGCGCCTAGGTCTGCTCTTCCCAATTTCACTTGAATTATAAATTGAGTGATGTTTGAATTGAAGACTTTGATCTCTCCTTTTATGCCACTCCACACCCTTATTTGCATCTTACCTTTCTTAGCCGACTAGGGCTCTTCAACCTTTATTTAGCATATTAAATTCCTTGAATTTGTCCTCTACAGCTGACTTAGGTGTTTCAATTCCCTTTGAGTGGGATTAAAGGGGATGAAGTGCTCAAAGCACAACACATATTACAAGTGTGTGTATACAACCTTGAGCACAGATATATATGAAGACAAAGGCAGGTCGGCTAAGGCTTTTAATTTGTTTTTGTCTTGCCCTTGATCAAGTCGGCTAGTTTAAGGAATCATGATTAAACACATATATAAAGAAGGCAAGCCTTCACCATTCACACCTGATTTTATTGCTCTGCTCTACATTTAAGTCTAGTGCAAATTAGGGTCTGATTTTAGTGTGATTTTGTGATTAGGTCTGATTTTTCCATCCTCTTGACTGATTGTTATCTTCTCAAGGCCTGATCTTCACTTGATTACTGAGCAGTTTTGAGACCCCTTCTTGCACAAAGTCTGAGTGCATTGGGGAGCCATGTGTGCACAAGTAAGTGCTGAGTGGCTTTGAGATGCAAGGCTGTACAAGACACACATGAAGGACGGGATTTCATGGTGCCCTTGCACAAAGCTAAGGAAGAGAGTGCATTTTTACCTCTTGTTTGCAAAAAAGTGAAGTAGGGCGTATTTTGAAGGTCCTTATGCACAAAACATGAAGCGGATATGAAGCATGCCCATGCACAATGTAGGGTGGGATTTAGGGGTTGAATTGCACAAACTTGTGCTGGAGTGCAACTTTAGGGTGTATGTGCACAAGCCTAGGTGATGTGGAGTGCATTCAAGGGGCATGCTTGCACAAAATCTAGATGGAGCACATATAAGGGGTTCCCTTGCACAAATTGTTGCCTTCACCTTGGGTGGAATTTAGACCTTAGCTTGCAAAAACATGGTGAAATATCTCCCCTCCTTGGGACCACACTTAACCAATTTCTGATTTGCAACATGAAGTACAAAGGAAGTGAGGTGCATTTGAGGGTTAATATGCACAAGCATAGAGCACATATGAAGGGTTAAGATGCGCAAGCTAATCCAAGAGTGGATTTGAAGGATAGTGTTGCACAAGCTACTCCCCTTGGGTAAGTACAACCTTATACAAGCCATAATGGGGTTGACCCCTGACTTAGTCAAATTCTCACACTCTTCTCCCCTTCTAGGTCCTACACAATTTGGACCTTGAAATTCATAACCTTAAGGTGTTGTGCTTGCAATTCCTAACATAATTACAAGCAAGCTTACCACTCCTTGCCTCTAACAACATTGACCAAATTGATAACACTTCACAAACCCTAAAAACCCTTTGACAACATCGACAACATTGACAACCTTAGCAACTTTGACAACTTGTGCAATTTTGACAATTTTTTGCCACTTTGACAATTTGATAACTTTTCTTGCTTGATGACAATGTCTTGCAATTTTCACACCCCCTAGCAATTCGACCTCAACTTCTAATCTTGGATTGACAAAAGGTTAAAAACTACGACTATGGCCAAGCTAAAAGAAAACTAAACCTAAAACACCTAAGCTTGAAAGCAAAAAGTGGGGGTCCCCATTTGCAATGGGGCGATGTGTGATAACGTCACAACAGGTAGTCTAGAAGATCTATTATTGGGCAACGTCAAGTTGGGCTTGTAGCTTAACTTTTTTTGTTAGTTAAACTTTGGGCAAGCTTGACTATTCAAGCTTAGTAGTGGCTAAGAATGGAACCTTGTTAGATAAAATGGACTTCTATTTGTATTATGCTTCTAGCTTAAGAGGAAGCCTTGCAATTGGGTAATATTGAAGGCCAAAGCTTTTGTTTTTTGTTTTCTTAGGAAACATTCATTGGGTAATGTTGAGTTGTACTTTTATTGTTACTTATACTCGAGATGAAGTCTTGGATTGGTAAAGGCAAGGATCAAGTTGTTGTTCCTTTTTGAGACAAAGCCCCTTATAAGAACTGAAATTGGTGAAGTTCAAGGACTCGAGATAATGTTTTCTTTTGAGAGAAAGCCCTTTGTAGGTAAAGTCAACGACTTGAGACATTACCTCACGATCTGAAATTTTAATCATAGCCTTTGAGCACTACTAGAAAATCTAGTTCTCTTTATTTCTTAAATAGATGATAATAAGAAAGACAACTGGTTGATGTCCCAAATTAACAAATCTTAATGGGAAAGAAATTACAAGGGATTCTTATCAGTAGAAATACCATTGGCAAAACTTGACAAATCCAATTTGATTCAACTTGGTTACTTTGCAAAACTCAGCAAATTTAAAAAATACTTAAATTCATTACCCCAGAAAAGCATCACCAAGACTCACCAAAACATGCAAGAAACTCTGCAAAACTTGGCTAGCCTGCGATTTCCTCAGCTGAAAAAATAACTCATGAGTTAGGCAAGTACTTGACAAGTTTTTGGTCCTTGGGAATGGTCACACTCCACATTAAGCCATTGTGTGCTTTTCCAAAAAATTTAGCAACACTTTGCAGGTGAATGTATTTTCCACTATATGTAGGTACTGTGAAGGGGATAATCTGTAGCAATGAGATGTCTATCCTCTTTTTTGCTGCAAAAAATTTAATAGGATTGTCAAGAATGAAAAAACATTGAAGGAAGAAGCTATATTAATGTCGAGAAGACAAAAACAAGTTAATATGTCCATGAACCTCATGTTGCAATGGTGCAAATGCAAATTTAGAGTCAAAATGAAAAGTATCGAAGAAAGGAAGAAGCTATATTAATGTCTGAATGATCAAAGCAAGTCAAAGAGGCCGAAAAGTATTACAAATGACAACAAATGATGAAGATAACCAAAAGAACCCTAACAACCAAAAACGAAATCTTGGTCAATTAGACTCAAAAGTATGAAGATCATTTGAGGTATTAGCAATATATGCAAGAGGATATGGTTATGACCTAAGAAATTGAAATGCTCTCATCTATCCTCTACCACCACAAGGTTAAAGAGGGAACATTTACAAGACTCCATAAAATTGACAAATCATATCTTGGGTAAGGTAAATTGATAATTTCTTCCAATTGTGTGAAATTACTGAACTTTGTTAGGTTCAATAGTTTCCTTACATATCAAGGCACCTACACTGGAGTGGTAAAATAGTATTCATGCCAAAACAGAGAGTAGCAAAAAATTTCAAGACACTTGGGAAAATATAGGATGTTATGGGTCAAAGTTGTCACCTCAAATCAACATTTGAAAGGCTTTAGATCAGTGTTCCACGAGCGTTGGGGACAAGGGGACCAAGGGCCTAAGTTTGGGGACGGCGAGGGGACGGCGGCGAGGGGGTGGTGCTGATATAGTTATACATATACATATAGTACTTGAAAAACTAGTTTTGAAAAGATGTATGATAGTATTACAGTATAAGAATTACATTTCAAATGAGACTTTAGGAAATTTGAAATACTAAATCTAAATACCAAGATTTCTAAGTTGTGTTGTTATATGGAGCCTAATCAGACTCGGAGGTTAGATTTTCCCTACTTCTATCGGCGCGGTTTCCCCCTATATTTTTCAACGTGGGTTTGGGGGCAACGCCCCGCGAGGCCAAAAATACTCTTATTATTTTCTAAAGGCGTCAAGTGTTATTTTTCTATTGGCCCACGTTCAATTAGGGTTACCCCTTAACCCCCCAAAAAGTCACATGTTTATAAAAAAATGTTTTTTTTGTTTTCTTTTGACGTGGGTGACGGGAAACGTCTGGGCGTCTCCACGTCTCCTTGGGAGACACGGAGACGTCTCGGTGGCAGTGGCGGGACGGCGAGGGACGTCGCGTCCCTGTCCCCTTGTCCCCGAGATGTTTCTTAGAGGGAGACATGGCCAAAAAGGGGGGGACGCGTCCCCGTGGAACACTACTTTAGATATTGTTTAACAGTCATCAAGAAATGTGAATTACTATAGTAAGGCAATAGAAACTGCACAATCTTTAAAAGGTATTCAAGGGTTTGTGGTTCTGAGTCATCGAAAAAAGAAAAAAAATGAAAAATTGAAGCTATTTTAACCATAAAATGTAAAACTTTAAACAATATTGCATACCCCCAAACTAAGATTGACTGCTACAATGACCATAGGAGGAATATTCGATTGGGTGATAAGGACAATGATGATAACATCACATATAACCCAAGGAATACATAATGTGTTGCTAATTGTGGAAGATTCTGCTTAGGTGAATGTTGATATAAAAAAAGAAGACCAAAACCAAACAAATCAAAGTAAACTATACATTGTGCCAAAATAAATGAGCAAAAACTCAAAAGACAATTAAGAACCCTTTGTAGGAATAGTCAGTGGTACAAAGGATTAGTGTACTCGGGTCGTATCCATAGTTTCATCTCAACAGTTTTTACCCTAAAAGTTGAAAATCAGATAATTATAGCTCCACTCAAAATTGAAAATACATATACAACAATGTAGCAATTACTTGGATCCTAATATGGAGATGGTTGTGTGTACTATAATTGTGGAGTATAAAAGACATTTTGTCAACCTTGTAAGACCTCTAGTGTCTAGCATTCAATATACTAGTAAGAAACACAATCGTTGTTACATACTACTCACAAAGCAAGGAAGAGAAACAAAATCTCAAACATAAATGTAAAAATTTGATGTCATATTTGATTACATACAATCATGTTTACTTAATGATCTGTAACTGAAGCCACCTCCTATGGAAATGTGAATAATTGCTAAATGAAATAATCAAATAACCAATCGAAATTTTAGAGAATCATGCAAAGTCCAAGCTAAGATATGTAGAGCTACAAGAAATGCAAAAGTTGGAACACAATATTCAAACTTCCCTTTTGGTGTAACAATTCCCTTAGAAAGAAAGCGGGAAATTATAGTGAAGTCCACAAATGACCAAAAGTAGGTCAATATTTTATATCAGAACAAAAGATGATAAAAGTATTATGAGTATAATAGGTAAGTTATCTCAATTACAAACTCACTAACACACCCTTAATGGATTGACAATGTTCTTTGAAACAAGTCTCAATAGAAAACTCCCAACAGTTAAAAATCAGCAATGAATTCTTCGTAATGGTTTTCAGACTCCAAATCCCCACCAACCTTTATAGAACGTGTGATGAGTACAATATTTTATGATGTGTAAGTACCTTTCCTTAAGCAACAGGTTTTGTGCCAAACTTGGAAAATGTAACTTTTTTGAGCACGAAGATACCTAAACATTAGTGTTAGGCAAATTATAATATATTGGAAAACAACTGACATACAAAATCTCTTTATGTTTTTTTTTTCGAGAATTGGGATTTTATTAAAGAATTGTCCTTAAACATTCTATTATGACAAAAAATGCTTCTAAATTTGGATTACCCATTTTTAGTATAAGGATTACATGTCAGACTATGATGGATGAAAATGAGATCGGGTAAACTAGGACCTAATCCCACTCTCATTCATACATTGGAATACAATAGAGCCTAAGGAAGTGATTCACTTTGACTAACTCTTGTCAAAGAGTCAAGGAATGCATTTAGGGTTTCTATTCCTTTGCTGATATGAAAGAGGAATGAGCCAAATGAAGGATGCAAATAAACTAAGCTAGTAGCAGTAATGAAATCAACTACAATAATAGTAAATAATAGACTGAGACATAAGTAAAACTAAGACACAAAGTACAAATCTGAGAGGGGAATTTTGATGTGCACCTGATACTGAAATTTGAGCTTGAATGAGTAGGACTAGGGCACTGAGTGCTCTGGTCCCAATGAATGTATTGAGACGGAAACTAGAAATCTGCAGATTGAAGTGCTCTGGATCAAAAGTACCAAAATTTGCACTTGGTTGAGGAGGACCAAGGTGCTGGGTGCTCCAGTCTCAATGGTCTGGGTCCTGATTTTGGATTTGGATCTGTGCCTGTTGATTGAGACTCCTCGGAAACTTGCAGCTCCGACGAAAACTTGTACCTATGCCTGCAAGCTGGAAAATGGCGTGTTTGTGGCTATATAGGGTTTTGCCTTAGTCAAACCTTTTGTTTTGGTGATTTCCACCTCCACAAATAGCCAATAAATTATTGAAAAGTGTGTGTGCCCTAGAATATCATGTGTTTGTAAGATTCCTATGAGCTAGAATGCAAAACTATAGTTCTACCCTTTGTTTGGAGTAAAATCTCTAAATGAACATAATGTAAATGCTTCAAATCACAAATGCAATATGGATCTAAAGCGATAATGTAAATCTGAAAATGAATGACATGTAGATCTGAAAACTCACATAGAGATATGAAAATAACATGAAACCATACCAAACCCTAAGGGAAAGGTACAAACCAATCAACAGTCGGTGATCTCCTTATTATTCTTCAACATCTCCTAAGCTTCCATGATTGATGAAAAAGGTTGATGAAGACTTGATGAATGATGAATTTGCTGATTGTAGATTCCACATAAAACCTGCACTTTCACTTCATAAGAGTCTCCTTCAATTGCTAGTGAATGGATCCTTCAAGGAAAGAAAAAGGTTATATATATGAAACCCTAACTTTAATTTTGATCATAGGCCGACTTAGAATTGATAAATTTTTGCACAAAGTGGTATTTGAACATTATAATACCGCCAAATTAAGCTCCTGAAATTCAAGGAGAAAAAGTCGGGATCGCTACGGTCCGACCAAAATATCGTGATTACAAAGTCAAATCCAGCTCAGTGTGTCAATCCAAGGTGTTTAGATGTGCGAAAATACGCTTTGAAGCTCGAAATTAGGACTTTATCAAGTTTAATTAAAATGAAATAAAAAGGGGCACACTTAGGGTTAAGGGCCCAATTTTATAATATGTGAATTGGTGAGAAAGGACCTTAGATTTAATTAAATTAATTATTAAATGCTTAAAGGAACCTTGAAAATTCAAAATGCAATGCAAGTTCATTGCAGCATTTGGAAGGGGAAATATTAGGCAATGCATGATCAAGAACTCTCCCAACAAACATTATCTCAAGCTGTTTTGGCATCTTCCTTGAAAGGGAAAACTAAATGTACCAAATAAAATAAATGAATGTAATTAAACTCAAAAATATGATTCTAGCTGCATCAACTGCCGAGTTACATGACACATCCTTGAGCCTCCTATAATCAATTTTATAGTTACTAAAGATGGTTGGAACTGAAACCTACTGACAGGTTACATTGCTCAGATCCAATTTGGACCTATTTTTTATTATTTATCTATTTGATCTAAAACATTTTCAAAACAAAAGGTACACAAAACTAGAAGCAAATCAGAAAAGAATAAAAGTAAAGCTAAAATAATAAAATATATCCAAATATTATTTTATTTTATTTTTTAACACAACTTATATTTTAAGCATATTTTTTACCTGTTATATCTTAGAACTAATAGAATTGTACTATTTCTTTCAGGCATAGTCTCGGGGAGGTTCTTGATGCACCCAATGTTATGTCAATGATAAAAGATACTAAGGCAGCTCAGGAGGTATTTCACAATGAACTTTTTGTGTTAATATGATTATATCCGTTGCTTGTGATGCACACTCTTATGATTCAGCTCTTCCTGGATGTGTTGCTTTATCTTACAACATGCTTTGACATGTTTTTCTTGTGTTGTAATCAGGTGAAAGCACTAAAAGATTTTCACGAGATGATGTCAAATGTTAGTATCCAAATTTCTTACTTAGTAATTATTTTCTATTTTCTTTGTTTGGCCCTTAACACTTCCTGTGATGAATTTAATTACAAAGACGAGATTTAATATGATCAGGACACAAGGTATGTGGGTATACTCAGTGAGATTTGATCTAAGAAAAGTCTGTTATCTGCAATCATGATTTTAATTTACCATATTTGCTCATCTGCATTGAAGATCAATTCTAGAACCAAGATATCATTTTTGTTTAACTGGCTTGTATTTGTGACATGGTTAGTGAATTTTTTTTGTCTTTGTATATCTGGAAATTTAATTTTGTCATTTTATATCAACCTAGATATATTTTCCTCACCCATTATTGTCTCTACTTAAGTTTGATTTATGATGATTTTCCTTTATTAATGGAAGTGTTTTGAAAATTGTCTATAGTGGGTTAACCTACAAAGTCTTTAAGATTTCTATGCATGCATACTTGATCTTTTCAAAATTGCTAGTAAGAAATACTTGGATGAGATGTAACAGGAATTAAAATTTTGTTATAAAAACTTATTTTGATGGCAAAAGCTCATATGTGCCTTTTCTAAGAATTTTTGATCTAGCTATTTAGAATGCACAATTTGGTTTTAAGCTAATAATTGTGTGGTCAGTGATGGTGATCATAATCTCAAAAAGCCATAGTTTCATAGAGTTTCCTAACGGGGGGATGGGTTTCATTGACGGGGGCACCAAGAGCCTAAGTTTGGGGATGGCCACAGGGTGTGGCGCAAATACATATAGTACTTGAAAAATTTAGTTATAAAAAGATGTATAAGGAACAAGTATAAGAATTGTAAATGAAACTTTGGCACATTATGTAAAATTTAAACTAACAAACATTAAAAACATGACAATGATTGCATTGAAATTAGTACATGAACAATGGTGGGCAAAGTTTTCAAACTTTGGGAGCGAACCAAGAATAAGAATTGAAAATGAAACTTAGGCATACTAAGTGAAGTTTAAACTAATAAACATAAAAAACGTGACAATGATTGCATTAACAATAACAATGGTGGGTGGAGATTTCGGGTCAACAAGTAGTGCCCCTTGTGGGGGTCTAGGGGCAGAGCCCCCACCAACAAGCACAAGTAAGGCCCCCAAAACTTTACAAACCTTCACTATAATGATGTGCTAAAAAAATCGGTAAAATAAATTTTAAAGGATTGAATGCATCACTTAGTTCATAATTAGAATTAAGATATGAGCACATTCGAGATATACAAACTATAGCATAGTATAATATAATGAATAATTGGAGTGTCAATTAAAAGAGGAGTTTCTCTCCTTTATAGTTTGAGAGACCTAATCAACAATAACTTAATAACTAGCGTAGTGGTTCGTTGCCAAGAAGATCTGGGTCTTGGTCCGATTCTAATCGGGTTCGCCATGCTGGTTTGGTCCATTGTGGATCCCAGTAAGGTCTTGACAAATGATTGTGGGTTTGGTCTTTCCAAACCCAAGTGGACTCAGGACAAATTTGTTCCTAGAAAGTCATTGTCGGACGAACCCGGGTACCCCCCAACTCTAAATTAGCTCATACAAAACAACAAAAAGGCAAAACCTAATTCACTTATTCTATTGTGAATGAAAAGCAAAACCATTTTACTCCATTGCTGAAGTTATTCTTTTGCTTGCCATTGCACAAAGAGAATTGAAGATTGATCGTTGAATGCTCCAAGCTGGTTGTTGTGCTACTCCACGTGCAAGCGTTGATTTGTTCTCAAAGAGTTTACAAAGGAAGATTTCTTCAAAAGAGGTAGGTTTTTTGTTTTTCTTTTAATTTTTCCTTACATTGTTTTACAAATGAACTCTAGTTTTGTTTTGAAGCTCTTTTTTGTTTTGGTTTGTGCCTATCCATGTTGTTTATAGAACTTTTTCTGTTAGGTATTAAAATGGAAGTGCTTCTAGCTTGGGGAGTGAACCTTGCTTAAAAAAAGACCGACACTCTCCCCTTTGGAAATATGTGGAAGCGGTACGACAACTTCCAGGTGGAAGAGGTTACATTTAGATTATTTGTCATTGCAAAGCACAATATAACAACTCATACGGTCGAGTGAATGCATATTCGTGCTTTATCCCTCAACAAGCATCAAATTTTGTCTTGGCAGGCAAAAAGGTAAAGGCCTTCTTGTAGAGGAAAAGGTATTGGCATATATAGAAGAGCAAGCCAAAGAAGACCAAGTAGTAGGGAACCTAGTTGCGAGTGCTCATCCATTGCTGACAACTAAGAAAGTATCGAAGGCCTTTCCATCACTATCCATTCTTGAACCTACAGAGGGACATCCATTTCTGTCTATACCTAGAACAACCTGTGACACATAAGAGATCGAAGGGACCATTGGAAACGACATTTCACAATGAGGGTAGAGAGATTGCCAATCAAGACATTGCTGAAGATTGACATTTAATGTTGTTGGCTCACCTTATTGGCAAAAAATGGTGAAATCAATTAATAAGGCTCCAAGGGGGTGTTAAGGGCCCAAGTTATGAGAAGGTGCATACCATCTTACTGGATAGAGAGGTGAAACATGTAGAGGACTCTATGAAGCTCATAAGGGATTCATGGGTCGAAACAAGAGTATCCATCATCCATCGCATTTGATGGATGGAAAGATGCAAGCAATCGCCCGTTGATCAATCTTATTGTAGTGTCCCCTATAGGGACAATGTTTTTGAAAGTAGTGGATTGTGAAGGATAGGTGAAGGAAGGTGCATTTATTGCTGACATTCTTATCCAAGCCATTTAAAAAGTGGGGCCTCAAAATGTTGTGCAAGTTAACTGACAATGCCAAAAAGTGTAGGGCTGTTGGGTTATTGGTTGATTGGCGTTATTCACACTTTTTTGGACACTTAGTGCTGTCCACTCCCTCAACCTAATGCTGCAAAAAATTGGCAACAAGGTTGAATGGATCAAATAGGTGTATGTTGATATCGAAGAGCTTTGAATGTTCATCACCAACCACCATATGTGACAAGGCATATTTAGACAATTCTCGAGTTTGGAGCTACTAAAGGTAAGTTAAATGATAAATATGTTTTACTTTAGTAAAAATTTTAATTTTATTTATAATTTTAATTTTGTATTATTTTGATTTTGAAATAGGTTGTTGAGACCTGTTTTGTCTCCAATTCAATTGTGTTGAGATGACTTGTGAAGGTTCGTGAGGCACTATCTAACATGGTAATCAACCCTAATTAGACCATATCAAGGCAATCTAGCACTACAAGGGCACCAAACATTAAGAAAATGATCTTAGATGACATGGATACGTCTTGTTTAGGAGAGGTATATTATTGTATCGACTCAATGATTGAGAGGATGAAAGTCATCATAAATGCACAAAAGACTAAATGCACAAGTTCAACACAAACACACAAGATATCATGAAATGAATATATAGATTCATATACAAAGCCAGAAAAGCAAAATCAAAATCTACTGCAATACCAAGTCTGAAATAACTGTCAAGCAATATTCAACTCACAAAATCACAATATCACAAAAACACTCAAGTGACAAGCGATCCATTCAAGGTTCTTAGGATAAAAATAGTATGCTTGCAACCCAAGTAAAGCTCAAAACACAAATTTGTCTCAAAATACATCATCAAAAATAAGAAAACTTAAAATTACCCTTGACTAAATAAAATATGTTCTAATATTAAACTTCTATAAGTTCATCTAAGATTAGTGATATTCCATTAGCAACAGCTAAAAGTAGCTAGTCTAATGCATGAATATATATTGTCCCTGCTAAAAATTTTCAACAAACATGCAAATTCTTCAACTTCTAGTGCACGGGCATTTCTTCAAACAGCTGATGGAAAATTGGACCAATCAATATTTCTGAATTTAATGTTAACTATCTATTATTTTCATAGGCATTTTGACAAATAGATGCCATGCATTGAACCTATCATTGAATTTTTCAAAAATCCATATATATATATATATGAAAATCAATGTTCTGTCCCAAAGTATATATGAAGGCACTGCTTCAGAAATAATTTTGATTAATACCAAAACTGGCTGAAACCATGTAGAATTTGATATAAAATCAGAAAGTACATCAAATGCCATCCAAGCTCCTCAAGAACTCTGCAACCCCTCCGAACTCCCCACGTCTCCTAATATCAATGGTCTGTCCTAAAGTATTGATGAAGGCACAGTTTCAAAAATAATTTCTGATTAATACCAAAACTGGTTGAAACCCTGTAGAATCTGATATAAAATCAGAAAACATCAAATGGTATCCAAGCTCCTCTAGAACTCTCTGTAACCCTTCCAAACTTCCTACGTCTCCTTTAACTTCCTTTCCACTTAACACACAAGGTGGCAGCCAGAAAGAACAAAAACTACAGTAGATAATGAAAATAACATAAAAGTCCTTCACCCCTATTCTCAATAATATTTGCAAGCAAATGCTCTTTCCTTCAACTCCTCTTTCACTACTCAATCTAGAACAATAAACTCAAATTTTAAAATATTTGTCAACTATGCAACACAAAATCTGAAATATTCAACACACCTATGAAATCTATATGAATCCACTCGATCAATTAGGTGGGTTTTCGTCCAAAAAACTGATTGCCAAAAGGGTTTTTGTCCTTCAGGTGAATAAGATGAGCAAAGTTCAATCTTTCACAAAAAGAGAATTTGATAATGAACAATGGATGGATAATCTTTTGCCCAAGTCCTCCTGAAATAATTTTTTGTTGCTTTATTAAAACAATGCTTTTTGCTTTTTTCATTGCTTTTCCATTTTCTTTTTTTGAGAAAGCATTTTTGTTAGTTTTCTGAAAAAAAAATTCTTTTTCATTGTTTTTGTTGAAATTTTTTTTTTCTCTTTTCCTCCACGTTGAGGATTCTCATATGGCCAAGAGTACAAGTGAGGCATAAGAGCATATGAGTCAAACTCTTTGATAAGTTAGATCCAAACATTGACATTACACCAAAACAAGATGGCGACTCCCCTCATCAAGTCCTAGTACTGAAAGGTAGAAATTGCACTGCACACAACATCGTATGACTTGTGAAATGATTTGGAAAACGAATGGCTAGGAAGATAAAGCTTATAGGCTGTGATACTCTCGAGCAACCTTAAGAGGAATAGCTATTGATTGTTACACAAAAGTTGATCCGGTCTCCAAAACTAGGGAAAGATTAAACAAATATTTCGAGGAAGAAGTCAAATTACTAAGAGATGACAAAGAGATTGTAGCAGAGATCTATAATACAGACCAAGGTAAGCATGAGAATATAAGAGCTTACAACCAAAGTCTTAAAGAACTATTGGTGAAATTAACAAAGGAACCAACAGATGACCTTAAGAAAAGATGGTTCACCAAAGACATTATTCCCTCATTACAAAAGAAAATGAAGGTAGTACCTCCATTTTCCTATACTGAAGCATATAATAATCAAGCCATGGACATAGAGATTGAGGACAAAATGTCCTCACATGGAAAAAGAAAAATGGAAGATGATGATAAGTTGGATGACGTAAGTGAGGGTGAGTCAAGGATAGTACCCTATGACCCTAAAGGACGCCCAATCATAAAATGCTGACAATGTAATGAATGGAGATACTTTGCTAGAGGTTGCCAACACAAGCAAGACAAATTGCAACTATGGTGCTATTGGTGTGAAGTTGGAGATCATGAAGACATTGGATGTTAAAAGAAAAAGGCTGGTGTCAACATAATTGGCATAATGAAGTATTGGTCATCATTCATGCCCAAGCAAAGAAGACTATGTATTTGGACCAACATACAAAAAAAAGAAAGACTTTGTAAGACAAGGGCTGAAGTGGAGAATGTTATGGCTAACGAACAATATCACTCAAATGTAATGCAATTATAGTAACAAATAAATTACAATTTGATACAAATATTACATGGCATGCACTTCAAACTATCATCCTATTTAAAGTAGCGAATTTATTACAAAGTATTCCTAAACTTCTAAATGCTATTGTATTAGTGAGCAATGATACAGTGCATGCTAAAACCCATTTGGAATCTAGTGAGAATGAAGACCCAATAGTTGAATCTTTGTTGTTGGGTGACCAAGTGCTTGATCCGATGCTAGTGATAGTTAGCATGGCAAAGCAACCAATAGTGGTGAATATGAAGATCCTTGGAAGGAATCTCACCAATGCAATTGTTGATGGTGAGTCTGGTATGAATGTGCTCCCAAAAGACACATGGAGAAGTTTGGGAAAGGTGGCCATTTGACCCGGAATTTTCAATTGGTGTGTGCAAATCGACAAGGTATTAAGGTACTTGGAGTTTTAATGGGTGAAAAGGTAATATTGGAACCCAAACATCTCTGTTGAATTTTCTGGTCATTTCATTGAGGAAGAAAGTATACAATGCATTGTTGGTTTGAGGTTGGCTAGTAGCAACCAAAGACAATCACAATTACAATCTCCATTGAAAACAAAGGTCAAAAGTACATAATCGATTAGAAGAACCAAGTAGTTTTTGAGGAAGTGGCTTCCTTAGATTTGTTAGATTTGGACTTCGAAGAAGAATGAATGGAGAAGGATTAGTATCCAACGGAACCAAATGACAAAGGGATTTTGGAATTGTAGTCATGTTTGGAAGATGAAACAAATTGCCTATTTCATTGTCAAATGGAGGACAATGAGATATTTTTGTCGAATTGTACTTTCATTATGTAATGCCCCCATTTTTTATGCTTTCCTATTTTGCTAGGGTTGGCTAGTTTTAGAGTTTCCTAGAGGTTTCCATTTTTGCAAGGAGTGTTCCTATATTCTTGGTGAAGCTCAGTTTCTAGTTTCAGCGAGGTTCAACAATAGTTGCTATTTATAGAAAGTGCTTGCATGGCACCAATATTTTGAGTTTTTCTAGGTTTGTTTTCTTTGGTCCCAGGAGAACATTGTTGTTTACAGTAAGTGCTTGCATGGCACTAATCGTTTTGGGTTTTTTTGGATTTGTTCTCTTTGGTCCTCAGAGAACATTGCTATTTATAGTAAGTGCTTGCATGTTGCTAATCTTTCTGAGTTTTTTTGGGTGTGCTCTCTTTGGTTCTTGGAGAATACTACTATTATAGTAAGTGCTTGTGTGGCGCTAATCCTTTAGGGGTTTTTTGGGTTCTCTTTGGTTCTCAGAGTACACTGCTATTTATAGTAAGTGCTTGCATGGCAATAATCTTTCTGGATTATTTTGGGTTTGTTCTCTTTGGTCCTTGGAGAACACTACTATTTGTAGTATGAGCTTGTGTTGGCATCAATTGTCACCTTACAATTTCAATTTGTTCTAGTAGTGTCACTAGTTTGGGATAGTCAGTGATTGCATTAATCATCTTAATGGCTTATGGTCCTCAGAGAACACTGCTTTTTATAGTATGAGCTTGTGCCAACATCATTATCTTTTGACAGCTTCAATGGTTCAAGCAATGTTATGATTTTGGGACACTCTGTGATTACATTGATATTGATATCTTAACAACGTATGGTGTTATGAGGTATTATTTAAATAGCGTTAAAGTATTAAAGTTAAATTGCATTTTTAACTTAACATTATTTACATTTAATAAAGTAACTTTATATGGGTGCCTAAGGAGTTATAAGATTAAGTAGCTTTATCTTAGCTTAGGCTCCTTGAGGATTGAATTTTCTATACACACCTCTACTTTAGCATGCATGGGAATTGTCAAGTTTAGAGCTCAATCAATGACAAAGAGAAGATTATGCTCATCATTTGCTTTCGATCCCTTATCAAGATTTTGAATAAAAACTTCAACCTCTTTTTTTAAACATTCCATTTTTGGAGAAGATATCAATTGAGATTTGAGTAGTCTTGTCATTAGAAGGTTCTTCAAATAGTCCCTTGAATGAAGAGAATAAACATCTTGACTTCTTATAATTCCTTATGCAGTTGGTGTCTTCTTGCAAGGTAATATGAATTGGAACACAACTTCGATTTAGATGCTTGCATACCCTTGTATTCCTGTAATGTCCCCATTTTAGTGAGCATCAGAGTTTGAAGGATTAACCTATCATTTGACTCTCGTAGGCTAGTATGGTGGATTAGAGGGTCTAGTTTGGGCGTTATGGAGCTCTTCAAGTGGCAGATGGCAGTGTTTTCCTCTCCAGATTGTTGGTACATTCTGAGGCTAGGCTATTCAGAGGTTTCTGGTTCCATTTTGAGAGACTTACTATATATAGTAAGTCAGTGGTTGTTGGAGAGGAACCCTTACTATTTTTAGTAAGGCAGTTGAATGCACAGTGGATATATTGGTTAACTCCCAAGTTCAGACAGAATTGAGAAATAATGATTAATGATGAAGTTCTAATGTTATAATTCTTATTAAAGTTATAATTTTAATAATAATTAATTATTAAGTGCATATCATTAATAAATTAAGCGGACTTTATTTAAAAAGGGAGTTATAAGTGTTTAATAAAGTATACTTTATATTTAATATTGTGCACCAAAAAGGAGGGAAAAGAAATGAAATTAAAGTAAATTAAAGGAGATGAAGACAAATGCAAATTAAACATTATAAAAGGGCATTTGGATTTCATTTGATTCATTCTCGAATCATTTCAACATTTGTCTTTTCTGAAGAATTTTTGGCTCTGAAGAAGAAACCTAGGGTTTCGCTGTAAATTTGATCTTGGAGAACGTAGTATCTCTTCGATTGTGCAAATACTGGTGGCTTTATTCAAAGGTCGCGTTTGTGCTTTATTGGTGAAGAAGTTCAGAAATTTATAAGGGTTTCATTGAAGATCAGAATATTGAAGAATTAATCATTTGCATATCAAAATTTGTGCTAGCTACTACAGTGGTGTGAACATTGTCGCGCTACAATAAATGCTACAATACTAAGGTATTTTAGTGGAGTTTATCATAAGGATTTACAAGGGTTTGATTTCATGAGCAAGTGGGCAATAATCTGCTGCTACACATTTCTGAGTGTAGAATCTTCATCAGCAAATCCTTACAGCTTGTAATCAGGTTCTCACTGTCATAAATTCATATCTATGTAATGTTTTCAGTTTGATGCTAGTCGTAGCCATTAGGACAGTCCTCTGTCATGTTAGGAGAGGCTATGCAATGAGGATCAGTCAATAATTTGAGTATTGTAATCTGATTTCTCAGAACTTGTAATCAGTCCATTATGTTGGTGTTGGAAATAAGCAACACCCGGACCGACGATGGACTGGTTCAAGAGGGGCCAGTAGTAGCTCAGTGGTAGAGCACTCCAGCAGCGTATGGAAGGTCCTAGGTTCGAGTCCTAGTTGGTCCATGTCTCAACATGGTATCAGAGCCAGGTCCAGGCTAGGAGCCCCAAGCACACGAGAGGTGTGGCTTGAGGGGGGGGTGTGCTTGGGGCTCCTAGCCTGGACCTGGCTCTGATACCATGTTTGCATCTTCTTGCCCATATTTTATATTTAACCTTCACACGTTACCTTAATTGTTCTGCCCTATTTAAGGGTCACGCGCTACATGGGATAGGGTTGGCCCTATAACACTTTTTTACAATAAGTGAAGCCCTATGCTTAAGTCTTCCACGATACATGAGAATAGGACCCAGCTGAGTCTCCACGTTATATCAAGAAGAAGGGCCCAGCCCTATAAGGATTTGAATCCTTGTTTATTTTCCTCACTAAGTTACAATAAACTAACACTCCCTCTTAACTAGGGAGGAAAATATATACATAACCAAATTCACATGGACAATCCCATGGCATGAATAATTACAATGTTTAAGATTAGGGCCCAGCCCTAATTGTACAATCAATATACAATTCGTGATTTGATCACGCAATTACATTACAGTGAACCTTTACATGATCTTCTCTTGCAATGCCTGGAGAGGATGAAGCCAACTCTTCATAACTTTACACTTTCCTGGGGACCTGCATGTAAAACCATGATCTTTCATCATGCACATCCGCAAAGGATGACAGAGACCTTTCCATATGCGCACCTGCAATAATTAATACTCAAAGATATATATAACCATACAACATAAATCATGCACAACTGCAGAGGATACATAAGCTTCTTCACTGAGAAGAACAACCTATCACCTTGCACACCATAGAGGGTGAACTCACCTTGCACTCCGCAGAGGGTGAGAAATAACCGCCACCTTGCACTCTGCAGAGGGTGAGAGAGAACTGCCACCTTGCACTCCACAGAGGGTGGAATCACCTTGCACTCCGCAGAGGGTGAGTGAGCACTACCACCTTGCACTCAGCAGAGGGTGGATGATACACCCAGTGTATCATAGAATATAACCAGAACACTTGTTAGTTTCAACATAGAATATAATAAAGGAAAACATTCGCAATAATCAAGTAACACATTTATCAATTCCATCATTAGAGCAATAGATCACAATGATTAGAAACCAGCAATAAGATTTTACTGAGATAAAGAGTATTTTTAAAGATGTCACGGGACTCCCTCTAAAAGCCTATCTAGAAGATAAATCCACAACAAATTTCTGACTTAAAGTTGGAACCAAACTTAAATCTAAAATAGAATTTAACTTAAGGATGGATCAAGATCAAAGGAGGAAATCTTCACGTTTGTGAGGATTTGATACTTCATTTATGGTTGCATGGTTATATATATCAGGTTTGAAGATAGTTTGGAAGGTCACACAAATTTCTCTTCTTGGAAGGTCAGGATAATGATGGCATTGAATGATCTTGCTGAATATGTTAGCAAGAATGCTAAGGAACCTGAGGGTGCAAGTGAAAAAGAAGATTGGAAGAAGGACTTCCAAGCTCAGAGGATAATAATAGACTCCGTCAAAAATCATTTGGTGCCATCCATCTCCATGAAGAAGTCTGCCAAGGAGATGTTCTCTACATTGGAAAAGATGTACGAAGTCAACAATACCAGCTACATCCTTGCCTTAAGAAATCAGCTCTCCTACATCAAATTAGAGGAGGAAGAACCTGTTGCTGCTTACTTCATGAGAATCTCTGAGCTGAGAGATCAGCTTGACACTGTTGGGAAGAGTATTGAAGACAGTGACTTATCTACAACTGCCGTAAATGGTCTTCCTCCCTCCTGGGAACCATTTGTTCAAGGAATCTGTGCCAGAGTTGAGCTTCCTAAGTTTGATCAATTAATGGGAGATCGCATTCAAGAAGAGTCTCGGCTGGCTGCGAAAGGAAAAATTAAGAACCCTTATGATGAGCAACATGTCCTCTTGGCTAAGAAGGAAGGCAGCCATTGGAAGAAGAATGATTTCAAGAGAAATAGAGATTTCAGCTCTCCTACCCCTCCTTCAAAGAAAAGACCAAGAGACTTATCCCACATCTGATGCTTCCGATGCAACAAGTGTGGCCACTTTGCAAGGGACTGTCAAATTCAGGATGAGCAAGAAGAGGCAAACATGGTATCAGAGCCAGGTCTAGGCTAGGAGACCCAAGCACACAAGAGGTGTGGCTTAAGGGGGGGTGTTGGTGTTGGAAATAAGCCACACCCAGACCGACGATGGACTGGTTCAAGAGGGGCCAGTAGCTCAGTGGTAGAACACTCCAGCAGCGTATGGAAGGTCCTAGGTTCGAGTCCTAGCTGGTCCATGTCTCAACACATTACATATCAGTATTTCAGTTTGAATTAGAAGGATTGAAACTAAGTTTGCTTGCCAAGTGTTTGCACTAATGCTTAATTGTTGTGGGTGCATATTGGTTATCCTAGGATGCATGGAAAGTGTTTGACAATATGTCAACTAGCTGTACAAGTTAATTCCAGTCACTTACATGCACGTGAAAGGTCAAGAACAGTTAGCACATCATTTCCATTACATTAATAATCCATCTTGCATCATTGGAAGCATTCAAAAAACATCTTTTGCAGCATACAAACTTATAGCAAGGTAAACCAAAGTCCTAATCAGCAAAATCAGACATTGTGTGCGAAGTGTTTGACGATATTCCTTGAGCCTCTAATCAGCAAATTTGGATCAGAGTTAGCAAAGGATACTACAATTCCTTAAAGAACATGCCATGCTTTTGTAGTTTTGCTTGTATTGAGTATAACATTGTGCTTATCTTTAGTCAACAATTCTTCGTCCATCTCAATCTTTTTAGGAAAAGCAATAGAGAAGACAAAATCTCCAACTCTTTTTCATGACTTAATATGTAGGAGAATTGATGCTGTCTTGAGACAATTGCTGCTCCATTGGTGGTTCCATATGTACTTTCTTCTCTTTTTGGTGACTTAATAAATGCAAAATAAAAAGCATCAGTCCAATACAAACACAAGATATTATGAATGAAATATGGAGATTGGTATACAAAGCCATAAATTCCAAATCAATAATTATTGTAATACAAAGTCGACAAAAACTATCAAGCAATATCCAATTCACACAATCACAATATCACACAAGCACGTTCAAACAACTTTAGTGGCAAGTAGGATTGAATTACTCTTCTTTAATAACATTATTAAAATGATGATGCCAATAACATTTTTTTCATAAAAGTTTAAAATGCTTTGCATGCAATCTATTCAATATGATAAAAAGCATACTGAATGTTTAATGCTAATGATAGTTTGCTTGCAATCCAGGCATACTCAAAACACAAAATTGTCTCAAATTGCATTGTTTAAAATAAGAAAATCTTAAATTAGACCTTGAGTAAATATAGCACATTACAAGATAATCCTTCTAGGTGGTCATTTAAGAATAGTGATCCTCCATTAATAGCAACAGCTAAAAATAGCTAGTTTGATATGCAAATGGTTTCTTAGTGATTATGATACAGCACCTTGCCATGACCATGACGGATCCTCAAAAGAAACTTGAAAACCCTAATGACCATGTCAATTCACCAAACAATCTTGGTGATTTGAATCTCAAAACCCTATCATCTTCAACATCTCTGCGAATTACAATTGTTGTTAATTTTGTAACCTTAAGCCTTGTCACAAATAACCCTTGACAATCTATCCTGTACACAACACTTGACCACACCCTTTACATGAGCTCCTCTAAAAAACATTAAACCATCAATCCTGAAATACCTTGAATGAAAAGTAAAGGAAATGATAACTGATAAGTCTAATAGTGATTGTGATACAACACCTTTGCCATGACCATGACAGATCTTCAAAAGAAAATTGAAAACCCTAATGACCTTGTCAATTTACCAAACAATCTTGGTGATTTGAATCTAAAAACCCTATCATCTTCAACATCTCTCCAAATTTCTATTGTTGTCAATTTTGTAACTTTAAGCCTTATCACAAATTGTTAATGCATGATAGCTTCGGTAAGATAAATGATTGAATGAGAGATAAATGAAGTCTCTCATTCAATCATTTATCCTATCGATAATTATGATGAAAACCTTCAAGCAATTAATCCTTCACTTGATAACCATTCTTCATTTGCATATAATTAATCAATTCAGTTCAATCAAATGCTTAATATCGATAATCATCCCATATCATTATTTGTGTTCACCAATTACTAAATCATGCTAATGCATTCCGATTTATATCGGTTAACATAATTAATAGTAAACAAATGATTAATCGAATTAACCAAACACCGATTAGTATCGGGTGTTAATGTAAATTGACACCGATTGATATCGGGTTATATGTGCACCAATTAATATCGCGTGGCATGGTAAAGAAGCACCGATTACCTTTGGGTTGTTAAGGTTTACTTATCGGTTGTTAAGGTAAAACATATACCGGTTGGCATCGATTATTAATATGCACTGTTTGTTATTAATATAATTAGCAAAGGGGCACGATCAAGTAATGTCTCGATCGGTCATGACCGATCAAGGCATTGCTTGATCGTACCCAGCTTGCTATATATATATCGAATGGCATTTGTGAGAAAGGACATCGAAATTAATAAATGCTCCTCTCACCTACCACACAAAAGAAGATAGTCAGATTCATATTTTAATTTAGTAATATATAGAACAAGATAATATTAAATAGAATATAACTTGCATATTGAATGTAAATTGAACATCATTTACATGGTATCAGAGCTATAGTTAAATCGAACCTGAGGCTGTTCAATTTTACATAAAATTCAAATCAAGCATATTCAACATCACAATTCTCTTAATGGCTAGCGCTATCAGATTTGAAGACAGACTCGGAGGAGGTGATGACTTCTCCGCATGGAAATTCAGAATTCAAATGATTCTAAAAGAAAATAAAGTCGAATCATTTGTAAAGACTGAAACTACAGAACTTGAGACTAAACCTGACAAAGCAATTTGGAGAGAAGGAAATGATAAGGCTATTAAAATCATAGTTGATGGGGTAAGGAACAATATTATGCCCATTATAAGGAAACATGAAACAGCCTTCAACATGTTCAAAGCACTTGAAGATGCTTTTGAGATATCTAATGCCAGTAGAACCTTGGCTCTAAAAAGAGAAATAAACCACATAGCCATGATAAAAGGAGAATCAATCAATGCCTACTTCATGCGAATATCTACCCTAAGGGATGAACTGGCAACCCTTGGATATGAGATCCAAAGCAAAGAATTAACCCTCATTGCTCTAGATGGGTTGCCTAGCATATGGGAAACATTCGTCCAAGGCATCAATGCAAGGGATGACTTCCCATAATTCGATAGACTAAAGGCTGACTGTCTCCAAGAGGAATCAAGGCAAAATAAGAAAGGAATCAAACAGAAGAATATAGATGAAGATCTTCAAGTTCTAAATACGAACTCAAACAAGAAAGGCAAGTAGAAGCAATTTAGGAAGAGAAAAGGTCGTCACGGCAAGAACTCCTTCAAGAAGGACCTCTCTCAGATTCAGCGTTACAGATGTGACAAATTTGGGCACTATGTTGCCAAATGTCCAAAAAGAGCTAAACAAGCCACATTTGCCAAAACAGGAAAATCCAAAAGGGAAGAGGACTCCGAGAAGTATGTACTCTATTCAACACTCACAAACCAAGCATCAAACAAAGTGAACTCCTGGGTGATCGATAGTGGCTCATCCAGACACATCACAGGATTCAGAGAAGTACTAGACTCCATGAAAGAGGATAATGATGAGGAAGTAACTATCGGAGATGACTCTACACACCCTGTCAAAGGAGTTGGAACCTACACAATCAAACTAAAGTCGGGTGTATCATGACAACTTAGAGGAGTACTATATGTTCAAGGCATCAAGAGAAATCTAGTCTCAATATCAGCACTGGAGGACAATGGATACAGAGTAACCTTTATGGACAACAAAGTATTGGCTTGGCCAAAGAACTCTTCCATCAAGAAAGCTAAAACAATTGGTCAAAGACAAGGCTATTTGTATGAGCTATGTACAGAGCCCAACTTAGCCCTAATTCATGAGACTACAGATGCCAATGAAATCTGGCATAGAAGACTAGGCCACCTAAATTTTAGAGCTTTATCATCAATGGGAGACCTTGTCACAGGTCTACCTAAGTTAAAGCAATATCATTCAAGGGCATGCACAGGATGTGCCCTAGGTAAAAATACTAAGGGTGCTTTTCAGAATAGTACTAGGAAAACAAGTAAAATTTTAGAGTTAGTTCATTTTGATGTATGTGGACCTATGTCTGTACCTTCATTGGGGGGATTTCTGTATTATGTAATATTTGTTGATGACTACTCTAGGAAAAATTGGATCTACTTTCTGAAATGTAAAGAATCAGAAGAGATCCTTAATAGGTTTAAAGAATTCAAATCACTAACAGAGAACTACTCAGGAAATAAAATTAAAACCCTAAGAACTGATAATGGGGGGGAATACACATCAAAATTATTTAAAGAGTTTTGTAAAAATTCAAGGATTAAGAGGGAGTTAACAATGCCTTATAACCCTCAACAAAATGGGATAGCAGAAAGGAAAAATAGGACAATCGTTGAAGCTGCCAAAGCTATGATTCTTGATCAAAATCTAAATATCAATCTTTGAGCAGAAGCAACTGGCACTGTTGTATATATTCAAAACATATGTCCTCACTCTCATCTTGAAGATAAGACCCTTGAGGAAGTCTTTACTAAATCAAAACCTGATATTAGCCACCTTAGGATATTTGGATGCCCTATCTATATTCATGTACCTAAGGAGAAAAGATTAAAATTAGAGCCTTCTAGAAAAAGGAGAATCTTTGTAGGATATAGTGAAACCTCCAAGGCTTACAGGATCTATATAACTGGTCAAAAGAATATTGAACTAAGTTGGGATGTGATCTTTGAAGAAGGCTTAGCTTTCAAAAGAGCCCAAAGCTCTCCAGACCCTGAAATCTATATCCCCACCCCTAGCATGGATAGAGATCCCACTCTTGAGCTTCAGAGGGAGAATCCAAAGGAAACTATAAGTGAAACTCAAAGTCCACCTAGAGAAAACCTCAAGAAAAGACCACTATGGGCCACCAAAATTGTAGCAAAAGCTCAGAAGTTTGTTGCTCCTTCAGGGACCTTCAGGGAAAGCAAAAGGCCTAACAAATTCACTAGCTATGTTGCCCTTATGAATGATCTCTCTAAAGCCGAACCAAACAATGTATCAGAGGCTCTTGAACATCAAGTATAGAAGGATGCCATGTTTGAAGAGTATCAGTCCATTATGAAAAATGATGTCTGGGAGATTGTTCCTAGGCCAACTAAGAAATCTGTTGTTTCATCTAAATGGCTTTTTAAGATTAAACATGCTGCAGAGGGTAGTATTGAAAAACACAAGGCCAGATTTGTAGCTAGAGGTTTCTCTCAAAGGGAAGGGATAGATTATGAAGAAAATTTTGCACCTGTTGCCAGATATATATCAGTAAGAGCTGTATTAGTCATTGCAACAGCTAAGGGTGGAAGGTACACCAAATGGATGTTAAGACAGCATTTCTAAATGGTGAGATCTCAGAAGAAGTCTACCTAGAGCAACCTGAAAGGTTTGAAATCTATGATGCAGAGTCTCATGTGTGCAGACTCAAGAAAGCTCTCTATGGGCTTAAACAGGCTCCCAGGGCCTGGTATGAAAGAATTGACACCTATCTCTCAGGACTAGGTTTCTCTAAGAATGATGCAGATCCTAATCTCTACTAGAAAAGAAATAAAGGTGATATGCTAATGTTGATTTTATATGTTGATGACTTATTAATCATAGGAAATGATCATCTTATAGATCAATGCAAGAAAGATCTATCCAAAGAATTTGATATGAAGGACTTAGGACTCCTTCATTACTTCCTAGGATTGGAAGTATGGCAGAATTCTGACAACATTATACTAAACCAAGGAAAGTATACCTTGGATATATTGAAGAGATTCGGAATGCTGAACTGTAGGCCCATGACCTCTCCTATGGAAACCAATTTACATAAACTTAAAGAAGCAGCAGTAGAGTCACAACCCACTGACTCTACTCAATACAGACAAATAATTGAGTCCTTGATGTACCTGGTGAATACAAGGCCAGATATCTGTTATGCAGTTAATGCCTTAAGTCAGTTCCTGTGTGAACCTAAGGAGATACACCTGGTTGCAGTAAAGCACATCATGAGATACCTACAAGGTACTCTGAACCTTGGTCTCAAATATGAGAAAGTTGACATAAACCTACATGGATTTACAGATTCAGATTAGGCTGGAAGTGTAACTGACAGAAAAAGCACTTCAGGGTGTTGTTTCAGTCTAGGTTCAGCCATGATATCTTGGATCAGCAGGAAGCAGTTTTCTGTAGCTCAAAGCTCCACCGAGGCAGAATACATTTGGAGAGCCTATGAAACCCACTATTATACATTGTGACAGTCAAAGCTGCATAAAACTTTCAGTAAATCCAGTGTTCCATGACAGATCCAAGCATATTGAGATTCCATACCACTATGTGCGAGATATGGTAGACTGGAATGTGATCCAATTAGAATATGTTTGTACAGGAGATCAAACTGCAGATATTCTGACCAAACCTCTTTCCAGAGTGAAGGTTGATCACTTCAGAAAAGGTTTAGGTATGATAGAAAGGTAATTTGCTTTGTAATTTGTATTTGCATATCAATAAGATTTTTAATGTGTAAACTTCTTTGTCATGATAGGACATTTTGGATTTTATCCCCTGGGTTCATATCCAAGAGGTGACGATCTCTCAAGATAATGAACACTTGTATGTAGACATTATAAGGTGACGATCTTATGATGTCCAGACCAGTTATCATATTGGATCTCTGGTGTGTCATGGATGTGCCATGATTGTGTTGTGATAAAACATTTGTATAAAGTGTTAGTGCACATATCACAACTTGGATAAGATGAGAATTTAATCCTTCTCATATGATTATCCTTAAGTATTGCATGTTTAGGCAATACTGATATCACATGCTTAAGTGATATCTTGTCATCACTAAATTGACGTGATGGACATTTGTATCACGTGTTTAGGTGATACTTCATATCATGTGATTAGGTGATATGATCTTCTAGAGTGTCAGATTGAGTGAAGAATGCTAACTATCATTTGAATTGTGATGCTTGAATATATTGTTTGCATTTATCTTACCTAGCTAAGAGGGAGTGTTAATGCATGATAGCTTCGGTAAGATAAATGATTGAATGAGAGATAAATGAAGTCTCTCATTCAATCATTTATCCTATCGATAATTATGATGAAAACCTTCAAGCAATTAATCCTTCACTTGATAACCATTCTTCATTTGCATATAATTAATCTATTCAGTTCGATCAAATGCTTAATATCGATAATCATCTCATATCATTATTTGTGTTCACGGATTACTAAATCATGCTAATGCATTCCGATTTATATCAATTAACATAATTAATAGTAATCAAATGATTAATCAAGTTAATGAAACACCGATTAGTATTGGGTGTTAATGTAAACACCGATTAGTATCGGGTGTTAATGTAAACACCAATTGATATCGGGTTATATGTGCACCGATTAATATCGCGTGGCATGGTAAAGAAGCTCCTATTACCTTCAGGCTCTTAAGGTTAAGCATACACTGATAGTTATCGGTTGTTAAGGTAAAACATATACCGGTTGGCATCAATTATTAATATGCACTGTTTGTTATTAATATAATTAGCAAAGGGGCACGATCAAGTAATGTCTTGATCGGTCATGACCGATCAAGGCATTGCCTGATCGTACCCAGCTTGCTATATATATATCGAATGGCATTTGTGAGAAAGGACATCGAAATTAATAAATGCTCCTCTCACCTGCCACACAAAAGAAGATAGTCAGATTCATATTTTAATTCAGTAATATATAGAACAAGATAATATTAAATAGAATATAACTTGCATATTGAATGTAAATTGAACATCATTTACACAAATAACCCTTGACAATCTATCCTATACGCCACACTTGACCATACCCTTTACATGACCTACTTTGAAAACCATTAAACCATCAATCTTGAAATACCTTGAATGAAAAGTGAAAAATGATGATAAGTATAATAGTAGTATGGTGCTTGTTCATTGTCCTGTCTGAAATTGTCAGCAACCCTACTTTTGCAACTCTTGTTGTGGTGCTGATTTTAGGTTTATGAAACAGTGCAGTTGCTGCCTTACTAACAAGTGCATATGCGCCACTGTTTGCTGTAATTCTACCACTAAGAATGATTGTAAGGAATCTTCAAGTTCTTTCATACAAACCTGCTATGAATGCTTGTACTGGTGAACAATGCTGATACACAAACTGCTGAACTCTGAGGATCACCAAAGTTGCTTCTGTAGATGTTTGAAAATGGAGGCCAGATGAATATGCATTGTTGCTAAACATTGAATAAAACTGATTGAAACCTCCTCTGGCACCTTGCGAACTGAAACTGATGAAAGTACTCTTGCTGAAAATACTTGATGATCCTGCTGTTATGACTAAAACTTGATAAACATGTGCATTTGGATATATGAGACACCTTTTGTGTTTTAAACCCTTTTTTGGACAAACTACTATGTGATAAGTGCTTTGAGCGATTTGACCTCTTTCTTGTGTTTGGGTTTTATGGGCAAAACCACGTGAAGTGCACTTTGCATATTAAGTGTGTTCTCACAAACCTTTTGGCCATTTTGTGCTATATAAACTTTTTGTCCAAAATCACTATAAATATGTCCTTGGGCATTCTTGTCCATTTTTACTTTATGAACTTTTTTGACCATTTAGCCTTATGGCATCAACCTAGTGCTATTTTTTTCTCTTTCCCCTTTTCCCAATTTTTTGCCAGAAAGTCTTATGACACACTGGGGACCTTTTTGGACACCACCTGTGTTTCGAAATTTTTTGGACAAAAAGGCTTCTGATGTATATGGGACACTTTTATTTACTTTTCACTTTTACCCTTTTTGCCCAAAAATTGTTATGGTGTGCTCGAAGATCACTTTTGGACACTTCTTCATACTTTCAACTCTTTGACTAAAATGCTTGCAGAGTGTTTCAAAGGATGTTTTGGTCACTTTCATGTTTTACCCATGTTTGACTTATCTTGGTCCAAACTCCCATCTTCGCATTGCCTGATGCATTGAAATACTAATTAAGTTGGCCTTGCGAAGACATTTACTAGAGATGACAAAAACAACTTTCATGACCATGGAAGGCAAAGATTTAACATCATCTCAAATTTGTGGACAAGTGACAGTGTTTTGGCTTGAAAACTAACTCTTTATGGAAGACTTGGTATGAGTACAACAAACACATGCTCACAGTGGAGGTTCCATCACAGTGTAGTTAGGCAATTTTTGGGTTGTTTTGACTTCCTCGTGAAGATCTAGGTCCCCTGCTGTTTGTGATATGACCATGTTGCCAATTGTGTTGCTTAGTAAGTATTTAGATATGAAGAGCCTGTACGTGTAGGTTTAAAATATTATAATGACATTTGATGTTTCTAGCTGTCTACCTACCCCCATAGTTTGTAAGCTCAGTGACTTCTTGCCAGACTAGTGAATTTTTCTGTTCAGTTGTAAAAATTGTCAAGGATCTGTGGTCTGGGTTAGTGCAGACAACTCGTGAGTTTCTCTGCAAGATTCACTAAGTTTACAATACAAACTTGACCAGTTTTTGCAGACTATCTTGATGAAAAAAATCGTGCTGTAAATCTGTGAAAACATGCCTGTTTTAATTTCAATTCTTTTTTGTCATTTTGTCTTCAACGACTAGGTTCTCAGTGGTGTGTATTAACTGCTAAGTAATTGAAAGGATTTGTTGACAGTTGATAAAAAATTATAAGAATTATATATGAAAAATGACATGCCATGAAGGTCCTTGTGGCCTCAAATGCCTTAATTGGGCCCAGTGACCGGGGCTTCAACCCTTGGCTCCGCTTTGCATTGTGACAAGGAATTTGGGAAGGCACTGCCCCCTGATCCTACCTGGGGCTGCTGTCCCCAAACCCTCATTCTGGTTTTAAAAAGAAAAACGTAAAACTTGTTTTGGTCTGAGCCAGATGGAAAAGCAGAGTTTTTGCCTTTGTGGCTTGAAATACAAAAAATAGCACTGTCCACCTATTTTCTGAATTTTACTGGTTTTTTAGCTTCCTGAGTAATTGCTTATACTTTTGGTTTGTCGAGTCAATCCCAACATCCAGTTTTCTTACTATTATCAAAATAGACGTGTGTACATTAAATTCACTTCTTTATTCATCTTATGTATTGTTTAAGTTTATTTTGTGTTTTCTAATTTTTTATTTGCAGAGGCTTTGTTGAATCCTGAGATTGAATTGAAATTTGTGACTATTGAAATTTTGCTGTCTGAAATTTCAATCTACGTTTCCATCTGTAGACCTCTGCTGTCCTTTCTTTAAATGTGGCTTGTAGCCTCGGGGATTTGAGCGATCCATCCAAGATCCTTCCGAGCATTTTTTATTTCTAAATATATATTCAGCTATTCCAGCTGTGCACCCTTTTTTGATTTATTTGTATCTACCCAATTGTGTAAATAAAATATCACGAGTGCACAAATTCGTTAGTCATCAATTTTCTTACTGATATCAAGCAAGATTATAATCTCTGGCCAAATTTGCTAGCAAATCTGTACATTCTCTCTACCAAAATGTAATTGGTAATTTGGTACCATGAAAATAGATCTCTGGCTAGTGTATATTCTCTATAACAAATTGTTGTCCGTACCATCAAACTAGTGTAAAGCAGGAGGCATATATAACAGAAACTATGTGCAGTTCAATGTTAAATTCAGGAGTAGTAAAACTTATGATAAAGATGTGTAACCTACATAAATTTTGTAGTATCACATGGTATGGCAGTTCCACTAGAACATCTGTTACAAATAGTACTAGTACAGGCACTACAAAGTCAACCACAGTAACAAAAGATGACTTGTTTTCAGAAACTTCTGTTCCTTGGAGGAAGAGACCAGCTGTATACTGGCCTAGCTTTCTTGAGCACACACTACTTGAAAACCGTACCACGTGCTTTAATGTTCCACAAAATCATTTCATAGCCGCTGCTAAGCTTTTTGCCGACCCAAATTCTGCCTTAATGTTGTACTGCCAACTTTTTCTTTGGAGATCTGACAAAAAATATAAAACTTGCCTCTCTCTGACAGCACTTGATATTGATAGGGGAAATAATACAAGTTTAAAACGTTTTGAAATTGCTGTTCAATGTCTCTAAAATATAAAAATCAGCTATATGGGACATATAAAACTGTTAATTCTTGCAGATATTTGCTTTGTAACTGTAATCTGTGTAACATTGCCTCGTTGCATCTATATTTTGTGTAAATATTCAAAATCCTTTCACATGCTTAAATATGATAGAATTTGAATTTCTGCAAACATAATGCAACTCAATGTAGACACGTTTTGAGAAATGCAATTTATGGGCATCTTTTGCCTGGGCAATGCTGAAAAAAAATTAAATTTAGATTTTTATTTTAAGTTACACTAATTTGTTTTGGTTTATTGTGCTGCAAGGCACGGTGGTTTAAAATTCATGTTTATTATATTGTATTTTGTTTTACAGGACCCAGCACGTGCATGCTATGGTCCTAAGCATGTTCAGGTGGCTCATGAACAACTGGCCATTCAAACGCTTCTCATCACTGATGAACTTTTCAGGTACTAAGACATGCTTTGGTTTCGCATTATTTTATAATAAGATGGTAGAAATTGATGTCATTTTTTACATTTATCATATACTTCATAAAAATACAGTTTATTTGAATTTCATTACCGAAATTTATATTTGGTCATTTAGTCTTCTTAAAGCCTAAATATTCTTAAGTGCAAAGAAGTTAGACTAGTTGATCATATGAAATACAGCTGATGGATAAATACGCTAATTGGGCATCTCGCATTAAAGGGTCACATACATATTTGATTGATGATTTGTAATCTCAGAAATGCAGATATACCATCTAGGAAGAAATACGTTGAGTTGGCTGAGTCAGTCGAGAATGCAGGAGGAACTGCACACATATTCTCTTCTATGCACATTTCTGGCGAACGTATGATCCTACCTTCAATTTTATTTATTTATTTGATTCTTCATTGATACCGTTTTAGGCTTTCTCTCATCCGACTCCATGCATGCTTCCGAATTTCTCCTTATTATTTGAATATATGTTTGAGCAGAGCTTCAACAACTGACTGGCATAGCAGCCATTTTAAGATTTCCCATGCCAGAACTAGAAGATCTGGAGATGTGAAAAAGTTTTGAACGAATACTATGACTAAGCACTATGGAAAATTGTTGCTCTGCTTCGAAAAAGGGCAACAAAGCAAATATGATTTCATTGGTTGTTTTGCCTTTACAATAAATGGATTGCGAACATACACTGGAAACCCTTTTGTATTTTTGTTGGTAATATGAATATTATGTGTTATATTCCAGCTTATTTGTTTGGACAGGGTCTGTTTAGATATGACCACTTTTAGGGTTCTTGGTTGACTACCCAGTTCTCATTTGTCCGCAAATATAGTTGAACTATGGTCCTGAAGTATCTATTAGAAGAAACCTTGAAAATTGAAAGTAACCAAGTTTTGGTGCTAATAATCAGAGCTGACACGACACATTACCTGCTGAAGAATATCTATACTTGGAAATGAAGTAAAATCTGCACCAACCTTGGTCCACTACAGGGCATGTAGCTTACTTTGGCTACTGAAATCAGTACTGTGTAATTACTAACAGTAAATTAGGGGCAATTGTTCATTCTGCAGGGCCAAGTTTGGATGTCTCTACAACACAGAAGACTTCAGGCACCCCTGTATTGCCCTGTTTATGAAGTAGACACAGCATTGTTGTGGCTTGATGTATTTGGATGCAATTATATTAATTTTCTAGCTTTAAAGTGTACATGTCTCATAACATACTCACAATGATGTCCTTTCATTAGATTTCTGATAGAGACAACATAATTTCATGGAATTGGATAGCATAGAAAATTTCGAGATTCTAGATACTAATAGATATATCTATCTATGTAATCTCGAAGTACACAGATATTTTCTTGAAATGGAATACTTAGCATGGGGCATCTGCAGGTGCAAAGGATGATGTTCAAAATCAGTAGCTAAATTAACTCCCTAAATTCCTTATTTAAAAACTATAGAAGAGCTACATTTCTCTGATTATGCTGTTATTTGTTTGAAGTTCTATAATTTAGAAATATATGCTAACTTGTATGCTAGAAACTAAGTACCAAACCAAGAGTTTGAAAATAAAAAGTAGCTGTTGCGAGCCACACAATATTATAATTTTTAAAATTTGTTAAAAGCATAGAAACAGGACTCGGCGGACTCGGGACTCGGACTCACCAAAAAAACATTGGCTGAGACTCAACTGGACTCGGCAAAGTGAAAAACTCAAGAAATTTAAAGATTTTTAAAGATTTAAAACTTGTTTCATGCACCTTTTATTAAAAACATCTTAAAGACACAATAATATCATCAAATAGAAGCTAATTTGATTACGTACACAAGTATACATCAATCACATAAGCATGAATGCAAATTGTAGGTGAAGGAAATAACAAACATAGATATATAAATATTGTCAAATGTATACAATATTACAAAACTCGTGAAATAAAAATTTCATGTCATCATATGATCAAATGAGATGCAAACTCTTCCTTTCCAACTCTTGATGCACCAAATGACAGCATATGTTGTTATATGGAGCCTAATCAGACTCGGAGGTTAAAATTTCCCTACATTTATCAGCGCAGTTTCCCCTCTAATTTTACAACGAGGGTTTGGGGGCAGCACCTCCAAGTTGGAGTCAAGGAGCAAAAGACTTTTTATTATTTTATAAAGGTGTTGGGTGTTATTTTTCTATTGTTTCTCCTCACAACTCACCTTTCTCCTCCTATTTTGCCAAATTAATGAAATGAAGTTCACTTTTAGGCTCAAAGCATAATATAAACCAAAAAAAATCAATTCGGAATATATTAGAAGTGTTTTTTTTTACTTAAAGTTACATGCCGTCGATCGAGTTTGGGAGTCGGGACTCACCAAACTCAGCCAAAATCGCCAAGTCCGAGTTTGGGTGATTTTGGGCCCCACACTCGGTTGAGCTGAGTCCCAGCCCCTTGGACTCGCCTAGCCTAACTCGACTCGGAAATTGCCCAAACTCGGCGATTTCTAGCGATTCTCATTTCTCTATTTAAAAGTAAAGGAATTTCGGCTTTTTAATTGGGACTTTTTTTTTAACAGAGGTAAAAATATATATTAAATAAGCAATAGATTACAAAGGATGCTGGTCTTAAAAAAGATGTTTGGCACATCAATTTCAAAAAATCTTGGAAATCCAAATGGACAAAAGATAGATAGTACAAGAGGGGGAACACCTCCAAACTTCATAGTCAAAGTATAAGCTCTTATGGCCTTGAGATTGTTCATGTTGTGAGTATCATAAATAATTTTGCCTTTATGTTAAAAGAGTGTGTCAAAAGGAAAACCAATTAACAAAGATAATGCTCCAACAAGAAGCACCCTTGCAAGAATTTAGAATCCAAAAAGGTATTATAGTCAGATTTCACAAAATCCTCCAAAGAGCTATTTGAATCTTATGTATGGAAATCTTGATCACTTTTAATATCAAAATTGATATTGCAACTTGATTTCCTTCCCTTTTAGGATGACTCCAATGAAGAACAATGATACCATGAATAAGGATATCAATATCTTTCTTACATTCATTCAACTGCCATAAGCAAGAGGATGACTTACTTTTGAAATGATAAATTAAAATTGTGGAGTTCAATTCCAGAATAATATGAGAAAATTGACTTATCATAGCAAGTAAAAGAGCTTGGTGAATGACCATAATTTCAATAAAGTTATTAGAAGCAACACAAGACTACCAACAAATCAAAATTTGACTTTGTCATTATGGTCATGACAAAAACCTCTCATGTCAACTTTTTTAGGATCAACTTTTGAAGTTCCATCAACATTTTTAGGATTAACTTTTGAAGCTCCATCAACATTAAATTTAACAATTTTTTAAGGAGGAGGAACCCATTTAATAATTTGAGAATCATGAGCATTGTTGAAATATGTGGATGGAGGAGAAGCCACTAAAACACTAAGTCTCATCAACACTTTGAATTCCCACCAAGAAATCACTTGATAGTCTTAACAAGGCTCTTTTAGATTAGCAATTTTTTTATCCCAAACATAACAAACATGCATGGAAGTATCATTTGAAATATCTTGATTATGTTCTCACCAAATATTCCAACAAATTAAACTAGGGCCAATATCCTACAACAAATTTAAGGGCTTTTAGCTTCAAAGGAGGACGCATTTGATTGATGAGAAGGTTTTTGATAGACTCATAATTATTCATGAAATGCTCATCAAACCAAACCATAATTGATGAAGGAAAATGGTAAATGGACAATCCAAGAGAAGGTGCCATCTAGAATCTCCAACTTGAAGGCATAAAATATGTTTGTTTGGACCAACAATCCCACATGTCCAAAGATTATCAAAATGAAGAAATTTATCAAGAGCTTTAAATCCACATGAAAGTATTCAAGAGGCCAACATTAGGATCCCAAACTTGACTTTTGAATTTAGGTTCTCTGCTAGAAGAGTTTTAGAACCAATGTGCATCGTATGGATCCCAAAACCTTTCACACCTCATCCAAGGGAATTTGCATGTTTATCTAAAGAGATTATTTGAGAAGCTAATAAATGAGCTATTCGATCAATGAGATGAGGGAATTGTTAGCCCAACTAGATTTCTTTAGGTTTCCATTTCTAAATTCTTACACCATCTTGTATTTTGCTTAGATGATTTTTGGATTTGACCATGAATTTTTTTTTCCATCAACTTTTCTCTTTTCTAGTTCTCATCTTGATGATGGATCATGGAGCATTATTCGAAACATTGATGGAAATTTTTTTAACACAGTCAAATCCAAAAATCATCTAAGCAAGCTATAATGGATTGTGGAAACTTTATGCATTTAACTATCTTGTATGTCAACATACTGAAAATAAAAGAACATAAATCAAGCTAGCTTCAACACTTGTATTTTAATTCGAGGAGATTAGAAAATTTCACACAAAGAAGGCTAAGTTGAACCTAAGCATCATCCAAAAAAATAGAGCAATCACCCTTTCTCACAATTCAAAAGAGGACATCATTAATCAAACTACTTCACTAATTCAAATTTCTTCAAATTTAAAATCCCTCACCAAGGGTTGACATCCTAGGGATAAATGAATGATTTATCTAGATGCCAATATTTGAGTTGAAGAATTCTTCTCCATAACGTTTGTTCCTCCAAACACCATCTTCAATATAATTTAATAGTGAGAGCTATACTATTAAGGAGCCTCGAGATATAACACCTAAACCACATCTATCTTTAGTTTGGCAAATTTTATCCCAATTAACCAAATGCCTTTTTTTCTTATCTAAATTTTCTTCCCAAAAAAATTGTCTTATCTTGTGATCCAAAACATGCAAGATGTCATTTGGAGCCACAAGAATCATAAATCTATAAATCGACAAAGCCTAATTTATAGATTCAAGGACTATAAGACCAACCAAAGAAAGATATCCATTTGTCTATTGATCAAAATGACTCTAAACAAAATCCATTATAACATTTCAGTTCTAATTTCCTTAAACAAGTAGGAGAATAGGGATGCTCAAACACTTGAAAGGTGTAAGAGCAATTTAGAAAGGAAGGACGCCAACAATGTGATCTTAAAGATGAGGGTCAATATGAAAAAAAGAAACTTGGGATTTTTTTTATCATTCTAAAGTTAGCTACTTGCACAAATATAAATATCAAGAGACCATCAAAGAGCCATTGCTTCCTCAAAAGTGGTGTTTCCCATCAAACAAATGTCATCCACAAATTGAAGATATTAAAGTGGATCTAAACCTTGCACGATGTGATAGCCAAAGATAGAACCAAAACACTTAAGATGCTTCAAAAATTTGCCCAAACCTTTTGCCGAAATAATAAAGAGATAAGGAGAGAGACAGAGACAGGGAGGAGGGAGGAGGGGGAGGCAGGGAAGATCTTCTTGACACAATTGTATTTAAAAATGGAAAATAGCAAAAGGGTAACCATTTATAAATACAGAAAGAGGAGAGGTACAACAAACCATTACTCACTAAATCCAACTGTTATAAAAAACTAAGGCACATAAGCTAAGAAACTCTATCATAAGCCTTAGAAAGATCAAGGTTCATAAAAAATGAACATTTCCTATTAACTCTATCATAGCTTCCTGGACGATAGCAATGTCATCAATGATTTGACAACCTTGAACAAACCCTCCTTGTTCAAAGAAAGAAAATAATTATTAAGAGATTCAAACTTTTTTTTGGATGTGCACAATTCCTCAAATGCCTCCAAAATGTATCTTAATAATATCCCAAAAAGCTTGAAAGAATTCAATAGGAAATCCATCATGGCTAGGATTTATATGTGTTTTCATCTTGAAAATAAATTGCTCTAACTCATTAGTGAAAATAGGTCCATTAAGAAAAGAAATATTGTGAGCAGATATAAGATTAGGAACACAATTCAAAATGATATTCATGTCAGCAATCGAGAGGTTGATGGGAGCTTTAAATAAAAAGTGAAATAACCTTTGATTTAATATCCTGATTAGATACTAATTTAGATCCATCCTATCTATGAATCTCCTTGAAAGCATTAACATATTTTTATGCCACAATAGAGTGATGGACCCATGTTATGCAACTTTGTTATTTGTACACAATAAAATACAAACTTGTTATATTAATTGATAATGGGTATGGTGGAATACCTCTATTAGCATACATTAAAGAAAAATTAAGGTGAATATCAAGGACCAAATTTATTCATCTTCAACTTATTGTATATGCATTGTTAAAACCTTTCCTTTCTTAGATATACCTAGAAGTTATATAATCTCCTAATTATTAATATTTAATGTGTCATTCATTTTGCATATCCGTAGGTCTATTGTAACTTGATTGTTCATAGACTAGTAAATGATTTATGCATATTTGAGAATCATGGAGTGAAAAATATGGGATTCTCATGTGAATGTAGAACATATACAATTATTTTATTATTCTTTGGAAATATAAAAATATTATTGTAACAAAATATTGATGAGGGAGTTACATAGTATACTCTAAGAGCATATTTAATTATTAGTGGGTGTAATATGTAATTAGTGCTTCATAGGGGAGTCTTTGACATTCTAATTTTGAAGGTTGCTCTCTCGAAGTGGTTCATGAGTATTTTTACCATGGCATTTTGGGACCTTGTTTGGGCCCATGATATCACTTGTTGGACTTAAGTCTATATATTGAAGGCTTGTGATAGAGGCATCATACCTTGCCTCATGTAAGGTTATGCTATCGTTTTTTCTCTAAGATTAAAGAGTGTTGATCTCCCCCTTCTCCTAGAAGAACACTACATTATGAGAATGCACCGTTACCATTATTTTTGTTGAATAATAAATTGGGTGTACTTTGGCATTTGTTTTTTTGAAAGGGTTTGTCTAATGCATTTGTGCATATGTGCAGGTGTGTCACTCTTATTTTTATGATTGTTTATATTCTTTTCCTCTCATTGTTTTCTTTTTCAATATTGCTTATATGTTATAATGCTAGTAAAATTTTGTATTTTGGTTTATGTAATTTTCTCTTCATTGGACTAATGTGGAGATACTCTTATTTTTATGATTGTTTATATTCTTCTTTTCTCATTGTTTTCTTTTTCAACATTGTTTATATGTTATAATGCTAATAAAATTTTGTAATTTTCTCTTCATTGATTAATGTGGAGATACCTACATATTTAGTAGTTGATCTTGGTTTTCAATTTAATTGCTAGCAAATTTGTGAACATATTTCCTTATAATTGCTATTAGAGATGATATGATTCTATCTTTTTTGTTGTATCTAATCTAAAATTTGATTGTTTTACATGGAACTTCTTTACATGTTATATATATATATATAAAGGTTGATGTGAAACATGTTGAAAATGCGTGTTGTTCTTCCAAGACTTGTCCCTCAAAAATGGTAAATTTGGTGATCAGATTATATAGATAAAAATTCACACAATTGCACAAGAATTATGCTGGGAAACCTTCCTCTTGAAGGTGAAAAACCTAGCAAAGAAGTATCTTCTTATATTTATTAAAGCATAGATTGACTTTACAAAAGATTCGCTTCACTCCTTGAAGCTAGAATCAATCAATTGATGATTCAATCAATTTACAAAAAGAAGAAGATGAATTTGGCATGTTGTAGATGATGATGCCCAATCAACTGGAAATGGATGTTCACCAACTGTTGGAGAATCTCTCTAACTACTGAAGATGAAAGTATGCACACTTTGTAATGAATCACTAAGGGAGATATACAAGTCTATTGAAGATTTGATCTGCTTAATTAATTTGAATTGTTGAATATGATGAAGAGAATGAAACCATATACTAAACACGTCTTGCCAACCAACACGACTTATCTCAAAAGTTGGATCCTTCATTAATAAACACGTCCTTTTGTTATGGGTCAAATTCATCATAATAAAAATGTCTTTAACTGAACCGTTCGATCCCAAGAGACATGATTATAATATAATAAGGAATTAGCTTTGTGTCAACATGTCTTAATCATTGTTTGATAATAAAATTGATTTAGCATGAATATAAACAAATCTATATGACTAAATTGTCTAAGGTTGATTGGCCAATTAGACAATTTAGTTGTCTAAGTCTCTATAGAAGAATTTCGACTAACGCTATTACATTAACACTCCCTCTTAGCTAGGGAGGAATCCTTCTTGATGTCTACAAGTAACATCACCTCATTGTGATGTTTAACCACAATGGCTACTCCCATATGTGAAAAGGAAAGATATCACCTCACTGTGATATCAACCATCATGGCTTCTCCCATGGATGGTGTAAAAATAGATATCACCTCACCGTGACATCAACCATTATTGTGAGATCATCACCTCACAATAATGGTAAAATGCACAAGTGTTCATCATTGTGGGATCATCACCTCACAATGAGATTCGCCATGGCTCATCCCAGAGGGTGAACACACAAGTACAAGAGAGATCATCGCGGACTCTCTCACTTGATGTTGTCATGGCGTCACACACATGACATCCACCATGACTCATCTCAAAGGGTGGATCCACCATGGCTCATCCCAAAGGGTGGAAATAAGGGCTTTCACCTTAAATCTCTCTCAAAGAGAAATGCATTAGCAAAAGCTTACACTTTAAACTTCTCTCTAAAAGAGAAGAATGCATTAGTATAAAATATAAATAAATATATATATCAATGATGTTGAGACTCAATCTCAACTAGGGCTTCATTCTCCACCATACTAAGCTTATCTCGAAAGTACACAAACTTTAACCTGGAGAGAGGCTTGGGGAGAATGTTTGTTGTCTGCTCATCAGTACTAATATATCTCAACTGAATAGCATTCCTTTCCACCATCTCTCTAACATAGTGATACTTGATCTCCACGTGCTTTGTTTTGTCATGAAACAAGGGATTGACATAGAGCTTTACACAACTTTGAGTATCACAATGGATGATTGTAGGCTCTAAGGATTGCCCAAACAATCCCGCAAGAAGCTTCTATAGCCACACTACTTCTCATGCTCCCACACATGTTGCAATATACTCTGCCTCTTTATAGCTAAGAGCCACTGAATATTGTTTCCTGCTACACCAAGAAATCATGGCAGAACCCAAACTAAAACAACAACTAGAGTTGCTCTTTCGATCAGTGACAAACCTTGCCAATTCAGAATCAGTGTATCCATGCAACTTCAACTCCACGTCAGAAGAATATCTCAGACCATATCCAACTGTGCTGCATAGGTATCTCGAAATATGTTTTCCTACAACTAGATGTATTTTCATCGGTTCACACATGAATTGGCTAAGTGCACTCACTGCATAGAAAATATCTGGTCTAGTATTGACTAGGTACATCAAGGATCTGATCATCTACCTATATAGTGTAGAATCCACTAGATTCAAGATAGTTGCAGCCTCTCTTAACTTATGCAAGTTGGTCTCCATAGGAGTGGACATAGATTTACAATCCATCATACCAAATATTTTTAGAATGTCAATGGTGTACTTCTCTTGACTCAAAATGAACCCATCAAATTTCTGCCAAACTTCTAACCCAAGGAAGTAATGCAATAAACCAAGATCCTTCATCTCAAATTTAGAAGCTAACTCCTTGCATTTGATAATAAGATGATATTCTCCAGTGATAAGTAAGTCATCAACATAAAGAATTAGGATTAATGCTTCCCCATTAATTACCTTGAAGTACAAGTTTGAATCTACATCATTCTTGGAGAAGCCCAAGCCCATCAGGTAACAATCAATCCTTTCATACCAAACACGTGGAGCCTACTTAAGGTCATACAATGCCTTCTTTAGCTTACAAACATGAGACTCATTCTCATGTACCACAAATCCTTCAGGTTGCTCAATATATACTTCTTCCTCAATTACACCATTTAGAAAAGTCGTCTTTACATCCATTTGGTGAATCTTCCATCATTTAGATGTTGCAATAGCAATGATGGTCCTGACTGAAGTATATTAGGCAACTGGAGATAAGGTTTCCTCATAGTAAATTCCCTCCTTCTGCACAAATCCTCTAGCCACAAACTTAGCCTTGTATTTCTCAATACTACCATCAGCAACATGTTTGATCTTAAAGAGCCATTTAGAAGAAACTACAGATTTACCTTCTAGTCTAGGTATAATGTCCCAAACATCATTCTTTAGAATTGATTGATACTCTTTTGCCATGGCATCTTTCCAAACCTATTGAATAGTAGCTTCCTCAACTGATTCAATGATTTGACTCATCAATGCAACATAGCTAAAGAACTTATGAGGTCTCTTACTTTCTCTAAATGTTCCTCTTGGGGTTGCAAAAATTTCAGCCTCTTGCTTCATTTTCCTTGCCCAAAGAGGTCTTTTCTTGCCAATAACAATGTCAGGAGGCCCATCAGTAGGATTCAAGAGCTCATTTGGATCATCATCTTCTTCAAGTTCATGAGTCTCCCTATGAATCTCAGGAGTATGATCATCTTCCATATTTTGAAGAGGCTCTTGATCTTCACTGTCCATCTCATGGATGCCCTTGGATTTTCTGAATGCAACAGCCTCTTCAAATGTCACATCCCTACTTAACTCAATCAATTTCTGCCATGGAATATAGATTTTGTAGGCTTTTGATGTTTCACTATAGCCTACAAATATTCCCTTCTTGTCAGAAGGTTCCAACTTTGTCCTTTTATCTTTGGGTATATGTATGTGCATTGGACAACCAAAGATCCTCAAATGACTCACATCCGACTTCACCCCTGTGAATGCTTCTTTGGGTGTCTTATTCTCCAAAATACAGTGAGGACATCTATTTTGAACATGGACAACAGTTCTAGATGTCTTGGCCCAAAAAGAGGTTTGAAGATTTTGATCATGAATCATGGCTTTGGTTGCTTCCACAATAGTTCTATTTTTCCTTTCCGCCACACCATTTTGTTGAGGATTATAGGGTACACAAAACTCCCTCTTAATCCCAGCTTCAATGCAAAAATTATGGAAGTTACCGGAGGTGTACTCTCCTCCATTATCGGATCTCAAGACTTTGATCCTCTTCTCAGATATGTTTTCTACTTGAGCTTTGAGTTCCTTAAATCATATAAGTACCTCTTCAAGAAATAGATCCAAGTCTTTCTCAATTGTTCATCAATAAAAATAACATAATACAAGAAACCACTCAAAGAGGCAACAGACAGATGACCACATACATCGAAATGAATGAGTTCTAAAATACATTTGGATCTACTTTCACTACTATGAAATGTACCTTTAGTATTCTTACCCAATGTGCGACCATTGCAAGTGCCTTCATGCTCCTGGTTGAGTTTTGGAAGGCCTGTAACCATCTTCTCCATTGTAGGTAGTGCACGAAAGTGAAGGTGGCCCAATCTTCTATGCCAAATCTCACAAGTAATTGATGAGTCATGAAGTAAGGCTTGAGGAAGATTAGTGTAAAGTCTATAAAGACATCCATGATGAACTCCAATGACTTGAGCCACTTGATATTTGATTTATTTGGCCATGCAAGGGACTTGTCGTCTACAAATGCAATTCAATATCCCTTGTCTTCCAAGGTTGATATGGAGACATGATTTCGCTTAATTCTCGGAACGAATAGTACACCATTCAATTGCAAGGAAATGTCTAAATTTAAGTGAAGAGAGGAGGTCTCAACTCCTTTCAGGGAGTAACTAGTATCATCTCCAATGATTACTTGTTCATTTGAATTTCTCTCAACCAATTCATTTAGATGTCCTCTAAATCCAGTAATGTGGTGAGATGCACCGCCAAGTGTTGTGGTTGGTAGGCACATTACTTGAAAAGGATGAATAGAATATGAATCCATCTAAATCCTTTTTTGGAGGAGTCTCACCAACATCCACAATGGAAGCTTGAGGCATAGGCCTAGTTGGACATTCCTTTGTGTAGTGACCATACTTGTCACATCTAAAACATTGGACTTTTGAAAGATTCTTCCTTCTTTTGAATGTAGGAGCACCATTGGATTCCTTATCTTTCTTCCTTTAGAAATGTCCTTTCTTACCCTTCTTTGAGGATTGAGAGGCAAGAACATGAAAATCTTAATTTGTAGAGTTTTGGCCAATGCCTCTCGTAGCCAATCTTGACTCTTCTTGAATGCAGTCCATCTTCAATCGATCAAACTTAGGGAGTTTTGATCTTGTGCTTATCCTTTGTATAAATGACTCCCATGATGAAGGAAGCCAACATGGTTAATTCATTGTAATCTACAGTATGTCCAATGGTAGAGAGTTGATCTCTCAATTCAGTTATTTTCATGAAGTATGAGATTATGGATTCTCCTTTCGTCATCTTTATGTGGTAAAGTTGTTGCTTCAATGAAATAGCTCGACTTGTGTTGTTGATCTCATACATCTCCTCTAATGTCTTGAACATGTCATATGGCATCATCAACTTGGAGATGATTGGCACAATGTGATCTTTCACAGAGTCAACCAACATTTTCTTTGCTTTGGTGTTCTTTCTCTTCCATTGAAGCTTCCCATCCTCTTCGGTTGGTTTCGGTACTACTTTCTCCATGAATTTGTCTAATTCATTTTCCTCCAAGGTAAGCATAATTCTAAACTTCCAAGAGACGAAGTTTGATGCACCCTCAAGTCTGTCTTCAACTTTAAGTGCATTCACCATCTTGGCGTTGATAGATGTAATCAAACTTGAAGACAATAATGAAGGATAACCTTGTTTCTATGAATCTGACATGATCTTTTCTTAAGCCTGCACTGATACCATGTTAAATTTGGTTATCAAATTATATAGATAAAAATTCACACAATTGCACAAGAATTACCCTGGGAAAACCTTCCTCTTGAAGGTGAAAAACCGAGCAAAGAAGTATCTTCTTATATTTATTAGAGCATAGATTGACTTTACAAAAGATTCGCTTCACTCGTTCAAGCTAGAATCAATCAATTTACAAACAGAAGAAGATGAATTTGGCCTGTTGTAGATGATGATGCCCAATCTGCTGGAAATGGATGTTCACCAATTGTTGTAGAATCTCTCTAACTGTTGAAGATGAAAGTCTGCACACTTTGTAATGAATCACTAAGGGAGATATACGAGTCTATTGAAGATTTGATCTACTTGCTTAATTAATTTGAATTGCTGAATGTGATAAAGAGAATGAAACTATATACTAAACACGTCTTGCCAACCAACACGACTTATCTCAAAAGTCGACTCCTTCATTAATAAACATGTCCTTTTGTTATGGGTTAAATTCATCATAATAAACACGTCTTTAATAGACCCGATTTGATCCCAAAGAGACATGGTTATAATATAATAATGAATCAGTTTTGTGTCAACACGTCTTAATCATTGTTTGATAATAAAATCAATTTAGCATGAATATAAACAAATCGATATGACTGAATTGTCTAAGGCCGATTAGGCCAATTAGACAATTTAGTTGTCTATATCGATATAGAAGAATTCCGACTGACGCTATTACATTAAAAAAAAAAACACCTACTTATGCCTATATATCATGTGCAAGGAGTGATTATTTATGCCTATATATCATGTGCAAGGAGTGATTATGTAGGGTTTAGTGGACTTTGTTTACCATGTTCGGGTGGAAATCAACCAATTGCAGATGAATGTAATGACACCCCAAACCAGTAGATGTTGTTTAGTCTGTAGTTAATGGATTCACATGAAAGTGGATTCTTGCCAAATATTTGACAAAATGTCAAATATGGCATGTAGACAATCAAAGGCATTTTGTGAATCAAAATGATAAGGGGATTTTTAGTGTTCAGAAGGTTAATATATTTGGTAAAATGTAGGTTTAGAGTGAAATTCGAGTTGTTGATAAATGGATTTTACCAAGAGGAAGGTTTTTCACTAGTAGGCTAAAGTAGCAATGAAAGTGATTTTTCACAGAGGTAAAGAATGCTCGAAGGGAAATGCAAGTAAATAAGTTGGGCATCACTGAGTTACAAGCTGAAGTGTAGACAAATTAGTGTGAAGAAGATTATTATTTTATGCAAATTAAAGGAAGTTGGAGGCGACAACTATCAACCCCAGATAGAATCTAGGGCTTTACATCTCTTGACACTATTAGTACTATTTCTTTTGTTGGGTTTTTAAGTTCCAGGTTTTGGGATTGTAATTTCTTGTACAGGGAAGTTTGTCTAAGATCTGATGGTTCCTTGAAATGCAGGAATTGGTGTTATAATCATTTGTTTGATAATGACAAGTAATTCAATTTGTAGTTTAAGATGATATATCCATTGTTAATGCCTTTTGTGTGTAATAAGTTCTTGTTATGATTTTCTTTGCACATTTGTTAGAATGGGTGTTTGACTGATAGCTTTTTTGTTAGAATGGGTGTTTGACTGATAGCTTTTATTCTAAGGAATAGATTAAATTTAGCTTTAGTTAAACATTGAAGACAATATCATTATGTGAGGATCCTAAAGTAGATTGATAGTGTGTTCATAAGTGATTGTAGATTAATAGTGTGTTCATAAGTGATTGCATTAGTGTAAGGCAATGATATTTTGATGGCCATTGAATCTATGTTTATGTTGTTATTAAGAAGAATATTTTATTTTTAATTTTGTGACGGATAAGGCACTAGTCTAGTTGTGTCTTATGTGTAAATATTGGAAGGAATCAACATTAAATCTAAAAAGAAACTTTTACTTTCCTATTTTATCTTCTTTTATTTTTTATTTCACACCTAGGTTAAATAGGTTCTATGAGGATTTAAAAGAAATTATGTCTAATCTTCTACATACTCATCAAATTATGTAAAGCCTTGTTATGTTTTTACATTATTTATGTATTGTAATGTCTAAAATTGATGTCAAATTAGGGGATACCCACTTAGGTTTTGCAAAGTTTTAAGTGTAAGGAAGATGGTTGTAGACTTAGTCTCCTCTTCGTTGGCCAAATCCTGCATTAGATTTGAGCATGAAAAGTGGCATACTTCTAGGATTTAGTGATCTATTGATTTGGGAACCTACATATTTAACATTTACCAATGATTTATTTAACCAACAAGTGAATTAAAATTAATTTCTAACAAAATATAAAAAATGCAACAATTAAATTACAGTCCAAAAATGACAAAACATATTATAAAAGGAAGTGCTCAAAAAGTGTTTCTTTTAGTTTAAAAGATTATCTTGGACAAAAATATAGCATATTATATATAAAAAAATATTTCTCGATCTCTATAGATTCAACCTCAACCGTGGCATCCATTTTACTCTAGGAGGCTTCTAAAAAAAATTATATACAAAACCTCTTGAAAATACTTGCAATATAGGTATGGTATAACAAACACTAGACACACTCATAGACAAGATTAGTCAAAATGTTAGTGTGTTCGCATCGGATTCACTAGAATATGTGCAAGGAAATGTAAAATAATAATAAATAAAAAGAATGAAAAACATAAAATCAAATCAAATCAAATCAACTTGATTTAACAACCTAATTGAAACCTCAAATAAATATTAATTTGCTTGTTGGAATGTGTATGCCACTCGACACCATAACACTATATTTAATTGATGATTGATTTTGATAGAATTGATTTTCATTAAGATGTGAGATTATATCATTAAAGAAGGAATGGTCGTGTTTATAAAAATTTTGAAGAAAAATTAGATGAGAGATGAAAGATGAGGATGAGATTAAGAACCTGAGTTTACTAAACAATCTATAGAGTTAAGTCAACTATTAAATATAAACTTGTCATCTTTTCTCATTTTTGGTTTTGAGATGTGTGTGATACTTTTCATCATCAACATTTCAAATCATACTACATGCTTTATCATTAGGATGAAGCAAATGGTTAGAGAACAAAATTGAGAGGATAGTTGCAGACTGGAGAGATTAAATAGATAATGAGATGCCCTTGGTTGAAATGGGCCTAAATTTTTTTCTTTGCGACATGAATACATCAGCCCAACAACTAAGATAACACATTCTCTTGATGCTACACAACAGAACAATACTAAGAGAGGTTCATAATTTTCTAAAACAACTTAATGTTTTGGATTTTCACGATCAAGGCAAATATTCCTATGATGCAAATGAAGGAGAATTTTTTAAACAATGGGAAATGATTAGATGATAGCATAGGGTTATCGTTTTAACAAGGGATAAAAATTGCTCATTCAATCATTTGTCATCTATAGATAGTTATGTCCTTATGGGAAATGCAAATAGTTCCAGTTTGGTTGCATGGATTGGAAATGATTCTATTGGTAGTAAAAATGACTTGGAAAAGGTTGATGTGAAACATGTTGAAAATGCAAGTTGTTCTTCCAAGACCTAGCCCTCAAAAACACCAACTTATGCTTGTATATCTTGTGTAAGGAGTGATTATGTAGGGTTCAATGGACTTCGTTTATGACTTCATGGGGGATTTCAACAACTTGCAAATGAATGTCATGACACCCCAACCCAACGGATGTTGTTCATTCTGTAGTTAATCCAAATTCTTGCTAAAAATTTGACAAAATGTCAAATATGGCATGTAGACAATCAAAGGAATTTTGTGAATCAAGATGATAAATGTTAGAACTTATAAGGGAATTTATAGTGTTTAAAAGGTTAATATCTTTGTTAAAATACATGCTTAGAGTGAAGTTTGAGTTGCCGATAAATTGGTTTTCATCTAGAGGGAGGTTTTTCACATAGAGTTACTAAAGAATAGTCGAGTATTCCCGACCCGACTCAGCTACTTCTCATTCCCAACTGCCCCCCTTTTATTCCCATTTCCAACTGAGAAAGCCACTCTTCATTCATCAATACCACGCTTCATCTGGTCGGTAGTTCCTCAACCAGTATCTTCAACCCTTCCAAGGCCAGTTCCTATCCCTCGCATTTCGGAGAGACTCAAACCCGCTATCTTTGATACGTATTAATACTCGAGTGCTTGGAACTCAGTCGCTTGCTGCCTATTTTGTACAATCAATAGAGGCCTTCCTAGAGCAACTATATCCACCGGCCTTCAAATAGTAGCATGAGAATGCAAGTAATTAAGTTGTGCATCATTTAGTTGCATGCTTAAAGTAGAGGCAAATTAGTGTGAAGAAGAATATTATTATATGCAGATCAAAGGAAGTTGAAGGTGCCAATTGTCAACTATAGATCGAATCTAGGGCTTTACATCACTTTATAACGTTAATGTTGCTTCATTTGTTGGGGTTACAAGTTTAGAATGTAATTTATTGTACTGAGAATTTTGTCTAAGATCTAGAGGTTCTTTAAAAAATAGGAATTAGTGTTGTAATATTTTGTCTTATAGTGATTAACAATTCAATCTATAGTTTAGGATGATATATGTTGCATTGCCAATGTCTCATGTGTGTAATATAATGTCTTTTTAATCACCAATCCAGCAGAAGCACAGAGCCTACGAGAATAGCTACCTAGTAGGGATTTGAACCTTGGTAGCGGTTTCACCAAGCAAGTGTTTTAACCGCTGCATTACATGGGTCACCCCGATTTTTATTGTCCATTTGTTGTAATGGGTTTTTGACTGATAATTTATATTCAAGGAATAGATTAAATTTATCTTTCAGTTAAATATTGAAGGCATTCCGATTATGTATGGATCTGAAATGAGATTAACAGTATATCCATAAAGTGGTTACATTACTATAAGACAATGATATTTTGATGGTCATTCAATCTATGTTTATGTTGTTATCAGGAATATTATTTCATTTCTAACTCTCTGATGGACAAGACACCAATATAGCATGTGTCTCATGTGCAAATCCTAGGACTTGCATTAAATCTAAAAAGAAACTTTTACTTTGCAACCATAACATCCATTTTATCTTAAGAGGCTTCTAATTTTTTTTTATTTCCAAAACTTCTTGAAAATACTTGCAACATGTATGAGATAAAAAACACTAGACACACTCATGGACAAGATTAGTCAAAATCTTAGTGTGTACACATCAGGTTCACTAGAATGTGTACAAGGAAATGAAAAAAAAATCAAAAGAATAAAAAACATGAAATCAAATCAACCTAATTTAACAACCTCGCTGCAAACCTCAAATAAATGTTGATACGCCTGTTGGAATGTGTATGCGACTCCACATTATAACACTATTTAATTGATGATTGATTTTTATGGAATTGATTTACATTAAAATGTGAGATTATATCATTAATGAATAATCAAACGAAAGATTTAATGTAAAAAAAATTGAAAGATGAGGATGAGATCAAGGACCTAAGTTAACTAAACTATCTATGGAGTCAACTCAACTATTAAATACAAATTGTCATTTCAAACTAATGAAAGGATAATATTGAATTATTTTATTTAATTGATGGAGAATTTTGAAGAATAAGTTTATATTCAAAGATAAAGTTGATTTATGGATGAAGAAGAACTTTCTAAAATGAGATAAAGGTAATTGATTCTAGAAAGAGCTAAATGAAGAGATGAAAATGAAAAAATTATTTGAAAAATAGAAATTGATTCTTATTTAATTAAATAATAAAATATTATTTAATTAAATGGACAAAATTAATAAATTTATATTATTTAAGACTAATGTAGGATCATTAATTAATGATGGTAAATAATGATGATTAATAAATAAGTAATATTTTTATAATTAAAGATTATCAACAAGGTGAGTTAAATTTAGTGTCTACAAAAATGCATGCTACCAAGTGCCCAACAATGTTCCACTACTAGCCAAGTGTTTATAGACCTAAAGATGCCATGGATCCCATTTAAAGTATTTCTAATAGAAGTTTATAGCCCCATTAGAGATACATGAATCACCAAAGATTAAGTTGTCATTAAATTAAGAATTCCACTCTTTAGGTAATATCTTATTCTTGGTTTGGGGACCCCATGGCATAAAGAGGGAAAATCAAAATATAAATTTGATTACCTAAACCTTAACACATATAAGTCTTAATACAACCAAAAAATTTTAAGAATAAATGTAAGGTTCTAGTTAAATGACATTTTCATGCATTCCTCAAAAAAGTTGGAATTAATCCAAATTTATGTAACAAAGATTAGGAAATGAGTTTTGTATTTTCAAATCCTCAACACACTAAAAGGTTTTTAATTTAAAAATTTAAAGGCAACATCTTAACAAGGTACCTAAAGATCATCTAGTTACCACAAGAAAGGGAAGGTTAAAAGATAGATGCAATAGGGGGAGAGTTTAAAAGAAAATTATGAATCAATGGAAAAAAGAAACCAAGAAAAGGGGAAAATTATAGAAAACAAAGAAAAGGAAATATATGTAATGGAAGATACTAAACCAAAATCTCTTATTCTAATTATATATCATTTATACAACAATTTTAGATAATCATTTAGGAAGAGTAATTGCTCCTATTTTTCTTCTTCATGGCATTCAACAAGAATAATTAGATTGTTTGGATTCTCAACCCAATAGGTACATCTTTGAATTCATTTAAATAATCTAACTTTGAACTAAGATGAATAACCTTAGACTAGATTATCGATTAAGATACTTTATTATCTACATGATTAACCCAAATTTATGTTGTTTTTTATAAATTATTATAATTCAAATTAAATTGAAAAGTATTTAGGATAGAAGGAAAAATAATTAGCGTCTTTGAGATGTCAATTTTCTAACTCTTCTAACCTAGCTTCACCCCTACTCTACAACAACAAGTAGTCCTATTTAATCATTCAATCCAAGTTTTTCATCAAAAGTTTCCTTATTAGATCATTAGTAGGTCATGTTTCATTAAGCTCCTTAATTTATACGCATGGCATGGAAAATCATCACTCAATAAAGAATCCCATAGGTCTCCATCAAATAAAAACTTATCAACATTTGTTCTCTGATGATCATTGATAATGTTAAAAATAGAATATTATCATTTTCCCTACCTAATTTTGACTGACATAGATATGATTTTACATTTGTGTACACCTTTAGGCTTGAAATTACATACAAATGTATTATCAATAATATAATATTTTTTATTGAATTCATATTCCTCATTTGACACAAGTAATTCATTATGATATAATTAATTCAAGATAGCTTCCTATTTATCAATATAAAATTCTATGCAAGCAGAGATTTGGTCATGGGAAATGAAGCTTTCATCTCCACATATATATAGCTAGTCCTTTTCATCAATTAGTTCAACACGAATATAATTCTTGGATTCGTTTGTATACTTGACTCAATGAAAGATGTATTAATTTTGACACCTGAAACAAGGAGACTGTAGTAGTCCTCCATTGTTATCTAAACTAGATTTAGACAAATAATCATCTAAGACGATATCTGTGATGATATCTATGATAATAACCAAAGCGGTTTTCACTACTTTTCCTCCTACATAACTTAGATGTGAATAAAAGAGGCTGCAAGTGATTAGTAATGGTTTTAATTTTAAAATACTTGAGTAGTTGGAATAAACAAGAATTAGACCCACTAAAATATATGGAAAATAGAGATTGACCTAGGATTTAATTTTTGTGTCATGGAGAAATCCTAATCCAAACTTTTGAAGTGCAAACGAGTGATATACTATTGTAGCCCCATTGAAAGCATCGACAAGAGTTTGCACTATGTTGCTCTCTCATAAATATTGAAATCAAAAGATCAAGAGAATTAAAATACCTATCTAAAATGGTTGTATCAATAGAAACACAATGATAAATTATTCTATTCAAAATCTTCTAAATTCTAAGATAAAAACTCTAAAATAGATTTACCATATATCTATTTGATGCTTTCTTTGGATGGGCAATCTTTATGAATTGTTGCATAAAGGATTAATCTAGTTCCTCCCATGAAAGAATATAATTAAGTGCAAAATTGATGTACCAAGAATGAACCTCATTTTGTAAGGTGAAAGTGAATAATCTATAAGCAGCATTTTCATTGATAACACCTAGTTAGACTAAAATGTCATTCAATACTTCGATAGATTAAGTGCAAACCTTCTACTATTAGGGAAGTATTTTGGAAGGATTTCTTAAATATCATTAAGAACATGTGGACATACCTATTAACAATAATAATTTCAAACAATGACATGGTTATAGTAGAATAGTCATAACTTATTAACCAAAAACAAAAAAAACTATTAAGGTAGGTGCAAGAAGTTGGGTCCATAGGAAGTCTAAAAAGTGGAAGTGTTTTTCCCCATTTTCAAACTTTATCACAATTGAACTAAAACATTTGAAGCACTTACACATGTAATATTAAAAAAATCTAGTAATATAAAATGCAATACTCTAAGTCTAGTTTTCAAATATGTAATTTATTATAATGCTCAAATGATACAAATTGATTGTTAATGGACATGTATAAAAATGACTTTTTAAAAGTTGTTTTTTCAGGACCATGCCATGCATGTGTACAACCACCATAATTTGACCTAAATAAAAGTATTTTTCTAATTCCTTTTGGAAAAATATGTGTATTAAATTAAATATCGATGAGGATTTTTTTTAATAATTTTTTATTGGCCCTAATTGCTATTTTTTAAAACCTCTCATGTACAACTACCATAATATGAGCTAAACTAATCCTTTTTGCCAAAAAAATTCTGTGTAAAGAATTGTGTGTAAATTGATGTCATATATTTGTTTACAAGAAATTTAAAAATTTAAGTTATTAAAAAAATATGAACACATGACATTTTAATTTCGTGGACTAGTTTCATTAGAAATTTTTAAAAAAAATAGAAAAAAAAAAAAAATCATTAAAAAAATGCATATTTTAAAACAATTCATCATCATCTATAATGGATTCTAATTTCATTATTTTTTTTAGAAGAGGTTGTCATCCATATTACCAAAGCTAGTTTTTTTCTTGTTGTTTTCTTGGCATTTCACTTGCAGTTCCAAGGCTAAGGGTTGGGTTTCCAAGGCTAAGGGTTGGGTTTCCAAGCCTAAAACAAAGGCAAAGACATGGGTGTCAAATTTCAAATTTTATGAAATGCATACTTGCTCCAAAATGCATACCCATTCTAAAAAGGAGCGGGAATATGATTTAATTAGAAACAAGTACCCATTTTCAAATATGATATAAATAGAAATAGGTACCCATTTTGAGAAAAAGAATCATGTACTTGGTTTAGAATGGGTATCGATTTTAAAAATCAAAATGGGTACCCATTTCGTACGAGTATAAATTTTGGTTCAAGATCTAGAACCTAAATAAGAACATGTTTATGTCAATTTTTTCCCCTTGATGTGGACTCAACTTCTTGCACTACCCATTAATGAATTATTAAATATCAAATCCTTTATTCTATAGATCTAATGTATTGATATATATGTTTCAAGACACATTAACTTGAGTGGAATAGATTATTCCTACTTCGAATGGAATTGCTTCTCACAAGGTTTATTTCACTTGGTCTAGGTTCTCGTGGGTAGCCCAAAGGTTTATTATTAATTGTTCTATTTAAGGGGCTTGTTGGTTATAATTATAATTTTAAAATTGGTGATGCTTTTGATTTACTATACTTAGATTGGTTATTTTAATTGTTTGAAATCAACCACGTATAAATATAAAATCCTTGAGTTAAAATATAATGTATTACAAACCTATCAAAAGATGTGTTGTAAGCCTAGATTCTATAATTGAACCTAATATACTCCTAAGCTACAACTAGACAAATAAATTATTAAAGAGACGTGGGAAGAGAGAAAAGAGAGATGATGGGGTGAAAAGATATTATGATTTGGTTGCAACATATTTCAAACTTCTTGGGAAAACCAAGTTAAGAAGTTTCTATATTCACACAACTTTCCACATACCAATATAATCACTTGAGGAGTATCACTTTGAAATGTGTCATAAACAATACTAGATCTTGAATGTATATACTTAAAACATTGAGATTCTATAGAAACTATACTTATAAATTAGTCGAATAGAAATTAAATGCATTTTATTTAGAGGGTTTATAATTTGGATTCCTACTAACTTAGACTATTACAATTAGAAAAACAAGACTCCTTATGATAAATTATTGTCAGATTAGTGAGAATGGTCCATAGATGTGTGCATCAATTCATCTTGTTCTAGTCGAACCATCTAAATATGCCATCCTAATCACCCCCTTTTTACAAACAAAAGGTTAAGTTATATGGAAAATGAAACTTACTAAGTTGACTCGTTAATATTCATTTTTAACTAAATAATCATTAACTTCAAACCCACCCATGACTAGTTTTTTCCAATGGCTAGATGGCTTCACAATGTTTCTTTAATTTTATAGTCTCAACCAATAGGTATACAAGCCATGATTTTCCATGTGTTGACTTGATTCATAGTATACGAAAGAAATTGTAATCAATTCTTCCAAAGGGTCCACCATCTCTAATTACCCAAACAATTTTTATTTCAATCTTAAGAAGAACCAAATTTGTCCTTTTTATAAAATTATCATAGGCATCTTACACATGGTAAAATGAAACTACATTTTTTTAAAAATTGCTAAAGTAATTCAATTTATATTCACTAGATTATTCCCTACAGCCTAATTAATCAATAAACATGCATTTGACTCAAATAGGATATAATCTAGTTTTAAATTTGTCGTTAATTACACAAATTCTCTTGTACCTAGACTTTCCTAGTTTTTTATGTTAAAAAATTATTTGATTCATGCCAAGTGAAGTCTTATGTGCTAGATTCCATAAAGTACACAAAGGTAGTTAACAAATTAAGATTTGCATGTCATATCTTGTGGCTAAGTCAACTCATTATGTTGTGATAATAAATGTTTACCGAAGTTCTAAATCATCAAAAACTAGTTAGTTTTTAAATATAGATCCAAAAAGAAATAATTCCACTTGTTTATCTAATTGGATCCAAGGATCAAAGATTTTGTAGAGTTCTAAGGTATCTCTAAGAAAAACCAGATGCAAAAGAATGTTAAATTGTGCTTTGGGATGCTTCACAAAGGACTTAAATGGTCTAGGCCCTATGCAATCTAGCAAAGAAAAATATAAGTTGGAAAGGAACTCTCACGACTCATTATAAAGTTCAAGTGACTCTATGAAACTAAGCTTTAAATATTTATCTTGGAATCATTTGAAATTATAATGGTATCAAATTTGGAGGTTCATAACATAGTGCAATGGTTAAGTGGTGGCATTGTTGTTGTAGTCACCAAAGTTCAAACCCCCGTTAGATTGTTGTGATCATAGGCTTGTGTCTTCATTGATCCAAAGTGCTTGTGGGCTTGAATTGCAACATTGATGTTCCTATTGGCATTCATTCTAGGTCTCTTGGAAGGCATTCATGCCTATGCTCTATTCCCTCAGTAGGCTACTGTGCTCGGAGGCTATGTGCCACTGCTGGGATATTGTGTTCATGGGTTTGGACTATTGCATTCACGTCAAGGATGAGGTCCCCCAATCACTAGTTCATGGATCCAACTCAAAAGCATTCACCTATAAAAAAGTAAACAAAAAATAAAAAAATGGTATCAAATTAGAGTTAATATGGTTTCACATTTGGGGAGGCTTTATATCTAAAAGTGCATAAATTAGGGCCTCCAAATTTTTAAAAAGGTGATAAAATAAAACTAGACTTCAAGCTAATTTAAAAGGCCTATGAGGGGTAGTTTTATCCAAGAGTAACACTATCCATGTGAACTAGTTTATTCTAAGGGGAGTTGATGGAATGAAAGTGATGAACATACCAAGACAAAGGAAAGTTAGGCCAATATTAAACCAATTTTGGGTCCATATTTTGAAGCACAAGGGTCAATTTTTTTTTTGGAATGCCACATGGCACACATACATGCATTTCTCCTTGCACTTCATGAGGTTTATTTAAAAAAGAGTTGCAATTGAGAAGGAGAGTTAAATGGTGGGAAATAATAAAAAGGTTAACATAGTGTGGCCCACCCACTAACTTTTTGAGATCTTAGACTTCATCTAGGTGGGATGTGGGATATGAGAATGTAATATTACATCATATTGAGTACACCCATGTATCACTTCATCAAATCATAATGATGTTTTTGGAGTAGATAAGTGGGGCACAATGAACTAATTAAATGATTGTAGCATCATAAATTGTACACCCTTAATTGGGTGGTACAATTCCACACTTAGGTTAGCACCCGCCTTAGTGTGTTTGCAGCTTGCATTTAAAATTCCCTTTAAGCATTTAATTAATTACTTTAATTAAATATAAAGTCTTCTTTCATCACTCTACACATCATAAAATTGGGCCCTTTACATTAAGTGTGCCCCTTTTTATTTTATTCCTCCAGTTTAAATCATTTAATTGAAATACCATAATTATGTCATATTTCGACCTTCAAGGCCCGATCCTGCATATCTAGACATCGTAAATTTCCATATCATTTTGGAATTCACTTTAAAATCACAACATCATGCTTCCCCAAAAATTTGGCAAAAATTTGGTCGGACTAGGTGTTTGGACCAAGTAGCTAGCTACCTGGTCCTGAATTTTTCTCCTCGAATTTCGAGAGCATGTTTTGACAGTATTTTAAAGTTTAAATCCAAATATTTGTGAAAAAATATTGATTCTAGATTGGCCTAAAGTCAAAATCAAAGTTAGGGTTTCATACGTCGGCATAACTTGTCCTTTCACCATGATAGTTTCTTAGTCCTTGACCTAACACTTCACCCCCTTCATAATGAGCCTATTTAGGTCATTTTGAGGCAAGAGGATGATTTAAATAACATCTTTATTAATGTTCTCCCTCTTAAAGATGAACCATTAATAAATAGTGATATTCCCTCTCCCAAAATTGACCCTACCCATGAGGACATCATTATGCAAGAAGATATTTTTAACACTCCTCCTAATGATCTCACTATTTGGGATGAACAATTGGATGATGATGTTGATTATTCTCTTAATTTTTTTCTACCTAATGAGAGTGCCTTGGTCAAAGAGGATGAAATTATGATAAAAGAGGGTGATATGATTGACAATTCCCTTAATAACAGCTCACCTTCTATTGATTTCAATCATTTTTCCTCTAAAGATGAAGCATCTCCCTCTCCCCAACTTGAATCTACTCATGAGTATATGCCAGTTCAAGAAGAGATTGTTAATATTTCCTTCAAAGATCTCCCTCTCAAAGATGAACCTTTGAAATGTAATCGTTCTCCTAGAGTGTACCTCTCCTGTGTGGATCCTTTGGAAGAGGAGGAAAGTATAGCTACCTTTCTTAGTCACATTACACCTTTTGATGAAGCATTAATAGCTAATAGAATTCTCTCTCCCAAAATAGATCCTATCCATGATAATATTTTGGTGCAAGAAGAGACTATCAACACTTATTTCAAAAATTCCCACGATATAAATGATGTTGATCCTTCTCCTAAAATGTACACCCCTTGTAAGGATACTCTGGAATAAGAAAATGATCTTAGGTCACAAGGGCTTGATATCCTTAATACTCCCTTCTATGAGGATCCCCCTTTCATCTAATTAAAATAAAAAACCTATTCATGAAGAAATATTTAAGGATGATAAGTCTTTTTATGAACAACCTCATGATTTTATCTCTACTAGATCCTCTTTACATGTTCCCAAACCTTCTTCAATAAATATGGTGCATGTAACACCTAATAAATCCCTCTTCACAGTTGAAGGTGCTAGTCCTTCTCAAAATCTAAACAAGCCTCTCTTTATGGTTCAAGGTAGTTATAATAATGATCCCTTTTACACTCCTAACAAACCCGTTATTACTGTGCAAGGAGGATATCCCACTAAGAGTCCTAATGAGTATACTAAATAAATTACCCAAGAGAGTTACAATTCATTTTCCCATACATATAATACATGGAACAATAGGCAACCTATTCCTCCTCTGGTTATTCCTTCTTCACTTCCTACTTCTCAACCTATTCCTCCACAAGCACCTTGTATATCATAAACTCTTAGTAAAGAGTATGACCTTATTGAACAACTTAAAGCTACTCCTGGCAAGATATTTCTTTGGGATTTGATTCAAACTTCATCCACTCATCATGGAATTTTGCAAGATGCTTTAAATAACTTTTATGCCCCACCCGCAGTGACACCTAATAATATGGCTTCTTTGATTGATCCTATCAACACTCCTAAAGCTCAAATTGTATTCACACAAGATGGGTTTCCTTTTCATGATATCCAACACCAATATGGTCCTCTTATGATTGTTTTCCTTTATCAATGGTAATTCTATAAGAATAACCCTTGTTGACAATGGCTCTGGCCTTAATATTTGTAGCATTAGTCTATTACATAAGATTAAGGTGGACGCATCTCTTATTAAATCAAACTCCCTTACTATTTGTGGCTTTGATAATGTTGCTAGGTCTTTTTTAGGTATTAAAACCTTACCTATCAAGGTAGGACCTGTTGTTTTACCCAGACCTATTCATGTCATGCCTGATAATTTGACCTACAATCTTCTATTAGGACGACCTTGGCTTCATTGTATGCAAGTTGTCCCTTCTACTCTTCATTGCAACATCAAGTGCATTCTTAACAATAAGATATATACTTTGTATGTTGATACCAATTTACAAGTCTCGTTGCAAACCTCATCTTCTGGTTCAACTACTTCTAATTCTTCCTCAAATACCCATGTATCCTCCAGTGATTCAAAGACTCCTGAAAAGGATTCTACTCAATCTAAATCCTCGCCCAAAGATATCTTTTCTCCCAAAGGGGTACTTTCAGATGACAATTGGGGATCTCTACATTTTCCCCCTACTTTTGTGGGAGAATATAGGGTCCCTTGGAAAGGATCTAAGATTAAGAAGGAGAAATATAAGGATGAACCTAAAAAGCAATCTGCTTTGTCTAAAGAACTTGGTAACAATTCTGTGGTTGCTTCTAATTCAAACAATTCTTCAGAATCTTCTTCTTATTCATCTAATTATGGCATTGAGACCTATGAGGCCCTACCATCTCTTTTTGATTTGGCATCCCTTTATGGTCTTGGTTTTCACATTTTAGCTAAGAGTGGATATAATGGTAATGGTTGTGGTGCAAATGAACAAGGGATTAAAGTTCCTTTAGAAAATAACATACGTGAAGCTTCATTTGGACTTGGATATAATCCTTCAAAGCCCACTAAAGCATCTAAAATACCACCTCTCAATGTGAATGTTATATTTAGTAGTGATGATAAATTTACTTCAATTAGATCATCCTCTATATATCCCAGCACTCATCCCTCTCATAAGGAAATTATGGTGATTGACAAGCCTCTTTATGAATCTCCCCAAGAGATTTCCAATCCCACTTGCGATGCCTTATCCTCTATTCATTCTACTATCCTCTCTTATATAAATAAGGCCATAATGAATTATACTTATCCCTCTCCTAAGGCTTCTTGTGTGCAAGAGGAACATGACTTAGTGGCCTATTCTTCTCTTACAAACTACTCTCTTGATCAAGACTTTTCAATATTTATCATCTTATACATGTTTTTAATCTCACATATGGTAGAGCATTTAACATTTCATATTCAAATTCTTCATCCAATCTGTCATATCTTCAAATAACATTAGTGTCTATTATGTTGCTCATCATTATGTGACATTGGTAGCTCACTTGCTGGGAGCTCATTTTCATTCATGATAGTACAATTTCACGTGCAATCATACTTTGGAAGCAACATAATAGCCCATTTTTTCCCATCTCTTGTCTCTATGTATGGGGGCAGAAGTAATTTCAAACATCTCTCCTTCTTAAGGTTAAAACTTTCCCCTTTGTGAATTAGTATCTTTTATAAGGATTTCTTATCGATTATAGAGGTGTATATTCCTATTGGGAACTCCCTCTCTCATATTGGAATAGGTATCCCTAATGAGGATCTTAATTGTACATGTCCTTAATTGGACCTCTTCCTTAGTGTGGGAAGTCTTTAATCATGCATCAAATTCTTTTCTTCATTGAGTGGTATATTTTATAAGGTACCCTTCTATGTTGTGAACGTGCATATCCTTGATGAGGATCTCTTTCCTTCTTTTAGAAGAATGTTCTTTTTATAAATGATCTCTCTTTGATGTCCTTGTCTCTATGCTTGGGGGAAAAGGGTGATATTTCAACCTTCTCTCTTTTTTATAAAGATTTGTCTTTCCTTTATTGAGTGGTATTTATCATTTGATGTCATTTCCTGCATAGAATATGTGCCTTCCTTACCTAGGACCTATTCTCTATTTGAAATGATACATCTTTCCTAAAGAATCTCTCCTTAGTGAAAGTGTGCAATCCTTCTTTAAGAGTCCTCTTTTCCTAAATATTGGAGGTGGTGTGTATTCTTCTCATCCTTCTCTTCCTTTTAAAATATATTATCTTTATCAAAGGTCCCCTCTATTCTCAAAGGCGAATGTCTTTGAATAATGATCTCTTCCTCCTTTTTCAAAATTTAGAAGGTAATTCTTTTCTAAACCCTAAATTCTGCATTTTTCCACTTAATATTTTATCTTGTGTTAGAGAACTCTGATCCTCATACTCTTTGGTTATGTTGGAATTGGGTTAAGTTCTCTTTCTTACCAAATGTTCCATGATGTGCTTTGATCTTATATCAAGCTTCGTTGTGAGCATTTCTCATCACCTCTTTTCACAATTCGTTATGGTAAACATGATACCCTATTTCAACTCACTAATTAGCAAGCCGAAATAGGGGCGCATATAGCTATCCACGAATTTCATCACTTCCTTAGTAAGAATTTAGGTGATTTCATGATTTTATTTAACAATGTGGTTTTGTACGATGCAGTTCCTAACAGTGTACTGCAGATACCGCTGGGAGCTTCATCTAACACCTTATGGATATATCCTTTTTCATGAATTGTTTACTCTTCTATAATTTAGCTTGCATATGCACGTAGTGTCATATGACCTCTAAAGTGGGGTCTAAATGTAGCATCATAAATTGTACACCCTTAATTGGGTGGTTACAATTCCACGCTTAGGTTATCGCTCGCCTTAGTGTGGTTGCATCTTGCATTTAAAATTCCCTTTAAGCATTTAATTAATTAATTTAATTAAATCTAAAGTCTTCTTTCATCACTCTACACAACATAAAAATGGGCCCTTTACATTAAGTGTTCCCCTTCTAATTTTATTCCTCCAATAAATCATTTCATCACATACCCTAATTATGTCCTATTTCGACCTTCAAGGGTCGATTTCGAATATCTAGACATAGTAAATGTCCATATCCTTCTGGAATTTTCTTTAAAATCACAATATCTTTCTTCCCCAAAAAATTAGAAAAAATTTGGTTGGACCAAGTGTTCATAATGTTTTGCTGGTATTTTAATATTTAAATCCACATATTTATGAAAAATATTGATTCTAGGCCAGCCTAAAGTTGAAATCAAAGTTAGAGTTTCATACATATAGCCTTCTCATTTGAAGGATTTGATTCTCTAGCAATTGAAGGAGCCTCTTATGAAGTGAAATTTTATGTTATGTGGGGTCTACAATCAACAAATAAATCATTCATCAAGCATTTATCAAGCCTTTATCAATCATTTTCAACATCAATTAGGAGCTTTGAAGACATTGAAAAATAATAGGAGATCACTGATTGTTGATTGGCTTGTACCTCTCCCCTAGGGTTTGGTATGGTTTCATGTTATTTTCATGTCTTTGCATGAGTTTCATAACATTCATTTTAAGATTTACATTCATGCTTTCAATTCATTATTGCATTTGTGATTTGAAGCATTTACATTTACATTTACATTTACACTCATTTAGGGTTTACTCTCCAAAGCATAGGGTAGAACTCTAGATCTACTTTGTTGTTCATTTAGGATCTTTCATACACAATATTCTTTCACAAACATTTTCAATAGATTATCGACTATTTGTGAGGTGGAAACCACCAAAACAAGGGGTTTGACTAAGGCAAAATACTATATAGCCACCTAGACACCATTTTTCAAGTTGCAAGTGTAGGTACATGAATCTGACGGACACACGATTTTTGAGACTGACAAAACACACAGATACATACTCAATGGAAAAATTTGATCTCATTTTATAGGGACATGGTGTGGCACCCTAGGACAGAACCATGGCGTGGCACCTTGGTCCCTAGGGTTTTTCAACTTCTTTTGGTAGTTCTGCATTTCTGGTCTTCAAAATCTCAAACCTAGGATTTCATCTCTCTATCCCATCAAGGACCAAGGTGTGGCACCCTAGTCCTACATAGTTAGCACCAAAATTCTATGATAGGTGCACCTCTGAGTTCATTTTCCAACTCTGCATTTAGTTTCTCAATTTCAATTCAACAATTTTCTACATTTTCAGTTTATACTTGCTTCCTTGTTCATCTCCTAACATAGTTGATCATTGCATCATATTTTTCACACCTCCTCTTCATTTGCAGAAAAGGAATAGAAACCCTAAAGATATTACTTGACCCTCTCTCTCTCACACACAAGAAGTGGTCAAAGTGAATCATCTCGTTAGGAGCTTTTGTATTCCAATGTGTGGAGGAAAGTGGGGTTAGGTCTTAAAGTACTCAGTCCCTTTTTTTGACATCACAATGACTAAGTCAAAACCTATATGCAGACCATGAAAATAAACTAGGAGATAACAATATTTCAAGTTGAGAAAAGGCAAAGTGATGAAGAACCCAATACAAACCTAGGTAAACACAAAGTAAAAATAAACTCAAGGAATGAAGTATGAATTTAAGTGAATTAATGCCACAATGATGAAAACAAGAACTAGGAGAGGGTAATTGAAGAACTTAAGATAATTAGGTATAGGGAAAATACCTTTGGAAAGGGGTGTGGACTAAGAAATCAAAGAAAATACACTCAGGAGAAGTATTAAGGAACAATAAAAACATCCTCCAAGGAACAACTAAACTAGGATTTGCATACAAAAGAGGTTCGTCAATTATAAATAACTAGGGCATGTTGACATATCTCTAGGCCATCAATTCATAGCCAACAACAATGATTTAGGCCCATAGATCTAACATTTGGACTAGGCTCACTATCTTCTATTTACATTTTATTCTCACTTCTTTAACTTTTATAAATTCAATTATAATATGATATAAATCCTAAGAAATTTAAAATGCAATCATTTTATTAGATTGAAAAAAATTAAAAAATGAATGAATAAATTGTATTTTATCTTTCAATGAATCATCAATATACTTGTGATGTCATAATGTATCCATTCAAGTATATCCGCCTTCTCTATTTCTCATTTTAAGGAAACATATTAAGCTTGATGTGAAAGCTTATTGGGATCTATTAAAAAACCTAGATGCTGATAAAAATATACTATTATGTATTGCCATATAATCATTACTAGAGAAGTTATATCACATGTTAAGTGTGGGTTCAATGTCAGTTATTGAAGATGGCTTACTAATGGGTTATTGATTAAAGCCTTAGGTTACATTATTTTACATTTGAAAGTTAATCATAAAGAAATACTAGTGTTATGTCAAATGATTTCATCTTTATACAGATTTGGTTTGACTTAATAGAGCATGATTTATAAATTTAAAGCAATTCTTTCAAATTTCCATAATCTTAACAAATTTGTGCTTGATGGAAAAAACCTGAAAGTAAATAGATCTTAATATAAATTGGTATTGGATCAAAGTCAAGGATAACTTTAAGAACACCCTCCCCCTCCCCCGGGCAACTGTGTAAAATCCTGGCGAATCAGATATTATTTTCGAGGGGAAATTTTCATATCGATGGCGATTTTTTTTTTAAATGAGGAAAAAATTATTTTGTATTGGCGATTTTTTTTCTAGGGTAGGAAAATGCCATAAATTTATAGCGAATAATACCTTGTTCTATGGGGAAAATATTTATTGTGGGAGGCGAATAATTTTTGTTAAAAAGACCAAATATATAATTGTATGAGCGAAAAATTTTACTCCGAAGGAAAAATTATTTAAATGTATTGGCGATTTTTATCCACCGCTTGAAAATTATTTAATTTGTTTTGGCAAATATTTTGTTATTTATGGTACAATATATAATTCATTGGCAATTTCATGAATTCATTGCCATTAATAGACAAGGCACATCACACCACATCAGTACATCACATCATATAATACATTGAGTCCGGACTTTGCACGATGTATCAATAAGCACGGCCTCTTTGACACGCAAAGGGTGACACATACCTAAAATCTATCAATGATTTTAAACCGTTCGATGATCGTAGATCTATGGTTGAAGTTTTATTTCGGCCCAATTTTCTGAAGAGAACATAGCTCACCAGAAAGTGCCCGGAATGGAATTGGATTCAATAGACACGTATCAAATGTCATGAATCACGATTGATAATTTCGTTCATTTAATATATATCTATTCACTTATGGCAATCCACTCTATCCCCATGACTTCCAATGTGATACTTGCCAATTTGGTACTGGTTCATAGCTGTTTCCATTTTCGCACAATAGTGCATTTATGGGAAAGATTTGCAGAGATACGAAAGATTTAAAAAAAATTATAGTAGTTAATATTGTTAAAGAAGTAATTATTACAATCAAGAGCTTCAACAATTTATATATGATCTCTGCTTCTTTCATCTTCAATTAGACTTTGCCAATTGGTAGATAAATCATCGGAGCTCACGGTATTTTAAGTTTATAGGCTCACTGCTCAGGTTGTTTAATTTGTTAATCTGTTTTCTCAAGATGGACACTCCCATCCACTTGAGAAGCATTTCTGCATAGGACTAGAGGGCCTTTCTAGGCTCTGTTAGAGACCCAACCCTCCAATCAGTCTGCAAGGAGGTTGGGTCATCCACCAATGAGGCTATGTGGATGTTGCTGGGATGTGGATATGCTGATGCTGTTGAGGAAGGTTTTTAAGGAAGACTTCCTTGAAGATGACATCACTCTTGTCGTTCTTGCAGAAGTAGGGGTGGGCATCCCTTGGGCGAGTGATTTATCCAAGCTTCTCCTCCCTGACCAAACACTGTCAGTGGCCAGGCAACCGTTTCTCCTAAACCTGAATGCGGAGCAGCTGACACGTCACAGAAAATGGGCGCGGATTAGCAGGGACTTCCTTCGGAAATGTTTCCTCCTGGACGACTTTCCAAACTACATGTGGCTTGAAGAATTCTCTCAGCTTATGTTGTCTGAAGAATTCTACATAGAAGGAGGGCTAGATTCTTAGGGAAAAATTGTAAACAATTCCACTACTTGTGCCCTAGCCCCACCCCCCTGTAGTTTTTTTTTCCTATGTCCTTGAACCCTAACAGGCTGAGTGCCAGTGGCTCACTCATTTTGGCTTTTAAGGTTTTGGGGGACTCAAGTCTCAGATGAAAAAATTGTAAATTTCAAAAGCATAAATATTAATGATAATTTTTCAAATTCCAGTTTGTTTCAGTTTGCCTCTTACAATCTTATGGATATAAAAATGCTTTCTATAATTCTATTTCATTTTTATTATTTAATTTCTTTCAAATGCTTTTTGTATATGAGCTACGTTATTTCAATTATTTGTTAAACAATGGAAATAAATTTAATACCGTGATCTTTTTATGTAATGCTATAAAAAAAAAATCAATTCGTTCCATTAATTATTTGTACATTGATTATGGTTGATTATAATTTTATAAATATATACTATATAGTCATTCAAAATACAAAATTTCAAAAGTTTCAAGATACAAAAGTTTATTGGTAAAGGTTTTTTCATTCTATTAATTCAAAAGTTTCAAGATACAAAATTTGCAGTCATTCATGCATAAACGCAAATAGAGAGAAAACCATACTACCCACAGCTTATAGCAAGCAGACAAAAAAACTAGTTCATTGTCGATAGGCTGCTCACTCAGTCTCACTATCCCCTAGGTCGCCTCCTCCCAGCCCCTTCCCTCCTCGGAGGTTAATGCTTTGGCTTTCCCTTTTGCCACTTCAGCTTTCATTTTTGGAATGCAGTTTAGGCACCCGAAGTCGGGGTCGCCCTCCAAGCTTGCCAGTAGTTGTATGGCCCTTCCTTCTTCAGCCCTATCTCTCAATTCCCTACCAACCTCCATCCTTGCCACCATGTGAAAAGCCTTTAGGACTTCATCCACCCTCGTTAATTTCACAAAAAGTTTCATCGCTTCCCACCCCACTCGGGCTCGTTCACGGCACTGGTATTTGATTTCATCCTCTGGGCCACAAATAAAAGGAAGCAATTCCTCCTGGTCATCCCCTTCCTTAATTCGAATGCCAACTCTCAGCACCACCCACTCCAATATTGAATCCAGGTTAATCAAAAACTCCCCATCAATCAATTTGACCAGTGTGAGTTTTACCTTTTCCACCTTCGGTTTGAATTCACAGGCCCACGCCAGAATTAGAGAGTAAACCTCCATGTTAGTTCAATACCGGTGACTGATATGTGCCACCTCCTCCGCAAGCATCAGTCGAGCTGCCACCCACAACTTCTCCTTCTTAAACCTGAACAGTCCTTGCATTCGTTTATCAGATACTTTGCCCAAAAAGGGCACCAACTTCTTGTCTGTTCGAAGTGTGAAATTGGCCTCCATGGTCACCTGCAATTTCAAAATCACTTCCTGCAAAAAATGTCTTACAAAAGGTACGATTCTACGAACTACAGATTTGTTCTGCTTCAAAGTAAAAACTAGTACACAGATCAAAAGGTAATAAATTTTCCCTCTGTCTCATAGGTCGGGCAATGAATGTGCACGATAAGGCATTAATACCATGAGATCAGGAAAAAGATTTCCTGTCAAACTTTTACCTTTCAAATTGTATATCAAAATTTATATTTTTATTTAGTTATTTGTTTTATTCTAGAAACTAAGTTTCATGTTTTATACTATTTTTGAATTTCAAATTTTTACAAATAATATTAACATTATATTTAATAGTTATCTCAAACTATTGCCTAGAATTGAACATTTTAAATTTAATTAAATAGAATTAAGTCTATAGTCTATAGACTATAAATCTCTTTTTCGGGCGGAATTTTAAAATGATTAAATAGACTTTAAAAATGGACCCGAAAAGTGACACGAGTATGGTGACGTGCAAGAAAAATGACAGAAGTTGTGGGACCCACTTCATCTTAAAATAGGTACGATTGAGTCTCGACCGTTGGATGAACAAAGATCAACGGCTAGGGTGGATTTCGGCCTGAATGTGGGAAGTGAACACCTTTCTGAGAACTTCGCCCAGAATTGGACATTTTAAATTTAATTAAATATAATTAAGTCTATAAAGCTTTTTTTGGGGCGGAGGTTTAAAATGATTAAATAGACTAAAAATCAAACCCGAAAAGTGACATGAGTATGGTGACGTGCCAGAAAAATGGTAGAAGTCGTGGGACCCACTACATCTTAAAATAGGTACCATCGACCGTCGGATGAACAAAGATCAACGACTTAGGGTGGTTTTTAGGGCAAATGTGGGAAGTGAACAGATTTCTGAGAACTTTGCCCGGAAAAGTGACACAAGTATGGTGACGTGCCTGAAAAACTGGCAGAAGTCATGGGACCCACGACAACTGACAACAGGACTATCGTCCATTGGATGAGAAAAGATCAATGACTTAGGGTGGAATTCGGCCCGAATGTGGGAAGTGAACACATTTGGGAGAACTTCGCCTAGAATTGAAATGTTTTAAATTTAATTAAATATAATTAAGTCATTAAAGCACTTTTTCGGGTGAAAGTTTAAAATTATTAAACAAACTTAAAAATAGACCCGTAAAGTCACAACAGGTACCTTGGTCCCTCATCCGTTGGATGAGCAAAGATCAACGGCTTAGGGTGGATTTCAGCTCGAATGTGGGAAGTGAACACATTTGGGAGAACTTCGTCTAGAATTGAAACGTTTTAAATTTAATTAAATATAAGTAAGTCTATAAAGCACTTTTTCGGGTGGAAGTTTAAAATTATTAAACAAACTTAAAAAACAGACCCGTAAAGTCACAAGAGGTACCTTGGTCCCTCGTCCATTGGATTGTTACGGTTTCAAGCAGATCCGAAGCAAATATGAACTAACAATTATATGCAGATTTAAATACAAAAGATAAAGAAATAAAACAGGACATAGATAACATAGAGATTTAACGTGGTTCACCCAAAATGGGTTACGTCCACCATACACAGCCGTCCAATCTTTCTTATTATCCAGCAAAAATAGTACATCAACCTTACAATGCCTTAAGCATCCCAGCCGCTTATAACATGCGTTTTTAGGGCAACAAACAAAGTCGGCCTTTTTTAGGGTTTTATTACAATGTCGGTTTTCATCAACAAAAAAGGGCAATCGCCACTTTTCAAAAAAGGGATACGTGTTGAGTGTACAATACTTTGTTGATCAGTCGCCACATTTCAACAATCTCCCACTTGGAGACTGATCAGGCTCCACACTGAACAATCTCCCACTTGGAGACTGATACTACACGACACCACTGTACATGCAACATCCGCTAGATAAAACACTAGGACTTGACTGGTATAAATTCCACAATTATCAATCAAGAAGAGCAACAGAAGCTGATGAAGAAATCAGCTTCTCCTGTGGAACTACCTTTGTGAACATATCGGCAGGATTCTCACTTGTGTGAATCTTCTCAAGTCGTAACTGACCCTCCTCCAAAATAGTCCGGATGAAGTGGTACTTGAGTTGAATGTGCTTTGTCCTTGAATGAAAAGCAGAGTTCTTTGCAAGATGAATGGCACTCTGGCTATCAGTATACAATGGGCTATCCTCTTGTGTTTGACCCAATTCCTTCAGAAAACATTGCAACCAAATCATCTCTTTGTTGGCTTCTGTAGCAGCAACATACTCAGCTTCAGTGGTTGAAAGTGCAACAACCTTTTGCAGCCTAGAAATCCAACTGACTGCAGTTCCCCCTATAGTAAAAACATACCCTGTAGTACTCCTACGTGAATCAATATCACCCGCCAGATCAGAGTCAACAAATCCACTTAGAGCAGCATTAAATCCTTTGAAACATAATGCCTTCGTACTAGTTCCTTTCAAATACCGAAGAATCCATTTCACAGCATTCCAATGTTCCATACCCGGATTACTCATAAACCTGCTCACAACTCCCACTGCATGTGCAATATCTGGCCTTGTGCATACCATTGCATACATCAGACTGCCAACAGCTGATGAATACGGGATGTTAGACATTTTATTAACCTCTTCCTATGCCTTTGGGCACATCTCCTTAGTCAATTTGAAATGACTAGCCAAAGGTGTACTAACTGCTTTTGCATCTTGCATGTTAAATCTTTTCAACACCTTCTTTATATACTCACTTTGGGACAAATTCAAGGTTCTATTTTTCCTGTCTCATGTAATCCTCATACCGAGAATTTGCTTAGCTGCACCCAAATCCTTCATAGCAAATGACCTGGCTAATTTCTATTTAAGATCATTTATATGTTGCATGTTAGACCCAGCAACAAGCATGTCATCAACATAAAGCAACGGGATAATATAATTGCCATTATCAAATCTCTTAAAATATACACAATGATCAGAATGACATCTATGATAACCGTGTTCAGCCATGAAACTATCAAATTTTAAATACCATTGTCGGGGTGCTTGCTTTAGGCCATACAGACTTTTCTTCAACCTGCACACCAAGTTCTCCTTACCTTTGACCTCATATCCCTGTGGTTGCAACATGTAAATTTCCTCCTCCAAATCTCCATGGAGAAAAGCTATTTTGACATCTAATTGTTCAAGATGTAAATCATCTGCAGCCACAAGACTAAGTACAGTTCTAATTGAAGTCATTTTTACAACTGGAGAAAATATTTCATCATAATCTATACCCTTTTTCTATGCAAAACCTTTTACCACAAGTCTGGCCTTATATCTTTTCTGACCTCCTTCCTCCTCCTTCAGCCAATAAACCCATTTGTTAGGCAAGGCTCTTTTTTTCTGCAGGTAAAGGGACTAAGTCCCAAGTCTTATTTTTCATCAAGGAGTCCATCTCCTCTTTCATGCCTAGTTGTCACTGTTGTTTGGCATCCACCTGCATTGCTTCTTCATATTCTTCTGGTTCACCAGAGTCCATTAATAAAATAGAATACAAAGAAGGAGAAAATATTTCAGGGGGTCTACTTGTCCTCGTAGAACGTCTAACACTTGCAGGAGTTTGTGGGACAATCTGTTGTTGCTGAGCATCAGGTACCTGTGGCATTTCATTTTTAGGAATCTCATCCAACACCACATATTCTTGTTTGTCCTGTTCATGCTTCTTTTCCTGCATCTGTTCTTTATACATAACCTTCTCATTGAATATAACATCTCTACTTCTAATTATTTTCTTATTTTCAAAATCCCATAACCGATAGCCATATTCATCTATCCCATATCCAATGAAGGTACATTTCTGAGATTTAGCATCAAGCTTGGTTCTGTTTTCTTTATCAACATGGACAAAAGCTTCGCAACCAAAAGTTTTTAGAAAAGAATAATTTACCTTTTTACCAGTCCATGCCTCCTCTGGAATACCACCATCCAAAGGGGTTGAAGGTCCTCTATTTATCAAATAGACAGCAGTATGTACAGCATCTGCCCAAAAATGTAAGGGCAATCCAGCATGCAATCTCATGCTCCTCGCATGTTCCATGATGGTCCTATTCATTCTCTCTGACACACCATTTTCCTGTGGAGTTCCTGGAACTGTCTTCTGCTTTTGAATCCCATTTAAGGAACAGTAATCTTCAAATGATTTGCTGCAATACTCACCTCCATTATCCGATCTGAGACACTTCAACTTTTTTCCTGTCTCATTCTCAACCAGAGCTTTCCATTTCTTAAAAGTTTCAAAAACATCTGATTTTTGTTTTAGGAAATATACCCATGTTTTTCTGGTTGAGTCATCAATAAAAATAACATAATAACAAGAGCCACCAAGAGATGATACCTGAGCCGGTCCCCATACATCTGAATGTACAAGCTCTAACTTCTCACTCTTCTTCTCTTTCCCAACCTTGATAAATCTGACTCTTTTCTGTTTACCATAAACATAGTTTTCATAGAACTCTAAATCAATCTTCTTTAGTCCTGGCAATAGATTTTTGGAGTGAAGGATTTTCATCCCTTTCTCACTCATGTGCCCAAGCCTATGGTGCCACATTATCGAATCTGTTCTTGCAACATTTATTGTTGTTGTCCCTGCAATAACTTTATCTGTAGCAGCTAAGGTAGAGTAAGTGTTACCAGTACACAGATATAATGTGCCTATCTTCACACCTTTAGCTACTACTAACAATCCTTTAGTGACCTTCCACATACTGTCTGAGAAGGTAACTATGCAACCTTCACTACCTAGTTGCCCTGCAGAAATTAAATTTCTTCTTAAATTAGGAACATGTCTTACCTCCTGCAGAAACCAGTCATTACCATTCTGCAACTTGATCTTTATCTTTCCTTTTCCAACAATTTGACAGGGCTCATCATCACCCAAATATACCTGTCCAAAATCACCTTGAACATAATCTAGAAAATATTTTCTATGGGGTGTAGCATGAAATGAAGCCCCAGAATCTATTACCCAGGAATCATTAACATTATCCAAACATAAGATTAAAGCATCTTGTAAAGTATTACTTGCAATATTAGCTTCCTTACTATCATTTTCATTTTTGTCTCCTTCTTTGTTTTTCTGAGACCAACAGTCTTTCTTTAGATGACTAGGCTTTCCGCAGTACCAGCAATCTTTCTTTCCTCTAGATTGAGAGCATCCTTTCTTTGACTTCCCTCGTGACTTCTCATTCCCAGGGCCTTTTCCTCTTTCCTTTGATCTTCCTCTATTCTCCACATTCAAAACACTACCCGATGATGTTGGAGTCTCACCTGTGCTTTTTCTTCGCATTTCCTCGCTTAGGATAACACCAACAATATCATCAAATACCAAAGTATTTTTACCAGAGACAGAGTTGCTTACAGTCATAACCAAGCTATTCCAGCTTTCTGGCAAAGAACATAAAATCAAGAGAGCCCTAACCTCTTCTGCAAAGGTAATTTTTACCAAAGACAATTGACTGGTAATTGTATTAAATTCATTTAAGTGCTCTGCTACAGATCCTCCCTCCCTCATTTTCAAATTAAACAAACGCTTCATAAGAAATACCTTATTCGAAGCCGAGGGTTTCTCATACAGCTTAGCCAATGTTGCCATCAAATCTACAGTCGTTTTTGCTTCTGTTATATTGAATGCTACAGACGACGCAAGGCACAATCGAATGGATCCCAGTGCCTTTCTATCTAAAATGTCCCACTCTTCATTTGATATTGTGGTCGGTTTCTTTGCCTTTCCTTCCAATGGCCGCCACAAATCCTTTTGATACAGGTAATCCTCCATCTGCATTTTCCATAACTGTTAATTCTGGCCGTTAAACTTTTCGACCTTGAATTTGGAATCCTCCATTGCTCCCACTCAAATCTGAAAGTCCTGCCAATTTATAGAAAACCTCGCTCTGATACCAATTGTTAGGGTTTCAAGCAGATCCGAAGCAAATATGAACTAACAATTATATGCAGATTTAAATACAAAAGATAAAGAAATAAAATAGGACACAGATAACACAGAGATTTAACGTGGTTCACCCAAAATGGGTTACGTCCACCATACACAGTCGTCCAATCTTTCTTATTATCCAGCAAAAATAGTACATCAACCTTACAATGCCTTAAGCATCCCAGCCGCTTATAACATGCGTTTTTAGGGCAACAAACAAAGTCGGCCTTTTTTAGGGTTTTATTACAATGTCGGTTTTCATCAACAAAAAAGGGCAAAAAAAATTTTCTTGGGGGTTGCCGCCCTTGAACCCCTGCTCGGGGCCCGGCCCGGCCCCGGACCCCGGCGAGGATACGTGCTGAGTGTACAGTACTTTGCTGATCAGTCGCCACATTTCAACATGGATGAGCAAAGATCAATGACTTAGGGTGGATTTCGGCCCGAATGTGGGAAGTGAACACATTTGGGAGAATTTCACCCAGAATTGAACGTATTACATTTAATGTCCTTAGAATTTATACTGAAGTAGTGAATGTTTTGTCCTTCGGCATCAAATAGTTATTAATAATAATTAATAAAATTACAACATGATTCTTAATGTCCTCGGATTTTATACTGAAGTAATGAATGTTTTGTCCTTCGGCATCGAATAGTTATTAATAGTAATTAATAAAATTACAACATGATTCTAGATATTTTGTCCTATAGGTTTTACTTTTCTACTTTTTCAGAGTTTTCAAAATAAGAGACTCGTAAATCATAATCGTCTTTCATTTCTTGGACAAACCTGTAAATTGAGGGAGATTCAGAAATAGCTACTAGATTGAGGAATGCAAGTTGCAACAGAGGCTGTCTGCGCCAATCTTGTGAAATAGAAATTCCAATTTCCGAGTAAAATCTAGAACACCTACATCCTGCCTTTTTTGCTTTTGGTAATCTCGTGGTCCAATTTGAGGGTTAGCATTTTCAGGTTTTTATCTAGCATTATTTTGAATTATTAACAATAATAGTGATGGCGAAAACAGGAAGTAGTAGTTCAACAAGAAGCCAAGTGAAAAACAAAATGTACCTAACCGAACTGGTTAAAACACCAGGTTTCACTGATGAATACCATGATATTTATGACCCTACTATCCATGGTGAAAAGTGTATCATAGATATTAGATATACATTGTCTAGTAAGGCGGCAGATGCATCTAGGGCAAAATTTACTATTTTCAACCCAATGTTAAAACAAAAAACAAATAAAATCGCATCGTGGGATGTTGGATTGGGAAGCATGGTGTTACCTGAAGTATTCCCTTGCCCTGATTTTGTCATGGTCTGCGCCAAAAATTATGATGAAGATAAAAAAGCAATTGTCAATAAAAATACAAAAGAGGAAATTCTATCCATAAACGAGGGAGAATTTGCTCATTTGTTGAACCTAGAATTTGAAGCCCAAAACTCAAACGTCCAAATTGACCTTGAAAAGCTGGCAAGGAATTATGAGAGTCTCGATCCAAGTCGCAGAGATTCATTTATCAAAGCTCTAATAAAGATTGGTACTGGTATTATGTTGGACCAGAATCATAAGCCTCCTTATGATTCTAACATTTTTGTTCCATGGGTTGGGGATACTATTTCCTTGCTGTCGTTTTGCCTGGGATTGGAAAATGATAGGGAAGTGGGTGCAAGCCTTCTTGAAATGGTTTATAATATCCATTTTGCAAGTCAGCCAGTAAGATATAATTTTATTGAGCACATTGTAAAATCCATGCAAAAACAATTACTAATGATCAAAAAAGGTTCCTGTAAGACATTTAGGTTCTCATCCTACTTGTGCTATCTCCTTCTATCCAAGTATCATGCAATATTCGAGACCAACAAGCTTCAAATTGTGAGCTATAAGATTGATGAGAAGACTGGGAAGAGAACAGAGTGTCCAATATATGATTGGACCCCAAAGATAAGGATTCATGATAACAAAAAGAACTACAACCATTTTGTAGACTTCTTTTTGGCACCAATGTATAATAAAATTACAAGCCTCCAATGCCTAGGTTGCATGTGTCTTGTAGAGATTGCATTCAACTCAGAAGTCAAATAGAATTGGCTGACTGGTTCTTCATGGAAGAATTCACTGTGTTAAGGTTTTACGGATCGGCAATAAAACCATACAGACTTCCAATACATGTGATAGAGAGGGTATTTGCATTAGAGTATGTATGGCAATTGGAGAGCACAGATAGGCACTTCCATGGTCAGCAAAAGAAGAGCATATTTCCTTCCTTGCCTTTCTCATGTGGAGGGTTCACATTTGAGAGAAAAGCATTCAATATGGCAAATGATTTTTTGATAGTTTTTAACTTTGGTGATGAGGGTCTTTGGCAGTATGATCCAATTAGTGTAGTTCAAGCAAGGCTCAAGAAAAATGGGAACTCTTCAGCATTATGTCAACATGAAAGTAAACCATTGCTAGAAAAGCTTAGAAACAAGGACTCTTGGGATGAGGTTAAAAAAGAGATGGAGAAAATTGCAGTTGACAATAACATTTCAATAGAAGAAATTTCATCACAAATTATGGCATTGCACACACAGAGGACAACAAAGGAGGGCCAGGGCATCCAAAATAGGAGGTCCTACAATTTCTACCTAAAATCTGCTAATCCATCTAAGAAAACTATTCCCAAATCAATTATGCACGAATGTAAAGAGAATTATTGGACTCAAACCAAAATAAATGATTTTTGGACTATGAGGAGGAATCTCGGTGAACCAAAGACAAGTGCAAAATTTTAGAGCATCGACAAGGATGCAGAGTTTAGCAAATTGTGGAATATGGAGCATCCCACAACATCATATGATAGGAGTGAAGATGTTGATCAGTATGAGCCCAAGGTTGAGCCCACTCAAACAACTATTACAGTCCCTAAAATATTAGGTGCAGTCCATGAGGCAATGAAAGACAAATATAGAAAAGGGGAAAGCATTGTGGAAAAAATGGGATTTGAAGGTGGTGGTCTAGGTCCCAGAGGAGAGGGCATTTGGTATCCATTTCAAGTACAAATTCCATCAGGGTCAAAATCAAAAGGTCCTTATAAACCAGTCATTGGACTTGATTTTTCAGATTCATCACCGATAGGTACTACTCATTACCCTTAGAATCCACCTACATTTGTTTTAGGTTCAAATCCACAACCACCACCACATCATGGTATTCCCATTGGTGGTGAATCAAGTGCCACTGCCACTGGTGGGGAATATGGGGATAGTATTCGTATTATTGTTTAGTCAAGTGTCGTTGTGATTGGTGATGTTGGCATGGGTACTACTACTGATACTAGTTGTCTTAGTGTTAGACAAGGGCAACAACAAAATATCTCTCGCAAGAGGCCACTACAAGTAGATACTCAATCTCATACTATTGAGAATCCTATATCAAGTGCCACTGACACTACAAATCAATCATTTGCAGCTTCAGATCACACACCTCAAAAGACTATGAAAACTACACATGAAAGTGTCAGTGGGAGTGGGACAGCATTAGGAACTATTGTTGGTAATCCTGGTCAAGCATTAGTTAAAACCACAGGAATAAGTGGAACTAGAGCCTATGGTATTCCTATGTCACCTTTCAAACATTCAATTACTTCAGCAAGCCCAGATTTTCAATTTCGTGATTACTATGGAAAATATGAACACACAACAAAAGAAAATAAAGAAAAAAAGAAATCATTTCATAGGTTTTTCGTGTCTGAAGTTGTAAATGAATAGCCTGCAAGGAACAGGGTATTTCCAACATTTGACCCACAGAAAGATATGATGGAGTTCATGGTTGTTATGCCCCCGGCCCCATCTAAAGATAAAAATCCACCACACAGTCAGATAGATCCCTCTCAATTTCAAGTTAGCACCCTCCAAATGGATTTTTCCAAAGTACATAATGTGGACAAAATTAGTGTAAAAAAGGACTAACAAAGTGGTCTACACTTCACTACTAAAGGTGGAGAGAAAAATAAATAAACTGGAGAAACAAATAGAAAAGTTACAAGCAGACCTGGAAAATGAAAAAATCAAGGAGGAAAGAAGCAGATAGCAAGTGCAATGATTTATAGAAAAGGATAAAAAATTTGGGCTCTGTAGTAGAAATAGTAGAGTAGGAGAAGAAGGATGCAGAATTGAAGGACCTGACAGAAAAACTGGCTAAAAGCAGTAAAAAAATTGTTGAGGAAAAAGCCAGTTTTCAAAAATTATACAAAAGTTATGAGTCTGCTGCCGCTGAAATGAGAAAATTATAAGACCTATTGGATCATGGGAAGGAAAAAGAAAAACATTTGCAAGATGAAGTAGAGGAAGAAAGAAAAAAATGTGCACAAATGAAAGAAGACCTGCACAATGCAAATGATAAAATAAAAACTTTAAAGGATGGATTGAAAGATAATATGAAAAATACAACGAAGTATTGTAGCGTCCTAAAATTGCGACACTTGCAATTTCGACTGCATTTCGGTCTTCACGATGGCGACGCAACACGCAACCTGAATGGAGACCCCAAAACTTGCTCACGACACTGAAAACTGCATTTTTCAAGCACCATTGGCCTGAACCTCCTTGCACCCCGCTGTCCCGGAGGTGGGACCAGAGCGCCCAGCACCCTGGTCCCTCAGGACCATGGCGCCCAGCGCCCTGGTCCTTGGGTCCTATTTTGGGCCCGGTTTCCTAAGTGATATCGGGTCTTTTTGATTGCAATTTGGAAATATACTTCCCTGGTCGGCCTAAGGTCGGGAAAATCAGTCTATCAGCCCTAATTGACAAGTATATAAACTACATTTTTCTCTCTCATTTGGAGATAGAACAGAAGAGAATAGAAGACATACATGACGGAAAAAAGCGTGGAAACTATACTCAAGCATTCAAGCATTCAAGCAATTGATCATTCCAAGTCTCCATTCAAGGCTAAGTGTTGCATTCAAGTCAAGGATTCAACCATTGAAGAGGAGATCACTTATTACATGCTACATACTACAACATACAACATCTAAACCTTTGCACATAAGGATACAAACATCCTTAGAACAAGGTATTAGTACTTGTTTTACATTACAGTCATTTACATTTACAGCACTTGCTCATTTCTTGGTTAATTCCAAAACCGGGGTTTGACCTAAAGGCAAACCCCTAATCCCTAACCCCCCAATTCTGTGTGTAGGTTGCAGGTACGCGGTTGAGATTGAAGATCTGGAATCCTTGTGCAGAGACGAACCGATCCCCCTTCGTTTCGCGGATTTTTCGGAGGACCGTGGCGCCGGGCGCCATCGTCCCGACAACTTTTTCTCAAATTTGCAGGACAGCGCCGTATCGACATTCTACTGCTAATTCCAGGTCCGCAGCTTCATCCTATAACCTAAACTCAGTTTATAAGTGAATCTTTATGACTTTCTGTGCATCCTTAGCTTAATTTCCTTAATCAACATTCTTTACAAAAGAGGGTAGCTTTGCTTTCCAAACCCTTGAAATTCATTTGGCATCCAATCTTACATTGTGTGGGATTGAATCTTATGAGTTTCAACCCCTCTTTTGAATGTAAAGTCTTCCCCCTAAGTGAAAACCCATCGAATCCTAGCGAACCTCCCTTCTCTCTCCTCGGAGTTAAAAGAGGGGAGACCAACTAGGGTTCGACCGCGATTTTCCGCTTTACATTTTGGTGAACCCGACGTGAACATCCTTTCTGATTATTCATGATTAGATCTGAAAATCGATTCCTTGATTACATTTCCATGTTTGATCTTTTGCAAAATTTTAGAGGTGATTGCATAAAAACCCTAAATTTTCTTTTTTTTGAACATTGAACTTGCGAAATGTTTAATTATTAATGCTTGCTTCAGATCTGCTTTTCTATTATAAATTATCAATTCATATCTGTACTTTAATTTTGAAAATTAAGTGGTTAAATGTCAAAACCCTAATTTTTGAAACCCTCTTAATTCAACCTTTGTTTGACAATTTGACCGATCAAAACATCTCCAAATCAGCTGTAATTTTGGGTTCTGCAATAAAATCACAATATATTTCATCCCTGAAAATTTGGAAAAAAGTTGCGAGGACCGTGTTGCACTCTGAGCGCCATCGTCCCTGACATTTTTTTCAAAATTTCGAGAGCGAGATCTTGCTGTATTTTCCTGCTAAAATCCAGAATTTTGGTTGATTTTGTCAATTATAACACTTTCAAAATTACGGTCAAAGTTGGTCTTGTGATTGCTTGGTTTAAGGCTCCTAATCATTCAAAAATTGTTGAAATTGAAATTTTGTGTCAAAATTGTGTTCTTACTGTCCTAAATCTGAAAATTGTGTTTGCATTCATTCAAAATTTCAGTGCTTTATTCAAATTCTTGCATTTTGTGACTTTTGAAATTAAGTGCCTAATTACAACAACTTTGATTTCCGCTTTCAAAATTGAATTTAGCGTGAAATTGAGTCAATTTTTAAATTTCAAAACTTGCACTGCTTTTGACATTCCCTCTAAAATCATAAAATTCAAAATTTCAGTTTCCCTCTCTTTTTCAAAATTCAAATTTTGCATTTTTCGACAATCTTGATAGGGTTCAATTTTGAGATTGCAACTTTAATTTAGCCTATCTACAGATCGTAAAATCCCTCAATTTTTTCAGATTAGCTCTAAAATCATCATACCTTTCATCCCTGCAAATTTCGAAAAAAGTTGCAAGGACCGTGTTGCACTCCGAGCGCCACGGTCCCGAACATTTTTTCCGAAATTTCGGGAGACTGTTGTGATTGCATTTAACAACTTAAAGCTGGAAGATTGGCTGGTTTTACTGAAAATTGCTACCTCTAAAATCAAAATCTTCTCTCTCTCTCTAGTGCATGAGTTTTACAACAGTAAGCCCTACTTACACTATTCCCGTTAGACGAAGCCGTAGAATTAAGTCCTTCTGAGGTTTAACTACCGAGGAGATGGAACCTAATTTGAGTAGCCTTTTTAATGAGGACATGGGTAATTCCTCTAATCCTCCTAATGATGAAGAAGCTCCCCATGAAGTTTCTGTTGAACAACTTTCCAAATTGGATAACCAATTTGACGATTTTCACCAATGGATGTCTCATGAGTATCCCGATAGTCAAGCTCTTCCTTTAATTGAGGGTCTAAAACGTATGCTTCAAAGTGATAAGAATGGAATTGATGTTTTACGTGGTATCGCACACATTGTGGATTCGAATGTGATGCCTATGAAGAGTTGTGCTGAATCTTTAGGTTATACACAACCTCCTACACAAGTCAATCATTCTATTCCTTTGACCACTTCTATTGCTAGTTTACCTACCTTTACATCAAACATCATGGCTACCTCTATACAAGACATTCCTCCTGTGATCACTAGTCATGGGGGCAATCCTCCTTTTTCAATTAACCCTATTCCTTCATTCAATCCGACTTCTTCATTCATTCCTTCAATAAGTGTTCCTATTACATCTTCACAAATGAACATGACGCAAGGGGGCAATTCATTTAATCATTCCATTCCTCCTTGTAGTGTTCCTCCTATCCAATCATCCCCTATGGTTGACTATCATAGGGTCCCACCACCTTACTCTTTACCTTCTTTCAATAACATCACACCTCCATCTCAATCTAACACACCTAATATGAACTCTTCGACTGAAGCTACCATTAATAATCTTGCACAAACTGTCTCTTCTTTACAGCAACAAATTGCCTCTATGAATCAATCTAAGTTTAGTGTGCCCACATTTGATGTTGCGAGCCCACTTTCTCTTGACATTGTTCGAGCTATTCCTCCTAAACATGTTGAAATCCCGCATTTGGAGCTTTATAATGGTAAAGGAGATCCTCTAACACATGTTAAGACTTTTCAAACAATATGTACTGATTTTGCTTATGACCAAAGGTTGCTTGCAAAACTATTCACCAGAACATTAAGAGACAAAGCCCTACAATGGTATTGCTCGTTGCCTTCTTATTCTATTACTTCTTTCGAACAACTTGCAAATGCTTTCATTCAACAATTTCAAAACAATATAAGTCCTAAAGTTACTTTGATTGATTTAATGCATTGTAAACAAGGTGTTAAAGAAAAAGTGACTGATTTCATTGGTAGATATAAGCATTTGTATGCTCAAATTTCTTTTCCAGTGCCTGATAATGATATTCAAAGAATCTTTATTTCTAATTTGCAAAAAGATATTCAAGACAAACTTCTGTTTTCTGAGTTTACTTCTTTCCAACAGTTGTGTGCCACTCTTCACAATTATCAACTGACTGTGAGTCAAATGGAACAATCACATCCTATGGCTCCGAGTGATAAGGGTGATAGCAGTCAACAACCATTTGGGAAGTTTAAACCGAACAGAGATTCCATCAAATTCAATGAAAACATCATCAACAACAATGTGAATGCAGCATCAGGTGTGCCTCCTATTTCTAAATTTTTCAGGAAAGAAAGAAAGTATACTCCTTTGAATGAATCATTGCATGATATTATGAATAAGTTATTGGGACAAAATGTGCTTTCTCTTCCTCCTATAAGACAAATTGATCCTGCAAAGATTACTTCACCTTATTTTGATCACAAATCTTTTTGTCACTTTCATCGTCAGCCTGGGCATGATACTGAAAAATGTTTTTCTTTAAAGGGTAAAATTCAAGATTTGATTGATAATAATACTATTTTTGTTTCTGGAGTGAATGATAAAGGCAACACATCTGTAGCTCCTCCTAACCAAAATCTTCAGATTTTTACTGATCCATTACCTTCTCATACCTCTCATACCTCTAATGTGATTGAGGCTAATGATTCCTCTTTCTCATCTGATGGTCTTGTGTCTATGACTCCGAATGTGATTAACTTTGTAGAGCAGCAAGAAAACCCTAAAGAACCTTCCATCACATTTGATTCTAGTGAAACCATTAGAGCACCTGATGGTCCTTTATACATAGTTGCAAAAGTCAAAAATACACCTTGTCGTGGAGTGCTTATTGATCCTTCGTGCATGGTTAATGTTATTACTGAAGAATTTCTTTTTACTTTGCAATTGAATCAAGTGATCTATGACAAAACAGATGTGATTGTGAAACTATTTGATGCATTTTCTTCTCCTGCAATTGGTTCTATTACATTGCCTATTGAGGTCCATAATAAATCTCTTGATGTGAACTTTGCTATTATTCCTTCTTCCGAACAATTTCGTGTGAAGCTTGGCTATCCTTGGCTATCTTCCATGAAAGCTATTGCTTCTCCTATTCATAAGTGTTTAAAATTTCCCCATAATGGTGAAGTTGTTACTGTCAATCATAGTCTCTTTAAACCAGCCGAAAGAACCTCTAGTGTTCCTATTGATTACTTTTGGCCCAAACAATTCCAATCTCTTCCTCCGCGAAGTGATCATCTTTTTAAATCTTATCAAAAGTGGAAAACAAATATGATCCTATCTCTAAGTGAACCTAGAACACCTAAACTTGACATTCCTATCATTCTTGAGAAGGAAATTCTTCCTTTGAAAGACAAAACTAATGTCTTTCCCCAAGAAGATTCCCAACCCGTCCCCATGGATGTGACTATGTCTATGCCTAATAAATCTTCTAAAAATAGACCTATACCTCCTCGTCATGATGGACTTGGTCTTCTTCCTAAACCAAAAATTCCTCCTTTGTATGGAGCAGTTCCTCCTCCTTCTTTTTATAGAGAGAAGAGACCTTCTTCTTCTCCTATTATCCAGCCTAAGAGACCACAACCTAAACATCCAAGTGATAAGGATGAGAACATTCCTCCTCCTCTATCTTCTACACTTCCTACTAAGACTAGACGTAATCGTTCTGCACGGGAACGCTGACGAAAGCGTCGTCTTAGGGCTCAAGCAGCTGCTTCTCAAACTTTACAATCTCCAAAAACACCTTCAACAAGCATTATTCCATTTTCTCCTCAGCCGGATATTGAGCCTAAATCTCCTAAACATAAGATGCATGATGGTCTTGATCCTGTGTGAGTTAAAGATCCTATTTTTATAAATCTTGATGATGATATAGATGAAAATGTTATGCATGATGAAAATGTTACTCCTCTTGCTTCTGATAGCGAATATGAACTTGTTGATGTTGATAACCATTTATCTAATGAATTTTCTAAAGCACTTATCCTAGCTCCTAGACAAGAACAATGTGGCTTGGAACATGAACATAGCCCTTGTTTGTATCTTGTGATAGCTCCATCTGCTGTGTTGGATGTTCCTCCTCTAGCGTGTTCCCTGCCTTCCCGAAACATTGATCAGCAAGATCGGGGGGTAGATGACGTGCTAGACTAGTTACATTAGCATGGCAGATTCTCTCCCCCTCCCTTTTGTTACTTCTTCTATATGTTATTCTCATTCTTCTATTTGTCGTCCTTAGTGTTGTCTACTTGAGGACGATGCAAAGCATTGAGATCTCTTTGGTCTCTCTCATGTTGACTCAAAAGACACATGTGTTCCCTTCTTCTAGGTGACCTTCCTTGATTGGGGAATGAAGAACAATTATGCATACATACATATGATATATATACATGACTTATCATACAGCATACTGACCCCGAGGAAAGCGAAGTCACCTCGTGCTTTGTGTTTTGTGTCTATTATCCTTGGGTTTATCTCACACTTGGGGGCTAAATCTTTGCGATAACGTGCTCCTTTTCCTTTCTCATTTCTTATGTGTATCACTACGTTAAAACAATCACCCCCGTTGAGGCGTGTGCGATCGCTTTAACGTAGGGGGGCATACACCCTGTCTATCCTTTCAAAGATACTTGAAAATTTCTTGGCAAACTTAGCTTTGTCTTGAAGATTTTCGGTATTTCTTTTGCATGACTCATAGTGAGGGAACCTTACTACTGACAGTCATGGTTCTTCCTCGTGATCTTCCCTTTTACTTTGTCAATCGAAGTCGTAAGATCCTTAGTCCACTGGGGGCTTGGTGTATCTTGCCTCCTTGACATGGTGAAAGTCTTTCAACGTTGTTTCCTTGTACTTTACCGGAAGTATGAGCATACATACTCCCGCTAAAGTGGGGGCTAAATGTAGCGTCCTAAAATTGTGACACTTGCAATTTCGACTGCATTTCGGTCTTCACGATGGCGACGCAACACGCAACCTGAATGGAGACCCCAAAACTTGCTCACGACACTGAAAACTGCATTTTTCAAGCACCATTGGCCTGAACCTCCTTGCACCCCGCTGTCTCGGAGGTGGGACCAGAGCGCCCAGCGCCCTGGTCCCTGGGTCCTATTTTGGGCCCAGTTTCCTAAGTGATATCGGGTCTTTTTGATTGCAATATGGAAATATACTTCCCTAGTCGGCCTAAGGTCGGGAAAATCAGTCTATCAGCCCTAATTGACAAGTATATAAACTACATTTTTCTCTCTCATTTGGAGATAGAACAGAAGAGAATAGAAGACATACATGACGGAAAAAAGCATGGAAACTATACTCAAGCATTCAAGCATTCAAGCAATTGATCATTCCAAGTCTCCATTCAAGGCTAAGTGTTGCATTCAAGTCAAGGATTCAACCATTGAAGAGGAGATCACTTATTACATGCTACATACTACAACATACAACATCTAAACCTTTGCACATAAGGATACAAACATCCTTAGAACAAGGTATTGGTACTTGTTTTACATTACAGTCATTTACATTTATAGCACTTGCTCATTTCTTGGTTAATTCCAAAACCGGGGTTTGACCTAAAGGCAAACCCCTAATCCCTAACCCCCCAATCGTCTTCGCTTTTCTGTGTGTAGGTTGCAGGTACGCGGCTGAGATTGAAGATCTGGAATCCTTGTGCAGAGACGAACCGATCCCCCTTCGTTTCGCGGATTTTTCGGAGGACCGTGGCGCCGGGCGCCATCGTCCCGACAACTTTTTCTCAAATTTGCAGGACAATGCCGTATCGACATTCTACTGCTAATTCCAGGTCCGCAGCTTCATCCTATAACCTAAACTCAGTTTATAAGTGAATCTTTATGACTTTCTGTGCATCCTTAGCTTAATTTCCTTAATCAACATTCTTTACAAAAGAGGGTAGCTTTGCTTTCCAAACCCTTGAAATTCATTTGGCATCCAATCTTACATTGTGTGGGATTGAATCTTATGAGTTTCAACCCCTCTTTTGAATGTAAAGTCTTCCCCCTAAGTGAAAACCCATCGAATCCTAGCGAACCTCCCTTCTCTCTCCTCGGAGTTAAAAGAGGGGAGACCAACTAGGGTTCGACCGCGATTTTCCGCTTTACAAGTATATACAAGAAAATATTTGGCGGCAAATAATGCAGAGGAGTGAGAAGTTGTGTGAATGGTTTCAATTGACTGAAAGTATGAGTCTAATTTTTATAAAAATCAAAGGGCACTATGAGAAGAGCATACATGTTTATTCAAAAGAGGAAATGGCAAAAAAGATTCTGAAAGTAGTCTACAGTTCCAGTGACAGCTACTTGGAATCCAAGGGAATTAAGAGCCGCATTGATTCCACAGTTAAGACATCATCTATCATTCAAAAATGCCAGAAGCTAAGGGAAACATCAAAAGTTATGAAAGTTGTGGAAAAAAGATAGTGAAGCTGCAAGAAAAGAAAAATAATTTGATTAAACTTGGTTTGCCTAGGCCTGTTGACACATCAAATAAATTCATTGGAGAAGAAGCTTACAAAAAAAGCATGGAGATAAAAATGAAGTCTGATTTAGACTTGCTTCCAAAGGACACAACTCCCAAAAGCTTTCTGGAATTCATCCAGCCATTTACAACTCTAAATTCGGTATTGGATGAAACAGTGATATCAAGTAAATCTTCTAAATATGGAATGTTGACAAAGTTGGAGTTGACTTTCCATAGTTTACAGAATATTGACCTTCCATCAGACGAAGAGTGGAGCACCCTACAAAAACTGGCATAGAATTCTTAAGAATCATAGTATGTATTGCACAATTTTCTTCTTTTATTCTTAATTTCAAGGTTTTATGTTTTTTCTGTTTACTATTTTGCTAATCCAACCTATAAATCTATATTATGAATAGGAAAAAAATAGCACTCGCTATTGCTATTTTGCTAATCCAGCCTATGAATCTATGATGCACACATTGCACAGTGAAAAACTTCAGCCAGTAAATTTGTATTCTCAAATTCTCCCTTGCTTTAACATTTATGCATTTCTCTATTTCTGATTAGTAGGTTTTAGGCACTACTATTATCTATGTTTAATTTGTCATGGCATGAATTAATATTTAATTTTGAACTTTGTTTTTTGAATAGGAGACATCAAACATGTAGCAGATGTTAAATTGCTAATACGGCCTGTGATGGCCATATAAATCTATGTTGAGTTTGTGATTTTGATGTTCAGTGTTCACATGTTGCAAACTTGCAATTCGACCTGAAGTTGTTGTTGCTCCCTTGTTTCTATAAAAGGGAATTCAGGGTCATTTGCAATTTTGCAAAGGGTTCTGAAACTTTGTATTCGCTTTTGCATGGACATTGGAGAATCACACAGGAGTTGTTGTTGCTCTCTTGTTTCTATAAAAGGGAATTCAGGGTCATTTGCAAAGGGTTCTGAAACTTTGTATTCACTTCTGCAATTGGCATGGAGAATCACACAGATTGGTGTATTACTATTGAATGAATTGTATCATATGGCTATATTTTAAAAAAATTAATGAAAATCTAAGTTCTTGACATGTGTATTACTATTGAATGAATTGTATCATATGGTTTTGAAATGTATCACACATATTTGAGACTCAAACATGTATAAATAAACAATAAACATCTTTGTATCAATAAACACATTATGGTTTTTTTTTTATTATGCTATTTTAAATCTGGAAATAGAAAGTTGAAAAATACAATTACAAATCAATATTAAATTCTAATTGCAAAAAGTCATATGCTTTTGTAATATGAATGATGAGATACAGTAATAAGATTAATAAATACCAATCTCTTACAATTGCCATTCATCCTCATCAAATTCAGTGCTTTCTTGATTCTCGTTTGTGGTTTCTTCACTCTGAGTCTGAGTCTGCATATCTTCGTCGAACTGCATCTCAATGCTACCAGTAGGTCCAGTAGTCCCACTGGCACTTTGGTTTGAAGTGTTTCCCAAACCTCTTCTTTCACATTTGGACCTCCAGATTTGCAGTGCCCTATCGTAAGGAAAAGTGTGGGCATCATACCTAGATGTATAGAGCCTCAAGCAATTTTCCAAATTTTTATCTAGTTTGTTTCTTATCTTTGATTTTAGGAACCCCAAAGCACTGAAAACTCTCTCATCTTCCACCGAACCCAATATCATGGTAAGATATAAATCAGCAAGCTTCACATATTCTGGCATTCAATCACGCAAGGATGCGTTCTCAGCTATATATTTCCAAAGCCTTGTTACTGATCCCTCTTCGCAGGGGTTCTCCATTTTGGCATATTGTTCTTTCATAGTGTATGCAAAATGAGATGATTTCTCTCGAAGATGAGTTTCGTCTAATATTCCATTTATATTTACTCCATTCAAATCTCTGGATATGCAAAATTGTTTTATCAAAGTCAGTAGCTTACTTCGAAAATTAGATGCACTGTTGAGGCTCCAATAATGAGGAAACACAATAGACATGGCTTCAAGTAGGTTTTCAAGAGGGAATCTGCTTCTAATTTGTGAGGAAAGATCATATGCAATTTTCTTCACAGAATTAGTTACAGTCTCAACAATCTTGTCGAAATCTTCTTTTTTGACTCTTGCTAGTTTCTTCTTGGGGCGCTTTCCTAGTTCCTCGGGGTCGACCGTGGCATAGAAGTGCATTGGTATCTCAACTCCCCGTACATTGGCACTTACCTCCCTGTCTGCAACGATTTGTAAAAAGTTATCAAGATTGCTCAAATCTATGAGTGTCCACCACTTAACAAATTTTTCATCAGATAGTGTTGGTTGATTTCAATAGAGATTGTTGAGGGTCATGCATGTCATCTTACGCAGCGTAGCATATTCTGCAATATACAAAGCTCTTTTTTGGACAACCTTCATAATATTCCTCATTTCCTCTAGCATGGGCAGAAGAGCTACTAAAGTTAAGAGTGTCTCTAAATTACTTAACCTGCCAAGAAGTTCAGGAAATTTTAGTTGATCTGATTCATCGTGAGTTGTGTGAAATAGTCCAATCTAGGATGGATATTCTGAAAACACTCGATGCACTGGACCATCCAAAGAGATCCATCTGGTATCATTATCCTTGAGAAGCTTGTTCTCATCAATTAATTCATTAGCAAAGTGTTGAAATTCCATAAATCGCTTGGGACTTCAACAGAAGTGTGAGTAGAGCTCTCTGATTAAAATTTCATTTTTTTTAACCGAAGGAAACTTGCTCACAATTCCAAAAGCTAGATTCATTCTGTGAGCCATGCAGTGAATTGCAGTAATGTACGGTGCAAATGAAGTTTCAATATTTGTACAAAGACCATTCATATGACCTTACATTACTGAAGCTCCATCTGCTCCAACACAAACCAATTTTTTGGCTACCGTCATGTCATCCATACCTCCATATTCAATTAAACTTCTCTTTACTAGTTGAAATAAATTTTCCGTTGTCGCACTCTCCTTCATTTTAGCAATAGATAGTAGATGAGGTTGGCGGGTATGATTCTCTACAGTATAAACATTCATGCATACCCATGAAGTATTATCTACTCTTGTAACTTTGTCTAAAGAAAATGCAATGAAGTTTGACTCTCTTATTTTTTCCTGTACATCTTCTTTTTCAACCTCAGCAAGACAACCTGCCCATTCCCATCCATTGTTTACTGACCAGTGTCTATTAGGATAGTTAGGAACTTTCAAAAAGTGTAATAAACCACTAATTGATGGGAAATCTATCATAGCATGCCCTCTGCTCAAAATATGAAAAACAACGCTTAATTGAACATCTTTTCCCATATGTTCTATTTGCATTGCTTTTCCAAAAATAGCTTCAATAGAACCTTTAACTTCAGCAGGCTTTGTCTGTAATTTCTCATGAAAATAATACTCTTTGGCATTCCTCACATGCTTACATTCCTCCTTTATTTTCCATCTTATCACTGATTTTTCAACCCTGTCTATCATTTGTTTTTCATAAACTTTACCCATATGATTTTCTATGGTGTCAAATTTTAGCTGCAACCTAATTTCCTTGTTATGTTTCCAAGTGCAAATCTTACACCTGCATTCTATTGGAGGCTCACCTTCAATTGGATTCTCCACTAGTTCAATGAATGGATACTTTGATGCCCAATTAATTTGAAAATTCCGCACTGACATATCCCACTCCCGATCCTTTTTTGATTGTAGTTCACCCTTTTTTGATATGGTTTTTCTTTTTCCCTTCCATGTATTATCATCAATGGCATTATCGCCCAAGTCGATTATATCATTCCGGCTAACTTGGGTATCTACCAGATAATCTTCTTCAAGATCATCCTGATCTGAGATATGAGGTTCGTCGTCGTCTTCAACATGCGGTGCAGGTGGCAAATTTTGTACTTGTACTTGTGATGATGTACCTTCCCAATTTTCACCACAATCTTTTCCAATGCCAAAGTACGAAGACAACATTCTGCTTTTTGTTGGCCTCTCCTGGCCTTCCCCACATTCAGGTTTCCTACCCCTCTTCCTGTTCAACATCTCCAACGAAATAAAGGCTGCCAAAAAAATATCAATTTGTTGAAGAAGCAATAATAGACTATAATGTATAATATACCACTTCAAAAATATGATCGCTCACCTTTAGGCTTTAAGTCACTAGTAGTCGCCAATGCAGTCAACAACAATGATTTTCCTTGGTCTGAAACTTCACTATTGATTAGAATTCAGAGCCAAGAACCCACCAGATTGTGTTGAGATAGATCTAATCTTTGCATGTATTTAAATTGTATATCAATCCTTATATGGCGAATTCCACGGGAATTTTATATGGTATAAAAATATTTGGTGAATCCCACGTAACTATAACACGACTTGTAATTTTCGAGGCGATTATAGGTCATCCAAATACAACTTATGTAATTTTTGAGGCGATTATAGGTCGTCCAAATAATAGGCGAATACAATATAGTTGGCAAAAGTTGGAGTGAATGGAGACACGTGTTGGCAAGATGTCGGGCAAATTGGGTCCCCCTGGCTAACAAATCTTCACATGCCTATAGGCGAATTAAGGTCATCTATTAAGGCAACCTCGGAGAGTGTGGGCGAAACAATTAAATTTACTATGTGTCCACCATATATTGTATTGGCGAAATCATCGCACAGAAACATTTAATTGCAAAAAACATATGGCGATTGGGCCGTGACTTTGACGAAAATTGATAATGTTCTGGCGACATACCCCCCCCAGTCGATACAAAATATTCGCCATTTCTGACATGGCCGACGTGAAAAATTCGCCATTAGCAAATATTCACCACTAAAGTAATCTCTGATCAAAGTCATTTTATATTAGACACATTTAAGAAGATTCGTAAGGAGGTGTTATATGAGTGCAAAGATGATATATGTGATTTATACAAGTTTCCCTTAGAAAGAAACACAAAGAAAATATAGGATAGACTCAAGTAGATGCTTACACATTCTCTCATTTGACAACTTATGAAGATAAAAGGCATAAAGAACCCACATTGCATATCCAATGGTATATATTTTTTTATATTGAATATAGCGAGAAAATAATACAATTGTCATGTATCAGCTATCAATAACAGAAAATACTATCAGACTATACTAATAGATTATCATCATGTATGCCCAATTCTTGTACAAAAATGACCAAATAGCTAACATTATTACTTTGGTATGGGACTTTATGTAAAATACAAAATACAGAGCCTTTAAACAACTATATGCTTTTATAGCAAGGTATGATCTTTCAATAGAAAAAATATGAGACTCACTGATCCACCCAGGTTGTCCAGCCAAGGGGGCCCTCCATCCATACCACTTTTTTTCCATTCCTAATCGGGACTGCACCATGGGCTGCCAACTGAGAAATGTATTATCTCTTCATCTTTCTCCCCTCAATAATCTCATTCATAAATGTTGCCAATACATTAACAAAGGGGGTCCTCTCCATGTTGAACTTTCTCCACATGTATCCATGAGATATTTTTTATGTGAAAACTCTTGCATGTCCATCCTCCAAGAATATTTTTAACTTTTTCTTTGCCAATCTCATCACAATAGTTACCCATGCATCAACATGGTAAAAAGTGTGTCTTCTTAAAGACTCAATAAGCACCCTAGATTTGCCCTGGTACTTATCCTCATTTTTAATTTTCTAAATAAACGATAAGATTTCATAGGATAGAATAAACCAAAACAAATTACAGTCCTTTTTTAAACCATGCACAAAGCTTGTGACAATATCCATAATATTAACAGTATCACTAGTAGTAATTCCAAATAGGATCCAAATCTCCTTAGCAATTAAGCATTCAAAGAATATATGGTTAGTAGTTTCTGCTACTTTGCATACACTACATAAATCAATAGCATGTTGGTCATTCTTGAAAGACAACCTATTTAATATAAATAACCATTTGAAGCACTTCTTCTTAGGAACCATATTGCTACTCCATAATCTAGTAAGAATATTGTGTCATTGTTAGTTAGAGAAATTGGTATGCCACATAGAATTAATATGAGCAATAAGATCGTTATTACAACATAAAGCATTATAAACAAGCTTTTCTTTTGTTCTCATAAGCAGAGCACCATCCGTCCAGGTGTAAGAAAGAAACCTATCATTGTTAACCATACAAGGTTTAGGGGAGTTGGAGTACATTACGGACTTTTCTTAGCATAGAATAGGTCCTCCAGTTGGATGTAGGAATTTGAAATTTTTGAGACAATTCAGCCCACAATATGATGTCCATTAATGATAATATCTTTAAAACAACATATAGCTTTACCGACCCAGCTCTTAGTTGAGCATTCTTGAATAAGAGTGAGATGTTTGCCTTTGTAGAATAGATTCCACCATATAGACCTCTTCCCACATATATTGCCATTACTGTTGTAGACACCTAAAATTGTCCAGTCTAATTAAATAAATATTTTATTTATTTAATTATTTTAGCCTAATTCTTCTATTAATTAAATAAATCTTTATTTATTTAATTAATTCATTTATCCTCTTCTAGCCTTATTTCTAATTTAAATAAATACATTTATTTATTTAAAGTATCCCTTTCATTAATTAAATAAATATTTTTATTTATTTAATTAATCCCACTTCTTCTATTAATTAAATAAATCTTTATTTATTTAATTAATTCATTAACCTTTTCTACCTATGACACATGTCATTCATCTCTTAATTCATATACTGCCTACCCTCTCATTATTTTCTTATTTTCTCTACCTACCCTCTAATCATAGCCGACCATTTATCTTTTACACCTCTCAATCTTATCCCTCCATTTCTTATAGTGCCTTTTATATAAGGAGATGCTTCCTTCATTATCAACCCCCGCTTACAACTCGACTACACTACGCCTTTGCACTTTCATATGTGATCCTTCTTGCAACCACATTTTCGTTCTTTGTTGAGCTCTTGTGCACATAAAATCTGAGAGCAAATATATCAAGCAAGATCAATGGAGATAGAAAGAATGAAGATCCAAAACCTATTGGACATGTGATGGTATAATCTTTGTGATTTCATTTGATTTGCATTGTCTTAGGTAATCTTCATATGTTATGGTGGATCTTTGTTGTTGTTAGGCTAGGGTTTTGTGGTTGAATTCATTTAGTCTTTCAATATTGTTGTTATCCATTTTTACCATATACATTTTGGCACGCCCCGTGGGACCTAGATTTTTGTTAGATCTGTGTTTTTTGCAGGTTTTCCTAACCATATATTGTTGTTTTGTAAAACAATTTGGAGAATAACATTGTGCAACTAGGTTTTGGACACAAAATCAAGATCTTGGAGAGATTTGTTTTGATCTCACAAATGGCTAAGAATTTTTGCACCAAATTTTGTTTGCAAGTTGACGATAGAATTAACAGCTCTCAATCCAAAATTTAGAATTTTTGGAGCACATTTGCATTTTCCATGAGTTTTTTATGATTTTTCATAAAAAATTAATTTCGAGAGCAAATTAGCAAATTTTTTAGATTTTCTTATATTTTTTAAAAGATCTTATATTTATACATATGATCTGTTCTTTGTGATTTTAATTTTGATGTAAAATATTTCCCTAAAAATCAGATTTTTAAAAATTAGGGTTTTTCCTTATTTTGATCAAATCTCACAAACGGCTTTGAATTTTAGCATTAAATTTTTTTTGCAGGTTAGGAAAATTATTAGAAGTTTTTAGTTAAAATTTTAGATTTTTGGATCAAGATTTCATTTTATATGAATTTTTTATGATTTTTCATAAAAAATTAATTTTGAGAGAAAATTAGCTAATTTTTTGGATTTTCTTACATTTTTGGAAATATCTCAAAATTATACATAATATTTGTTCTTTTTGATTTTAAATTTGATCAAAATCATTCCTCAAAAATTGGATCTTTGAAAATTAGGGTTTTGCATTATTTTACTCATATCTCACAAACTACTTGGATTTGTTGTAGAAATTTTTTTATGAAGGTTTGGAAGACTATCAGGACTCCCCAGTAAAAATTTCAGATTTTTTGGATTGATTTTGCATTTTATATGAATTTTTTATGATTTTTCATAAAAAATTACTTTTTGGAGCAAATTAGCAAATTTTTTGGATTTTCTTACATTTTTGGAAATCTCTTGAAATTTTACAGGTGGTCATTTTTTTTATGATGAATCAAATAATTGAATTGGTCAACAAAATGCATTGTTGAAGGCCCCTATTTCACAAAGTCTTTTGGATCTAAAATTTACCTAACTTGTGTGCTTGCAGGAAGGGGTGATCATTTGAAACAATTCAAACTACTAACAAATCTTTGTTGCAGGACCTTGACAAGGATTTTCTTTTGATCTTTATTGTGTGCCTTGTTTTCATATATTATCAAACACTTCAATTGGTGCACTAAAATTGAACCAGTGTCCTTTGTGTCTTGGGCAATAGGCTCTTTTTGTTTAATCTTTAGAGGGCCTGTCTCCCTGTGTGGTCATTAGGACTACTAGTGAGGAGAGAATAACCCAAGTGGTAGCAAGGAAACCCCACCTCTTTCGAACCACTATAAACAATTGTATTCATGGTGAAAATTATAGATAACGTGTGCTGATTAGTTCATACCGACACTATGTCTCCCCATAAACCCGTTTGATCAAATTTATTTGATCATTTGTAGGGCGTAACCACTACCGGCTGGGAGCCTTCTATATTTACAAAGTTGAAAGTGTCGCATGTATGGCCACACGAGCGGATGCCCTTACTAGCACCTTTTTGTTTTAGAAGCCAAAATCCTTCTAATTGTTGGGGTAGGAGGTCGGACCTCTGGTAGCGGCCCACACTCATACGGTTCTTAGTAGAGATACAAAGTTCACCAGAGGGATTTTTCATGGGGATTGATGTTTGGCTACCCCGAGAAGTGAGTGTCAAGGGTGGAGCCAGTGGGGTCAAGCATCTAAGTATTCGCTCTGAATAGTGTAGCCTTGGGGGAAACCCCATGTGGGATCAACAACTATTGTCTTGGCTAGCCATAAGATTTGTGCTTGTCTTATTTTGAACAATCAAACATTCAAGACCAAACATTAAAACATTGTGTTTTTTGTGTCTTCAAGTATATGCAAAACAATTTTACATCAAACAAAACACTTTTCTTTTGAGTCATTTTGAGTCTAAACACTTGCAAACATTGAGTCCTCATCAACATTATGTCATCTTGTCATGAAAAACAGTCAAAAAATTCAGATTTGCTCACAACAAACAACTTCACAAATTGAAAAAATTTACAGTCCAACAAACAAGAGCAATTGGTTTCAGAATTCTTGAGCTTCCTAAGCTATCTCTCCAGGTTTTCATCTAGCATTCAACCTACCTTTGGGTCTCACAAATTCCATCATTGCTTTACACCTTGCATTACATTCACATTTGTTTAAACTTGAGTCAAAAGGTCACTTGCTTGTCCTCATCTTTCTTTGTCAACATACTACATACAACAACATTTTGCTAAGTGGTCCCTCATCAAGGTCTCTCACCTTTGGGTCTCATTTGGTCTTACTTAGAGTCAAGGTCAACTTACCTCATCAAGAGAAATTATCATCTCTTTGGAAGCCACACCTACTCTACTACATACATACTCAGTCTCACACTTTGGACATTGCAAGTACACCTCATATTCATTTACATTCCATCCAACTCTTGGTCTTCCATACTCTTTTCATTTTCATCTAGTCTCACACATCTTGGTCAATACCTAGTTCATGGTTGAAACCCGTTCCCAAAAATCTAGGATAGAAGCTAAAGAGGCTCAAGAGTCCGCAAAAATGAGTTCTTATGAGTATGAAAATGATATCTTCTTCAATTATGATCATACTACATTACCTGACATGGATGCCTATAGAAACATTCCAAATATTGAGCACATGGACACTACAAACAACAAAAATACACACAATGACAATATGGACAACATTTCAATACATTCAACAGAAGTGGAAGACTCCATTATGGATCCCTATTTTAATCGATTGGTTGAGGAAATAATGAGGAGAGATGGACAATACTTCTTACAAGTGATGGCACAAAGTGGAGCCAAGATCCCTCATGATTTTGACATGTCTCAAATAATGGAAAATCGACCTTTGCAACAACCTCACCTCAACATGGATCAAAGGAGGCCAAATAGTGGAGGCAATAGAGGACCACATCTTGTGCCTGAATCACCATCATCTTTTTTTCAAAAACCAGAGGTCCCATACACACATGGTCAAGCATATGATACTCACCTTCGTGGACCATTATGGAAGTCTTATGCAGAAATATGTGCTCAATCACATACCAATGCTAAGAATCAACCACCAAAGCAATTGGATATTCAAAGGCATGCTCAAAATTTGGACACAAGGAAACCCTGCGTCAAATTTGGGGGCAACACATTAGAACAAACTCATGACATGCCTGTAGAGTATGGTATACATGGACAAAATAGATATTCCATTCTTCATCATGACTCTATACCAAGTGGTCCTTATACGCATACGCAACATCATTATAGACCTCCTCCATATGAACATGTGTATGATCAATATCATCCATATATGCAACATGCTCCTCCTTGAATCAGTGCCTCAAGCATGGGATATGGTCTAAGAAGTCAATCTCCACCTAAGAACAATTTGGAACAGCAAATCAAGGACTTACAAAAGAAAATGAAGGACATAAATACATCGAAGCCAACATACACAATGAGAGACATATGTCCCTATCCATTTGACCAAAGCATTCCAATGCCTCCATTTCCTACACACTTTGTGACACCTAAGTTTGATAATTATAGAGGAAAAGGGGATCCTAAGGCACATCTCAGACAATTTTTCACAGCTTGCATTGAGGTAGCAGCAAAAGAGACATATTTGATGAGATTATTCTCACAAAGCTTGGGTGATCAAGCTATGGAATGGTTCTCCCAACTCCCACCTGGAATTAAGTCATGGGGTGACTTAGCAGAGGAATTTATCCAACATTTCTCATACAACATAGAGACAGATATATCAGTCACTACCTTGTGCAACACCAAACAAAAGGATGGAGAATCTTTTTCATTATTTTTACAAAGATGGAGAAATCTAGCCAACAAATGCTCTTGTGAAATTCCACAAAAATAAATGGTAGAGATGTTCACCCAAAATGTTAACAAAGACATTGGTTATGACCTAAGAAAAGCTTGTTTGTCCACCTTCAAAGACATCATTGAAAAAGGCTTAGCAACAGAGAAAGTCCTAATTGAAAAAGGAGTCATTAAGATATTCAAGGAAAACAAAGATGACTTTAAAGGAAAAGACAAGCCAAGATTTTGGAATAAAAACAAAAACACAGTCAATGATGGTGTTGTTGATGTCAATACAGTACGACCCAAAATCATTTTTTCTGGATCAAGTTCTACAAACAATCAGGTGAATACTCAAACAACTTCAAATTCACAAAGGAAGTACACCCCATTTGGAGAACCACTTGAGTCCGTTTTCAAAAAGCTAGTGGCAAACAAGATAATCACAATTCCAAATTTTCCTCCATATGAGCCAAAGGTTAAACCAAATTGGTGGAATGATGATGAGTATTGTGAATTTCATAAGAGAAAAGGTCATAAAATAGGTAATTGTCATCGATTGAAGAACATCATACAAGATCTCATTGATAGAGGTGACATTCAAATTGAAGGACACTCATCTAATCAAGAACATGAGATGTTTAAGGAACCATTCCCAAAACATGACAAGGGAAAAGCTACAGCCATGGATGACCAAACCAACTATACCAGAGCATCCTATAACTACGATTCAACTATCAATCACATTTCAATGGATAATTATGTCTCTACCATTATCATCAAGGACAAAACGCCTGAGAATTCTACCCAAAGACCCAAGATTGTCCTAAAAGGCATTGGATCTTCTTCCGAACCTACCTCTGAATGTAATGTCACAACCCATCGAGGTAAATTCACTTTGCAAGGTGCTCCAGCTAAAAACACTGCTTCCTCATCAACCAAACCTGAGTATCACCTTGTAGAACAGTTAGGGAAGACACCCGCGCTTATCTCCATCCTTGAGCTCTTACACATATCCCCTGCACATAAAGTCATTCTTGACAAAATCTTGAGAGACACTTTTGTCCCTACTGATCTGAACGTGGACCAATTTCAAGCCATGGTGGGATACCTTTCTGTTCTACACTCACTTACATTCACAGAAGCTGATGACGCCTCTGTAAGTCAGCCACATAATGCACCTTTACACATCAAAGCCTTCATACACAAACATCGAATAAAACAAGTCCTGATAGATGGAGGAGTAGGTCTGAACATTTGTACATTGAGCACTATTAAACAATTCGGATATTCAGATAAAGTTGTGAATTCTACAAACAAAATTACCATCAAAGCATATTATGATGAAGAACGTTCATCTAAAGGCACAATCACCTTGCCTCTCAAAGCTGGGCCAGTTACAAAGGATGTGGTTTGCCAAGTCCTAGACCTCGATCTCACATACAACATATTGCTAGGATGTCCATGGATTCATGAGATGAGCACAGTCCCATCTACATGTCATCGATGTATCAAGTTCCCACACAATGGAGTTGAAGTGACCAGAAAAGCTAACCCAAATCCATTCATATATTTCAACAATCTGAGACCTAGATCAGAAATAACAATTCCAGCCAATCGAGAGGCTATTCCTTCATCGGCATATGTGGATCTAGAATCCTTGAAAGCTTTTACATCAAAACAAGCAGAGATCAAAGAAAAGTTCAAGTTTAAAGACATGGGATGTGGTGAGTATATCTTTCATGTTGATCAACTCCCACTATCTCCTAAGATATTCAGTCGACAGGAACAACCTACAAACAATTTGCAATGCCAAGGAATTGGGTGTGAACCACCTAGTGTTGTGGCTACTAAGTTTGAATGCAAATCTCCTCTAGTAGTGCAAGCATCTTTTGATATCAATAGTCCTAAGAGTGGTTCCAAAGAAGAATTTATTGAGCATATTGCCAGCCCTCTTGAGAACTCATATAGCCTTACCATTTTATCCACTCATTCCATTTCCACTCCACTTCCAGACTTGGATCAACAAGAATTACAAAATCCCTTACTCATTGGGGATCAAAAATCAAGCTTGAAAAGAAAAATCTAAAAGTCAAAAATAAAGAAAAGTCCTTTAGTCCAAATCAAAATCAAAATCTATTGGACTCTGCAAAAATCAAAGTCAAGGATAAAACTCCTAGGAAGCAAAAAGAACAAGAGTTTATCTCCCCTAATATCAAAATAACTGGGGGCAAAAGTTCTAAAATTTTAAGTCAAAAAGAACACTTGTTGATCCTAAGTCTCCATCATGCTATCCTGCTTTCACTTCTTTTCACAGAGCTCTTCAGAGTATCCTAATTCAAAAAAATACAAAAAAAATAAAAAATACAAAAAATACAAAAATACAAAAAAAAATAAAAATAAAAATAAAAAAATAAAAAAGTAAAGAAAAACATTTCGTCCAACAGTGAAAACCACTTCGGTGGCACCCTGGGCAAGTACCATGGTGAAAACTGGGTCACCAGCGCCATGTGTAGAGACATTGCTCCTCCCTCCTTCAGGATTCCATTTCATCCTTTCACTTTGCACACACTCACAACCTATTCATCCACAATAAACTTACCCAATCCCATCATGGCTTGTTATTGATCTACCTAAGATTGGTTAGCCATTCATAATAAACATTCCTTTTCACCCCTTTCCATCCATAATAAATCAGCTCCTATCTGTGGCTAAGGCAAATCCTACGTCTAGTGATGCGTGTGGAACTACAAACATCACACATTCCGAGGAGTACAGTTTCTTCTAAATTTTCTTCAGTCTATCCATGCACAATCCGCAATAAACTTTTGTCTTCTCCGCAATAAAGTATCAATTTCATGGATTCAATCAGTTTTAGATGAGACACAATAGCGGCAACAATGAACTTCAACAAATCAAATATTTCAACAGACTCAGACAATATTATGGTTCAGTGCTATCTATCCTTTTGTCAAAGTAAACATTGTGACCACAATCAAATAAGACTTATACAAGTGACAAGAGACACTAAACTTGAGGACTACAGTGGATGGTGTCGAGTCTAGGTGTTATTTTGATTTTATCTTTTGGTGACATGTCTTTTAGCTTTTCCAGGATGTCTCTGACTAGAGATTCTATCTCCAGGATGTCTTTGACTAGAAAGGCAAGGATGGGGTATCGTCACCTATTTTTCTTTGTTGTCTGTGGATTGTCTCTTAGTAATGCTATGACTTGTCCAAGGATATGAGGACACTGAGAGTCTAGTATGAATTGGGGCATTCCTTGTTTGCAACTATCTTATCTCCATGCAAACAGGTACAATGACTTTCTGGGTCAAACATATGCCTTGATTGTCATAACCTACTTGCCATAATAAAGCTCAATGATGATAATGCACAAGAAGCTCTTTCACTTTCATATCTTCTATCTTCCATCCCCCTTTCTTGATTGACCTCCATCATCCTTCTTGAGTCCGTGTAGCCTTCTATCACATGACTGAGTATAATGACACACCAAAAACATTTGCATCTCATGTAGTTTCACCTACATTACCACATATAAGGATTTCATACATACATATAGATATCACAATTGCATCACATCCTGCACACAACACATGTTAGCACATTTTACATTTTCATCATGTAAATAATCATTTTCATCATGTAAATAATCATTTTCATCATGTAAATAATCATTTACATTATCATATTCATCTGCATTTCATACATTCACATTTACATCATGCATAACATATTAAAAATATAAAAGGACAAAAATATTGCATTGCATCATATACATATTTGCATCCATATCATAAGCATACATCATGAAACATGCATCACATAGGTACACATGCATATAGTTGCTGCAAGGACGAATCTCATATATATATAATCATAAGTGTCATGATACAATGATGTCAAAATACATATGGCTACACAACCAATCCTCGTGTCGCCCTATCCAGACAGAGGAACACACTGATCACTCCTGCCAATACTGCTGGTAGTGCTAATCCTATCTATGTCATGGTATCCCAAACCACATGTTCAGCCCTCATCTCTAGTCCTGGATCCTGAAACACTCGTCTTAGGGCATCCCTGTCTCCATCTCAATAATAGGGTATCAACTCCCCATTGATTGGTATCCTCAGTATCCTATAAACATCCTCTAGGGTGACTATCATCTTACCCATCGGTAAATGGAACGTGCATGTCTCAGAGCACCATCTCTCAGCAAGTGCAGTCAACAATCCCATGTTCACCCAAAACTCAGGCACATATAGAATGAATCGCAAACCCATAACCTCAATCGTGGCTCTATCCTCAAATGTCAGCTCTGGTCGTAACCTCTGAGTCGATGGGAATCTCTCCCATGACTCCAGCATAGGTAGGTACTCCTGCAGTCAAGAAAATTAATCATGTCAGTCAAAGTGGCATTCCCTGTTCATCATAGTGTTGCTTCTATCCTAGTGACACTCACTGTTCATCACAAAGTGTTGCTTCTATCCTAGTGACACTCACTATTCATCACAAAGTGTTGCTTCTATCCTAGTGGCATTCCCTGTTCATCACAAAATGTTGCTTTTTATCCTAGTGGTACTCACTGTTCATCACAAAGTACTACGTGTTTTGCACTCCCTGTTCATCACAAAGTGCTGCTCATATTTTAGTACTCCCTGTTCATCACAAAGTACTATGTCTTGGTACTCACTGTTCATCACAAAGTGTCTCGATCTATCCTAGTCTTCCCTAGAGGACCTGTTTGAGTGTATCCTCTCAGCAACTTATCCAATCGACAGTGTATGTTCATCACAAAACTGCCGATTTGAACTTGAAGACATAAATGCGCCTTCATGACATAAACGCGCTTAAAGACTGCACAAACACGTCTGCTCTGCACAAACATGCCTATGCTCTGTACAAACGTGCCCACACAACACAAACGTGCCTGCACAACGCAGACGTGCTCGCATCTGGCATAGACGCTTTTCCCAGCATAGACACGCCTGGCACCAACGTAGACGCACCTAGCCAACCTAGATGCACCTAGCACCAACACAGACGCGCCTACACATTTTTGACATTTTTTGACATTATCCGAGAGTGCATTTATTGTACTACCTAACATGCATTTATGACAATATTTTATGCGAAAAAGTATGAGGTTTTGTGGTACTCACCGGCTCTCCTGCATTTGCTGGCCTCTGAAATTGACAAACACGATCGAATCTATGCACCAATGCCATCGCTGCTGATTGTTGTTGTTCTATTCTCTCTCTGCAATCTAATCTCTTAGATGTGTGGATGACAATGAGGATGTTTTCCCCTCATGATCTATCTTATAGACTGCCCTAGCCCTAGCCCTAGCCCTAGTCAGTCTTCTTTATCCCGTGACTCTGTCACTCCATCCTATCCGATCAGTCCATTCTAGCCTTTCTTTCTTATTGAGAGATTGTTTGTGATCTTTTCAGACATTTTCATCCAATCTCTCGAGGGGGCATATCATTCCCATCTTGGGGCAACTTTGTATCAGTTCATATTATCTTCTTTGAAACAACGCGACAAGCTGCATTGTCTTAAAGAGGGGCAAAATGTAGACACCTAAAATTGTCCAGTCTAATTAAATAAATATTTTATTTATTTAATTATTTTATCCTAATTCTTCTATTAATTAAATAAATCTTTATTTATTTAATTAATTCATTTATCCTCTTCTAGCCTTATTTCTAATTTCAATAAATACATTTATTTATTTAAATTATCCCTTTCATTAATTAAATAAATATTTTTATTTATTTAATTAATCCCACTTCTTCTATTAATTAAATAAATCTTTATTTATTTAATTAATTCATTAACCTTTTCTACCTATGACACATGTCATTCATCTCTTAATTCATACACTACCTACTCTCTCATTATTTTCTTATTTTCTCTACCTACCCTCTAATCATAGCCGACCATTTATCTTTTACACCTCTCAATCTTATCCCTCCATTTCTTATAGTGCCTTCTATATAAGGAGATGCTTCCTTCATTATCAACCCCCGCTTACGACTCGACTACACTATGCCTTTGCACTTTCATATGCAATCCTACTTGCAACCACATTTCCGTTCTTTGTTGAGCTCTTGTGCACATAAAATCTGAGAGCAAATATATCAAGAAAGATCAATGGAGATAGGAAGAATGAAGATCCAAACCCTATTGGACATGTGATGGTATAATCTCTGTGATTTCATTTGATTTGCATTGTCTTAGGTAATCTTCATATGTTATGGTGGATCTTTGTTGTTGTTAGGCTAGGGTTTTGTGGTTGAATTCATTTAGTCTTTCACTATTGTTGTTATCCATTTTCACCATAAACAACTGCTAACCCTACAATTAGAGACCCATGACCTAACAAATTCCCACACCTTCCATATTTCTTTAAACATAGAAGAGCCTACTGTGGAGACAGGGAAGTTCCTAGAAACTAGGTCACTAAAAGGGAGAGTCTTCCAAGATTTGAATTGCCTAGGTACAACCATCCTAATATTGTTTCTAATAAGAATCTTCCAAGGTTTATCTCCTTCCAGTGCATGAAATATCCATTCAAGAAAGAGAAATACCTTGAATTTTGATGTCCTTCAACCCTATCCCGCCAACCTTTTATCCAAACAACACCAACCCCATTTAACAGACAACCTGTTTTTGTTTCCTCTCCCATCTAACCAAAAAAAGTTCCTAATGTTTTTCTAGATATCATTAATCTAGTAATTTCTAAACATCCAAATGAACGCATAGTAAAATCTATATGATGAAAGAATCTTTTGGCAAACTTGAATTCTTCCCGCGAGAGATAAATAATGCTTGTCCCATTTTCCTAATTTGGTCTCCAACGTTCCCTTGATCCAAAGCCGCGTTTCTTTCAAACAAGGACAAATAGAGAAAGGGATACCTAGATATCTAACTTTCTTAGAGGGTCTTCCCCATTGATAACCATACTTACTTAGCCAGTTAGGGGGGGTCTCCATCCAACCCAAGAATATAGACTTGGATTGGGAGATTATGGCTCCAAAGGTTTCACCAAAAAAACTGATCTTAGTCATCAGAGACTCCATTCTCTTCTCATTTAACTCAACAAATAAGGTAGTATCATCAGCAAACTAAATTATTAATAAGTTAGCCTTATTCAAAAGACTGGTTTCTCCAACTCTCGATGAAAGCATAACATCCCTTAGCAGGTAAAACATTGCATCATAGGAAATGACAAATAATTTGGGTGTCAGCGTGCATCCTTGTCTTATGGATCTTTCTAGCTTAAATTTTTTAATAGTAGTCCCATTGATTTCCAACTGAGAAGAAGCATCCCTAAACAAGACTTGAACTAGATGATAGAACTCTTTGGTGAATCTGAAGGTTTCTAACATCATCATATGGATACCCCTCTCCACACGGTCATAGGCCTTCTCAAAATCCAAGAGGAACATAGCCACATTTTTATTGGTACTCTTGGCCTAACTCATAGCTTCCTAGCTTGTAATAAGGTTCTCAAGGATGTACCTACCCTTGATGAACCCAATCTGTGTAGAACATATAAAGCTAGGGAGAATATCCACAAGTCTGAGGGCCAAAATCTTGGCAAGAATATTGTAGGAAACATTAAGGAGAGTAACAACCCTCCAATTCCTGATTAAATATTTATCGCCCTCTTTAGGAAGTAGTTTAATAGTCCCTTTATTAGTTTCAGGCCCAAGAGAACCCTTATCTACTTCTTCCTTATACACTAAATGTAGATCTTCACTAATGCAGTCAATATTAGCCTTGTAGAATTCAATGGGAAGGCTATCTGGGCCAGGGGCCTATCATTATTCAGAGTACAAATGACTCTCCTGATCTCCTTAATGGAGATGGGTTCCTTGAGAGAAAAAGCATCTTTAGAAGAGATTTTAAGCTTGGAATTAGTCTCTTACATTCATCCCTAGCTATGACACAAGAGGGGTTATCTTCTGAGGTAAACAGATTGCAAGAACTCATATTTAATCTCCTCATCATCCATGATATCTTTCCCTTCAACCCAAATTTTGTCTATCTTTTCTCTATATTCCTTCTACTTTAGCTTATTAAAAAAGAATTTAGATCTCGTGTCACCTTCTTGCAGCCATTTTATTCTAGCCCTGATTTTGGCTCCTTTAATTTTGTTTTGTTGTATGTTCCTCAAAAGATTCCTAGATTGTGCCATAGTCTAGGTAGAACTAAGATTAAATGAATAATTTTGGGCCAGAGCCTCCATAATCTACAGATTATCCATAAGATATTTTTCCAATTTCTTGTTATCCTTTTCTTTCTTCCTCCCAATAGTTTTAAGAAAACATTTCCAACAACTTACATTTTGGTTCCATCTTATAATGTTTGAGCTTGGACCATTGTATCATCTATTAATTTGTCTTATCATATATACAATAGTGATAACATCTTGATCTTCCAAGAGTTTGGAGTTCAGAATGAATTTCTCCTCCATATTTTTAACAGAGGACTTGCCCTTCAAACAGATATGGGATACAATTGGGTGATGGTTCGATAAAATGTATGGGAAAACTTTCACAGAGACACCATATTGTCTTGCATAAAAGAAAAAGAGTACTTATTGGCATAAAATATATCCAACCTACAATAGATTCTCTAATGACCTCTTTGGAAGTTACACCAAGTAAACCATATCCCGTCATACTCCTTCTTTAGACCTTCCAATGGATCAAAGAGTCTCATTTTATTCTTCATTCTAATCCAGTGCAACTTCTCTCTGTTGGAATCAGGGATCACTGAGAGGGGGGGGGGGATCAATGATCTACCGGTTAGCAAATTTTCAAACTTAACTTTTAACCAAGCATACACTTAAAACTGAAATGCAGAACCAAATAACAAACAACCACAAGATCATAACACTGATATTTTTTACGTGGAAACCCAAATGGGAAAAACCACAGTGGGATTTGAACCCACAATATTATTCCACTATGGCTAGTATCAAAACAATATTACAAATAGGGAATTCATAGGCATTCAGGCACATTGCCTAGAGCTCATTGCTTAATTACAATAACCCGGAAGGCTCAAACCCTCAGGGAAGTCTCACTAACTTACACATATGTTACAGTGATGAATTACAATGCATGAACTCTGAAATAGCATCTACTATGCTTGGATGAGTTCTGGTTAAGTGCAAAAACACTGATCGGATCACCTTCTTTGTTCTGCTCTATTCTTCCCTATACATTGTCTCATTCAACTACCAGATCAAGAATGCGCATGTGAAACTGTGCCAAAACCGATTCTCGGTCACCTCTTGCTTTCATACATTCACATCCTTCACCAAAAAGATCACCCACATCAAACTTATATATCGACACCCAAAAATAGGTCATGCATCATGTCGGCCTGAAGGTGTAACATGTAGATACATGTTGACTTGACCAGATCCAAAAAGATAAATGTGGATCACCAAAATGATGATAAAATGATCTATCTAAGTCGGTCCAATCAACAAGAACATGATTCAATGCACCACAATCACCGGAAAGCATCCAGACCCAAAAAGGTTTTGTTCTTCCTGAAATACTAGTTAGCACGCTACCGGTTAACACCTACTTCCGGATAGGAAGAATCACAACCATCAGAACAAATCTCCATGAAGAGTTGCCATCAATGACAACCCTAAACCAAAAATCAGTCATTGGAAACCACCATAAATCATCGAATGAGTGTCAATTGCCAACACTCTCCCCCCTTCTAGTCCATCTTCATACCCCCCAACTTATATTTTGAATATTTAATCATATTATAGTCACCTCCAAGAATCCAGGGAATATATGGAAGGGAGCAGAGCCACTACCATGTCTCTGTTCTTTCTCTATAGTCATTGGATGCATAGATAGAGAAAACCCCAATCTTTCTGTTACAAAAATTAATAGTAGCCCAGACAGCTCTATTACATGGCGAGGTGCCAAAATCTAGGATCAAATCCTTCCATTTTCTATTAATAAGAAAGATAGCACCATCCTTTCCTCTCTCATGATTGGTGGCAATTTGACATGCATCTTTCTAGATAAACTTCAGGTTCACTTCTAGAGTAAACTTAATTGCTTTTACTTCTTGAAGCAATACTTGTATGCATCCCTATGCTAATTGAGAAACCTTTTTACCACATTTTTTCTATTAGGAGATTCAAGTTACTTAATGTTCCATGAGATTACTTAATCACTATCAACATAATATCTATTTTGATTCCTTGGCAGCCATAAAGTTGCTGAAACACTTGGGTAATTTTGCCATAGAATCAATTTTTTGGGGGAGGGAGGATATTTTACCTTTAGAGCCTTTAGGCCTCCCTCTTTTATGCCTAGCTCAAATGATTTTGCCCTTACCAACAGGCATAAGAGTTTCACCATCATCGAGATAATTATCCTCATGATTATTAGGCTCAAAGTCTTGTCCCCTACTAGTGAACGAGTTGGTGGAATTCAGCTCTGCCTCCATACCAAACTCAAAATAGATATCCTCAAGGGTACCCTCACAATTACTCAACTCAGAAGCAACATAAGTCGCTACAACATGGATGAGAGCCTTATCAGGGGTAGAGGCTTTAATTGATGGGTCAACATTAATGATATAGAAATAAGCATTATCTTTATCAAACAATTTCTGATGATTAGAGGAATCAGGCTCAAGGAAAACAATATTCTAGGGGGTTGGGGGGGAATGATCTACCCCTCGAGAACACAAATCCTTAGATTCCTTAATAGAAATAGAGTTCTCAGATTGCATCTTTGAAAGAATATCAAAATTATTGGATACCTCTAGGGCATCTATAGTCTCCAAGGGGGATATCCTCTCCCCTAACCCAACCAATTTATGTTGCCTCAATCTTTATCCTCAAGCCCCTTAATAATGGTTTTAACCATAGAATTCATTTTATCATTGGACACCCTAATCTCAGGTGGGGTAACATGAGATTCATCATCCATGGGCACAGAGCAAGAGCCAATCCTAGGGGGGACAACATGAGAGCTACCTAAATTATTCCTAATGGAGTCTTTAATCTTTTCCATAGCCAACTATTGGGCATTCTTCCTCCTTTTTAGGCACCACAAATTGGTCAGAGTCCTTTTGAGACCCCCCAAATTGACCTATAGCCTCAGAACAGCCGAGTGCAGAGGGGCGTCAATAGTGAAAGCCCCAAATTTATCAAAGCTATTACGCATCAGAATCTCACTAACCAGGTTTGAAACTGCATCCTTAACAACCTCTTTGATAGAATCCATTTTTTCCATTAGTGGGAAATTGACTGTTTTGGCCATTCTCAAACAGAGAGGGATCCTTATCTCCATTATTAACCATAGAATGAACTTTATCCGCATTACTGGAGGCAACATTAGGTTTTCAAGAGGTTAAAATAGGGTAGTTTCTCCTAATATACCCCTCACATCTACATATAAAACATGTGTTGATCCCACCAAGGGTCTCAATAAGACAGGTTATGGGACTATTATCAACATCAAATTGAATAAATCTGGGAAAGTCTCACCCTAGGTTAACTAAAACAAGAACTCGAGCATCCAAATGAGGTACAAGGGACTGAGAATTATTGACCCTAATAACCCTCCCAATAGGTTCAAGAATCTATGTAATGAAATTCCACATAATCGAAGGAAGATATTTAATTTCTATCCATCTAGGGCAAGATAGTGCAATAATTTCATCATGCACAACATCGTGGGACTAGTTAAGGGCCCTAAAGGTGTGATTTCCAACCGACCAAAACTGTCTGTGCACAATCGCCACCTAAGATTTGGCGTCTTTGAAAAAAATGACAAATAGACCTTTTGTATCATTCTACAAAACGAGATATGAAACCTTAGTTTTTTAACCCAAACATTTTTAAACCATTCATCCAAAAAATTTCTAGCTGGGCATTTAAAAACACTCACGGCTACCAGAAAAATTGCAACATCTTTTAACCTAGCTTTCTTAGTATCAATAGCCTTGGCCATAAATTCATTAGTGTAGTGCCCCTCCATATTTTGTCTTTCCTTTTTATGCATCGACAGATTATATTGGCATAGCTTAGACTATTTTGTGATGCTTTGACTAGATGTTTATGGAATTATCTATGTTTTAAATGCTTCTCTATGGATATTAGACATATTATATTGTGCTTGACATCATGATTACTTGTGGATGATGACATTTTTAGACTATTGTGATGATGGATTACTCTTGACAATTGATATGTGTGCTCATTCCTATGTGTGTTTCATATTTGCCCTATGTTAAATTGATGAAATTATATCATGTACTAACCATATCTTATGATGATGATGACTATGATAGTGCTTGATTGATTGTGAGTGTCTTCTACTACGTTCGTGATAAGGGACAATGTCATATCACTCATTCGTGAGCATGATATGATGTTGTGTTTTCCTTTCATTTGTTTGTTTATTTCATGATATATTATCGTATATGTTGTTGTATACATGTTGGTGATGATAGGTTTGTAGGTACCTGACATCGACTCCACCTGGCTTCACAGGTCTGAGTGTGTCTTATCCCAATGGCAAGTTGATCGAAGATGACATGAAAGCCCATTCTATACTCTAGGTTTAAATTGATCACCCTTGTCAGTTTAGTTTCTTGGTGTGAGTTGTTGTGTAGTGTCTAGTGATTCCTTGGGTTATCCTATGTTGGATTGCTTTGTGCAGTGTTGTGATTATTGATTGGCTTAATTATTAATTAATTGATTAAATTAATTTATATAGTTTAATAATGATAAATTAAATTGATGGATTAATATAGTTATAATAATAAATTAAATAAATAGCTGATATAAATATATAAGTGTTATAGCATGATTATTATTTATTTGATTATTTGTGGGTATTTATTTATATACCTTTGATTATTTAATTATTGGAGCTTTTATTTAATTATGATTTATACCTTATTGGTGGCTTTTGATTTATTAATAGCCCTTGGTTTATTTTATTAGGCTTGGTTGATTGTTATTTCATTTGGGTTTAAATAAATTACTTATGTTTCCTGTTACTTGGGTAAATAGAAATAGTATATATTACTTACCTACCCTTTATTACTATTGGTTATATTGCTTTGGGGAAATAAAATATAATACATGGTATGGTAGGTGGATTATATCATATTTGGGAATATTTTGATTGGCCAACATTTTGCAATGGTTTTGGGTTTGATTTTCTATTTAATTGGTTTCCTGTGCGTTCACTTAGGTTGTCTTCCGGGAAGGATTTTTGCACATTCGACTTTGGCTTAGGATTTCTTTTGCTTGAGGATTGTTGAATTGCTCTTCATCAGATTGCTTGCCATAACTTCTACATTCTAGGTTGGAAGAATTTCTCCCTATGCATTTTATTTTCAAAGAAAAATTGCTTGCTCCATGTATGCTCAGAAAGATTGTTCTCGGGTAGATTGGGAAAAAATTAATTTATTGTATAGTTTGTGGTTTGATTCATATTGTAGTCACATAAATTATGTCCATTTAATTAAATGAATATTTACTATTTATTTGATTATTAAATCCACTAGCCAATAGTTAATTAAATTAATATTTAATTAATTCATCCTCAAACCCTTATCCTATTAATTAAATAATTTATCCAATTTATTTAAATTAATTCATTAAACCAAATTCACAATTAATTAAATGAATAAATCATATTTATTTAATTTAACCCCCTTTCCTCTTTTAAATAAATAAATAGATATTTATTTAAATCACTAAACAAATTCCCCCCACTTGCATTCTCCTACAAATGCAAGTTGCAACCACAATTGAAATAAATTAATTTTATTTTAATTAAAATTCTATTTTCCCTCACCCACCAAACCCACTTGCAATCCTAAATCCCCTTCTAGACTCTTCTAACCACTTTCTGAATTCTTCTAATCATTCCTAATTAGCTTAATCCCATCCCCTAAATATTGTCACATTCCTAAGCAACTTGAAGTCACTTCTCAAAGCCTCCAAAGTCTTTGAAAAACATTTAATGCTTTATGTGTTCAACAAGCTAACCCCTAAAGTCTTCCAAACCAATAATGGCTCTTACATGACCATTAATGGCTCTTACATAACCATTTATGGTTAACTCAACTCATCCACGTGGTTAGAGACTTTCTCTCTAACTCAACCCCCATTTGACTCATGGGTATCTTCAAGCATTTATTGCTTTGACCATGGTTATCCTCACTAACTCTTGCACAAGAGTTTATCCATTGGATAAAGGCATTATTTAATGGATAATGGCTTTATTCATTCAAATTAACATTAACCTTACCTCCGTAGTTAACCTTCAAGTCATGTCAAGCATTTAATGCTTCTTCCCTCTCCCCTCAACCCATCTGATGTTGACATTTGTCATCTTGGGATTGGGTTGGAAGCCCTCACATGGATCATAAACCCATCGATCGTGACCCTTGTTGAGATTACTCAATCTCAACACTCCATTGCCCCATTTTACCTATAAATAGAGCTCATTTCTTCATAATCCACATCTTGAAATCTTGTATGCATCTAAGTTATAGTGAATTTTAGAGAGCATTTTAGCATAAGAATCCATATTGTCTTTTGGCTAAAATTAACACTAGCTAATTAAATAACATCTCATATTTAGTTTACACTTGCATTGGCATTTCATAATCATTTCAATCTTGAATCTCCATAAGACATCCAGAATAGTGCAAAAAGCTACTGAGAGATACACACATTTGGAACTTGGAGAGGAGAGGAACAAGGGAGGAGTAGCTACAAACATGGTGGAGGGCATTTGGAGATTTTTTATTGCATTTCTTAGTTTAGTTAAACTTTCTATTTTGTGTTTTGTGTCTCTCTTGATATGCTTGCTTAGGATAGTTTTTGATTTGTTATTTCTAACGCTAACACTTGGATTGTTTCTTGTGTGTTTTGTGTCCCCTAACATATCCTTTTTGTAGAGCATCATTTGTTGAACCCGATGTGAATCGAACACACAACCTTCTGATCCAATTTTTGAAACTACTAACTTTTTTGCTTGTTTTAATTGATACACAAGTCGCGCTTTAGCACCATTGCTCACGCTCTAGCGCCTTCGAAAGTTGGTGATTTAACGCTATTGTTCACATAATAGCACTATTGTCTTCCAACTAGTGCTATCGTCCTTCTTATACCACCATTGACCATTAAATAGAGCTATTGTGTCTAGTTTTAGCGCTTTTTCCCTCTTTGTTTGACATAATTTATTCTGTTTGACTGAGTCTTTTAGCGCTTATGTCCTTTTTATAGCATTTTTGTACTTATTTTTAGCACTTTTGTCTCTTATTCAGCGCTTTCGTGTTAAATAGCGCTTATGTTTTCACACAGAGTAGTGCTATTGTAATAGAGAGTTGTAAAAAACCTTTTTGTAACCAAAAAATCAAAATCTAGGCTTGTGGAAGCTCACCAAAACTTCATTTTTCATTTTTTGTACTAATTGTTTGTCTTTTGTGCAGGTTTTTAAATTAGATTAGGAAGTAAATTTATATTTTTACTCTTTTCAAAGTTGGCTTAAAATGGATTCACTTTCTATTTTAGCTTAAATAAACTTTATATTTCCTTTTGGGGTATAAAATGAATCACATATTTTGTTTGGGCTTATAAAAAGAACCTCACTTGTCAAGTTAAAAGAACCACAAACTCAAACCCAACAAAATTTCTTTTTGCAAGTTAGGGATCATCGTATCTTGGGCTTAAAACAAGACAAAACAACTTTTATTTTCTTGCATCAAACTAAAATTCACAATCAACATTTCGTTTGGGCAAGTTTAAAAAGAACAAACCATTTGTCCCTTCAAGTTTCAAAGCGATTTACTTCAAAGCAAAATGTGTTTTAAATTCAGTTGACTAGGATTTCAAGTTCCTAGATTACATAATATTTTGCCTTGAAGTTAAAAAGAACACCATTTTTGTTGGAGCAACATCTCCAAATAGTTAGTTCACATTGCTATAACTTGGTTAAAAAGAACAAGTGTTTTTGGTGATTGACACATTTGTGCAAAGTTTGTCGAGTGGTCCTACTTCTAACACACAGTATCCTCTCCCTTGGCATTCGTGGTCCTAGGTGCAAGAGAAATGTGTTAGTAACACTCAAAGTTTTTTTTTTTTAAGAGAGGCCTGCCAAGAGACACATCACTCTTGGGAACGACCTCGCACGGTAAATCCTTTGAGCCACTATAGAAATCAGGTGTGAGCGAAATTTGTAGTCTTGGGTATAGTTGTTCCTAAAGTGTAACTTGCCGAAAGGACATATGGGCCCCACCACAAGTTACAAGGCTCTTAAGTGAGTCACTGCAGAATGAACTTATGTCCAAAAACATCAAACATTACTAGACACCTTTTTATATAGAAACCCACCTGTTCTATTGATTGAGAATATTTGTGAGAAGTTCAGTGCAAGAGCATAGATGGTTTTGCTCCCAAGATACTCACCATACATATTTCCTTGAGTAGAAATATGACTTTTTGAAAGGCTACTTGTAGCTTGATAAAAGTGGTGACTCTCCCATCATAGGGATCATCTATTTGTTATGCTCACACAATACTTAGTATATCACATCCTTACCTGCTACGACGAGATTCATAAGGTATGTAGTACCAAAGTTGAAGAAATATCAAGATGGCTGAAATTATTGCAACTGGCCATTTGACCTTAGGGATAAAGTGTGTTTGAAGTGTCTTCATTTTGTGTCAGACCAGTGATAAATTGAGCCAACTTCAGGCTTTTGGAAAAACATGCAAAAACATTGAAAAAGGGGTCAAAAAGTTCAAAGATTGGGTTGATTTAGACCCACACCTGTTTGTGCCTTTTGAGACAAAATTATTGTGTTTGTGTGCTTGCTTTGTTTTCTTGTCAAAGAAATTCAAAACCAATTAATACCAAGTATTCATCCAACACAATTTTCCATCAAACATTTGACTAACAAAGAAACATCAAACAAAGGGCAAACAAGATATCAAATTACATGACCATCATTCAAATCTTGAGAAAGAAGAACCTTCATCAACATATCAATTTGAAGAAAAGACCATTGAGTTCAAAGGATTTTATCAAAAGAGGGAAATTTTTCTATCTCAATAGACAAATTTTTATCTCACACAGAGCCTTCTTGCGTCATATGCATCTATATCTTCAAGGGAAATCCAACGAGTTCAATAAAGAGCCTTTGAACAACAGAGCTTTTACTCAATATAGAGCTTTGAGTTATCATTTGGCTTATTTATTGATTGATTATTGGTTGATTTAATCATTTGGCTTATTTATGAGGTTACCTTATAACCAGACTCCTTGGTTGTAGTCAAATGTGTTGGTATCCATGTTGCATGGGATGTTGTTGGTTAATTTGATACCTTGGTTTACCAAGTCTTGTATTGTCGTTGCAAGCCCATGGACATGTTGAGATATTTTATGTTTTGTATTGCTTTGATGTTTCCCTGAGGTCTAGGTGCATGCTAGGGGAGAGTGGGCTTCCAAGTGAGTGACTGGGATTGCAAGGGGGTAGACAACTAGGTTACCTAGGGTCTAGACCGTCGGATTTCTCATTGGAAGTTTGATTTGTAATCAGGTGATAACTTAATATAATAATACTTGGGTTGGGTAGCATAGTCCATTTTAATAAGATAAGAAATGGATTGTAGCCCCTTTGCCTTGCCTAGTGGTGGTGAACCGGGATAGGATTGGGAAGGCCTTGGAAAAACAAGTAAGATAATCTCCCTTACCCCATTAAGGATCAGATGGCTCTGCATGTGCATCTAGGATGGCCAGGACAGGCGCCCAGGTTCCCATTTGTCGCATGTGATGACACTATTTTCCCTACATGTAGGTCCTAGTGTCTTGAGTCATGTTTTGATGTGTTGCCTTTGGAGGATTTATGATTGGAGCTTTTATGTTTTTTATCCCTTTGTGTTGGTATTGTGTTATCCTTTGGTTGTTAGGTGTCAGTCTAGATCTAGAGTGTGAATGGGATTTTGTGTCATCTCCTAGCACGGGGGGTGGTTCCTTTGGTTCCACATGGTCAAGTGGTTTGATGCCTTCTTCCATTGGGACGCTCCTCGTTGGATTTTTCTGCATGGTTGTGGATCTCTTGTCTTCTCAGCTATGGATGGATACTAGTAGCAGATTGATGTACATGATTTATATGGCATATGTATCTAATGGATTCTTGATGTAATTGTATTTGTAATTGGGAGAAATGCTTCTTGATGTAATCATATATTGTGTAGTAGATGGTTTAGAAGTGGACATAATGATGTATCATATGTACTATGGAAATTGATTCATTAATGGAAACAATGGTTTAGGATTTATCGTTATGCATTTGGCATTCTTGTATGGGACTAGGAATATTTAGTATTGGTGTTTTAAAATGAACTTAAAAGGGATTGACTAATGCCTGCATAGTAGATGGATATATTCATATTAAGAATAGTAGATGATCATATATGCATGGAAAGGATAAATAATGCTAGAATTTAATATGCATTAGATCATGGTGGTAAATGTGTTATCATGTTTATTGTTTGCTCTACCAATAGGAATAATAACTATAGTTAAAGTCTCAACCTGAAGTTTGGACATTCACTCTATGAAGTTACTATCTCCATAACTGAAGTTCATTTGATTGTCAACCTAGGGATGTATTACTTGAAATGGGGCTGCATTATATATGCACTAAGTTTCTGCGATAGTTATCCTGCATTATTGTAGCTACTAAAATCTATTTGGGACAAGCAAGCAAGAATTAAAACAACTGATAGCTACAGGAAAACTCTGCATTAACATAAAACTCACTTAAAGAAATGTTAACTAGGCCCAAAGCTGTCAAACAAGAATTACTCGGTGTGATTTGGCTACAGGAACAGTCAATGGATCTATTCCAGTGGCTACAGGAACAGTCAATGCTAGGACGTCCATTGCGGTAGAAAAGGAAAACTAAATTTAACAAAGGCACAAGATCACTCACCAAGTGGGCTCCCTTCGATGAGTGTATCCAGGATTCCAAAATAACTCTAAGTCCTCAAAATAACATAACTTTATTCATTGTTTTTCAAAAGTTGATACATCATTCTGAATGAAAGAAAACTAAAACACTCTACAACTCTATTTCTGAATCTTCTTCTCTTTTTCCCTCTCTTTCTTTCTAACCTCAGAGAAGAGATGGGAACAATTATTTAAAAGAAAATTACAACAACTTCCTATAATTAAGATCATGCCGAAGAGAAGAGGCGGATAACATTCATGAAGGAGAACAGTCAGAGTTAAGCCACTGAAAACGTGGATCTACACCAAACCACAACCAATAATATAGCATGGTGATATTACAAGATTGATGCTCACTAAAGTCAGACATAAATGAGTCTTGCGCACCCTACTACTCCTTTTCCGTTTCTAATGCCCATTATCCTCTTTGCTGATTTGAACTTTTAGTCGCCCCTTGAATAACTCAAGCTACCTTCTCAACGTGACATGACAACCTTCTCCACAACGTCTCATTTATTCCTGCAATTGAAAAGAGAGAACATACAAGCATATACATATCTATTTTAATTAATCATAACACTTATTCATTTCACACATGATATCGCCCATGACAATCTATATGGCAACAGGAACAAATAACATAGCTACATGAATAACTGGCAAAGACAAAACATGATTTAATGGGTTCAGTTAACATCTGAAATGCATAAGTCAAATACTAATACATCACTACCATCCCATTATACAAGTTAAAACATGACAAAAACTTATGAGTTCTAGGAATAAAGGAGCTAATATCTCAACTCATCATGCCCTCCAACTTAGTGTCTTGTTGATCCTCCAGCAAGAGGAAAGTTTCTGATTCGGGCACTAATTCACATGTCACCAATAGTTCCCTAACCTGTCCCTCCTAAAGCCAAATTCCAATAAAATCCCTTCATCTTTTCTAGTCTGGCCCATCTGGCTTCTTCTATAGATGCCTCATAGGGTTTGTCTATAATCCTGCATCCCAACAATGGCCACATGAGGATAGGGAGCTGGAAGATCAAAGGTAGCCAATCATTGCTTTTCATCCTACCCAAATGGATGTATTTAGGGGCTCTCTGCATAGCTGCATTAAAATTCGACAATGAATGAGGTTCACCCTATTTTAAGTCCTCTGGAAGATTATTCCAATGCTGAGTCAGACAGTCAACTACAATTGCACTTTCATTTTCAGTCAAGTGTTCATATGCCTGGAATATTTCCTCCCTCATTGGTAACACTTGACCTCTTACATCAGGCCTTGCTAATAATTTTTGCCAATCATAATAAAGAAGTCGTGGGTCCTTGACTTTAGTCCTGAGTGGCAATGGACAATCAAATTCAAGATTTCTATATGCTTTGGCTTGAGTTTCCATACTAATTTCATTTTGCACCCATGACATTAATGCTTTTATGTGGATATCACCAATGTATAACAAGGGATTCCACTCACTATCAGAAGTCACAACATAGTTATGCAAATATAATTCACAAAATAAATTTTTAACAGTTGTTGGAGAGGTCTGATAAGCATTATGGGGTGTCTAAAGAAGGACTAGGGTCTCTAATAATGTGGTTTATCTTATAACTTAAATACCACTCTTTTAGATGCAAAGCATAAACCCTTGGTGGAGCCCTCCATTGTATCAATTCAGGGACCATACTGGTAATTGTGTCAACTTTAGCTTCCAATTCTGAAATTTGATTATCCCTCTTTTCAATTTCCCTCTGTTGCTTATCAATAATTTCATGTAACCTAGCCCTCTCTATCTCCCACTGCCTATAAAATGCTAATGCAATAGACAAACTAGTGAGAGATGATGGAGGTCTATTAGTTGTTACCTTAGGGCATGGAATTTCTTCAACAGGTTCTTCAAATTGTTCTGCCACATATGCCAGACTTGAAAGTTTGTCAGCACCAAGTTCTTCCTAGAATTTAACCTCTGTTGGACTCCCATGTTCCTCTTCTGATGTTTCTACTGAAATGACCTCCACAACATCCCCTGTTGGTCGAACTTTCTATGTACTCCTCTGAGTCCTTCTTGCATATACTTTTGGAGTAGCTGCAGGAACGATTTCTACTAGAGGCGTTGCTGCAGGAGAATTTCCCTTCGGCTTACGCCTTTTGGCTACAAGAGAAACCTGTGTTGCTTGAGGCTGCACCATAGTTTCTCCCTTTGCATCAATTGTCTCTACTTCTTTCCCTTTTCTTTTAGAAGACGTTGCTCCTCTTTGGAAATGAGTGGAGGGTTGCTCAATGTTTGTTTCAACCACCACATCTTCTGCCATAGTCAAAGCTTCTTTGAAAACAGGAGGTTCATTTCCTGCAGAAATTCTAGGAGACGAGGGCTCTCCTATATCCTCCTCTAGGGCTGCTAATTCCTCTGCAATAGGAGGATCTTCAACCCTAAATTGCAGTATATCTTCAAATACCCCCCATGCCATTTGAGAAACATCCCTCAGAGAATGTTCTACCAACAATTTTATCAAACCATGATGACTAACATAACGATTTCTACCCTTTCGTGTTTCTTTGGCACTTATGGAAATAAGGTGGTATAAAAAATTTGGAACATTTACCCTTCAGCCATGTCGTAAATGACTAAGCAATTTGAAATGGACTGAATATAAATTTGAATACCTTCCATCGTAGGTAATGTATTTCATTATATACAATGCCACCTGGGGCCATTCTGCTGGAAGAGATACCCGTTGGTTCCCCGTTTGTCCACCGTCAGAGGTCCATTTGTGGGGTGTGTAAATTCTGCCCTAGCGCTTCTTGCATCCTTAGATTCAGGAAACAACTCTCCTTCCTACAACAACCCAGTAACTTCAACTATTCGTTGTTCTGTAGCAATAACCCTCAATCCTTTGATAGAAGCCTCTCCTTCATTGAATGAACGCATGAATTCAGAAGCAATTTGTTCATTGTAATCTGTTATTTTCATGAAATAATCAATCCACCCATGCACCCATAAATAATGCTCACACAGGGCATCCTGCAACAACATGTCATGGATTATAGGTTCATGGTGGATAGGATCTCCACCCATGACTATTTCAGCTCACAAAATAATTTCCGCAGTTGAGAATGAGAGCCTGAAGAAATTTGCTTGCTTGAAAATTCCTTACTTACTTCAAGTTTCGGCGGCAGAATGCATTGCTCACTTGTACCAAAGAATGTCTCACTCAAGAGAATGATGCTAGGCAAGTCAAATCAAGTTACTGACAAGGATGGATAATTACTTAACTTGGAAACCAGACCATAGAACACCCCCCCAACTTATTATGACATGTGTCCACACATGCGGAAAGGACAAAGGGAAGTGTACGCAAATTTGAAATAGGCAATAATCATAGTAAAATAATAAATGCATAATTAATAAAAAATAAGCTTTGTACATACCTGCAGTCATGCCAATAAATACTGCATGAAACAGCTAGCTAAAAAAAAGGGTGAAATGAAATGATGTGACGTGAATGAAATGATAGACAAAGAAATGAAGTGGGATGACATGGATGGAAAAAATTATTAATGGAGACTAATATTTCCATAAGACATGGAAATATCTTTATGAAATGGTGCTTGAAGAATTTATTGAGTGCTAGGAACATTCCCTATAGAAGCTGCAAGAAGCGCACCCTGAATGTTTCCTTCAGTTGTTGTAGGAACTTCTTCGGTTGCTGAAGGAATTTCTCCATTTATTGTAAGAACTTCACCAATTGCTGCAGGAATTGATAGTTGATCATGACTGGTGAATTGTTGCAGGAATTGTTCGTTGGTTGCAGGCTTATGATATAGGCGTAGTCGATGACCATTTACTAAAAGCTTGAATCAAACTGGATCAATAGTGGTCAAGCGAACTACTCCATTTTTTAAAACTTAATCTATCTCATATGGGCCTAACCATCTTGTCTACAACTTTCCCATAGTATCCTTATATCTAGAATCATATAGCAGCGCCCAGTCACCTACTTAAAATTTCTTCTCCTTTATGTACTTATCATGCCACTTAGCTCTCTAATTTTGAATAAGTTATGTTTGTTGGACAACCATCTTTCTCAGCTCATCCAAAGCATTCAATTGGTGAATGTGGTCTCTTTGTGCTTCAAAAAGTGTCATATTCAATTGTAGAGCTATTCTCAGAGTTTTGTGCTCAAACTTAATAGGCATCATTGTTGTTTTTCCATACACCATTTCAAAAGGTGTAAAAACAATTGGTGTCTTCCATGTTGTTCTGTATGCCCAAATGGCTTCAGGAAGTCTTTGAGACCAATCTTTTTTACAAACAACTATTGTTTTAGTAAGAATCACTTCTAGATCTCTATTTGTGACTTCTACTTGACCATTTGTTTGTGGATGGTAGGGGGTAGACTTTCTATGCCAGATATTGTATTCATTAACCAATGATCCAATCAATGTGGAAGTAAATTGTTGTCCTTGGTCTAAAATAATCTCCCTTGGAACTCCATACCTGGTAAATATTTCTTCATAGAGAAATTCAGCCACTTTATTATCTCTTGCATGTGTCATACTCGTGCTTCCACCCATTTGGTGACATAATCGGTACACACCAGAATATAAGATTTTCCATTGGAAGGAGGATCAATTGGTCCAACAAAATCTAATCCCCATTTATCAAATGGTACAACTAATATCTATGGATATAATGGAATTTCATCAGATCCAGTAGGCCTACCCATGCGTTGGCATCTATCACATTTCCCGGTGTATTGTGTTGCATCCTTATATAATGTTGGCCAATAATATCTCGTGCCCAATATTTTAAGTGTTGTTCTTTTAGCAGCAAAATGTCCTCCACATGGCTCATCATGGCATGCATGAAGGATATCATATGTCTCATCCTCTCTAACACATCTTCTCATGACTTGGTCAGGTCCTATATAAAATAAACAATCAGCAATCCATGAGAAGTTAAAGCTTTTCTCAACCAACAATCTTCTTTCTTTAGGAGAGAAATGAATTGGCATTTTATTAGCAGCTAAACAATTGGCAATATCACCATACCAGGGGTTGTGTGCTTTTATAAGGAACAAATGTTCATCTGGAAAAACATCATCTATGGTTGCAGGATCATCCTGCAATTGAAGCCTAGAAAGATAATCTGCAACCACATTGGACTTTCCTGATTTATCAACAACTGTAATATCAAATTCCTACATCAATAGTAACCAACGAGCCAATCTTCCTGTAATTGAAGGTTTATTCATGAGATATCTAATTGTTGTATGATCAGTATGCACAAATATCAGATATCATGTTATATAATGCCTGAATTTGTTGAGTGCATATATAACTGCTAACATTTATTTTTTAGTGACAGTGTAATTAAGCTCAGGGCCCTACATGTTCTTGCTAATATAATAAATTGCACTTTCCAAATTGTCAATCTTCTATCCCAAAAATGCTCCTATGGCATAATTTGATGCATCTATATGAATATGAAATGGTAAGGACTAGTTTGGACCCTTAAGCATTGTTGCTTGTGTCAATGCTTGTTTGAGCTTCAAGAAAGTTTCATTGCATGATGATGTCCAATTAAATTCCATATCCTTGGTCAAAAGAGAATATAAAGGACCTACAATTTTGCTAAAATCTTTGATAAACGTTCTATAATATCCAGCATGACCAAGAAAACTCCTAGCATCTTTTTGCTTTACTGGTGTAGGGATATTTTGAATGACTTCTATTTTTGTTGGGTCAACTTGTATTCCATTTATAGAGATATGATGACCGAGAACTATACCTTCCTACATAATCATGAAACACTTTTCACTATTCAATGATAAATTGTAGTCTTCACACCGCTACAAAAATTTCTTTAGGTTCTTCAATGTTTCTTCAAATTCTGAACCATAGGTTGTAAAATCATCCATATAGATTTCCATGTTGTCTTGGGAAATATCTGAAAATATGCTTATCACTGCTCTTTGAAAAGTAGTTGGAGCATTACATAATCCAAAAGGAAGAACAAAATATGCATATGTTCCCCAAGGGCAAGTAAATATGGTCTTTTCTTGATCCTCTGGGGCAATTTGAATCTGGTTGTAGCCACTGAATCCATCAAGAAATGAAAAGTACCGCTTCCCTGCTAAGGAGTCTAATACCTGATCCACAAATGGTAATTGAAAATGATTTTTTCTGGTTGCCAAGTTCAAAGCTCTATAATCCACAAATACCCATCGTTTTCCTCCCTTCTTGGGAACTATCACTAAAGGTGACTCCCATTGACTATCTGAAGTAGGATAGATAAATCCAACATTTAATCATTTCTGCAATTCTTCTTTAACTATTTCTCTTAATGCAGGATTGATTCTTCTTTGTGGCTGTCTAAGTGGTTTACAGTCTTCTTTTATGTAGATACGGTGGGTACAAATTGTAGGATCAATTTCTTGCATGTCTTTGTAATCCCATGCAAAAGCATGTTTATGACATTTGAGCAAGTCAACAAGTGCTACTCTTTGGGTTTCTGTGAGTTTACTGTTGATATTCAAATATTTGTTTGAGTCAACTTCCACTTTGATAGAAAGATCAATCTGTGATACTTCAGAAAAATGAGAAGTGCAGACTTCCCACAGCAAAAGAGCATGCAGTATATTAGTGGTTGTAGGAAAGTCTAATTTTAAAATATTTGAGACTAACTCCTGCGACTGTTGCTCTTGTCTTAACTCATTTGTCAGAATTTTATAGAGAATTGAGTCACCATCATGAATTTGGATGGATGGTGCTCTATTAATCATCATAAGCTAATTGACAGAGTCAACTCCTTCTTCAAATTCTCCTCCCAAGTTAGGCCAAACGGCTTGTTGTTGATCAAATTGGGGCTAAGCAGGAGAATACGGAGCTAAAGTTTTGGTAGTATTTCCATCTGAGATTCTCATATCCCCTGACTGACATCCAATATATGCATCAATTGTAGCAAGCCAAGGTCTTCCCAAAATCACTGGATATCCTCCCAATGTGGCCTTAGGAGATAGGATCATAAAATCTACAGGGTATTCCCAAGAGTCTAAAGCAACAACTATATCTTCAATCATACCATCAGGTCAAACTATGGAGCTATCAGCAAGTTGTAGGACTGCAGGTGTAGGTCTGAGACTAGTTATTTTAAGCCACTGCATAATATCCCTTGTCATGACATTAATGGTTGCTCCCAAATCTATCAAAGAATTCTTTATTTGAGTGCCATTGATGAATATATTCACAACAGGGCTACCAGGATCAACATACTTAGGAATTGAAACTTTTCCTAACATGATATCAGCCAATTGACCCATTACATGCACTATTTGTGGATCTTTTTTCTTTCTATCGGACTTCTTTAGACATGCTTCCTTAAGTGCCTTACTGTACATAAGGACATCCTTAATAGCTTGTAATAATATAATTTTAACACATATGTGTTTCAGCTGATCTATAATATCAAAACTTTATTCCTGTTCTTGAAGAATCTATTTTGCTTGTAACCTCTGAGGAAATGGAGGTATTTGCTGATTTTGAGGTATTGGGATTGTTGGACTAGAGATTTCTTGTTCTTATGGTACTTAGTTATAACTAGTGGGGATGAGTTAGGCAAATTTGTCCTGGATCTAAGGTGTATATAAATTATAGATAGAGAATAGGTTGGGTATTGATTAGGATTAGCTGAGTAAACTTGTTGTTGTTGCTGAGATTTGCTATTAATATTCGACATTGGTTGAGTGGGCAACTATGTGGGTTTAGGTGGGACATTAGTGGCTATAGGAGGAGGCATTATTGCATGTGGTTTTTGCATAGGTTTCTGATATCCAGACGACTAATTTTTCCATGGTTGACCCCCCCTCCATTGAGGAGCAAGTTGCCAATTTCCTTGAAACTGCTGCCATGGTCCCTGAGGTGGAGACCAATTTCCTTGTGGTTGCTGCCATTGTGGAGTTTGATTAGAAACATGTTGCCCTTGCCCTTGAGGACCATACCAATTTGGATAACTACCAAAATTTTGAGCATATGGAGATTGCCATTGATTATTTGGTGCATAGGAATTTCCACTATAACTAGAAAAAGAGAGTGGATTAGGAGGCATACCTTGTCTTAGAAAATTTGGCCTTCTCTGAGCAACATAGAAAACTTGTTCATCATCACCTTGTATTGTCTTAAAATCAAGAACTTCAAGATTTGCAACCATATTACATCTGCAGTCTCTTTTCCTCTGTCTACAATGGGGACATAATTTTGCAAGAACTGCATCAACTTCCTTGTGCTTCTTCTTAGTTGAAAGTGTGTCCACTTGAGTAGCCATATTGTTTTTAATATCCTCCTTAAAATCCTTCAACAAATGGCTAAGTTCCATTCTAGAAACTCCATTACCAGGTGTTGATGAAGAAACTCCTGGCTTGAAACGCCTACTCTTCTTAGAAGTAGATTTGGAATACTTTTAACAAATTTGTGCAATGTCATTCCAAGTTGTTGTGTTATGTCACCTCCTCCCATAAGATCCAAAGCATTTGTGCATTCATCACTGATTCCTCTAAAAAATATTAGCTTGAGAGACTCTTCATTTAGAGTGCCATGCTTGGACTTTTTGACACTGAATAGAAACCTCTCCAAATAATCTTCTAGACTCTCATCTTCTTTCCGTGTCATTCTAAAAATATCATCCCCATGATGGTCAGTGCCTCTACAATAATCCTTGTATTTCATGGGAAACAATCATTTCATCCCATCCCATGTAGTGATTGTGCTACTCCCTAGACTCATAAACCATCTCAAAGCTGATTCTTTCAAAGTGGCAGGGAATATTTTGAGTCTATGGGCATCTGTAGTATGATCAAAACTCCTACAAAGGACATCAAACTCAAACAAGAATGTGTCTAGGTCTTCTGTCACTATTCCATAGAATTTAGGGAGGGAAGAAGCTAGAATGCTCTTGAGATTAGCATTATCATGCTGATAAAAAATAGGGAACTCAAATGTTGGTGCTACAAGTGGAGGTGGGTTATTCCCACCAGGGGGTGGATTTCCTTGCATTGGGCTTTGGGGAGAATTCACTAAATGAAATTCCTCTTTAGGAGGTCCAAAGAGGAAATGGAAGCTGTTCTCAGGAAGTTCAAATTCAGGAGGGTTCAAAGTTTCTGGGATTTGATATAGTGCAACAAAAGGATTTACATTTGGGGGATTATGTGCATTGAGTCTTGCATGATTAGGGTGATTGGGAAGGAATCTACCTTGAGCATCTCTTCTTCTTCTATGCATGCAGATTCATAAGAATTACTTTAGACAAACTGGGTTATCAAAAACAACTAAACTAAAAACTAAAAAGATAATAACCATAACAGGTTCTTAGTCTGACACCATCCCCGATAACGATGCCAAAAATGTTTGCTCCACCAGTAGGAATAATAACTATAGTTAAAGTCTCAACCTGAAGTTTGGACATTCACTCTATGGAGTTACTATCTCCATAACTGAAGTTCATTTGATTGTCAACCCAGGGACGTATTACTTGAAATGGGTCTGCATTATATATGCACTAAGTTCCTGCGATATCAAAGAAAGAATTCCTCCACTCAGTGATTACATATTGTTATATATTCCACTAAGTTACTGCAGCTACTAAAATCTATTTGGGACAAGAAAGAAAGAATTAAAATAACTGAAAGCTACAGGAAAACTCTGCATTAACATAAAACTCACTTAAAGAAATGTTAACTAGGCCCAAAGCTGTCAAACAAGAATTACTCTGTTTGCTTTGGCTGTAGGAACAATCAATGGATCTATTTCTAGTGGCTGCAGGAATAGTCAATGTCAGGACGTCTATTGCAGCAGAAAAGGAAAACTAAATTTAACAAAGGCACATGATCACTCACCAAGTGGGCCCCCTTGGATGAGTGTATCCAGGCTTCCAAAATAACTATAAGTGCTCAGAATAACATAACTTTATTCATTGTTTTTCAAAAGTCGATACATCATTCTAAATGAAAGAAAACTAAAACACTCTGCAACTTTATTTCTAAATCTTCTGCTCTTTCTTTTTAACCTCAGAGAAGAGACAGGGATAGTTATTTAAAAGAAAATTACAACAACTTCCTATAATTAAGATCATGCCAAAGAGAAGAGGTGGATAACATTCATGAAGGAGAACAGTCAGAGTTAAGCCACTAAAAACGTGGATCTACACCAAACCACAACCAAGTATATAGTGTGGCGGTATTACAAGATTGATGCTCACTAAAGTCAGACATAAACGAGTCTTGTGCGCACTGCTACTCTTTTGTCGTTCCTCACGCCCATTATCCTCTTCGTTGATTTGAACTTTTAGTTGCCCCTTGAATAACTCAAGCTGCCTTCTCGACGTGACAGGACAACCTTCTCCGCAGCATCTCATTTATTCCTGCAATTGAAAAGAGAGAACATACAAGCATATAAATATCTATTTTAATTAATCATAACACTTATTCATTTCACACATGATATCGCCTATGACAATCTGTATGGCAACAAGAACAAATCACATGGTTGCAGGAATAACTAGCAAAGATAAAACATGATTTAATGGGTTCAGTTAACATCTGAAATGCATATAGTCAAATACTAATACATCACTACCATCCCATTATACAAGTTAAAACATGACAAAAACTTATGAGTTATAGGAATAAAAGGAGCTAATATCTCAACTCATCATTTATGATGTTATGTTTTGGTTAGGTAGGTAATGGCGTTGAGATACCCTAGGGAATGCTTAGACATATTTTGTTAATTCCACTTGCGCAATGTTCTTATGTGAACATGTTCATGATGGTTAAATGTTATTTGGTTGATGGGTGTTTATTGCATATGAGTAGTTGATTTTATTGGTTGTATTAGTAAATGTAAAAAAAAAATCTCTATTTGCATGTTAGATAGTGTATTTCTCTAGGGTATTTTGGCAGGCATTACAATTAGGAAAGATAGATAATGTAGGTAGGGGAAAGCTAGGGTACTCACCTCTTTCTCCTCTGTCGCCATTACCTTCAAAACCAGAGGAACTCAAAACATCAAACTTGGCTTCACACGGGACCAAAAAAGCCAATTCAATAAGGGCAACTTTAAAATATTTCTCATTATTAACATTGGCCACATCCAACGAGGCCAATGACCTCTCAACATCAAATGTCGGGCCTCTTGAAGAGTTTCCCATTGAGGCTCATAAACCCTTGCACGCAATCCCGGACGGATGTAACACACAACAAATGGATACAATAAATGCAGAATAGAAAGGAGAAGCAAAGGGGTAAAGGGGTAAAGGTAGGGCTTACCCTCTTGGAGGAGGCCTTACCACCTCCTCCACACATAGGGGTCGAACCCCTTCAATGACTTTCATGTTTGCAAAGATTTCCCAGTTGCAAAACCTTTTTTCCTTCTATATCCTATGGTATATGAGAATAAAGTTCTTTATAAAAGTATACCTTGTAATGACCTTTACAAAGGAAACTATTCCTGTATAATAAAGGAAGCAAGAAAATATTAAGAACAAAGTGATTGAATAATACATATTTTATGCTAAAGACACCTCTTGTACTATAATAACAAAATTGCATACCTTACAACTTGTTCTTTATCAGGTTTTGCACTTATTTTATGCATTCCCTTTTTTGTGTTCTTAGCTTTTCTTTTCTCTTGTTTACACCTTGTGTTTCCATGTACATCCAAGTTTATCTCATGTTTACATCTAGACTAAGTGCATGCAAATGAGGGACCAAAAGGGGTTTTAAGTGGCCATTTTTTTTTTTTAATTATGAAAAAATTGATAGTGGATGAGAAATTGAAGATAGTTATGTTAAAAATTTAAAGACACGATAAGAACAAGAGTCATAGTGCACTAAATCTACTTTATAAACAACTATTTTTTAAAAAATAATGGAGATTAAAGGTTTCAAATAGGGGGCCACCCAAAGTGCTTCTATTTTTGTAAAAAAAATATAACACAACATCTAGTGTGGCTCCCCTAGAACATTTTTTTTTTTAGCATTTCAAAAAACTATATGGTAAAAAATTTAGCTAACTTAATGTAGTTTATGATGGATTATTTTGCTATTTTTTAATGAATATATATTTTTTAACTAATTTTCAAAGTGAACACATCTTGAAAAACAAAAAATTGAGCACATGCCCTCTTGACATTTTTAGAATTTAATTGAAGATCATTTTTCTTTTGAATGTATACATAATAGAATTTGGTTTCTAAAAATATATTTTTTAAAAAAAATTTCGAAGAATCGGTAAAATATGAAACCAAAAATAACACACATAGGTTTTTGATAGAAAATAAATACACTAGAAAAATAAATTAAAGATCAAAACTTTAATATATTTGAATTGTAGAAAAAAATGTTAGAGCATATTTAACTATTAGTTGCTTTTTTACAACTAGTTTTGTTATTTTGCTTAAGTTCACTTAGGAGTGCTTATTTTAGTTGTGCACCTAGTTTAGCTTTTATGCATCTAGTTTATCTAGAGTTGAGCTTTATTTAGCTCCTCATGCTTTCACTTTAGTTCTCCTAAATTTAGCTTTGTGCTTTCTTTATAAGAACCTCATTGTACAATTGTAACTCATCATGTAATTCTATATTCTTTGTTGTTGAGTAATATAACATTCATTTGTGCAGATCTTGTTTGTGAAAGGCGTTCTTGTTTATCGTTTGATCTTGCAGGCTTGTGTTGCAATCTTTTGTGTTGAAACATTCAACATGGTATCAAAGTTTTAAAAATTCAACATGGTATCAAAGCTTTGAAATTTCAACATGGTACCAGAGCTTTGAAACTTCAACATGGTATTAGAGCACAAGTTTGGCAAGCCTCTTCTCAGTTTTGAGGGTTTGTTTACTCAGAGGCATTGCAAAGTCCCCAAATTTTCTCTTTTGTGGATCTAGTTGTGGGTGAATTTTTTTTCAGTTTTGGTCTTAAATGGAGGTTACCATCGCGTCCATAATGCCAAAAAACCCTAAGATCGATTTTCATTTTGTCAAAATTTGAGTAGTTGAAATTTAGGGTCAAATTAGTTGAGGGCACACTTTTCGAGGCAAGTTCCATAGGTAGCTAAAAATTTTGGTCAGTTTGGGACAAAATAAATGTCACCATCGTGCTTAGTAGGTTCAAGAACCCTAAAACCACCTGTCAATTTGTCAAAATTGGAGATTGGGGAAATCTTTGCAAATTTTTTTTTAGAAATTTTCCATTTTCGAAAAGTTTTTCGATTTTTGAAAGTTCCTATTTTTGAATTTTTTTTCGTTTTTAGAAACTTGCTATTTTTGGAAACTTTCTATTTTTGTCAAGTTGTTATTTTCAAAACAAATTCTTTTTTTGGGGGTCCCTTCAAGCCTTCGAAGTCCTAAAAAGCAGTCATTAGTGTTTTGCTCATAACTTCATCATACAAAGTCGAAATCGGGAAAATGAGATATCGTTGGAAAGCTAGTTCAGATGGCTATTTGAATATGGTAGTGATTTTATCAGATTCTGATCCTAGGGTCTGCTATAGACCATTGAAGGAAGCCTTATTTTTCACACTTTCAGGGCCATAACTTGGGCAAATAGACTCTGTTTTTCAACTTCCGCATATCATTTGAAATATCTCAAATTCCTTTATCCATATCTACTACTTTTTTTGCAGATTTTTTCTAAAGTAACTTTTATTTAGTCTTTTGTTTTATTCACTTAATGGCTAATTACTTAGTCATTCTAGCTCCTAGAATCTTTTTGTTTGAAGTGGATGGCTTCTCTTGGGCTGTCCTACATGTATTTGCAACACTTTGACCTATTTGGGCATTTTGAGCATCATTTTTAAGCACTTATTTTATTGTAGACATACTAAGATAGAGTTTCACTCTTGTGTATGATTTTTGGAGATTTTGCACATTCTATTGTGCCTTATTTGGTACATGTACAAAATTATGAAGTGACATGGGGGGTTTTGTAGTGCCTTTTGTTTTTCTAGATGTCAAACCTTTGTCTAGTGAGTTTCCTTCCATGACAACATTGAATCCAAATGATTATTGTACAATTATTTTTTAGTCGAAGGTACCTTCTTGAGCACATTCATATTCTCCTTCATGTACTTTATGGTGACACACAATTTTAGTGGACTTGTCATGCATCTCCCTTGTTATCATTAGAGGGGGGTTTCTACTGTTGGTGCTAATGCCTCATTGGTTTCACATTTGAGTCTTGTGGAGGTGACCTTCCATCTTGTCAGGAAGTTAAGTAGCGGAAACAACTTCCTACACTAACCTTGAGAGGAGGGTAATGCAAAACTTTTTCAGATCGTTACAACAGTTACAGAAAATAGAAATAGATATAATAGCAATCATACCACAACACAATGATTTACGTGGGGAAAACCCTTTCGGGAGAAAAAACCCCACCCTCCAAAAGCAGCTCAATATTTTATTCAGCAATCAAAACAGATTACAAAATACTTGCAAAGCAAGCTCTTCGCAGGAGTACCATTAATCAGAGATTCAGAGGCAACTCAATAGCCATAAGACTCTTACACACAACCTCTATCTCACACACCTCATAAATAGGAGATACAATACAAGAAACCGTCAAACGGTATTACAAAACTATGGGCTAAAACCACCCAATAAGGTGTAGCCGACCTTATCTCCCTTCTAGATGCCCTATGACATGTTAAAGCACACATCAACACGTGTCGCTCCCTTTTTACAGCTCATTTATGTATTCGATACAAATTATTTTTCCTATTTCAGGAGTACAAACTTCCGGAGGCCATAACTTGAGAACCGGGTGTCCGATTGACGAACCGTTTGAAGCACCGGAAAGCTCGCGAAGTGTTCTATCACCTCGTAACCCACTTCGCCGGTTACGGCCACTTTTCAGGGCGTTTCAGAGCCTCTAAAGTCCCCAAAATTAAGTTTAAACATTTTATTGCACCCCTCCAAGACGAAAACTTTAATATCTTCAAAACTAGCTGTGACCTTGCGACGCAACTTTACCGGAATGCTTATCTAGCCAACCAGAAGCTTCAGGGAGAGTTTCGCACCATTTTGTGCTCAAATGAAAACTTACTATAAATAGTAACCTCACATAAATGCAAGGTTGAGACACCATTTTTCCCAACACATCTTTTGTTATTGATCAATGTTCATTAGATTATTAGCACATGCATTTTCAACTAGCAGTTTTATCTTGCATGGTTGAGTAGTGTTGTTGGGGTCACTTGTGTAAATTCATGTGCCATCTATATCTTCAATTGACATTTTTTTTGTCATTGTTTTTCATCTAATTGTTTGAGTAGTGTTGTTGGGGACACTCATGCAGATTGTTGTCTTCTTGATCTTGATCATCACCTTGGTTTCAAAGGAGGTTCTTCATTTAACACTACAACAGTTATCATTCGACAGTTGTTTGCAACTCCTTGTGCTTCCAGGATGTTCTTCATGTTCCTATTCTTTTGGGACATTTTCTTTGAGGCTTCTTAGTCTTCATTCCTTTATTAGTATTTCATGTTTTTTCATGCATTACATCTCTCACTTTTGGAAAGGGGTTTTTTCCCATGTGTTTTTTCTCCTATTCCCCACTTAGAGAGACTTCATTGGTTTGTACATGGGTACCTAACTAGGCCTTTTGTTGTCGGGACCCATTTCCACATTCATGTATTTAGAGTTTTTCTACTCACCCTAAGTTTCACTTAAGAGGGGTTGTTAGAGCATATTTAGCTATTAGTTGTTTTTTTACAACCGGTTATGCTTTTTTGCTTAAGTTCACTTAGGAGTGCTTATTTTAGTTGTGCACCTAGTTTAGCTTTTATGCATCTATTTTAGCTAGAGTTGAGCTTTATTTAGCTTCTCATTTTTTCACTTTAGTTCTCCCAAATTTAGCTATGTGCTTTCTTTATAAGAACCTCATTGTACAATTGTAATTCATCCTATAATTTTGTATTCTTTGTTTTTGAGTAATATAGCATCCATTTGTACAACTCTCATTTGTGGAAGATGTTCTTGTTTGCCATTTGATCTTGGAGGCTTGTGTTGCAAGATTAAACATGGTATCAAAGATTTGAACCTCAACATTGTATCAAAGCTTTAAAACTTCAACATGGTATTAGAGCTTTGAAACCTATACATGGTATCAAAGATTTGAAACTTCAACAAAAATTATATGGTTAGAAAGCTGAGAGAGCTTGACGTTATCATGGTATTTGAAATGTTGTGTAGACTTGAAACTTTGTGTGGGTTGTTTGAAGTGGATGGCTTCTCTCGGGTTGTCCTACATGTATTTGCAACACTTTGACCTATTTGGACATTTTGAGCATCATTTTTAAGCACTTATTTTATTGTAGACACACTAAGATAAAGTTTCACTCTTGTGTATGATTTTTGGAGATTTTGCACCTTCTATTGTGCCTTATTTGGTACATGTACAAAATTATGAAGTGACATGGGGGGTTTTGTAGTGCCTTTTGTTTTTCTAGATGTCACACCTTTGTCTAGTGAGTTTCCTTCCATGACAACATTGAATCCAAATGATTATTGTGCAATTATTTTTTAGTTGAAGGTACCTTCTTGAGTACATTCATATTCTCCTTCATGCGCTTTATGGTGACACACAATTTTAGTGGACTTGCCATGCATCTCCCTTGTTATCATTATAGGGGGGTTTCTACTATTGGTGCTAATGCCTCATTGGTTTCACATTTGAGTCTAGTGGAGGCGACCTTCCATCTTCTGTTATTGATCAATGTTCATTAGATTATTAGCACCTGTATTTTTGATTAGCAGTTTTATCTTGCATTCTTAGTCTTCATTCTTTTATTAGCATTTCATGTTTTTTCATGCATTACATCTCTCACTTTGGGAAAGGGGTTTTTTCCCATGTGTTTTTTCTCCTATTCCCCACTTAGAGAGACTTCATTGGTTTGTATATGGGTACCTAATTAGGCCTTTTGTTGTCGGGACCCATTTCTACATTCATGTATTTAGAGTTTTTCTACTCACCCTAAGTTTCACTTAAGGGGGGTTGTTAGAGCATATTTAGCTATTAGTTGCTTTTTTACAACTGGTTATGCTTTTTTGCTTAAGTTCACTTAGGAGTGCTTATTTTAGTTGTGCACCTAGTTTAGCTTTTATGCATCTAGTTTAGCTAGAGTTGAACTTTATTTAGCTTCTCATGTTTTCACTTTAGTTCTCCCAAATTTAGCTCTGTGCTTTCTTTATAAGAACCTCATTGTACAATTGTAATTCATCCTATAATTTTGTATTCTTTGTTTTTGAGTAATATAGCATCCATTTGTACAACTCTCATTTGTGGAAGCTGTTCTTGTTTGTCATTTCATCTTGGAGGCTTGTGTTGCAAAATTAAACATGGTATCAAAGATTTGAAACCTCAACATTGTATCAAAGCTTTAAAACTTCAACATGGTATTAGAGCTTTGAAACCTATACATGGTATTAGAGATTTGAAACTTCAACAAAAATTATATGGTTAGAAAGCTAAGAGAGCTTGGCGTTATCATGGTATTTGAAATGTTGTGTAGACTTGAAACTTTGTGTGGGTTGATTTTTCTTTTGGTCAACTTCAAGCAATGTGGATATGATCTCTAAGACAATTTTCCTATAGCAAAATAAAATATTTTATGAGTTAATTCACTCCAAACTTTATTTTTTGTCGATACTTGAGGATTAACAATAACTAAAACACCTTGAAAAACTAGTTGGATCACAAGCACCAAGTTCTCCTAGGTTGACCCTCACAATTGGATCAACTTTATAGTCGTGACTAATGTTTGTAGCCATCAACTAAGCACAAAAGTAGTGTAGTTGACAATTCCTTTTAAAGCTCCAAGTCGTATTGTGCTACTTATTGCTTTAGGATTACAAATGCTAATTAGATGCCAAATTAATGTCTAAATGAATATCTTTAAATACTAAGGCATAATGAATCATTGCACAACCATGTCCGAAATTATCTCTCAATGACTATGAGGACAAGGTCAAAGTAAAAAATTCTATTTTTAAAATTTTGAATTTTTATTTAGATTCATGTTGTGTAGATCAATCTTGAGTGTCACAAAAATGATAGATTAAGCACATATATTTAGAAGTGTGGTAATAAATAAGGGAAATGTGTGAAAGCATGTGTACATGAGATAGGAATATAATGCAACAATAAAAGAAGATGGATTGGAATTAAGGAAGGAGCCAAACTTAACACAAAAGTACATCAAATGTTACAATTGAATTAAGACATTTTCTTAAAACAAACATATACAAATTTCACCATTAAACATATTTAATTTAAAATTTTATATTTATCATAACATTTATTTCATTTATCTTATATCACTACAAACTATATTATCTGTTGCTATGTAATTGTATTAATCTGATATTTTCTCAAAGTAGAGATAAATATACAAATTTCATGATTGCATATTTAATGTAAATTTGTATATTTATTATAAAATTTATTTTAAATATCTAATATCACTCCAAACTCCTATATCTCAGATAATTATTTATTGCCCTAGTATTCTATTTAATTACTTTGGATATTAAGAATAAGAAGAAATTATTTTAAGCGCCTAACTTTTCCACACACCCTTTGCTGAATAGATTGCCCCAAGAACTGGCTGCCAAAGTGCTTTCAAAACTGTGTCTACTGGCTTTGAAAGCATCACATTCAAGAATGAAGTGTTTTTTTGTTTCAACTTTACCTGAAGTGCAGAAAATGCACACTCTTTCCTTCCAAACTTCTTTTGGTCTTTTCCAACACTCAGTTTCACAACGAAGTTGATGAGAATTAGTTCTTAATTGAGCAATGAGAATTTTGGCTTTCCAAGATATGTGGGCCCCTATGTATGTTTTTTGAAGATGGTTATGAGAGGGATTAAACTCTTCAATGTAATAATTTTTCTTCCTCCCTAAATCTTTATTCCAAGCACGCTTGTAGAACTTATCCATAACATAATCCTTATATCCTTATTGTTTGAGGGGCATATGTTCAAGTATATATCCCATTTTCTAAACCATTTGTTGGTTTGTCGCATCCAAGTCTTCTTTCTTTTGCATAATGTGTCATTGAAGACGATCTTAGGCCATCGACCCTCTTACATTTGCTCAACTCTTTTCAAACAACTTATTAGTCTCACCAAAGCAATTGCTTCCATAGGTGCAACCCCAACTTCACTCAGCATGATATCACAAGGGACTGAATTTGGCCCACACTTCGCAGCCATAAAGAACAACTGGAAGCACTAAAAGCCCAAAGAGAGTTTGGGTAGTCTTCTAGTCCCACAACTTTGCCTCTCTGCATCTATTTTGAAAAGCATAAAATGCTTTCCAACCTCCCAACATACGCTTCTTTCTACAACCTTCCCAACTTAGATTTTTGTTGAAGTCAATTCCGAGGTATTTGTAATCTGCCACTTCTTCGAGAACAGTGCCTTCAAAGAAGAACTTATGCTGAATCTACTTTCTTTTCTTAGAGAAAACCATCACTTTCATCTTGATAATGTTGACTTGCATGCCCACTGTTCTACAAAACTGCTCAAGAGAATGTAAGTGCTCGTGTAAGCCAAGAGAAGACCTAGCAATCAAGATAAGGTCATCCGCATACAAAAGAAGCCTTATAACAAATTGTCCCAAATGAGCACCATCACCTCTTTGTAAGTTTAACCATTCTTCGAATTTGTCAATGTATAAACCAAAGAGGGTAGGGCACAAAGGGCACCCTTGCTTGACCCCAATATCACTCCTAAAGCTTTCAGATATGCCAGCTGAAGTTCGGATTTTGATTTTAACCTCCTCATATAGCCTATGAAACAACTGCTCTAAGATCTATAGGAACCCCTATTTCCTCCATTTTTTGCCAAAGTTTAACTCTAGGGATTGGGTCAAAAGCCTTTTTGAAATCCACAAAGCAACAAAAAGCTTCGTCTTTTTGCTCCCAAACCTTTTCAATGATGTGTCTTAGAGTAATACCATGATTGATTGTGGAATGCTTAGGTCTGAAACCTACCTGCCCTTTAGCACATTTATTACTTTCTTCCGGCCACTTGTTGATTTTGTTTTCTATCATACTGCCAAATAACTTTGCAAACAAATGATTTATCATAATGGTTCTATAATTGGATGGATTATTGACATCACCCCTCTTGAAAAGAGGTATTGCTAAACTAGTTGTCCAATCCGCAAGGAACCCTTGTTGGATGATGCTATTGAAAATTTTAGTGATATGAGGTGCAAGAATTTTCGTACCCCACTTTAGATACTCTGCTTGAAGTTCAACTAAGTCTTTTGCTTTACCAATACCCAACTTCTTAATACCCATCTTGATCTCTTACACGGTGAAAAGATTAGTGGTGAAGCTGACGAAAGGGGGAGAGGCAACTTGAGAGTCCTACTCATAAAGTTGCTTTGCATAATCGAGCCATTGAGAGGCAGTGATAGTGTTTACAGTTCGCTTCTTGCTTGATTGAAGTTCCTTCCAAAATAACTTGGGGTTCTTCTTCCCGAGGAAGATTAACTCGTCCCTTCTTATGACCATGAAATCAACTTTTTTCCTTCTTAAAATTTGCTTGTAAACTTTGAGATTAACTTGCTTATTTTTAGTGTCTTTCAAAGTCCTCCTTGCCTTTTTGCATTCTTCATCAAACCAAGCGTTGACCGGGAAGCAATTTGTTTCATCTTTTCTATTTTTAGCTCTTTTACATTCATCAAGAGCCCTATGGATTATATTTATGAGCTCTAGACTACTAAACCCATGGATAAGCATTATCTTCTTCTTAAAAAGCATTTCAAGTGCTATTTGGAAGGTATTACATTTTTTTTGAGTTAGCAAAATTCTGCCCTTTGATGGAGAATGCAGAATAAACGTGGATTTCTTCTCAAGCTGATCCTTTTCAGTCCAAGAGAAACTTAAATAAATCGGTTTATGATCAGATTTCAAATCCCAGAGTTGTTCGCCAATTGAAACTTCCTCCATTTTTTCACACAAACTATGTGAACATATGGCATAATCCACTACACTAGCACCATTATAGGTATTGCAAGTAAAATTATCAGACCTCACATCTAACCAAACCGTTGCATATGATTAAATTGAAAGACCCACATAAAGTAAGCAGTGCTCCCCAAAAACATTCCAACCTTTGTTAGCTTCTAGACCCTGGCCCACTGATGAATACTTTCTTCCATGAGCCAGATGAGATTGCAATCTTCTTTACAACAAAGAATCCTGGCTTGTTCACTTGCTGTCCTAGCATTAAAATCTTCCACCAGAAAGACTTCACCAAATTGAGAAAACTCTGCAAGATCCTTTTTTAAAACTGTAAAAAAATCCTTGTGGTCAAGACCTCTGTTTTTGTAAGTTTTAGAAACTTAAGGGACAAAGTAGCATGCTGCGATACGAATGAGATTACCATTTTTTGTAATTTTAAAACAAATGAATTATTTATTTGAGTCTTTCTCTATCTAACTAAATCAAACGACCTTCTTTTTCCTTCCCTAAGACCTTAATGTAAAGTGTGAATATCCCACTTCAAAAGCAAAACAAAATAAATACACTACAATAATGGTTCTGAGATTTAGCTCTTGGGCACAACTGATTTTATCCTGTGGGAGCTTGTACCATCACTTTGCTTGTGACGTCTGGCTTTACCTGTCAAGGATATTTCTCGTCTTGTGTAAAAATCACAATCTCGATGTGAAATCTTGTTATACATTGACAGAAACTTGGATGCCTATGGCAAAAATATGCTACTATATATAGTCATAATCATTTCTAGTGAAGCCACGTCACAGATTAAGTGTCAGTCACCCAGCAACGTTACAGAGTGTCGATCATTTTGAATAGAGTTTTATTTTGTTGTCGTTGTTATGCATTTGTATGGAAACAGAGCACAGTTTTATGCAGAGCAATGAAACGGTGCAATACCCAGCTAGGGATGTTAGTTGGAACGTAATATATAACATACATTGATGGAATGAGTTGTAGCGAAAGGTTTCTGCATTTGAGATGGCCAGTAAATTGTGGATATACGGTAAGAAACTCACACTATGGGGTGCATTGGTTTCTTCTTTGCCATTTATGTTTATTCCTGTGATGGTGCTGTCGGCATTCGGAATAGCAATTTCTGTTCCATTGGGCTGTGCTGTTGGTGGCTATGTTTGCTTCAGGAAATGTTTGAGTGGATTATCTAGGAAAAGGCTTATTGCCTGCAAGAGAGAAAATTCTGGGATGAAGAAAAATGAAGCAGAAGCTGCAGGGCTTGGGGAGTGTCTACAGGGTAGTGATGTGAATGAGGAGTGTGCAAAAATAACATCTGAGCCTGTGGGTCATTCACAGGTGCAATATGAAGAACTTCGATCTGAAGCAGGAGAGAATCTCGATGAAAATGATCGTCGTGGTGAACCTCTCATCTATGAAGAAGGATATGAAGGCATAATTCCTGAGGTTAAACCCCTAGAAGAAGAACCCAATCGACTAAAATCCTATGAAGAACCCCACCACCTTATAAAACTCTGTGAAGTTGATACACCATTAAAATGGGACCCACATGATCTCCCTATTGTTGGAGGACAGACCCCTTCAGGTGAAACCCATTCGATGCAGAGCGATCAAGTAAAAGTCCATGGTGGAGTAGACCAATTGACATGGGACGTACATGTCAAGATCTCTGTGGAACGACGCATCCCTGAAGATGGAACCCAATCTAAGCTCATAGATGAAGGAACAGTCTCTGAAGGAGAACCTCACTTGATGTTGAACCCACAGGCCATTCTTATAGAGAAGACTGCTGCAATAGAACAAACACCTAAAGATGAAAGCCGTTTTAGTCAGGAGGAGGAAATCAAAGCTTCTGAGGGAGACACTCAATTGGCAAGGAACCCAGATGCCTGGATTGCTGTGGAAGAATACAGCCTTGAAGATGGAATTCAATCTAAGCTGAGTGTTGAAATGGAGGTCTCTGAAGAAATACCTCAGTTGACAATGAACCCACGGGCCATTCAAATGGAGAATAATGCTGCAGAAGAACAAAATTTTAAAGATGAAACGAAGTATAATCTTAAGAAAGAAGCGAAAGCCTCTGACGGTGAAACTCGGTTGACATCCGACAACCACCATGCCCTTAGTGTGGAAAAGATATCTCCTACAGGTACCAAGCTTAGAGGAAGAGAAGAGGAAGATGAAGAAGAAGAATCCAATGAAATGCAAGAATCTCCCACCAGCGAATCTCGACATGAACTAGGTGCAGATTTGGATCTTGAAAAGTTCTCCCCTCCAGACACCAAGCATAAAAAAAGAGAGGCGGAGGAGGAAAGGGAAGAGAAACAATCCAGTGAAATGCAAGAAACTACATCTAAAAAGTTTCTCCATAGACATGGTGAAGAATTGGATTCAGAAAATTTGCCTCATAGAGACATCAAGCATAGAAGACGAGAAGAGGATGTGGAGAAATGGGAAGAGGGAGAAGAATCCAAGGGAATGCAAGAATTTTCTCCTAATAGGTCTAGGAATGAACAAGGTGCAGAACTGGATGGGGAAAAGCTCTATCCTACAAAAACCAAGTATAAAAGAAGAGATTTGGACGAGAAAGAGGAGGAAAAGTCCAGTAAAATGCAAGAAGTTCCGTCTAAAAGATCTTACCACGAAGATGGTCGAGAATTGGCTTCAAAAAGGCTGTCTCCTAGAGACAGGAAGCATAGAGGAGGAGAAGAGGATGAAGAGGAAGAAAAAAAGGGAGAAATTTCCAAGGAAATGCAAGAAATTCCCTCTGATAGATTTAGCAACGAACAAGGTGCAGAACTGAATGTGGAAAAGCTCTCTCCTAGAGATACAAAGCATAAAAAAGGAGAGGAGGACGAGGAGGAAGAAGAAGAAGAACTAAAATCCAACAAATTGAAGGAAGTTCTGTCTAAAAGGTCCTGCGATGAACAAGATTCAGAAGTAGAGCTGGCACCATCAACACCATACATTGACAATGCATTTAGAGATGGAAACCAAACAACTCCTGAAACAAGCTATGTTTCAGCTGCATTATCCATTCAAGCTGTAAGCCCTCATGGAGTCTCACTTCCGGGGTCTGAGTATGATGCTGCTTCAAGTTATAATGATGTAACAGATATTGAAACCACACTTAGTCTTGAAGTCCAAATTTCTTCAGCTTCTGGATCTGATCAGGACTCCAAATCTGTATTAGAAAGCTCTATCGAACTGGTGAGGGTTCCTTTTCAATTTCATTTTTGGCTTTTCCTTTTGCTTCATAGCTTGTAAGTCATCCATTTCTTTTCATGCCTAGGTGATGGACTGCCTAGCTTAGATTATCCATAGCTTTAGAACCCACTTTCAAGGGACTTTTATTGCTTGGGACTTGCTTTCAGTCATGTGGATGTGGTCTGATCTTTTGGAAACTCAGCATCAAGCTCTAGACAACCATTAAGACTAGAAGCCACTTCTCGGGGATCTCTATTGCTTGGGACTTGCACCAGCCTTGTCTGAGTGTGGCCCACATTACCGTGGCTTGTTGAGAATGGGGATCATGGCAATTTCAAATGCAGAGACTCTGCTGTTTTCACTTACCCTTCAATATTATCATTTTATCTTGTAGTTATGTGTTTAAGCTGTAACAAAGTTTGGTAGATTTTGAAATCAAGAGTCAACAGCCTCTAAAGTACTTTAGCTGTTCATTATTCTCTGAATTTCAATATTTTCAAACAGATATGAACTAATTAGTACATTACTCTTGGAAACCTACAGTAATTATATACAAATAACAGGGGGAAGGGAATGATGGAGCCTAAAAGGAGAAAGTTTGCAAGGATGAATGTGAAGCATAAAAAATGACCTAGAAATCTGTGTCTGGAGCATAGTATCGAATGTCAAACACAAAACTGTCATCCTAGCATTGGAAAAGTCTAGTTTTGAAGATCAAGAAATTACTGGTAGCCATAGTTTGTGTGGGCTTTTTGCTCAAGTCAGTTCTGGTAAACTTATTAGACACCTGAAACTGAGATTGGGGATCCAAATTCATCAGTCTGGAAAATCTGGAAGACACTGAAAATCTGCCCGAAAATAGTCAGGTCAAAATATTTTGTTGCCACCATTCTCCAAACATTTGTGTGCTTGTCAGTCGGTTGTGATACTGTTGTTAGTTGGATGAAAAGTAATATATTATTAAATTGTTTGGATAATACAACCATATACGGATTCTTCTTTCAGATTCCCCATCAATTTTAACAAGACAATGTTTCGATATAACATCCACATCATAATTTATTGGATCTATGCTTGCAACATCAAATGAATATGCAGAATCACCACAGTATCTTCCATGAGTCCAATTCACACATGTCGTTCATCTTTTGTTAATTTACCCAATTTTATAGAGGTTTGGCTTTTTCTAAGGTTAAGGAGGTACTTAATCATTAATAATTAATTGTAAGAGAAAATTACGAGCATATTTTTGTTTTCAAAATAAAATAATAATAACATATTAAAAGAAATTAATATTATATATTATATATTTTATATAGAAGAAAAGTGCATACTCTTACACTTTTCCCCACTCATATTATGCCACTTTGTGTAGCTGACTTTAAGGCATGGTTGTAGCACAAATTTGGGCTCTTTTGGTGTACTCACTCCCCAAGACCCAATCTAGGACAATTATATGCCATGTCACCCTGCTTAGAACACCCCTAGTCTACTTCTTAGAAGATTGCCTACTTTAGACTGGATCGTGGGCCCAATCCTGCCTGCTAATTCAAATTTAAATTGGCCATATTTGAAGGTTGGGAGTCCTAGACTTGACCATTACTTATTAGCATGCATGCTAAATTTTTTGAATTGCGTGTCTAGGGCTTGAATATATCAATAATAAGTTGATCTTGAGCCTATAAATAAGTGTTTAGAGCACAAAATATATTAATAATAGTTGATGTTGAGCCTTGTAGAAATTGTTAGTCAGGTTATTGTATTTTCATGAAAGTTAATGAGAGTTGATGCTAGATTTATGCTACAAAAATTGTCATTCAAAAGTCGAAGTCAAGTCATTGTGTTTTTGTGTAGTGAAGGATACTGGATATTAGGCTTACGCTTAGAAATTGTTAAGCTTTTATTCAATAATTGTTAGATCCATGTTTGTAATTTTTTGAAGTAAATCAAAGGTAGACTGTTTTGAGTCAAACTTTGTATTTGTAAAATCTATCTATTTAAATTGTGGCTTGGAATCTAATTTAAATATTTCCTTCATGAATAATGTGGCGCTCACTTCAATTTTTTCCTGTTGTGTAGATTTATTGGCCTTTTCTTTTAGCTGTTAGAAAATCGTGTTTGTTTTCTTTTCAAATATGTGTTGCCACTAAATGTTGTGTTGCCACTAAATGTTGGTGTTTGTTTTTACCATATGTGCTATTCCATATTGTATTGTCTTGGAAACAAAATAATTTAAACTCATTACAAATTTTGGTGACTTTGTTGGTGAATGAGCTACACCAAGCCAAGCTTGCAAGTAGTAAATTTTATCGCTTCTAGTTGAAATCTCTTCATCCTGGCTGATAAGGTATACATTAGCTCATGGAGGAAGTAGGGTTTCGTGATTTTTCTTTTTGGACACCCATTCAAGCATACTCAAGTGAATCTTCATCTTCACCAACAATTCAATAACTTATTACTATTTTTGCTGGAAATTCTAATTTAGATAAAGAACCATTTCAAGTAATGAGTGACAATGCTTATGATGATGATCCACTTCCATTTCCATTGCCATGCGAAGCCAGTATTAGTCCCTTAGCACTGTCAGCATCCCATTATTTTCCATTAGGCTCAAGGAAGAATTTTCCAAAATTCTAGGGTGATGACATGTAGCATCTTAATGAGCATATCCCAGCCTTCACCAATACTTGCAGCATTTTAGGAGTGGCTCGTGAGGATGTTGCAATTCATTTTTTGTGAGAACCTTGGTTGGAGTAGCAACAAAATGGTTTCCTCATCTTGCTATAGGTTATATCACAAATTGGGAAATCATGAGGGAGTAATTTTTATCATGGTTCAAATTGGGATGGTCACTTTCTTTTTGCTCAACTCTCAAATACAAAGAAGGATAATAATGAACACGTGGGAATCTGCAGCACAATTTGATTGATTTGTTGGAAGAATCAGCATTTCTTTAAGGCCTTCTCCACAATCCTTTTGAGCTACTTCATCATCACCCTACCATAAAAAATTGCCCTTTTGATCAAAACTTGTGAAATTGATGAGCTTGAAAAATCATATGCAAGAGCAATCAAGCTTGAAGATAACATGATTGGGACCAATGAAATAAAAAAAGACTCCATTAAGCCAGTAGTCCCAAGTTTTGCAGCTTGTCTCCTAGACCAAGTAGTGATCAATATGACAAAATATGAAGAGACAATTTCAGCAGAATAGTTTATCTTGGCAATATTAAGGAAATTCTCAACAGAACAACAAAAATGATCATTTGAGACTACCTCCACTTGAATATTTTTCCTTAAAGGCACCAGCTAATAATATCAATATTTTTTTCTCTTTCCATGAGACAAACAACCAACATGATCACCATCGTCTAGAGATGCATGGCATGATGCAACTCTTGATAGCTTCCAAGTCAAATTATCAAAGGTTTTTAGGTAACTTCAACATCTCGAAGGGGAACTTGATGGCAATTCTATGATAGGATATATTCAACATGGAATGGTTTCTGCTGGAATGGTAAATACTAAATACATTCACTGATTATGTATAAACAAAGATGTAAATAGAGAAGAGTATATGAAGAAGATTCATGGAATAAACCACCAATGCTACTGTATTTTAAAGAGCCTATGTTTATTCCTTCATCTGCAAATTAAGAGAAAGAATTAGATTTCCTATCTATCTCTTGAGCTTTGCCTATTTTTTATGGAGAATAATAAGCTTCCATGTTAGAAGAAATCACATATTAGTTGTTTGTTGAAGAAAAAGCCTCCCTAGCATCTATAGGCAAGGATCTAGATATTTTCATTTAGCAAGAAGGAATTGGCTACACGATAGACGAAGATGCATCAAATGAATTCTTATTTGCATTTGAAGGAATTTTAAAGAACAAAATAATTGAGCTTTCAATAGTTATATAAGGACTAATGCTAGCCTTGGATAGGCTTGAAGTATAAAAATGGTTGATCAATGAAGACAGTGACTATGAAATTAATGATAAGAGTGCAATTGCTCCCTCCATCTTAAGGATATATTCTTTTAAGCTTATTGCATGGATAAAATTGAAGAGATCCAATTTCCCAAGGCTTGCTACATGGGATGATGGATGGCAAAGTTTGTCACTGAATGAACTTATTTTTGTTCAATATGTATACTTTGATAATGAGTCGAGCTTGAAGATCTAGACCTAGATGGGATGTTAGAGGATGGTTCAATGGAGGAAAATGCTGAAGAAGTATTGTAAGTGCGGTTTTCATAGTTCATACCCATTATTGATTTGGAGAGTCAAGGGCAGGGTGGAGACTCTTCAACCTTTCTCAAAAGTTGATGTTTTAACTGAGTTCAAGGCTGAATATGTTGAAGAGATGGGTGAAAATGATTAAATCAGATATGTAAAGGTCATTGTTTCCATAAATGTGTAAAACTTGTAAAATACCTTGAACAAGAGGCACACTATCTTCACTTTTTATAGAGGTTCTTCACTGTGGAAAAGGATAATCCAAAACTGATGCTCATCAATTAAATTGTGCTAGATATCTTACTGCATGATCACTCCATAATTTGTTATGTCATAATGTTTGTCCTTCTCTCCTATGTGTTTACTTATTGTTTCATTGTGGGTGTTTGTTTAGGTTAGGTATTAGAATAGAATTGCTATTGCCTATGGATAAGACATTGACCAAAATTTTCTAGAGATTTCAGAATTCTCCTATGGTCCAAGTTTGTCCCATGGTCGCCCAAAAGAGCCAATTGTTGGCACCCCTACAAATCTTTGCCTATGATCAAGTTTGTACACAATAACCATGTCATTCTTGTCATTTTATCAAAATCAACTAAGTTTTCCTTTTGGTCTAATTGCCATGTCATTAGTTTGTCCGCTAACAATATTTGGAGATTGTTTTTGGATGAGGAATAATGATGAAAGATTACCAAATTCTTGAGAGTTTGATAGCTTCAGTACACAATGGAAAAGAATGCAGGGTTGAATCCTTAACTAGCACGAGGAAAGAACTCTCCAACATGCCATCTAAATGACAATGTTAGCACAAGGAAAATGAAGGAAAGATAATGAATTCACAAAGACAAGTGCAACTAGTGGCTTAGCCATGACAAAATCATGCTTCAATCTCAAAGTGGAAAAAGTCAATGCAAAGTGTGCCTTGGCAAGTGGAAGACCAAATTAAGCAAAGGAATTGCAACTTTTAGGAGGTTTGACTGGAATGGAATAGCATCCACAAAGTGGTAAAGAACATACAAAACCCGACCTAAATAAGGAGAAGGGATCAGTCATAAGTGGTGCTTTTTTTGAAGGTGGCAATGCCCAATTCAAACTCTAGTGAACAACCTTGAGAAGTGGCACAGACAGTCATAAATCTCAGAGAGGAAGAAATCGGTTAAAGTGACACTTCTTAGGTGGCTAAGCCAGCAGTAAAATGCAACAAGTATAAATGGCAAGAAGAAACCTAAATCTACTCTGTCAAAGTGTTAGAAGCATGAAGAAAATAGGATTACGAAAAAATGACAAATGGTTCATAAAAGTGTTCCAAACATGAGAGGAGTTTTTAGGTTAGTTTTTTTTCTCATAGGGTCCATATCATCCTAGCTTATGTTGTCCCTGATGCTGGCTTTCTATCTCCATTTTGATCTGCTCCTAGTGGTGCTAAGATTAAGAAAATTGCAATTTCAAAGCGGCAAAGCCACTAAAAAGTTCTGAGAAGAGGTTTTAAAAAGTGGTAATCATGTTATGAAAACACAGCAGCCTAAAAGACAACTTAAGCGGAAAATAACACTTTTTAGGTGGGTTCCCTAGTATGAATTCGCAATTTGAAAGTGGCATGAGCATTAGTGAAAAATGTTAAGTGGAAGATAGTCAAAACATCAAAAAAATTCTACTTTTGAGTGTTGTTCTCATATGAAATTTCTGAGAATGAAAAAAAAGACAACCTAAGTGGATTAGGCACCATTTTGAGGTGGCAATGCGACATGAAGACTCCGGCTTGCTTCTTAAATCAACAATCTTATATTTTCAATGTCAAGTGAAGTGTTTTAAAGCAATATCAATGAATCATAGCCATAACTTGTTACCAGGCAGCCCATATTAAGAAGAAAGCAAAGATTCAAAGTAGGAAGAGCCTATTTTAGGCTATTTAAAATGTTATATTTCCTCTTTGTAGTGGATAGAGTAGAATGTCTTCAAAGTAGGGCTTTATTGAGATTATTTTATTAGTATGCGATCCCAGAAAGCAGCCTCTAAGAGCTTCTAAATAAGTTCTTTGAGCACATACTGTAACAATGACAATTGAAGTTGAGCCTATGGTGCAAAAATTGTCAGTCAAGTTATCGCACTTGAAATTTAATGAGAGTTGATTCCAGACTTATGCTGTCGAGGTTGTCATTTGAAAGCTGATGTCAAGTCATTTGTGTTTTTGTGTAGTGAATGATGGTGGATGTTAGGCTTATGTTGCAGAAACTATTCAGCTATTATTCAGTAATTGCTAAATCAATGTTTGCAGTTTTCTGAAGTAAATCGAAAGTAGATTGTTTTGAGTCAAACTTTGTATTGAAAAAATCCAACTATATAAATTGTGGCTTTGAATCTAGTTTAACTATTTCCTTCAAGAAATCATGTGGTGTTCACTTGTTGAATTCTTTCCTATTGTGTAGACTTGCTGGCCTTTGCTTTTAGCTAGTAGAAAACTGTGTTTGTTGTTTGTTCAAATATTTGGGTTGTAATAGATGCTAGTCTTTTCTTTAGCTATTAGGAAGTTGTCTTCCTTTGTGCTTGAATTAGTTTACCGTCCTTGAAATATGAAAATCTCACTGTAGGTCTTGATCATTGACAATTTTGACACTTGCATCTAGGGCAAAAATTATTCAGTTAGCAATTTACATTTAATATAAAACCCCCTTTGAAATGTTGTATAGTGTACATATTCATTAGTTTTTTTATAGTTTTAGGGTTTTTCAAGATCTCACGGAGCTTCTCTTGTACTTTGAAGAACAATTCTACCATATGCGTTATGTTTTGTTTTGTTTGGAAATACACAATATAAAATGCGATTGGTATTTATTTTACAAAAATGTCTCAGTTTTGATAGAAAATTCTTAGTACGTGCAACATTGACAAACAAGCAATTGATGCATTTTTTTCTCTTTTGTGACAATTCTGTTTCCTCTTCCCATCACATGGACATTTCAGAAAAGGGTGAATGTGCAATCTGTTTATTAGTGACAAGGTTGTCCGTGGCTGTAAAGATAACCTACTTTAAGTCACATATTTGGGCATGGGTGAATATGTTTCTTATTGTAAATATCCTTTCTAGAGTCTATAATATGGTCATTTTTATGCACATTGATCATTAATGGTAGATGAAAATGGCAGTTATAATGACAAGTGTTTCCATGGAGAAATGTACACTTTTATTTATTTTCATGTAAAGGGCATTGCATTCTTCTTGGTACAAGCTTTTCTTCTACTTTGTGCAAATTGTTTGAGCGCTTGCTGAGTGTCTATTTTGAACAATGAATCCAACATTGCGTGACAAGGAAGAGATGCATTCCTTGCCAACTATGCAGGGTCTCAATCGGAGCTTGGAAGTTTTGGAATTTACAAACATTTTGAAAGAAGCAACAAGAAGAGATGCATTCCTTGCCAACTATGCAGGGTCTCAATCGGAGCTTGGAAGTTTTGGAATTTACAAACATTTTGAAAGAAGCAACAAGATCTAATATCGTGGAATCAACTCACTAATAAACTTGAAGAATGCAGGAGAAAAATGTATTAAAAAAATGATGAGTTACAAGGTAGAAGCACTAGGCAAGTGCATGAAGTAGTTTAACTAAGAGATACTGGCTAAGAAATGAAGTGAGGAACCAAGCTAAGCTTACAACTCACTTGAGCTATACTTGATCACTAATCAATCAATCTAGTCTAACAATTTACTACTCCTAATCAATCTAGGTGAGGCTGAGTTAAACAGCACTTTACTCAAGTCTCAATTCTAGTAGAGAAAGCTAATTTAGGCTTATATGCTAACCTAAGTGAAGATTAACATAAGTGCAATAGACCAACATACACCCTTAAGTTGAACTTACAAAGAAATATTAAAAAAATGATTTCTAGCAATAAAGGCTTGATTAAGTACTCATTCACATTATGATTACAGATTATTTTGAGAAATGCCAAAAAAGTTGAATTTCTTTATGGGTGCCATCTATATTGTCAAATTACATGGGTAAATAATCATTGTAACTGTGAAGTGAAGATATGTTGCTAGAAGTGAGGGTCACTCTGTAATGGTAGGGTCTTAAACTTAATTGAAGGATCAGAGTCACAATAAACAAGTTGTACATAATACATTGGGGTGATTTCTGAAATAGATTGAAGACAAAGCTGAAGTAATCTAACACAAATTCACAGAAAAGACTTGACGTAATATGGTTCTGGATCGAAACTAGAAAGAAAAATTCTTACATGGGTGGGCTAATCCACTATCAAGTCAATTTTTTCATGTGTGTAGAAGAGGCAAGAAGAGAAATTGCTAACAATTTGTTCATCATAAATCAAATACATACTCCCAAAAAGTGCATGGAAGGTGTAATTTGTGCCAAGGACAAATACTCCGTCCATATCATCATCCTACAAGGTGTTGAAATCCATGCAAGGTGGAAAGGTACATAATGAGTAATATCAAAGGTTTGCATGAGTGGTTATAATCCGACAATTTAGATGTAATATCCAAAGATGCAGAGAGATAAACACCATAAAAGTTATCAAACAAGATAAATCTAGCCTTAGTATAGGTCTTTTCAAATAGTGTGCCTAATGAAGTACACATGTACAATTGAGGAATCATTTTGTCATTATTCAAGTGTCTGACTATAGATTAGAAATCTAATAGGACAAAGCATGTAAAACTAAATAAATAACTGCAGGAGGTAACGTTTTGTAGAATCAACTTCACCTTTCGTAGATCTTAGAAAAGACATGCAATTTGGAACAAGATGACTAAAGAAATCCTAAAACTGAAAAAGTTATGTCCCTCTGAAGTTCTAAAGATGATTACAATACAGGTGTTTGCAATTTTGTAAGAAATCTACATCAACAAAATTTTTTAGAAATTAATGCAATAAAACTTTGCTTCAGCATCAAAAGTAATAACTAAAACTATTTTTCCCACTACAAACAAAAGCCAAACCAGAGCTTATGGAGGTCCAAACTCCATGCTCCAGAGTTGATGGTAAGGTTGGAATCACTGTAGAATGCACCCACGAGGTGGAAAAAAGCAGTTAGAGTCACGTGGCTTTCATACCACATGGATAAGTTTCAGACACTTTTGAAGAATGTACATGACGCGTTATCGTAGAGCCAAGTCACCAATAATCCTAAAGAGCACACAAGCAAATTATGTTTAACAAAATGAGAAATTTCAATGTAGAAGAACTAGCTACAAACTATTATGGTTATTACACAATGTCTGCACATTAAATAGGCAAGTGCACTAGGAAGTTCAACTTAGAGAGATTAGCTAAATGTTAGATGATGGTCCAAGTTAAGCTTAAAACACCCTAGAATGGCACTCATTTAACTAGTCAATAAATTATATATTTTCAATAAAGAGCCTCTAATCAATCTAGGTGATACTTGTTGTGATGTTTTAACACATCGCCCTATTGCAAATGGGGACCCCACACTTTTTCGCTTTTTAGGGTAGATATTTTTCTTAGGTCTTAGTCTAGCAATAATTTTCTAGTGTTTGCCTTTGTTTATGAGAGGGTGTCATGTCAAAATGCAAAAGGGTGTTAAAATTGCAAGGAAATGATTCTAAGTGTCAAGTTGCGTTAGCTTGTCAATTTATTTTTCTAAGTGTTGAGTTTCAATTTGCCCTAAAATTTGAGTGAAAAATGATGAAAATGTTGCTAACTGATGCAACTTTTGTGTGAAAATGCTAAAAGTCCCTATAGGAGTCGTTTTTCCACTCCTAAGAGGTGATATGAACCTAAAACTGGACATAGTCTTGATGGAATTCGATTTCCACCCTTGAAACTTGGGAAATTCGCAAAGTCCTGATGTAAATAGAATTTCCACTACATGAATTGATGAAATTAGGTAAGTTTAGACTTTAAAACAATGAAAATCAACAAAGTCCCAATGGAAAACATTTTTCCACTTAGCAGTTAAGGTAAATTCAATCAGTCTCGATGGAGGTCGTTTTCCCCTCCATTTTGAGCACCAAATTACCTCTTTTGAGTTTGAGACACGTGTTTGAAATGTTGAGTCTTGATGAGGGTCGTTTTTCCACTTGGAAAGAAAGTTCACAATGCAAAAAAATACACTAGTCCCGATGGCCCATGTTTTCCCACTTCTAGGACTTGGTTAATAAAGGAATGAAGATGCTTAGATGGAAAGTCCCAATGACCTTGGATTTTCCACTCAGGACAAAGCAATGAGTTTATAAGGACAAAGAGTGCCGATGGAGGTCGTATTTCCACACTAGGGACTCAGCTAGCAATGAGTTTATAAGGACAAAGAGTGCCGATGGAGGTCGTATTTCCACACTAGGGACTCAGCTTACAAGGAGGTAAAGTGAATGGAATGTGGAGAGTCCCGATGACCTTGGGTTTTCCACCTTAAAGGCAAAAGTCCCTATGGACTTCGATTTTCCACTTCAAGCAATATTTTGTCCCACATGCATCACAATGTTGTAGGAAGTGGAGTAAAAGTGAATAAAGTTGCAAGTGGGTGAATGAGCAAAGGTAATACAAGTATTGATTAGTCCCTACTACCATCGAATCTCCCTCGATTTTCCACTAGGCTGATGTGACATTTATCCCACATTCATTGTGGAGTGGAACAAAATGGGGTAAGAATGAATAAACATGCAAGTGGGTGAGCAAAAGTAATTTAAATGTTTCAAGGACAAATTTGTCCTTATGCATATTGATTTTCCACCTTGCTGAAGGTAAATTTTTTATGCCACATTCGTGTGGTGAAAGTGAAAGGTAGAGTGCTGAATAAGAACACAGGCCAACAAGCAATACTCTATCATTAAGTTGCTGATTTGACTCCAAGTGAGCTGGAAGAGGGGAGGATTGAAGATCTCCCTAAAGAGGAAGAGGTGCCATTTTTGCCTAAGGCATTGATAGCGCCACCATTGAAGTTATTTGCAGCACTATACAAGGCGCCATTGGTGGCTGAGAGCACCATTGCCAGCCATCATCTCAGGCTGAAAACACATCATTTCTAGACACACCAAATGCAGATTACATCAACCACATGAATTGTGCCATGAAGGAGATGATTTCCAGCTGATATAATATTATTTGCAGAGCTGTTTCAGACCTTCATACTCAGAAATCAGACCCGAGACAGCGAATTGGGTTGCAACATTATTCAATTTCTGAGTCTGAAGGATATTTTCAGACTTACAACTTAAAATCAGACCTTTCTTAAGTCTGAAATCAGGTTTCAGTAAGGCAAAATTTCCAAATTTGGATTGAGACCTTCACATTTTCCAGAATTGGTGTTACATAGTTCCAATTTTCTGATTTTAGAAAGCTAATAAGTCTGAAAATCAATTGAAATCAGAACCTAAGTTAATTCTGGAAAATTAATCATTCAAATTAACTATCATAAGCTAGGACAAAAGCTGGGAGCAAAAAGTCCCTATGAGGTTCGATTTTCCACTCAAGAATAACAATCAACTTACCCATTGGGAATGAGGACAAAGTAAGGAGCATTGAAGTGTCCTGATGGAGTTTCAATTTGCACTCCATCAAATGGTGATCAAATCAACACAAAATTTTCAAGGACGGTGAGTCCCGATGAGGGTCGGATTTCCACTCAAGGGAAGAATTACAAAGGAAGAGCATAAGTCATGAGGAATGAGGAGTCCCTATGGAGATAAAAAATTTCCACTCCAAGGGTAAGGCATCAAAATGAAGTGAAATTTGCTGAGAGCAAGGAGTCCCTATGACCTTCTAATTTCCATCATGAGAAAGTGATCATCAAGACAGTTATAAATCTCAAGGACTGAATTAGTCCCTACAAGGCTCGATTTGCCACCAAGGTTGAAACAAGGTTTATCCCATAGGTGTTTGATTCAATATTTGTTTGTTTTGCAGGTCTGCTACAAGGAAGGGAAGCACGACGATCAAGGCTTGAGGTGAAAGAGGATGCAGCTTGCAGGGATACCAAGGGCTCAACACTTCAAAGCAACAAATGATGAAGATTCAGCTCGAGGAGGACAAGCAAGTAAAATGCAAGAATGAAGAAACTTAAACAATGCTATGAGGAGGAATCAAGGTTCAAATTCAAGAAATTTAAAAGGTACGATTTGGAGAAAAGACTCTACAAGCATATTACAAGGACAATATCACAAATGCAAATGATGAAGATCAATATTTCAAGGATTTGAAGAGGATTTGAAGACAAGGATTTTAAAAGCAAAGATGAGGACTAGCTCAAACATGAAGAAAGCTTCACTATGATGGTGAACAAATGAGAGGAAGACAAATCCAAGACATAATCACAAGGAATTCCAAACATCATGATGAATGTTGAAGGCAAATTGATTAAGTCTACAATGCAAGTTGAGGTGGCATTCCAGTCACCATTCATCCAATCAAAGGGTGCCATGTCAGCATTCATTTAGGGAACAAGTGACACATAACGCTACATCAAATATAATTTATCTTACTTATCCTCATCTCTCATTGGCCAATGTAATGGTTGTTGTAACAAACCCTGATTAGGGTTTCTTTCGATCTTGGCCATTGATCTTGAATCAATCTGAGCCATTCATTGTTATGAGCCCTCTATATAAGGCTCAGTTCTTTCATTTGTAAAGGCTAATATTAGAAGAGTAGAAAAATAGTTGCTAAGGCAATTAGGAATTAAAAGTTAGAGTAGATTTAGATTAGGAGAGAAGGTAAAGATTGTTGCGAACTTATGGTGAATTTCATCTGTTGATTCAACATGTTGGATGGTCTCTACTTCTCATTTGTTTTAATGTTGGTTAATTGAATGAAAGATCTTGTGGATGATTAATGGTGAAATTCACATATCCATAGCAGTTTGCTGATTGTAAACCTGCCTTGCGTGATCAACTAGAATCCTTATTCAAGCTTAACTTCAATTGCTATTCATACATTGATATGCATTGCCTTAATGTTGTCTATGTTGTTGGTGGTAATTTGAACATCATATATTTACCTTAGAAGTTTGCACTAGCTTTGTGGAGTTGTTCATTGATGTCAAAGCAAAGTCCAATGGAGTCTCACCAAATCATTCACTACATCCTACATTCTTAGGAGTAGATTTGTCTTCCTAAACCCTTTCCCCTTTTGTCCTTCTTTCCCATTCAAGTTAGTTTAGGAGAGAAGGTATCACAAAATTGCAATATTGGATGACCACAATCCAACAGCATTCAAGCATTTATGTATAACGTATGTCTCCTTGAATTACTAGCAAATACATTTCTAATTGAGCTTATCCATACGTCGAGAGGCGACATTAGGAATCTTGGAGTCTTCCAATTGATCATGTAGTTTAGCATTTGGGAAGATTTTGATCAAGAGAGGATAAGATACCTTTGTATTTTATTCTATGTTTGAGTTGCATAAAAACACATTAACAGAATTGGCGCTAGAAGTAGGGCTTGATGATGGATACATGAATGAAGCAGTTGATGCTGGAACTTATCAAGTCATATTTTGAAGCAACGCTCAACAAAATTTGTACAAAGAAAGAAGGTGATCACTAGATTATCAAGTGGATTCGCAAAAGAGGTTGGAACTGGAGTGAGCTTTCAAGTTGATTTCGAGATTTTATAGATCTCTCATATGTCAAAAAATCCAAAAAAAGTAAAAAAATCAGAAAATCAAAAATTTCAAAAGGATTTCTCAATGGAGCAGCAACAACTTCATGGTGAATCTCAAGTTATATTCTTCAAATTTGGTGGACTTTGAATGCACAACTACACCCACGAAATTGTTAGAGTTTGCAACACTAGGGAAGTGTAGAATCCATGATACAAATGAACATGAGGAGATGCATCGCTTGACATTCTTGTCAAGAATGGAGTTAGCACTACAAGGAAAAATCTTCTTTTGGGATGTCCTCAAGTCTGAGGCGTTCATGAAATCAGACAATTTCAGTGTGCTGGAGGAGAATGATCCAGTCACAAGATTCATGGGGATAATAGAAGAGCAACTAAGTCTTGAGGGTGATCCACACTTAAAAAATATATTGCTACCCTTATGGTGCAGGATTCACAATGCACCTCATTCCGAATTCACTTGCTCGATACGTGAAATTGTTATCAATGGAGTCAGATGCCAGTTCGGATTGCCAATCCTATCCGGGGATGAGTGTATCATGAATAGAGTTTGGAGTGCATACCGTGCAGCTAATGAGTATAGAAAAGTACAAGAACAAGGTATTTCCATATCATTCGACAGTCAAGGAAACCAGTTACAAGTTGATGACACAAGCCCACCTGATGATCAATGTATTGCAGTGGACAGTTTTCCATACCTTGCACCTAAGGAGGAGTACGTTTGAATACAAGCTGAGGAAGCGATTGAGGATGTTCATGCTGAAGAAGTGGTGACAAACAATGGTCAGATTTGATTCGACAATCAAGGAAGAAAAGTATTTAAGTTCATTTCAAGAAGAAGAATTCCTTGGTGAATATTCAGTCATGCTACAAAAGGAAATACTTGAGGAGGAATTGTACGAAGTTTCAAACACCCCTTGAAGGACATACAACCATATAGACATGTTGAATGGAAAATTGCAAACTATCACAAGTGAGTCTAAGTATGAAGAACAATTTGAGGGGGCGCTGAAAGACATTATTGCTACAAGGCATCTTTAGTTGAGCTTTGAATTTTCTAGACAAAATTGAAATTCCTAAATTAGGCGTGGGTTTCTGAAGTGCATTGGGATGCACGCAAAATTAATAAGGGAGTTATGGTAGCATGTCTTTGGTTGGTTGTCATCGTAGCTAGTCTAGTGTGGGTTTGGGACTAATTTTGGGTGATTTGGATGTGTATTGAGAGAGTTGTGAGCTTTTTAGTGTTTTCTTAGGCTGCTGCTTTTGCAATTCCAGCCTGCAGATTTGATGTTTGAAGAATTTCATGTTCTTATTGGGATATTCAGCATTACTCTCTTCTCATATCATCTATTTTTTCTAAGGTTAAGTAGTAGTACTCCTAACCAGTTCTGTTTTGTAATTCTCATCCCGCTGAAAAGTGGAAGAGGTTGGCTTGCCGCCTATTATCAAGCAAATTGTAATTTCAGTCCTCCCACTGCATAAGTGGTCGAGTGATATCTGAGTGTAATGGTCCTCCCGCTGCATAAGCGGTCGAGTTGAGATTGTTATGTAATTTCAGTCCTCCTGCTGAAATATTGCGGTTGAGTGATTCGTATTTTTGTGTATCTCATTTGGCTGGTTCACCGCCATGTTTTCTTGCTTTCCCGCTGGATAAGCGGAAGGGGTTGGCTTGCTGCCCAAGCATTGCATTGTTTTCAGTTAATTAAGCTAATGATCCCTTCAACACCATATGCTCTCACCTTCCCACATTGGGCACTTGGTGATCACAAAGTGGAAGGGTTGCTTTTCCAGCATGTTTCAGTTTATGATTTCTAACCTTAACGGGTTATCTTCTTGTTGATGATTATTGTTGGCCTTAAAATTCAAAAAAAAAAAACTGGGATATTATAGTGGTATCTGAGTTGGTTTTCCTACCAGCCTATGAGTTTCAGTGGGTTCAGAAGTCTCCATGAGTGACAGAGACGTCAGATACTATAACAGAGAGCAGAAGAGACAACAGTTTCACTTTTCGATAGTGCCGGAAGAGGACACATTTTAAGAAGTACTGAGGAACAGAGGGAAGGATTTAGATTCTTCAAACTCAGTGGATTCAATGGCAGATAAGACTACAAAACCGAATGAGGCACCTGATAAGAAGGCTGAGAGACAATTCAATGCCATGATGGACATGATGTCTCTACTGCTGGCCAAGCTTAACCAGAACGTTGTTGGGACCCCTAACCAACCCAACAATGGACCGGAAGCTAGCACTTCTAATGCTCCTGTAGGCAATGTAAACGGGAGTAACAATGGAGGTTCAGCCCCAAGACCTTTACAACTTGTATTTCTGCCAAGAGAAGTATAGCAAGCTGAAACAAAAATACCCACAACTGATGAAATGAGAAACGGCTACATGGAGTATGCTTCTCTTCCTAGTGAGATACGAGATATCCCAACTCTGGATCAGTTTATGAATCAGAAAATGAAGAGAGGAAGGAGGAATGACTATAAGTCTGCTGCCCCAAGAGATATCAACAAGCTCTTGGAAGAGTGACCTTAGCACACTTTGATGGAAGCGCTAAGAGCACAGCTAGAGCATGGGTGCAGAAGTTGGACAATTACTTGTCCTTGAGGCCTATGCCGGAGGAGGATGCCATCAAGTTTGCTACCTTGCACTTGGATGGAGTGGCCCATGAATGGTGGTACCATGGGTTGGTCACCCTTGATCATAACTTAATCACCACCTATGTTGATTTCACCAACAAGCTGATTGAGAGATTCGACACCAAGGATCCAGAGGTGAAGTTTAGAGAACTTGCACAACTCAAGCAGCAAGGTTCGTTGGACACTTACGTAACTGAATTCCAAAACCTGTCAGTTATGGTAAGTAGCATCTCGGAGAAGCAATTGGTTGTCCTTTTCACTGAAGGACTTGAGGAACCTTTGAAAGGTTGGGTCAATGCTTTTGATCCGCCCACCCTAGCAGAAGCTATTAAAGAATCTTGAAGCATGGAGTTGGCTGCCCCAAGAAGTAAAATTCAGTCCAAGCCTTTTCCTTTCAGAAAGGATAAGAAGAAGTTCACGAATCAGACCAAGAGGTTCCCTCCGCGTATGGATGATGAGCTCCGTCAAGAGCTCCGGAGGAAGAATCTTTGTTACTCTTGCAGAGAACCTTGGGCCCCCGGACATAAGTGTCATGGAAAGGGCAACTTGCATCAGATGGAGTGCTATTCTGCAGATGGATCAGATTTTGAAATTTCAGAACAGCAGACTGAAGTTGAGGACAACGAGTATGAAGAGGCTCCTGAAGGGCCTGAATTTGGGTCAGAAGATAGAGGAGTGGTTGCTCAACTCTCGAGCATTCACAAAAATGAGTCCTTTAGAGTTCGGGGTGTGATTGGAGAGCATCGTGTCATTGCTCTCATTGACACAGGTGCAACACACAACTTCATTGATGAGAGGATTGTTGCAAAAAGGGGACTAGTGGCAGAGGAAGTTGAGGGCTTCAAAGTCATGGTAGCAGATGGCTCCACTATATCCTGTAACCGAATGATTTGCAACATGTCTCTGAAGTTGGGAAATCATGAAATCAGAGGTGATTTCTTTGTGGTGAGCATTGGTGGGACTGATGATGCAGTTCTCGGGATTCAATTGCTGAGATCTCTTGGTGAGATCACACTAAACTTACAAACCATGGAGCTGAAATTCATATCTGAAGGGAAGAAGGTAGTATTGAGAGGAATGTCGCAATGTAGATTTAAAGTGGTATCCTTGAAAAGGATGGAAACGCTGATCCGCCATAATCAGGTGGAGTGGGCAGCAGAGTGTTTGATAATGCCTTCAAATCCATTGGTAGACAAGGGCAGCTATTACTCAGGCATTCAAGCAATGATCACGGAGAGAAGTAAGATCATGGTCATGCCCTCAGAACCACAAAAAGAGAATAGGAACTATCTTGTAGACATTCAAGCCTTGATAACCAAGAGAAGCAAGGTGTTTGAAACCCCACCTTCTGGCAGACCCCCTGAGAGAGGTGCCGAACACATTATTGAGCTTGAAGAAGGAGCTAAGCCAGTTATGACTACTCCTTACCGATATCCTAAGAAGCAGAAGGATGAGATTGAGAAAGCAATTCAGGAATTGCTTGAATTGGGTTACATACGGCCTAGCAAAAGCCCCTTTGCTTCGGCTGTTGTTTTGGTGAGAAAGAAGGATGGGACCATGCGCATGTGTGTGGATTACAGAGCCCTAAATCAGAAAACCATCAAGAATCGGTATCCTATTCCGAGAATTGATGAGCTCATTGACGAGCTACATGGTGCAGTGTTCTTCTCCAAGATTGACCTCAGGTCTGGGTATCATCAGATTAGAATGAGAGCATCAGATGTGGAGAAGGCCGCTTTCAGATGCCACTTTGGGCATTTTGAGTTCATAGTCATGCCCTTTGGCTTGACTAATGCACCCGCTACGTTTCAATCATGCATGAACAAAATCTTCTAAGAACAGCTAAAGAAGTTTGTTTTGATATTCTTTGATGACATACTTATATTCAACAAATCTTGGAAAGAACATTTACAACAATTGGATGAAGTGTTAAGCATATTAGAATCCGAATCCCTGTTTGCCAAGGAGTCCAAATGTGAGTTTGGGATGGAAGAGTTGCTCTACCTTGGTCACATTATCAGTGCAGGTGGTGTGAAGGTGGATCTTGAAAAGATTAGAGCCATCATTGATTGGCCTACTCCTGAGAACATAACACATTTGAGGGAATTTTTGGGTTTGTGTGGGTTATATCGGAGGTTTGCGAAGGGATATTCTTAGTTGGCTGCCCCCCTCACAAATCTTACAAAGAAAAGAGCTTTTGAATGGTCCGAAAAGGCACAGACAGTGTTTGAGCAGTTTAAGGGGATCATGAGTTCCTGCCCTGTTTTAGTATTGTCTGATTTCACCAAGCCGTTTGAGCTATAGTGTGATGCATCTGGAGAAGGTGTTGGTGCAGTCCTCATGTAAGATAAGCATCCTATAGTCTTTGAAAGCAGGAAACTGAGAGGTCCTTAAAGACTGTATTCAATTTATGACAAGGAAATGCTTGCCATAAAGCATGCCCTTGCAAAGTTCAGGCAGTATCTGGTGGGGAGTAAATTCATTGTTAAGACTGATCACAATAGTCTTAAACACTTCATGCATCAGAAAGATTTGAATGAGCGACAACAGAAGTGGGTGAGTAAGCTGCAGGCTTACGATTTCGATATTGAGTATGTTAAGGGTAAAAAGAATGTTGTGGCAGATGCTTTATCCAGAAGACCCCATTTAAGCTCACTATGCGAGCTTACCACTGATTGGAGAGAGTTGTTGCTTGCTGATTATGCCAAAAATCAGTTTGCAACCAGCCTTATAGAAGGTACTTTTCATGATGGAAGGTACTTTTCATGATGAAAGGTACAAATTGGTTGAGGGATTGATATTGTACAAGGGAAGAATCTTCATAGTGGCTGAATCTAAGTTAAAAGAGAAGATTTTTAAGACTTTCCATGACATCCCCCTCGCTGGTCACCAAGGTTATTTCAAAACATAAAGGCAGGTTCGGGAGAGATTTTCTTGGAAGGGACTTAAAAATGATGTTTTGAAGTACATTAAGGAGTGTCATACATGTCAGAGGAACAAAGATGAGCACACTCTACCAGCTGGTTTGTTACAACCCTTGCCTATTCCCAGTCAAAAATGGGAAAGTATTTCCATGGATTTCATCACGGGGTTGCCTCGGGCTAAAGGGAAGGATAGTATCTATGTGGTGGTGGACAGACTTACAAAGTTTGCTCATTTCTTTGCCATCACCAGTTCTTTTACAGCAGCTCAAGTTGCTGAAGTGTCCTTCCGGGAGGTGTTCAGATTACATGGGCTACCGAAGAACATTGTAAGTGATAGGGACAACAAGTTCCTAAGTTCTTTCTGGTAGGAGATTTTCAGATTGTGTGGTACTGTGCTCACTCCAAGCACCAATTATCATCCCCAAACTGATGGGCAGACCGAGATAGTGAATAAGTGGTTGGAAGGTTATCTGGTAGGAGATTTTCAGATTGTGTGGTACTGTGCTCACTCCAAGCACCAATTATCATCCCCAAACTGATGGGCAGACCGAGATAGTGAATAAGTGGTTGGAAGGTTATCTTAGAAACTATTTCTTGGAGTAGCAGAATACATGGGTGAGATGGCTTCACCTAGGAGAGTATTGTTACAATTCCTCCTATTACATGTCCATCCGGATGTCACCATTCATGGCACTATATGGTTATGAAGCTCCTAGCTTCACGGACTTGGTATTTGGTGATAGCAGGACCCCTCAAGCAAAGGATATGATGCAACAAAGTCAAGATATTTTGAGGATTTTGAGGGACAATCTACAACATGCATAGAATCAACAGAATTTGTATGTTGATCAATAGCGAATTGAGCGCACCTTTGAGGTGGGCGACATGGTTTATTTGAGGCTCCAGCCCTACAGACAGTCTACTCTCAAGAAGAGTGGGCTTGAGAAATTGAAGCCATGATTCTATGGGCCTTTCAGAGTCAGCAGGAGGATTGGAGAAGTGGCGTATGAGTTGGAATTGCTAGCAAGCAGTAGGATCCATAATGTATTTCATGTGTCTCGCCTTAAGAAGGCCCTAGGACATAATGTTGTTGCTTTAGCTGAGTTACCTCCGCTTGATGAGGAGGGAGAGTTGGTTTTGGTTCTTGAAGCTATCCTTGATTTCAGGGAACGATCTTTGAGGAGAAGAGTAATCAGGGAATACTTGATTAAATGGAAAAATCTACCAGCAGAGGATGCTACGTGGGAACATGAGGAGATTTTATTGTATCCAGCCTTACAATTGCTTGAGGACAAGCAATTTTGGAGAGGGCAGACTGTAATGTCCCCTTCTCGTTGATGGCCTCCCAGTGGTCCATTAGCCTATTCCTGAGACTCGTAGGCTAGGTGGAATGAAGAATGAGGGTCCAGCATCGATGAGGCGAGAACTTACTATTTTTAGTAAGTCAGGGAATGGCTATTTTGGTGATACTGTCCTACTGAGCTCTCCATGCTTTGTCACTGGGCGCGAAGATCATGCTTTTCAGAGCAGTAGTTCATGACTTACTATTTTTAGTAAGTGGCAGTATGGCATAATTCTATTTCTGGCAGTGGACAGGGTCCTGATCCTACAACAGTTCAGTGGTCTTCCTGGCTCAGCTTCATCTTGGTTTTGACAGTAATTAGTATGGACAGTAATCAGTACAGGAGTCATATGTGACATAATTAAATATTATTTCCTTATCCTAAGGTTTAATAATTAATTAATCTGATTAATTACTACTGATTTATTGACTTTGAGAATAATGCCTAATATCTCCTAAGTGCTAGGCGAAATTTATGTCTGAGAAAGGGACGTTAAATTATTAAGGGAGATATTATTTTATTTTCATCCCAAGTGTTTGCCAAGTGAAAATCGTGGTCCTTGCTTTTTGGCATGAGGTTTGACTTGTGGAATGGTGCCACTCTTGGGGTACACGTGAGATGTAATGAAATGCAAATGGGGAAAGATGAAATTGAAGGAATTTGCATTTGAATTTGGTGGTGTGAGGTTATAAATAAGAGCCTTGGGCTCCTATTTTTTTTATCTTGAAAATTTGCAATGTTATGTTGCCGGTTTGGCGACAAAACTTTTGAGGCTTCGGAGTGCGTCTCCGTAGTGCTTCCCAGTTTCGTACTTGAAACATAGTACCTAGCTGTGTGTTGTAATCTACTATATTCTCAGAGCATATCTTAATCATTTTTGGTGTTGGAGCGATTTTGGAACTTGCTGGTTTGCCTGTGGCTGAAGTGCATTTTCGATCATACCTCTCTGCTGGAGTGACTGACCGTTATTGGTATTGGCTCTTTCATCCTTCCTAGTACTGGCGATATACACTGTAAGTTTGTGGCATCTTTAGTTGAGCTTTGAATTTGCTAGACAAAATCGAAATTCCTAAGCTATGCGTGGGTTTCTGAAGTGCATTGGGATGCGTACAAAATTAACAAGGGAGTTATGGTGGCATATCTTTGGTTGGTTGTCATCGTAGCTAGTCTAGTGTGGGTTTGGGACTGATTTTGGGTGATTTGGATGTGTATTGAGAGAGTTGTGAGCCTTTTAGTGTTTTCTTAGGCAGCTGGTTTTGCAATTCCAGCTTGCAAATTTGATGTTTGAAGAATTTCATGTTCTTATTGGGATATTCAGCATTACTCTCTTCTCATATCATCTATTTTTTGTAAGGTTAAGTAGTAGTACTGCTAATCAATTCTGTTTTGTAATTTTCATCCCGCTGAAAAGTGGAAGAGGCTGGCTTGCCGCCTATTATCAAGCAAATTGTAATTTCAGTCCTCCCATTGCATAAGTGGTCGAGTGATATCTGAGTGTAATGGTCCTCCCGTTGCATAAGCGGTCGAGTTGAGATTGTTATGTAATTTCAGTCCTCCCGCTGAACTATTGCGGTTGAGTGATTTGTATTTTTGTGTATCTCACTTGGCTGGTTCACCGCCATGTTTTCTTGCTTTCCCGCTGGATAAACAGAAGGGGCTGGCTTGCCGCCCAAGCATTGCATTGTTTGCAGTTAATTAAGCTAATTATCCCCTCAACACCGTATGCTCTCACCTTCCCACATTGGGCACTTGGTGATCAGAAAGTGGAAGGGTTTCTTTTCTAGCATGTTTTTGTTTATGATTTCTAACCAAAGAAACGAGACTCGGACTCGGCTCGGACTCGGCAAGGCCAACTCGGACTCGGACTCGGGACTCGGCGTCAGACTCGGCTCCAGACTCGTCTGGACTCGGGATAGTGAAAAACTCAAGAAATTTAGAGATTTTTAAATATTTAAAACTTGTTTCAGACACCCTTTATTGAATACACCTTAAAGACACAATAACATCATCAAACTCGGTTCATTTGATTACATACACAAGTATACATCAATCACATAAGCATAAACGCAAATTGTAGCTGAAGAAAATAACAAACATGGATATATAAATATTGTCAAATGTATACAATATTACAAAACTCATGGAATAAAAAATCCATGTCATCATATGATCATCATCAAATGTTTCATACAAATACCAAAGGTAAATACAACTACAAGTCTATGGCTCAGAGGAGCGTGCACCCTCCGGCTCCAGCCCCCTGCGAAGGTGTCTAAGGTAGGTCCTGGATGATTCGACTGCCATAGCCGCTCCCCGTGACACCATGCCATGCTCACCAACATCAGGAATATCCGTGTCACTATCTGCCTCTGAATCTCCTGTCTGTGCTCGTGCTCTCCGCTCCTCCTCTGCCATGGCTACAGTCTCAACCTCTATATCTACCTGGTCGATCCAATCAATGTCAGACTCGTAGGTTAAATTTTCTCTACTTCTATCGACGCAGTTTCCCCCATATTTTTCGACGGGGTTTGGGGGCAGCGCCCCTTGCGTGCTCCCTGTCGCGATACAGGGCGAGGTCGAGGGGCAGCGCCCCACGAGGCCAAAAAAACTTATTACAAGTCTGAATTAGGGTTTCTTTGAGAGTCTTCCTTAGGGCCTGGTTTTGCTCTTGTTGCTAATTGGGTCTTGCTTGGTGAGTGAGTATCATTCTTGAAGGTCCAAGCTAGGTCAAGTTGGTGAGTGATAAAGTTTGGAATGTCATCCTGATCTTCAAATGCCCTGAAATTTGGCTAAGTCTGGAATGTCCTGATCCTGAAATTTGACTAAGTCTGGAAAATTGAAGAATCCTCCAAAAACTAGATTTTGCAATATAACTCCTTGAGGCCCGAAACCACTCTCAAACATCCTGACAGTATATATGGAATATAACTTAAAGTATAAGAAAGAAGAAAGATATAAGGAAATGTCACTTATACTTAAATGTTATATTCCATAAAATAATCCTGACGGAGAGACCAAAATGTCAAATTTCGCCCTTTCAAAAAAACTTATTACTTTTTAAAAAAACTTTTTAAAATGTTTTTTTTTTTGTCATTTTATTAACCTAGCCAATAGCCGAGTCTGGGGCTCAGGACTCGCCGAGTCTGGCGATTTTGAGCCAAAATCGCCAACTCGGCGAGTCTGGCGAGTTTACTCTCCAGACTCGGCCGAGTCCGAGTCCGAGCCCCTGGGACTCGTTTGGCCTGACTCGGACTCGGACTCGCCGAGTTTGGGCGATTTCAGGCGAGTCTCATTTCTCTGTTTCTAACCTTAACAGGTTATCTTCTTGTTGATGATTATTGTTGGCCTTAAAATTCAATAAAAAATAACTGGGATATTACACATTACTGTTGGAGCTCGGCTTGGGTAATTTACCTAGGGAATCTTATATAAAGACATCCTATCAATTCATTTTGACATCACCCATAGAACCATCATTCGTGCACCCATGAAGCATTCATCATCAATTATTTTCAAACATTCAAGGCTTCATATTCATTTTTCAAGCATTGTAGAGCAAAGTTACATCAATCTTCATGCAAGCATGTGTGTGTGATTAGGGTTTTTCATGTTCATGTGTTTGTCATGCCATTACATTAAACAACATTTGTGATTACATTCAAAGAACATTGCATCATCATCAACAATTGTATATCTGAGGTATATCTCCTTAACATTTATTTCAATATTTGCATTATTTCATTCAAGGTTAATTCTTAAATCGGGGTTTGACTTAGGTAAACCCCTATCCACAACATCTTTCCCTCTCTTTCTGTGTGTAGGAAATAGGTGCAGGAGTTGTATTTGGAATTTTGGCAGAGTAGATAGCGATGGACAGGTTCAGCTTTTGATGGAGGAAAATTTGGAGGACCAAGGCGGATTTGTACTACTTGGTCTCGAAAAATTAGGCGTAACTTTTCAGAATAGGTTCCGAATCTATTCTTTTGCCTAGATCTCAGTCTGTGGCTCCATGGGACATCTGTAGCATTCCGTAATTGTCAATTTACTTCAATTATCCCTCATTTTGCCCTAATTTACAATTATCAATTCCAATCCACATCAACCCTTGTAAAGAGGAAACCCTAACACCAGGTGAATCTAATAAGACTTTCAGCCCTTTCCTTATTTGGATTGAGGCTAGATCTATTAGTTTTATTCCTCTTTCTACCTTGTTTTGGTGAATTTGGATTATTAGCGGTTTTATTATCTAATTGATCCTAATTCCAAATTACACCATTACACTATCATATCAGGCTGTTTGGGTCTGAAAAATGCCTTCAATATGCTATACTTAATACCACAAACCATTGTATAACCATGATTTAATTGTAGAGTAATGACACTTCTATATGGCCCAATATGTAGAGAAAAATCCCTCTAAAATGACTCTGTTGTTGCTGCAGCAAAAAGTATACCATGAAATAAGGAAGTACAACCCTCTCAAAGCTCAAAAAATCACTCCTAAATTCAAGCCAGAACTGGGACGATAAACAACAAGAAGCTTTCAAACCAAAATCTCTCAAAACACATAAAAAATCTCCATCATCAACAACAAATTGAAAAAGGCAGCATTTATCTCAATGGTGAGTTTTGGATGAAATAACTTAACCATCTAGGATGTTTTTCATCCTCGAAAATGGATTCACCAAAGGGTTTTCATCCTTGGGTAAATAGGGAGAACTCATGTTCTTTCACCAAAAAATGAAATGAATAATTAGTAACCCTTTTTCTCAAAACCCAACCTCCTTTTATAACCCTTTTTAGAGTTATTTTAGGGGAAAAGGGTTTTTGCTTTTTCGCTGCTTTTTTTTTTTTCCTTATTTGTTGCTTTTCCAAAAAATGTGCTTTTTTCCTTAACATTTTTTGAAAAAACAATTTTCCTTAATAAAAATAATATAGTGTCCTTATGACCACTTTTCATTACCTTGATCCTAGCAACACATTATCTAGCACACTTCAATCACCTTTCTAAATAATTAAATATAATTTGTCATATAATTTTACTTTTCAACAACTTTAATATTTAACCATTTAATTATTTAATTATTTTTTGCACAACACCAAGTTCAGAAAAATATTAAGATAGCCCAAAATATGAATTCTGACCACCAGCAATACCTTAAATGCATAGGATGTTAGTCTATATGAAAGTTGGTGCTCTCCTAAGGTGACACACTTCTCCAAGAAGTGTGGAGTGCTCCCAAAATGTTGGATCTGCACATGGAAAGTACCATTGTACTCATCTGGGCTCTAGGAAATCTTTTCCAATGTCAAAATAGTAAAATACCTTCTCAATAAAGCTGACAATCTCCAAGAAAGTTGGAGTTTCCAAGGATGTTGGAATGGACTAGAGAAAGGGACATTACAACTACAAATAGGGCACTAGTGTTAGAAAACACATCAGCTTCTAACTTTTCTTTATCTCCAAATGGTTTGCGTTACAAACTCTTTCTCAGTCTGCACTTGTAAGGACTTGAAAATTCTGTTCGAAGTTGAAACTTGATTTGGAGTGCTAGGGGAGTGTGAGGGATAGCAAGAGATAGGTTATCTAAATAGTAATTTTTAACCTATATTTGGACCTGCTAAATAGAAATCAAAGTTACAAACTCTTAACTATTCACCTTGTAGGAAAATTATTTGAGAGGTGAATATATTTCTTCCAATCATAATCTAAGGAAAGAGGGTGTAAATTGTGCATTAGCACTTTGGTTGGTGTTCATATAGTTGATAAACTGGAGTACCTAGTTGCCTAGTAGTATTGGATGACAATAATATGAGCAAGGTGTGAGGGTTATACATAGTGTATGTTTCCATTGAATTCATTTGCAAGATTCATTTTTGTCACTAGAGGGATCACATGCTATTAGCTTACTCAAACTTAGCTAATGAGAGAAAGCATTATGGCTATTAGCTTACTCAAACTTAGTAATGAAGAGGGAAGTACTTCTCCATATCTGGCAGGAGAATGAATAAAGAAGCTGGCTAAATTATTGGGGGCTAGGAGAGTTGATTGAAAGAACCAAGCAAGTGCTGTTACGGTGAGGTAGTACATTAGGTTGAACAGGGATTAAAACAAAATTCAAGCGAGACTTGACAGGTCTAATAGATTCTCACATGCTGCAACTGTTTATTAAAAAAGGACTAAAAGTTCTCGCATACTACCAACTACTTTATCATTTTCCTATCTTTACTGGCTGAAAAGAAGCTTGATAACTTCTCTTTCTTAATTTGGAATTATCTGAAATGGATCAAAGACACGATCGGCAAAATGAAAGTCGAACAAATTCAAGCCTTTCTCACTTGTTGGAACTTTTTATTAAAAAAGACAAGAAGTTTGTGCATATTATCCACCACATCGTTTTGATTTTTGAAGCTGAAGAGAAGTTTGATAACTTCCCTTTCTTAATAGGAATGATCTGAAATGGATCAAAGTCATGGCCAGAAAAATGAAAAAATCAAAATGACAGTCCATGAAATGGCTACAAAATCTTCATCCAAAGTTATATTAGCATGAAATTTGATAGGGCAAATATTCATACAGTGCATACAATGCTCGCCAAGTTTCAAATGAAAATTCAATCTTTTATGATTCCAAGTTGCTGAGGAACAGGCCAGACCAGCAAATTGTATTTGGTCATAACTTGGACATGTGATGTCTAAGTGAATTGATTTATAAACTGTAGTATGGTGGCATATCCCCACATCTCCACAAAAATTCAAATCAAAACTATCTATTTGACCCTTTGAAAGAGAAATAAACTATTGTATTACACTCTAAGTTGAACAAGTGACACCTCCATATGACTTGTTATTCAAACTCGAGCGATTTAACACATGTCCACATGTCCACTAAAATTAGGTCAAAACTCATTTCTTTGATAGCCTTGGACATTAAAAAAAATACCACGGTAAATTTTTATGGTTCCCAATTATTCTCTTAATTGGTTTGTTCATTAAATATGATTGTTTTAGGAACTAGGTGCACAATTTCCAGTCAATCTACATTGACCCGTATATCACAAGTAGTGAGTACATAAGATTTCATCTCCCATAAGCATGAAAGGTCACTTGACACCAATTTTATCAAGCCAATTCACAGAAGGGTGAAGCAGTGGGACTTCCTAGGAGGTCCCCCGTCTCAATACTATTCCAGCTAAAGTATGCATAACAATGCATTTATCCACACAATCAGCCTTCTTAGCTTGCTATTCAATTTACAAAACCTTAAGCAAGTATTATGTCTAATTAACTAGTCATTTTAAAGTACCCTAGCTTACTCATTTTTAAACAAATGGTATTTCTGAAGCAAATCATTATGTAATATTATTTTTCAGGATTCAGTATTGTAGTTATATTTTTTCTTTGTTGTATATTGATGCGATGAGTGAGTGATTTTTCAGGATTCAGCTGCGCAGTTATATTTATATTACTATTTCATTGGTGCACAGTGATGGAATGAATGATTAGGCTTTACATAGTGGTACGTGGGCATTGTTTCATCATAGCTACATGAATGTTATCCACGTAAATAGGGGATGTCAGCTGTAGTGACATTTTTTTCTGATATGAGAACATGTACCTCACCCTAAGGGTGCACTTGTATCTTGTTTTTCAGTAGAATAGAATTCTGTTTGAGGCATAAACATATTAGGATCACCATAAAGGATGTAAACAGTTTTCAATTATGTTCCATGTTAAATTTCACTTATGTCTATTGTATTTCAGTAGCTCTTCTACAAGATTAACAAGACAAGGAACTTAAGGATTGTTGTCAAGATTTGTATCAGCAATAGCTTCATCATATTAGAAATCATATTGGTATCAGAGTGGTTCTTCCTTATGGGCTGTGTAGGTTTTTGCTAATACATAAGAGTTTTGTGTATTTCCTTCAACACTTCATATATTTGACAAGAAGTTGCAAGTTATATCGAGTTGCACATTTCAACCTCAAAACAAGATTTGAAGACAAGAATACTCCAAGAGCTTCAAGAATCTAATCAACTGATTTAAGAGGAGAATGAAGAGCTAAGGGAGATGATGAAGTGGCCGGGCATGGAGAATCAGAAGTTACAAAACTGTCCACCGATAGAGTTTTCCCCACTAGTCTCACAGAGGAGTTGCAGCATCATTTGATTGCAAATGAAGTATTGGCTAAGCTGCAAGAAGTGAAGAGGAAAGAAGATTTTACCAAGCAAAGTACACTATCCTTTACGTAAAATGCCCAAACAATATTGAAGGTGAGCATGCTAATTGTCTCATCATATTTTCTTTCTTCAGATGAAGCATCTAAAAGTCCCTAGGTAGTTTTGTAAAGAATATTAAAGGAGTTGGCTTTAAGTTGAAGAAGATCTCTATAGTGGCCAAAGCCCTATAAAGAGTGGCAAAGGAATGAGTAGTCCCATAGAAGTTGCTTTAGATTATTTTTCTGTTTTAATGGGCATTGGAGAATGCTCAAAGTTCACTATAACAAAACCATCTTCCAAAAGAGGAATTTGAGCCTCTATTCTGTCAAGTTATGTACCTGTGAGGAGTTAGCACACCCAATATCATTTTTTTCAATGCTCAATAAGAATGTGGCCAAGAAGTGATGCATGGAGACATCAAAAAGAGAGAAGAATTTCAATGGGGGAGGTAGCACGCTTTTACTTCACATGGCTAAAGGAGAATGTCAAGCATGTCCAAAGAAAAGGAAGCCTTTGCGTAATGTAGCATATTACCACTCTATAAGTTTTGTGCAAGAAAGAAATCATCAAAATCTAGTCTCGATTATAAAGAATATGGCATGTAACATGTATTGTGGAATGAATAACTATAGTGTGGCTGTCTGTTAGAGGAAGCATTCCATCAGCAAAGAAACCAAGTATTTCAAGCAGGAAGAAAGTTGCAAGAAAGACCTTTCAAGCCAAAGAGAAGAGCAAGGAAAGAAAAACAAGGAATATTTCATCTTTGTCCATGAAGGAGAAATACTTTTCAAGAAGATTGGAAAGAGTTTTTGCAGCCATTGCAACATCAGAGTAACATATTACTGCCAATAAAAGGGTAGATACTTACCAAGAATATTGATTTGAATTGTTGAATCCATTGCAATTTCAATGAGAATTAAGGTACAAAGTGTTGGATGCTACCTCAAAATTAATTTCAAGATTCAAAAGAGAAATGTAAGAAGAGAAAGGCAACTAAGATCAAGGGAAACAAGCAGCCAATAAACCTACATTCCAAAAGAGAGAAAAAGAAGTAGAAGCAAAACACTCAATGAAAAAGCAAGGAAACACATTCTACAAATGTAGCCTAATAACCTTTCCAAGGTACTAGTAGTAAAAAGTCATTCTTAAGTATAGATTATATGAATTTAGCTTGTAAAGATATAAATTCATATTTATCTGAGGATCACAATGACTAGAGCATGCATGGATAAATCTGTTTGGAACATCACAATAGTTGTAGCATTGCACATATGCAGCTGAAATAGTGTAAGAGTAGATGCAAATACCTATTATCACTTCTTTTGTATTTCCTTGACAAATGAAATAGATTGGGATGTACGATGGTGTATAGGCTCTCGAGTGGTCATCTCATCCATCACAGTATTAATTGTAGGCCTATTTATAAGTGGCAGTTGCCCCTATAGCACATCATATGGTAACAATGATTCTTCTTCATTTATTGAGTTTATTGTGTTTTGGGTATGGTCCCTTGCATGTTTATGGATATTTCATTTTTGTTATAATGGAATATTGTACTTTTAATTCTTAAGAGTCATATGGTACCAAATTTTAGTGTTTAAGGCATTGAAGGCATTGATTGGCAACAAAGGTTGGATATCAGAAAAGGAGATCATAATTCTGCATGTTTGGCAGTTCAAAGGGCATTTTCTGGTGATAGGTCTTGGATTCTTATCAATTGCTAAGGTGGAGATCACATGGTTTCTTATTTTCAAGATCTACTCACAACTTAAATTTTGAACTAGAAAATATTGGCACGCATGTTCATATCACCATTGTAAATATGACCAACATTCAATCATTTGATATCCCAAAATGTTAAAAAAGTTAAAAACCGTCTAGGTATGTTCACATTCTTTGAAATGGAATAAACCTTAGGAAACGAAGGCTTGAAAGGGGAACCAAGCAAATGAGAATTAAGTTTAGAACACATTTATCCTAGAAATGTAGGATAGGTGAGAATACAATAACATAATCAATATGTGAAGATGAAGAGGTTTTATATAGATTCCATAATCCAAGAGAGCTTCTGTGTTATATTGCCATTGGTGAATAAAGCATATATTTTACTGTAACTTCTCCTGTAATTGCTGTTATTGATTTGTTCCTTATGTTTCTCCACATTTTCCATTGTTGTACATTGATGGTCTATGAATGATTGGGAATTCTAATATTACTTTTTTTTGTTTGCACATTCCAGGTTAAGAAGAGTTCACTCTCCCGAATATGGAAATGTTTTGTGTATTTAGAATTTTTCTTATAAACACATTCTCCTTATCGGAATTTGCTTGCATTCAAACTGTTATGCCACTTTAGAGAGATTAAATTAGAAGCATCTTGTGAACTTATTTAATTGCAAATATTTATTGTGGGATTGTTAAAAGTGTCTAAATTTGTTTATTGTTTAATGTGGTCTGGCATGGAGGCAATGAACATGTGTGGAAGGCATGATTGTTTTTACTTAAGTAGCAGTAATTAAAGACCTCTTTTTTTGTCTTGAGATGCTACCTACCAATGAAGTGGTTGATAGAAATCTTGGAAGTTGGTCATAACAAGGTGTTAAGATTATTTAGCCTGTTAATTTTTTACAGGATTCGGATGACAACGACGACGATGGAAAGATCTGGGAAGAAATTCATGCAGTAAGAAAGATTGTAGGATACAAAGAAGATCCACACCCATCTTATGCTGAAGAAATAAAGGCACTTTATGTTTTCACAGGTGTTGAACCTCCTGCATCTCTTGAAAATTCCTTCGATTTAGTTAAGGCAAAAGAGAAACTCAAGTTTCTTAAAGTTGTAGTTGGAGTCAAATAAGAGTACTTTTTAGAGATAGATTCATAAATTGACAACATCTCGAGGCATCTTGAGACCAAATCTTTGTCTCACAACTTTGCTTTATATTGCAGGCCACAGTTTGACTATTTCTTAATTGTTTGTTTGAATCTCTCTCTCCATCTCTCTCTCTCTCTCACGCGCACACACAGACACTCAATTGCACCCCACACACACTCTCAAACACATAAAGAACTTTGGATATGTGCATATGATTTGTTTCTTTGGTTTTGATTGAGATGTGAATAAAGGTAGAGAGGCTATTTGTGACTGGCTGTCCTTAAAGTTTACTGCCATTTAGAGCATTTTTCAGAAAACTACTATTATTCTTTACATCTCTTACTGAATTCAATGTTTATAGACATTCTAAAATTTTTGTAGAGTTGGGGAAGTTATTGCAATATATCCTCCTAGTTCAACATTTTTCATGGTTCGCTGTTATTATCTTTTCTAGTTTAAACGATTTTTATATATTGTATATAGAATTCTTGACCTTTTCTCTTTGGTGGTTTATATTGAGGCATCCTATGTCTACCTCAAATGTCTATGCAGCACCTAGGATGCACCTTTGGCTGTATTTATTAATTAATTTAAAAATGGAAAAAACTGTCTACCTTGTGTTTAATCTCTTTGTAGCTTCTTTTGCTTCTATCTTGTCTTTAAGCATATGTTAGCCTGTCTTGTTTCTCTCTCTCAGATTTGTAAGGTCAGTGAGAGCTGAAGTCCTCAAGCATGTATAAACTGCATGCTAGTTGTAAAATATTCGGTTGCCCTCTTTTTCTATTTTTTAAATTGTTTAGCCTTCTATGAACAGTTTTTGTTAATGCTGATGATAATTACAGGTTTTGGAGATACTATCAAAGTAGTGTTATTTTCATTTCCTATTCTTGTAATATCCACATTCATCTTTGTAATATATTTGAATTTGGATTTTGTTCATGGTACCTGATTTCTGAGGTCACTATACCTAAGTTGATATTAGATTTTACAAATGCTGATACTAAACGATGTTTCATCATAACTAGTTAATCTCTTATTGAACTTATACCGGATTTGACAAATGCGCAAGCCACAACTAATTTTGCCAAATTATAATGCAGCTTAAAAATAATGCAGTCCAGATAAGAGACGGAATATCATGGTTCCTTACCTCTACGACACTGAATTATTGATATTTTGGTTATAAGTGTAAAGTGGTATGCCAGTGATGAATAATTACTTCGGGTTTGATTAGCTTCTTTTTCAGAAATTGCTTGTTTGAAAAATCACAATGAACTCTTTAGTGATGTATGAACTTCCAAAGATGTCCCAAGCAAATTCTACGGATGAACATCCAAATCAATTTTATTATTTAAGGAGAGTAAAAATGAAGTGGATAGGGATACTTAGCTCTAAATTGGATATGGTATAACTTCGATGTGATTTTGGATTTCGGGTGATATTTTACTTTAGAAATTGGATCACTCTCTTAATGTAAGAGCACAAATCAGCCTAGGTATTTTATGAGAGTAGATGCCAGTATAATATAGATTCGAAAGCTGTACTTTCTTATTTAAGGAGTAAAAACCAAGTGGATAGGGATACTTAGCCCTAAACTGGATGAGGTATAACTTTGATGTAATTTTGGATTTCAGTCGATATTTTACTTATGAAATGGGATCACTCTATTATTGTAATGTTTAAGAATTTGCACTAGATAAATGTATAGTCAACAATTCATCCTTTGCATCTAGATTTGACCGTGCACAATGTGAACTTTGCTATATGGTTCCCTTGACTAATCTTTGTTTACTTTGCGCTTCCTAATATCCAAAGTATGTTAGTTTCTAGAAACGCCTAGGCAGAGCCACCATTATGTGTCGAGGAGACATGTTCTTCTATGTCAATTCTTATGTTAATTTTCATAAATTTGTGTAAATGTGTTATGTTAATTTTCATAAATTTGTGTAAATGTGTATAAATATGCATATTTAATATTATTTTTAATGCACCAAATTCAAGTGTTATTACTAATTGCTCCTTCAATGCTCTAGGATGGTTTGAGAATGGGAAGATGTGAAACTAGTGCAAGAAAATGTCTACAAATGATATGTGCATATTTATATTATTTTTAATGCACCAAATCCAAGTGTTACTACTAGCCGCTCCTTCAATGCAAATTATTTGAGAGATGGAGAGATGTAAAACTGTTGCAAATGTGTTGTTGATGAGCATGATTGGTTGTCATTTATGTCAACATAATGGTTGTCATTAGTGTCAACATGTGTTCTTGGTGTTGGTGATCCGAAAGATGTGTCCTTGGAATCTTTGGTGCTCCGGAAGATGTGTTTCATTATGGATTAGTTGAGTTGACGGTGATTCGGATATTTCTATTTTTCTGTTTATCAGATATGGTGTTGATTGATTGTATTCTGGTTCCACTCTTGTTTCTGTTGTATTCGGCAATAGTTTTTGGGTCTTAGATTAATTTCGGAATTCAAGGATGTGTAGCGGCATTGGTGCAGAGTGTGAGTCATGATTTGGGTCTGGAATTTGTAATGGATGTAATGTGTTGATCTAACCGATGATGTGTGTTATGGTATGGTCTACTTCTCATTCTTTCCCACCCTCATAATGTTTAGTGTTGATCTATTTTATATCTCTGTCTTGACCGACTCGGAAGATCTATTTTATATCTCTGTCTTGGCCAACTCAGAAGATTATGCTTCCCGGAAGACAATATTTATATGAGGATGATCTGATTGTGTTAGTATGAAAAAGTGTGGATTGTTATTGAAGATATGAGAGATTGAGAAAGAAGGATCTTGTTGGTTAACAGATTTGCCTTTCTCTAATTTTTTTATAATGACTTATGCATACCCCTGCTGAAAAGCAAAAGAAACCAACAGTTGGGTGAATTGATTATTGGTTTATCCTTTGCATAAGAGTGCAACTCCCCGTATGATATTCAATGAATTTCTATGCAAAGTAATCACAAAGAAATGCACTTTTAACCAGAAAGCGAGAAAGACTTTTCACATCCATTTGTCAACACAATATGAATGCTACGAAACAATTATTCATAATGTAAAGCCCACAGACTTGAACTTCAAATATTTCACTCTTATAAAACAAACTTTTCAAAGTGTGCTCAATGTATTATGGACTCTGATCGAGATTCACTCATGCCTCAAAGGACAAGGGGGATCATAACATTCAAACAAACAACAAACAACTAATTTCATTTATCAAATGAATTCACACTTATAATAAGCAGATAATCAAAGAAGTAAAATATTCTGCACACAAACATATATCCCAATAGTGATTTGTTATTTCATTCAAACACACAGATTTGAAGGTTGTGCAAAATATATTATTTCATTCATAGATAAAATGTTTTCACTAAAAATCCCAAAAGAAAACTAAGTCTGCTAATGCAATTCAAAAAAATTTGGACCCCCATAAAAGCTTGCTTAATTACATAAACAACCTCCAGGCTCTAGTTTTTTGAAATAACCAGAGTTCCTTTTTTTCAACTCTATCGTAGAATTAAAGAAACTCTTGTTTAAAACTGAATAAAACTTAAACGACCAAGAGCCACGAACAGAATGACAACTCATTGAACAGAATGACAACTCATTGATAACCCAATTAAGATTCCAACGTGGTAGAGGAAATGACTAGTTTATCTTGTTTTGCTACAGTGCCACGTATATTCCACTACTCCAAGTGTGTCGTTGATAAGTTGAGGATGACTTGATAATGCGGGAGCCCAATATGCAAAATACATTGTTTCCAGACTTCTTTATCCATGTTTATTTGCATGACTTTTATTTTATGTGCTTTCAGATGATCAAAGCAAACTGCTAGCATTGACTCAATCCTAGCCACCTTGAATAAGTCATCCGTAGTTAGAGATTTTGTTTCTTTAACGAGCTGGACTCTCTCCTTGAAAGTTTTGACCATGTCTGCTGCATGCTCGATTGTTTATCAATCATCTTTCAGGAGTTGTATATTGATGCATTTCAAATCTTTCTGCATCGTATCGATGAGCTCTTTCAATTCTTTTAATAATTTGATGGATTCTTTGTGACCTTGTTTGATGATTGAGTTTCTCCATTCAATGTTTTTCTTTGATACATACAGTACATTATCATCCAAGTTATCTACAGGCTTCTCGGCAAGAAATTTCATGATCCCAAATTTTTGTACATCATTTATTTGTGCTAAAATTGCTACCCATTTATTTCTTTCTTTGTCCCATGATGTAGCTTCTAACTCCAGCTCTTTACTCATGGCTATAGCATTCTCATACACCTTGATTAAGCTAGCAATGCAATCTGTGTCTTGCTGCACTATGGAGTCAATCCATTCATCAAAAATCTTAGCTATCATACGGCTTCTTTGAACATGATCCAATAGCTTCTGGTTTACTGGTGATTCAGGATCAAAAGACAATGACATCTATGATAGAGGTTGGAGACTTGAGTGATGTATGGCATTGATATTTTCCGCTATTTGTTTAATAGCCTATTTCAATTCCTGCTTGTCCTTCTCATCCTTCCAGGTTCTGGATAGCATTCTTTTGGTGGAGGATTCCAAATGTTTGGCATCTGCAGCTCTGGATGCAACTCCTAGATCAATTTTTTGAACAACAAAATCTTTTTCAGTGGCATTCTCTGGATCTTTGTTTGAGATAGGCTTTGCCACTTCTACTACCTAGTGCCCTGTGTCATCATCGATGTCCATCATAGTCTCTATTTTAAGCCTTTTGGGTTTGGATATTTTTCCAAGACATTTACTAACCATATCTTCCATGGGAATGGTAACAGGAACCACACTGCGTTTCTTTCCAATAGAAGCTCCAAGCCATCGAGAAACACTAGAAGATTCTTTGGGCGGAGGTGTTTGGATCAACAACAGTCATGGTGCTCATTGGGTTTGGATTTTCTTCAGATTCTTTCTCTCTAACCGCATCCTGAACTGAAGGATTATTTGACACTTGCTCATCCATGGCCACCTGGGTTTCCTCACTCGAATCTAGGTCCACAACAATCTGGTCCATTGTTGGTTCCATGTTTCTCCATCTACTCCTAGAACGGGTGACTCGAATCGCTGAGGAGCTCAATGGGGATTTCTTTGACCTCTTGGTTTGAACTTCTCCAACTTTCGGCCTTGTGGTACCTGCAATATCAACAATTACATTAGAGGAGGAAGTGGGAATTTGTGTTGCAGCATGAAGTGGACCAATTGTTATCTCTTTAGGAGTAATGATTGGCTCTTTTATAAATTTGCGGTCCCTCAACCACTTCTTCGTTCTCCTTATAACATTGAAGGACTTGGCTTGCATACTTTCTTCTTCTCTCCTGTCCCAATCAATTTCATGGATGGGTTGCCCTTGAACCTTTACATTGAATTCAGGGTCTAACACATCTTCCCCCTCTTCTTCTTGTATTCTTGCTACATTTATTGACAATCTCATTGTAACAATCTGCTGCAAAGTGAACCTTGACCACAATCTCCTTCTAACTTCAAATTCATCGCAACAATTTTCCCAGATGTCTTCTAATTGGGGTTCATGAAAGAAATTTGCATCAACATTTAAATGTTCCACAACATAGCCTCTACTATCAAACTTACATCGGGCAATGTAAGGTTGTAAATTCAGTTTCTTAAACTCTAATTCTAGGTTCAAAGCATTAGAAATAGATTTGCAACTATAATATCCAAGTTCAATTGGGAAGGCTATTCTAGATTTACTCTTTGCCCCTAACTTTTTATTAATGTGGGCAAGCTGTCTGCAAACTTCAATAAGTATATAGCTATCAAGGGAATACCTGGGCAATTTGAATGGTTCACCTTCAAAGCCCTCTACTCTGATGTAGGTAAATCTGAGAAATTGAATAAAATGGCTTCCATATATGCTGACTAGCTCCATGGCTTCGGATGACATTATTTTGTTTGTGTCTCCCTGCAGTTCAAAGACAAGTCTGCCTGCGAAAACATCATTCCATCTTGTAACATTTTTGGCATATCTCTGTTGTTGCAGGTGTGGCTAATAATCGTAAACCTGCATGCCATCTACCCAAGTCTCATGATGTAACCCTTGTCACTCTCTGGTACAAGCCAGAATATAAAATAGATATGAAGACATGTACAAACTAGACATTCCAACAAAATTACTCAAACCCTCATGAATCCTTTCAGCAATAACCTATGCCCAGTCAAGATATTTTTCACTAGCCAACAATACCTGAATGTAAAAATACATCCAGTCCTCCTAGTAGAAAGCATGTGAATTCCCTTTGAGTCTGTTTAACAAAATCACAATATTCCGCACCTCCGTTATGAAATGCTCTCTTTTAAGAGGTCTGGGTAATCGGGAACCACCTTTTTGAACTTTTAGGAGCCAATTCCTTGCAATGATGCTCTTGTAGGTGCTTTTCTTCTCAGAGAAGAATGAGTATGAAGTACCAATGGACCAATCTTCATAGGGCTCCTTATGAGGAATTCCAATTGCGACCATCATTGTTTCCCTGTTGATTTTTACTAACAAGTCACCACTCCTGGTCCTAATGCACATGTTGCAGGTATCGTACCTATTCATACATGCTATCACCAATTCTGGGCAAGGGGCAACAGTTGGGAATGCAACAACTTCAATCAAGCCACTTTTAACAATTCTTTCCATCATTGAGTTAGCCTCAAGGTTTCTAGCTCTTTCCCAAAAAATTCCTAAGTCAGCTTGGGCTAAAGAATTGTCACCCAGTTCTGGAAGTGCACTGACTAAGCATGATGTGCGGCCAAGCTTTGGAAGAGTCGGCCTCATGATGGCCACTTTTGCATTCATCAAACAATTTGTAGAAAGGACATAATTCTATTCCAAAACAAAGAATTTTACTATACTGACTTTTTGAGCTAGTAACACAGCAGAGAAAAAATTATCAAAACTCACTTGTTGCCACCATCAAATTTGTGTAACCCTCAGAAGTATGGAGCTAAAATTACCTTCGACGCCCTTCGCTTCTTCTACAATAACAACTACCAATTTCACAATTTGAGAACTTACATATTAAGAGATAGAAAAACTGAATAATACCTACGCATGCCTCATAACAATTCATTCAAGCGTGTGAGATAACCCATGATTTGATGGGATTTTGACAACTTTCTTTATTACAAATCAGCTTCACACAAACGACTTGAGTTTTCATGATTTCTTTCCATAATTAGAATTTAAAAACACGATATGCTCGGAATATTCCTTTTACCGTGCCACCTTTTCTTTATTAATGTCTTCGGAACCAACTTGAAATGAACTTTTGAACCGTGAACCATTTAACAAAAAGTTCAATGGTTCAAGATCAACATGAGAGAACAAAAGGACTGCCACCTTGCGGCTCAACACAACTAAACTGGGAATGAGCGAAGACTTTAAACAAACATAAAGGAGGACCTTGAACTTTGAACATTGAACCGCATTAAGAATGGTTCAAAGGTTCAAGTTCAAAGCCAACTTAACACATTGACGCTCGCCCGCTTAACAACAAAACAGAGCCGTGACACACACAAAGGCACCGGTTGAATCTTGAACCTTGAACCAAGATGCAGGTTCATTGGGACAAAAAAGTGAATCGTAAAGAAAAAGGTACATAGCCAAGGACAGATCAAGATGAATGGGGGAGGCAACATTAATGACACTTTATTTTGCTCAAGACAAAGACTTTAGCTATCGATAAAATAATGGGGTAACATCGGCTCTGACTAGGGACTGGGACTGAGAAGGACCAGGAATGGAACCTAGAATCTTTGGTTACGCATGCAAGCGAAGAAGGACAAAGATCCGACCACAACAAATCACACAACAAGAAAACAAACAACACACCAAAAACATATGTACAAAATAGGAGGAGACCTGCTTATAACTGATACAACTTTAAATCCTACCCATTGTAGGACAAGAGCAGTGAAGTTCCATCAGGGTATTCAAGTTTTAATGAGTTAGGGCCTAATACCTATTTAATCGTGAATGGTCCTTTCCACAGAGAATCAAATTTCCCATGAGCTCCTTTTGGTTCCTTGCGTTTGTCCCAGAGCAGGATTTGATCTCCCAGCATAAACTACTGTGGTCTAGCTTTGCGATCAAAAAATTTCTTTACCCTGGTCTGATGTGCAGTGATGTGATCCACCAACTCTTGCCTCTCTTCCTCAATTTTTGAAAGGTACATAATTCTCTTTTCCAGAGCACTTTTGAAGAATTCATCTTCTATCACTTTCTGCAACCTAGAAGCTGATAACTCTAGGGGTAAGGACAATTGATCTTCTACTTCATATACCAATTCAAGTGGTGGCATACCTATGGCCCTTTTAGGCGAGGTCCTGTCTTCCCACAGTTCTTCATATAGTCTTTTATGCCAGTCCTTTGCATTCTCAACCACCAATTTTTGCATTATAGAGATCATATTCTTATTGCTAGATTCAGCCTGGCCATTTCCTTGCGGATAGTAATCTGAAGAATGAGATAAGAGGATGCCATGATCATAGCAAAACATGTTGAGTTCTTCGGAAGAAAAATTTGGGGCATTATTGGTCACGATCTTCTGGGGTACACCAAACCTAGTCAAGATGTTCTCTTTCAGGAAGTTACAAACAATTTTTGAAGTAGTCTTCTTGACGGGGACCGCTTCTACCCACTTCATAAAATAATCTATAGCTATGGGGATATGAGTATGACCAACACTTGACGGGGGATTCAATGTACCAACAAAATCTAAACCCCATTGTTTAAAGTGTTCATCTATGATCACTGACCTTAATGGTAATGCAGCTAATTGGGGTCTTCTTGAGAACAACTTACATTCCTCGTAGCCTGCAACCCACGTATATGCATCTTTAAACATACTTGGCCAATAGTAACAACTCCTGAGGATTTTGAAAGCTGTTACGGTAGATGAATAGTGTCCTCCACATGCCTCATTATGAAAAGCTTGTAAAAGCTTCTCCTGCTGTTCCTTGTCAACACACCTTAAGAATGACCCATCCAATCCTTTTTTTATATAAGACATCATCCACAATCACATATTTGGCTGCTTTCAATATGAGATTTCTCTTTTCTTTTGCACTTAAGTGCTTAGGACATTCTCCATATGTCAGGTAATGAGCCACATTAGTGAACCATTCATCTTGCAAGCTAACAAATAAAGCTAGTGGCAATTTGTCTTCTTCCTCCTTGTTTTCAGCTATTAAATGACACAATCCTTGCCCCCAGACTAACTTGGTCGGTCTGATATCCAAATCAAATTCTTGAACCTTTGAAACTCAGGTCACTCTATTATTCATTTCCACCTCTTGCTGAGTCAAGATACTTTTCACAGTGGGGTTTGGCACAAAGACAATTGAATGGGAATGCACTACATAATACCTGAAATGCTTGACAACTTTAACAACCACAAAGGCCTGTTTCTCAACTAATGAGTAATTCAATTCATGCTTTTTGAGCGGAACGCTCATGAAAGCAATAGGGACTTCTTCATTCAATTTATTCTTTTGCAGAAGAATGTCAAACATTGTGTGTTCTGAAGCATAACAATACATGATAAAATCTCTCTTAAAATTAGGATTTATTAGTGTTGGAGCATGAGCAATTGCTTCCTTTACCTCTTCAAAGGCTCTTTTTGCTTCTTCCTTCCATTTGAAAATCTGCTTTTCACTCATCATCCCTACAATGTGTTTGGTAATTTCAGCAAAGTTTGGCACAAACCTCAAACTTACATGCCCAAAGAATGATTTGACACCACTTCTATCTAACGACAAACTTAATTGTTGGATAGCTTTTACCGGATCAGGATCAATTTTGATACCATCTTGCGAAACTATATGCCCTAATAGCTTTCCCTCTGTAACATAGAAAACTAACTTCTTTGGGTTGAGGGAAATACCGTGATCTTTGCATCTTTGTAGCACAGTTTCCAAATCTCTTAGGTGATTTTTCCTTCTTTTAGAGAAAACTGTCAAGTCATCTAGATAGATAACTATGATCTTACCAATGAGATGATTGAATGAGAGATTCATCGCCCTTTGGAAAGTTGCTCCCGCATTTATTAGGCCAAATGGCATACGATTGTAGGTGAAAGTTCCCCAAGGTGTTGTAAAGGTTGTTTTGTGTTGGTCCTCTTTTGCCACACTTATCTAGTTATAATCGGAGAAACCATCAAGTATCGACATCATTTCTGATCCAGCAACAGTTTGGAGGATATGATACATCGCTGGCAATGGGTAGTTATCTTTCAAACTGGCCTAATTCAAGTTTCGAAAATCCACATAGATCCTTATTTCTCCATTTTTCTTACAAACCGGAACAATATTGGCTGCCCATGTAGAATGGTGAATAGGATAGATAATCCTTGCCTGAAGCATCTTGTTTATTTCTTTGAAAAATAGCATCTGCGACCTTGGGATTGTAATTTCTCAATTTTTGTCTAAAAGGAGCCAATTTGGGCTTGAGAGGAATATGATGTTGAAACTGGGCATTTCTAAAGTCTTTCAAATCTTCATAAGACCAGGCAAAAACATCCAAAAAATTATGTAATAGTTTAATAAACAAATGTCTTTCCTTAGGGATGCAACACTTGCCTAAATTGACCATCTTTGGGTTGATTTCATCACCTATATTAACCTTTTCATATTCTCCTGATGTATTAGCATTTTGAGATGTATCTTCTTTGACATACCTATCATTGCAATCAAAGAGGCATTCTAAGGATACCAGGCCTTTTCGAATTTGATTTCCCTTCAACTGAAAAACTTCCTTTTTAGAACCTCCCCCTATATCTGGACAAAACTCATTACATTCATTCTCAAACCCTTCGAAGAAAGAAGAGGCAAACATTTCAGCATTTTGCAAGAACTTATCGATGTGTTTGTCATTTTCAAACACTTGCCAGAAATTTGAATTATTAGGTACATTAGGGCAATATACTACTTCAATCTTGTAAACATCTGCACCAAAATCTGGATGTGGGAGTAATAAAGACGCTAACACTGCCAAAGAATTTGCATGGGAATTATGATTTCTAGGAATGACTTCAATTGAGAAAGCATCAAAATATTCAATCTCATCCCAGACTTTGTTTCTGTAATGTCTAAGCCTTTCATTCTTTACCGAGAAGAGATTTCGTACCTAATTAACAATCAATTCTGCATCACCTTTGGCACTCAACAATTTGATTCCTCTTTTCCTAGCTTGCTCAATTCCTAACAACAATGCCTCATATTCTGCAATGTTATTAGTGTTTTTAAATTCTAATTTGAATGAAAAAAGGATTTTTTTCACCTTGTGGAGAAATGAGCACCAGATCCAGCTGATGCACAACTCCCATCAAACTCCATTACCCACAGGCCTGTAGCAGGATCTACTACATCTTCTGGTGTCACTTTATTATCATCAAAGGAGAGCAAATAATTGGCAAAATCACATTCTTGATACAATATTTGAGATTTTGGGTCATTGGAGGGAAAAATGTATATTTGGATTTTGTTTCAAGTTGAAGAGCATTTTTTTGCTTACCAATGGGAATTATTGCCTCAAACCAATCCATTTTAATCTCTCCTCCCAAATCCTTACAAAAAGTCCTGCTTAGCAACATTCCATAACTTGCGGGAATATCAACAACCAAAATAATCAACTTCAGTCTTTTGTTAGGATGTATTGCCAGAGCAACTTGCACATCTTTGATTTGACCTAGCAAAGGAATTTGCTTTGAGTCCATTGAATAACATTTACCAAATGTTTTAGTGAGTGAAAGACCTAATGCTTTAGCAACTACAGAAGACATAATATTATCGGAGGCTCCTGAATTAATGATGCAATTATTAAGTTTATATCCATTGATAAATAAAGACACATAAAATGGCTCAGGCCTTTGATCAAGTACTAATGGTGGTTCAATTGCTTCATTATCTAATACCTTTAGAGCAATACTAGACTACTCTACGGATTTGGTATCCTTTTCATCCTGTGAGGACTCAAGATTAATCAATGGTATCTTGGTGAATTGCAATTGAGAAGTTCCCCCTGTACATATTTAATTAACTTTTCTAACTCTTTAGGATTCAACCTAAGGTATTCAGCAGGAGAAATTTGAATTTTAGATGCCTTACAAAATTCAACAATATCAAAAGAAGTATCAGGGTCAGAACACTTCAACATCTAAACTTCTTGAACTCTTGAACCATTCTCTGAATTTCAGTTCACAGGTTCTTTACCTTTAGCTATGGTTTCGAGAAAAGTGGTGGTACCTGTGTTTTTCGATTGACATTGATTTCTAATGAGGATGGCTCAAGAAGGGTCTTCAAGGGTCACCAATATATCACCTCCTCTGTTTGAATCCGATTCATACTCCAGGAAGTGTATTCCAGAGTCGCCAGGTTGCCCATGGACTTCTTCTTATGGACCAAGTTCACTTATGACTTCTCTTGTATTTATCATTTGTGCATGTTGCACCATCTCTAGACAAGAACAACCATCATGATCATCAATCAAATGGAAAACACACATATTTCCCTTAGGTGGTGGAGCTTCAATTGCTAGTCTTTGTTGAGCCGGAGGCAATTGTAAGGCTTTATTCCTAGTTCTCATAGGCTGATTAGTAATCCTCCTTGGCATATCTTGATAAGGCTGTGGGTAAGATGTACTAGCCTTGGGTAATAGTCTTTTGAGTGTTATGAAATCATTCATCAACCTTTGAATTACAAGGTCTGAGGAGGTAGAGGGCTGCACATTAGCCACTTGCACTTCCCTTTTCCATTTTCCCACAGTAATTAAGTCATCTTCTAACTCAACAAAAAGTGTTTTAACATCTGCCAAAGTTGCAACTCTTTGTCTGCGAATCAAAAAACTTATCTCTGAGGGAATAGAGTTTATGAAGAAACATTTCAAGCTATCATATGAAGGTTTCTGATTTGTAGGAATTTTATGGACAATTTTATCAAATTTGGCCACAAAATCTCTCATAGATTCAGGGATCTCTTTTTTTAATTGAGCTAACTGGGCCAAAAGGGAATGTTCATCTTCTACAACCTTGAACCTAGCCTCAAACCTAGTTTTCAAATATTGCCAGTTTGTTATTACGCTATTCGAAAAATGGTAAAACCAATCTGTAGTTGTCTCAGTTAATGTCTGCACAAACAACCTTACTACCACATCTTCATGTTGGACGACTAATACACCACATGCAACATTAAATGCATTTAAATGTTTATTGACTGTGACCTTCCCATCACCACTAAACTTAGGCAAATGATTTGTCTCTCCTTTGGGTAAAGCATTCAAATTTAGACCAAGATTTAATGGACCTATTGTGGGTCCCCAAGGATTGTTGGCTGCCATCGAAAGAATGATATTAAGGGGTGTTGGATTGATTACACTGGGTAAGGTAACACCATGCAAGGTTAGGGCTTGACAAACTGAAGATACAAGAAATGAAGGGGAAGGGGAAGGAGGTCTACTTCTGCTCATCTCTTGGGTGTAAAAGAAGGTTGAAAGTTTGGATTTTGCAATTCTTGGAAGATTGAGTCAATTATCCCCTCACGCCTCTGAGACCTAGTGTATCTTCTTGGCTCCAGTTTGTTCACAATTCATAGTTTCGGTAAAACTGGACAAACTTTAAATAGCTCACAAGACAATCCTATATATCTTTTGGCTAGGTGACCAATCTTGTTGTTCGTCTCCCCAGCAGAGTCACCAAAAATCAGTTGGTTAACAGATTTGCTTTTCTCTATTTTTTTTATAATTACTCATGCATACCCCTGTTGAAAAGCAAAAGAAACCAACAGTTGGGTGAATCGATTATTGGTTTACCCTCTGCATAAGGGTGCAACTCCCCATATGATATTCAATGAATTTTTATGCAAAGTAATCACAAAGAAATGAACTTTTAACTAGAAAGTGAGAAAGGCTTTTCACATCCATTTGTCAACACAATATGAATGCTACGAAACAATTATTCATAATGTAAAGCCCACAGACTTGAACTTCAAATATTTCACTCTTATAAAACATACTTTACAAAGTGTGCTCAATGTATTATGGACTTTGATCTAGACTCGCTCATGCCTCACAGGACAAGGGAGATCCAAACATCCAAACAAACATCAAACAACTAATTTCATTTATCAAATGAATTCACAAACTTATAATAAGCGGATAATCAAAGAAGTAAAATATTTTGCACATAAACATGTATCCCAACAGAGATTTGTTCTTCATTCAAACACACAGATTTAAAGGTTGTGCAAAATATATTATTTCATTCATAGATAGAATGTCTTCACTGAAAATCCCAAAAGAAAACTATGTCTTCTAATACAATTCAAAAAAATTCAGACCCCATAAAAGCTTGCTTAATTATATAAATAGCCTCCAGGCTCATAGTTTTTTGAAATAACCAGAGTTCCTTTTTTTTAACTCTATCTTAGAGTTAAAGAAATTGTCTTGTTTAAAACCGAATAAAACTTAAATGACCAAGAGCCATGGACAGAATGACAACTCACTAATAACTCGATCAAGATTCCAACGTGGTAGAGGAAACGACTGGTTTATCCTATTTTGCCGCAGTGCCACGTATATTCCGCCACTCCAAGTGTGTCGTTGAGAAGTTCAGGATGACCTGATAATGTGGGAGCCCATTATGCAGAATGCGTTGTTTCCAGACTTCTTTATTCATGTTTACTTGCATGACTTTTATTTTATGTGCTTACAGATGATCAAAGCAAACTGCTACCATTGACTCAATCCTAGCCACCTTGGAGAAGTCATCTGTAGTTAGAGATTTTGTTTCTTTAACGAGCTGCACTCTCTCCTTCAATGTTTTGACCATGTCTACTGCATGCTTGATTATTTGTCCATAATCTTTCAAGAGCTGTATATCGATGCATTTCAAATCTTTCTGCATCATATCTATGAGCTTTTTCAATTCTTTTAATAATTTGATGGATTCTTCGTGACCTTGTTTGATGATGATTTTCTCCATTCAATGTTTTTCTTTGATATATACATTATATTATCATCCACATTATTCATAGGCTTCTCGGCAAGAAATTTCATGATCCAAAATTTTTGTACATCATTCATTTGTGCTAAAACTACTACCTAGTTATTTCTTTCTCTATCCCATGTTGTAGCTTCTAACTCCAACTCTTTACTCACGGCTATACCATTCTCATACACCTTGATTAAGATAGCAATGTAATTTGTGCCTTGTTGCACTATGGAGTCAAGCCATTCATAAAAAATATTAGCTACCATCTAGCTTCTTTGAACCTGATCCAATAGCTTCTGGTTTACCAGGTGATTTAGGATCAAAAGACAATGACATCTGTGACGGAGGCTGAGGAATTGGGTGATGTATGACATTGATATATTCTGTCATTTGCTTAACAACCTGTTTCAATTCCCACTTGTCCTTCTCATCCTTCTAGGTTCTGGATAACATTCTTTTGGTGGAGGATTCCAAATGTTTGGCATCCGCAGCTCTGGAAGCAACTCCTAGACCAATTTTCTCAACAACAAAATATTTTTCAGTGGCATTCTTTGGGCCTTTTTCTGAGATAGGCTTTGCCACTTCTGCTACTCAATGCCCTGTGTCATCATCGACCTCCATCATAGCCTATGTTTTAAGCTTTTTCGATTTGGAAATTTTTCCAAGACATTTAATAACCATATCTTCCATGGGAATGGTAATAGGAACCACACTGTGTTTCTTGCTAATAGAAGCTCCAAGCCATCAAGAAACACTAGAAGATTCTTTGGGTGGAGGTGTCTAATAATCAGGTAGACCAACAATAGTCATGGTGCTCACCGGGTCTAGATTTTCTTCAAATTATTTCTCTCTATCCGCATCCTAAGCTGAAGGATTATTTGACACTTGCTCATCCATGGCCACCTAGGTTTCCTCACTCGAATCTAGGTCCACAACAATCTAGTTTGTTGTTGGTTCCATGTTTCTCTTTCTGCTCCTAGAATGGGTGACTCGAACCGCTGAGCAGCTCAATGGGGATTTCTTTGACCTCTTGGTTTGAACTTCTCAAAGTTTCGGCCTCGTGGCACCTGCAATATCAACAATTACATTAGAGGAGTAAGTGGGAATTTGTGTTGCAGCATGAAGTGGACCAACTGTTATCTCTTTAGGAGTAATGATTGGATCCTTTCTAAATTTGTGGTCCCTCAACCACTTCTCCGTTCTCCTTATAACATTGAAGGACTTGGCCTGTATACTTTCTTCTTTTCTCCTATCCTAATCAATTTCAGGGATGGCTTGCCCTTGAACCTTTACATGAAATTCAGGGTCTAACACATCTTCCCCCTCTTCTTCTTGTATTCCTGCCACATTTATTGACAATCTCATTGTAACAATCTGCTGCAAAGTGAACCTTGACCACAATCTCCTTCTAACTTCAAATTCATCGCAACAATTTTCCCAATAGTCTTTTAATTGGGGTTCATGAAAGATATTTGCATCAACATTTAAATATTCCACAACATAGCCTCTATGATTAAACTTGCGTCGGACAATGTAGGGTTGTAAATTCAGTTTCTTAAACTCTAATTGTAGGTTCAAAGCATCAAATATAGATTTACAACTATAATATCCAAGTTTAATTGGGAAGGCTACTCCCGATTTACTCTTCGCCCCTAAATTTTTATCAATGTGGGCAAGCTCAATAAGTATATAGCTATCAAGGGCATACCTAGGCAATTTGAATGGTTCACCTTCAAAGCCCCTAATCTGATGTAGGTAAATCTGGGAAATTGAATTAAATAGCTTTCATATATGCTAACTAGCTCCATGGCTTTAGATGACATTGTTTTGTTTGTGTCTCCCTGCAGTTCAAAGACATGTCTGACTACGAAAACATCATTCCATCTTGTAACATTTTCGACATATCTGTGGTGTTGCGGGTGTGGATAATAATCGTAAACCTTCATGCCATCCACCCAAGGCTCATGATGTAACCCTTGCCACTCTCTGGTATAATCCAAAATATAAAATAGATATGAAGACATGTAAAAACTAGACATTCCAACAAAATTATTCAAACCCTCATGAAGCCTTTCAGCAATAACCTATGCCCAGTCAAGATATTTTTCACCAGCCAACAATACCTGAAAGTAAAAATACATCCAATCCTCCCAGTAGAAAGCATGTGAATTCCCTTTGAGTCTGTTGAACAAAATCACAATATCGCGCACCTCTGTTATGAAATGCTCTCTTGTAAGAGGTCTGGGTAATCGGGAACCCCCTTTCTAAACTTTTAGGATCCAATTCCTGGCAATGACGCTCTTGTAGGTGCTTTTCTTCTCAGAGAAGAATGACTATGAAGTACCAATGGACCAATCTTCATATGACTCCTTATGAAGAATTCCAATTGCGTCCATCATTGTTTCCTTGTTGATTTTTACTAACAAGTCACCACTGTTGGTCCTAATGCACATGTTGTACGTATTGTACCTGTTCATACATGCTATCACCACTTATGGGCAAGGGTCGGCAGTTGGGAATGCAGTAGCTTCAATCAAGCCACTTTTAACAATTCTTTCCATCATTGAGTTCACCTCAGGGTTTCTAGTTCTTTCCAAAAAAATTCCTAAGTCAACTTGGGCTAAAGAAGTGTCACCCAGTTTTGGAAGTGCACTGACTAAGCATGATATGCGGCCAAGCTTTGGAAGAGTCGGCCTCATGATGCTCGATTTTGTATTCATCAAACAATTTGTAGAAAGGACAAAATTCTATTCCAAAATAAAGAATTTTATTATACTAACTTTTTGAGCTAGTAACACAACGAAGAAGAAATTATCAAAACTCACCTGTTGCCACCATCAAATTTGTGTAACCCTCAAAAGTATGGAGCTAAAATTAGCTTCGGTGCCCTTCGCTTCTCCAACAATAACAACTACCAATTTCATAATTTTAGAACTTACATATTAAGAGGCGGAAAAACTGAATAATACCTACGCATGCCTCATAAAAATTCATTCAAGCGTGTGAGATAACCCATGATTTGATGGGATTCTGACAACTTTCTTTATTACAAATCAGCTCCATGCAAACGGCTTGAGTTTTCATGATTTCTTTCCATAATTAGAATTTTAAAACATGATATGCTCTAAATATTCCTTTTACCACACCACCTTTGCTTTATTAATGTCTTCAGAGCCAACTTGAAATGAAATTTTGAGCCGTGAACCATTTAACAAGAAGTTCAATGGTTCAAGTTGAACATGAGAGAACAAAAGGACTGCCACCTTGCGGCTCAACACAACTAAACTAGGAATGAGTGAAGACTTTAGACAAACATAAAGGAGGACCTTGAACTTTGAACCTTGAACTACATTAAGAATTGTTCAAAGGTTCAAGTTCAAAGCCGACTTAACACATTGACGCTCGCCCGCTTAACAACAAAACAGAGCCACGACACACCCAAAGGCACCAGTTGAACCTTGAACCTTGAACCAAGATGTAGGTTCAACATACAGGTTCATTGAGACAAAAAAAGTGAATCGTAAAGAAAAAGGTACATAGCCAAGGACGAATCAAGTCGAATGGGGGAGGCAACATTAATGACACTTTATTGATCTAATTATTGATGTTGTGCGAAGTGTGTTGGTGTTGAGACACCGAATGCAATCCAGTTTTGCATTGTGTGTTACAGAGGTGGATTACCTTTCTTTCTTTCTTTCTTTCTTTCTTTCTTTGATAGTGAGCCTTTTCCTCCTACAGTGAGCATTCTGGCAGTGAGTTGTTTACCCTTTGGGCGAACAATTTAATGCGTGTGGATGGAATACATAACAAAGAATAGTAATGCCATAGATTTCAAATAAACATAGTCCTAATGTATTAAGTCACACAATGTATTTCAATTTCTAACCAACATAAAAGATACCATTCCATTCATAATCATAATAATGGCAAGTTACATCACATGGTATATAAAGGTATCGAGGGGGTGTGAGGGACAACTGTCACATCTGTAACTACCTACCCTCGGTGACATCACTAAACAAAGTACTTCCTAATTACACAATTACTTATTATTCTCATACATACAATATGCCGCCAACATCATCCCCCCAAAAATCAAGGTCGTCTCTTGATGACTAACAACAAAAATGGGAGGATAAAAAAAAATCAAGATTGAGAATGTGGTTGAGGAAGCATCCCTGGTGAGGATGGTGCTGATGCTCATGTTGTGGCTATCAGGTGTGCCCATAATTGGTAAACCTTCTCAGTCCTCAACTGTAGGTCCATCTATCGCTCCATAGTCATCTTCACCATCATCGCGACTTCCAAGACTTCCTTATCTTTTTTCTCCACCATCTCCAAAGCACTAGCGAGACGGTTCTCCAACATAGCCCTTTCCTCCTGGGCTATGTTCTCTCCACTAGTCGTGGGGCCTTCTCCCAAGCCAACTTCTCCCTGTATGACTCCTCCATCTGCTGGAGTCGAGCAACCAACTCCTCCCTCATTGACACGACTTCCTACTGCTGGGTCTCCATACCTTGAGCAATATGGTGTGTCCGCCTCAGCTCATGGTATGTCTCATAGAAGACTTGCTCTACCCTCTGCAATAGGTATTGTGTGTTGTTCTCTCCAACCTGCTCCTGGAGACCCCAATCTTCCAGCATCTGCAAGGTCTCCATAGTAGGCTACCCCCTCGACTCAAAGAACTTGGCAAAGTGTGTCGTGCAACCATTCCTCATAAACCCAAGCAGCTGCTCCAACTATTTGTTTGTCCTGGCATCTCCCTGGGACCATGTTGAGGCTACAATTCTTCAGGCTCCAACAACCATGTCCGCGACTCTTCAACACATCCAGAGGCATTGTCACTCTCCCTCTCGTAAAAAAGACTTCTTCAGGCCTCTTCCCTTGCTTGCATGCTGGAGGCTATTGAGCTCAACCTGTGTGAGGTCGTTCTGCACATCAACTTCAAGAGTTTATCCTTGAAGTCTACACATATCTTCTAGCCCTTATCTACTTTTTTCCCTTGCATCCCTGGGATACCAAAAACCCTCATGAACTCTATGGAATCCAAAGAGACTGTAACCTGATGGTGCTCATAGTCAAACACTGACTGCCGTGTGTGGTTGTCGTATGCACTAATCATAGCCCTCAACATGACCTCAAAATTTTGATGCAAAATATGGGCATCTAAATGGCCTAGTGTACCTATGCCTGTCGTAACTATGCCTTCACGAGATCATCCTGTGGGGTCTCGGTCCACCATTTTCTACAATCTTCTCCACTCAGACCCTCGAAAGTAATGGTGTTGATGGTCACATCATCTTCATTGTCGTCTGACTCTGCACTTTAGGTCTACCTTTTTGCCCTTGCCTTCACTGATGTCAGCCATGCTGCCTCTTACTTTCACAGATGAATGCAAAATGCGGATGTCCTTGTTGGTAGAGGGTGACACCACTGTAGCAGGTAACTGTTGCAACTTTTTTTTCCAACTTTTGCCTCCACTAGGGTCCATTTAATATTTTCAGTTTTGTTGTCTATGCAATAAAATATGAAGGGAAAACTAGGGTTAATTCCACCAACCGGTCGACACTAATCCTCCCTACGTCGTGCAAGCTGCCGATATTGCTTTGCCATCAATTCGTGTGTGCTGCTATTGGCTGTTGGGTTCCACCTGCCTCCGTGTTTGATGAATATATCATCCTGCCTATATGGTGTGTACGATGGTGGTCTTCCCGACTTTATGCATCGACGATAAACAATGAGTTACCTTTTCTTCATAATCGATATCCCTCTTAAGGCCGAATGCTCCGGTTAACCAAATACCATGATTTATGTGCCTGGGACCACATGGTGGATTTCCTCATCATGTGGTGGGTGTGCTCCGCATGCTATGGATGTCGTTGTCATGCGGGAGTGGGAATGGATACACCGTGTAGTGAGGGTCACCGCATGGGAGTGGAGATAGCTCCACATTGCTGTGATCATCACTGGACAGGAGAGAAATTGGCCCCACCATGTGGGAGCGAATGGCCCCACCGTGTGGGAGCGAATGGCTCCACCGTGTGGTGAAGGTCACCGCATAGGAGCGAATGGCTACATCGTCAGGTGAAGGTCACTGCATGGGAGTGAGAATGCTCCACTGTGCGGTGTTCATCATCGTACGATGGTCTCTTTTCTTTTTCTCTTTCTAACTATGCTCTTGGGAACTTCCAGCTTGCCCGGGTCATTTCTATACCTTCTCTCATGATATGGTTTTAACTACGACCCGTTGAAGCTCTCTGGAACTTCTCGTCCATCCAGTGTCCACAATTTAATCGACCCGTTCTCAACCACTTCTCAAACTTTATATGGCCCTAACCACCTTACCTTGAATTTGTCAGGTTTAATCTCATTGTGCCCATTGTACTTCAACACTAGTTGTCCTAGGGTGAGCCTCACTCGCTTCAAGTGTTTGTCATGCCACATCTTCCTCTTTTGTTGTGTTACTTCGGTAGCCCATTAAGCCATCATCCTTTTCTCATCCAACTTGTTCAAGATGTATAACATTTCTCATAAACCGTCCATATCCCAAAGTCTATTTTCAATGGCGATGTGAAGACTTGGCACCATGAACTCGGCTAGTACAACAGCTTCCTGCCCGTACATGAGTTGAAATGACCTCTGACTTGTAGTTACCTTGTAGGTGGTATGGTAGGCCCACAAAATCGAGGGTAAATTTTCTTCCTAGTCTTCTCCCTCGACACTACATGACTTATAGATCACTCCAACTAGAATCTTGTTGGTAGCCTCAGCTTGGCCATTGGCTTGTGGGTAATAAGAGCTGGACAACAAGTGATAAAATTTGAATTCAGTCGTGAGTAATTTGATGATGTGGCTCACGAAGTGTCCACCCCTATCACTGGTCAACTAGATGGGGATGTCATATCGCGTGATTATTTATTCATAAATAAATTTTGTGGTACTCAAGGGCGAGTTTTCAGGTAAGTCCCATGCTTCTACCCATTTATTTAAATACTCTGTGGCTACCACAATGTAGTGGCACCTCCTGGCACGACTGGCCTTGAGAGGCCCAATAAAATCCATCCCCCAGCGCTCAAATAATTCTTGAGCATGCGAGGGGTTAAGGGCCATGAAATCCCTCTTCAGTGACTTCCCGACTCTCTGATACATGTCACAACCCACTGCCCATTCTCTGGCATCATTATATAATGTGGGCCACCATAGACCTGCAAGTAGCACCTTTTGTGCGGTAGTGTCGGGTCCCATATAGCCTCCCGTGGGGCCCTCATGTGCCTCCCTCAGAATGCTTGACACCTCTTCCTCCATTACACAACGATGCAACACCTGGTTGGGCCCCATTTTGCACAACAATCCTTTAATTAACGGGAACGTGCGGATTCTCAACATGAGTTTCCTATATTCCCCAGGTGGTATACCTTGTGGAAACACAGAAGTGGAGAGATATTCCCAATAACAATATACCATGATGGCAATACTGCGATATGGAATAGGTGAGCATCCATAAATTCATCATTAACCCCCTCTGGCTGCTCCCCTGACCTTATCCTTGATAGTTGGTCAGGTATCACATGACTTTTTTCGGGCCACACAATGATAGTGAATGTAAACTCCTACAACAGGAGCAACCATTTGTTGATCCTTCCTTGAATAATTGGTTTATTGACCAGATACATAAGTGCATGGTGGTCCACGTAAAATGTGAATGGTGTTTCCAAAAGCTAATGTCTGAACTTCTGCATGGCATATACCATCCCTAGTGCCTCTCGCTCTATTGTGTTGTAATTCTTTTCAGCCTTAGACAATAATCTACTCGCAAAATAGATTGGATGGTCCAATCCATGGTCACCCACCTGAGCTAATGTGGCACCAATTACAAAATTGGAGGCATCTACGTGGACATGGAACTCCTTGTCCCAATTTGGGTATGCAAGGATAGGCTCCTCCACCAGCCTGGTCTTCAACTCCTCAAAAGCTTCATCTTCTGGGGTCCGCCACATGTATTTCTCACCCTTCCGAGTTAGTTTATCCAAGAGGTAGGATATCTGAGCAAAATTATTTATAAACCTTCTATAGTAACCAATGTGGCCCAATAAAAATATTTTACCCTTGTGACATCTGTGGGTGGCTCCATCTCCACGATCACTCGGACCTTGTTAGGGTCTGCCTTCAACCTCGCTTTAAAAACAATGTGCTCGAGCAGTTTGCCTTGTGACACCATAAATCTGCACTTCTTAGGGTTGAGTGCCAATCTTGCCCTCTGACATCTCTCCATGCATTCCCTTAGGGCTACCAGATGTGTGTCCTGCCCACTGTAAATGGACTAATTGTTGAGGAAAGCCTTAAAGTTTCCCACAGACATCTTGTCAAAGATGTGTAAGATGATCCTTTGAAAAGTTGCAGGCGTATTGCATAGACCAAATGGCATCTGGTTATATGCGTACACGTCGTCCTCCACCATGAAGGTTGGCATCTGGTTGTATCTTGAAAACCCATCCATGAAGGAATACATTTTGTGGCTGGCTACCTCTTCCAATATGCTATCCATGAAAGGTATGGGAAAAGGATCCTTGATAGTGACTACATTCAGGCACCAAAAATTGACATAGATTCGAATTTGATTGGCCTCTTTGTTTAAGGAAATGACAATCGAAGAGACCCATTCACTAGTCCGAACCCAGAAGATGATGTCAACTTCCATTATCTTCTCTATTTCCTCATTTACCCTTGCAGAATAGTTTATGTTCATCCAGTACGACCTCTTCTGCACCGGTTGGGCTCCAAGTACTAGTTGAATGCAATGTACACACATCTCGGGGGGCATTCCTTTTAGATCTTTATATGTCCCGGCGAAAACATCCTTATACTCCAAAAAGATTTTGAAAGTTGTTGCCTTCAACATGGGATCCCAATCGTCCCCCACCAATATCTTTTTGGGGTCTTCCTCCTTTCCTAGGTTGGTCACCTTCAACTTGGACTCCTCATACTTAATAGGTTTGTCTTTCTCAAACTAATGTGTGGGAGTGTCATCCACTCATGCCTCACCTTCTCTGTATTCTCCGTACTCTGGTGGGATGACATCTTTCTCATCCGCCTCTTCTATTTGGAGCATGTTGCATTGGAAAAACTCATAGTCCTCCATCTACCAATGGAAGAGTCCATTTAATGAGCACATGTTGTCTTCTGAGCAACCATCGAGTTCCAACACTCGTTCACTATTTGGTTCCATCGGCTCCTTTCCTTCATCCACACAAGTTGTCTCTTCCTCTGATTCAAACTTCGAGGAAGACACCAACTCCTTGCTTACCATTTGTGTGTGGAGATCAATGGCATACTTTTGCCCACCTTTCTCCATGGAGAGGGTGTTCGTCTTCCAATTGTGATTTACTTTCATTGTCACCAACCACCCTCTCCCTAAGATGGCATCATAGCCCTTCTTCTTAAGGGGGATTACCACAAAATCCAGTAACAAGGGTTGTGTGCCAATGGTCACCTATTGGGCCATCAGGGTGTTGAGCGAATTAATACCATGTCAGTCTTCTCCCACCAGATTGAATGTGGGTGGCCATAGTGTTGACTTTCCCAACTTCTTCCACATTTCCTCCGACAACACATTTACTCTGGATCCTCCACCCATGATGGTATCTGTAAGAATGGTCCCAAGGATACTCATATCTACCACTGTGGCTTGCCCGACCACTATTGATGGCCAGCAGCATTGGGTCAACCGAAGGGCTGACTGGGACTTCGAGTTGGTTTTAAGATGTGTAGGAAAATGTGTGGGCCATGCTATGCACAAAGCTTAGGATGACAATCCTCAGTTGTGGCATCGGTACCTCCATCTGCAAGACTTGCCACATAGTTTTTTTCTCCGCCTTCGTATTGAATGAGGTGTTCGCTGCTACCTTTGTTGCCCGTCATTATTTCATCATGCCTCGTTCAATCTCACCCTTTGCCTCCAGTGCTCTTTCTTTTTATGTACGAGGGTTTAGGTAGGTGGCCTTCTTTGTTTGTGCCTGGGTGAGTGCCAACACCAACTTTTCCTCACTAGTTTTCTCAATATTTAATAGATTCATTTCGGGATTAGGGCAATTTGTATCGTCATGGTCGTTGGGACCACACCATCTACACAAGTTCTGAGGGGTTTCAGCCTTCTAGCAATCCTGTACAAAATGTCCCCACTGGTTGCAAGCCCAACATTGAATCACTGGTCATCCTTTAACATAGTACTACATTCGGCTCTGGTTATTGTTGTTGTTATTGTTGCCTCTTTCTCCCCTTCAGTTACCTTTGTAACTGCTAGATGATGTCATGGTGTTGGCTTGGGGTTTGGATGTGCCCGCCGTAGTGGATGGTGATGACTGCTCTTAGGTAAAGAGCACCTGATTCCCTCATGTCTTCATATTGTAGGGACACTCTTTGGTGGAGTGTCCCAACACTTGGCAAATTTCACAGAAGGCCTTTTTAGGACAGGTGCCTTTTGTATGACCTTCCTCCTTACACTTGGTGCACCACACTTCCTCATTCTTCCTCGTGCTTCCCTTCATACTTTTAAATTCTTTCATCATGTGGTGCATGTCCTTATGGAGGGCTTGCACCTTCTTGTTGGATCCCTCATCATTGTTACTCCCATTCAAGGATTTCTCGTCACTAGAGGACTTGTCTTTCTTCTTACTAGACGTTTTGCCTTCACTTTCTAGGTCCATCACGTAGTTGTAGGCATCTTCATAGGATGTGGGTGGTACAATTTTTATTTTCTTCCCGAGGAATTATTTTAGACCCTCCACGAACCACCATTTCTTTAATCCATCAGTTGGCTGGTTGTCCATCTTTCCCAATAGTTCCTTCAATCACCGTCTATATGCTCTAACTATCTCGTGTTTTCCTTGCTTTGTACTCAGGGTTTTCGTGACAATTTCATTGTTGTCCCAAAGGAGTCAAAACTCCATCTTGAAGGCTTTCTATAACTTGTCCTAAGTTCATACCTTTGTCTTATCTATATCAGAGTACCAGTCAATGCCTACCCCACGTAGGGTGGCGAGGAACTGCACCACCCATTCAATGTTTCTTGACTACTCCATTGACCGACCAAATCATCTCACATGTTCGACAATGCTATATAGGATTTTCCTTCTTGTCTCTAGTGAATTTAGGCAACTTTTGTATGTTCGCCATTATGCTCCTTGGTTGTGGCCCAGTTTGCCCTCTAGAACTCAACCCTCTAGAAACTGGTCCTCCAGAAAGTGGTCCGCTAAAATTTGGTACATTGAGTCCCACAAGGTTACTTTGACTACTAGGGTGTGATGAGCCTGAACTGAATAGATTGCTTCTACTAGTGTACCCTTGTGTCCTCTCGACACCTTTGGTCACACCAGTATCTCCCACTTCTCTATTCTCAGTCTCGGTCTCCTCTTCTCTCTTGGTCTCGTCACCTCTAAATGGTGTGTATGACTCAATCGTACTCTCGTCGCTAATCTCCTCCAACTTGAGGGAAAGGTCCCCCAACCGCTTCCTAGTGGTTTCTATTAACACATAAACTTGGCCCTCGCCACTCGAGCCATCATTGCCATTTCTGCTTCCTTCTTCAACAATTTTCTTCAGCTGTCTTTGATGTTCAGCTTGTTGATCCAACCTTAGTGCCCTCATTGTTGCCTCATGCTGGTCTTCTTGTCCCTTTGACACACTTTTTTTTGTCCTTATTCAACGTCATGGGCATTAATTCCTTCGTTCTGTAGGATTGAAGGTTCGTCGATGACTTTCGTCACGTTCTCCCTCCTCGTGCCAACTCCTCTCTTCGAACTACTATAAGATTTGTTGTCATCGCTTCTCATGATATGTTTCCTCTTGACGGTTTTGAAGGGAAGGAAAGCTTGTGCCAATAGGTTGGGTAGGTTTTTCATCAACTGGTTCATTGCAGGGCTCACTCTAAGGGAAGTCCACACAACACTCTCAGGAACGTCTTCTCGTGTTTCTTCCCTTTGTACGTGAGTTTCAATGGACGCTTACAGTATGCACCCAAAGTCTACTGTCAATGCCCTTTCCCCTTCAAACAATTCTTCAGGTTCTTCTTCTTCAGGGCTACTTCCCTTCATTCAATGGTTGGCCCATTATTTTTGTTGCATGTAGTATACTCCCATCATTCCCAAGTTTATCATAATAATGGCAAGTTTACATTACATGGTATATAAAGGTACTGAGGGGGTGCGAGGGACAATCATCGCACCCATAGCTACCTACCCTCGGTTACATCACTAAACAAAGTACTTCCTAATTACTTAATTACTTATTATTCTCATACATACAATATGCCACCAACATGAGCCACCCTTTATAAAAATCACCTTAATTGGTGTTTTATATTGAGAACTAACATTCTCTATGGTTTTTCCTTTCTTGGGTTTTCCACGTCATATATGGTGTTCATTGTGTGATGTGTGGTGTGTATGTGTTCTTCATATTATATTTTTTTTTAAATAAGTTTGTTGGTTACTCTAGATGTGTGAAAGCATTGAAGAAATTATTTAAGTTGTCAATTGATTCAACCCCGCTCTTAGTTGCCCAGATATTCAACAATTGATATGAAAGCTTTGGTTCCTTGGAGAAGAGATTAACTGCTTGAGGTAGATCCTAATCCAATGGCACATAAACTGAATATTCCTATATTTGAAGGATCTGACTGTAGTTTTTGGAAAGTGAAGATGAGAGGCTACTTGATCTATTTGGGATACAACACTTGGAAAGTAGTGGAAACTAAGTATTTTAAGCCAGAAAATGGTCTTAACACTCCAAGTGAGATTCAAGCTTATGAAGAGAATTAAAAGGCAAGGTATGCTATCTTTAGTGCTTTATCAAAGACTCAATTGACAAAGGTTATTTCATTGAATGCTTCTTATGAGGTTTGGGAAAAGTGGAGAGATATTTAAGAAGGAAATGACATAGTTAATTTTTAAAGAAGCTAACAACTAAGTACATATATGAGAATTTGAAAATGGAAGAAGGAGAAGACACAACAAGTTACTTTCAAAAGGTTGATAGTGCAATAAATGAAATCAAAGAACTTGGTGGCACCTTGACAGATGAAGACATAATCAAGAAGATTCTGATTTCCCTACTGGAAAGCTACAGTGACAAGATCTTTGCTATTGAAGAAACCTATGATCTGAAGAAGTTTACTAGAGAGCAATTGTATGGTACTCTATCAACATTTGACATAAAGAAGTTTGGAAAACACAAAGCTAAGACTGAATTTTCCTTTAAAGCCTCTGAGGAAGATCTGAAAGATGAAAGTTCAGATGAGATGGAAGAAAACTTTATAAGGAAACTGAAGAAAGGTATCGACAAATACAAAGGTATGTTACCTCTTAAACACTTTAGATGTGGAAAGATTGGTTATATTGCTAGTAGGTGTTCAAAAAAAGGTTCAAGGCAAAAATCTAGAGATGGTAAAGGGAAGTTTAACAAGAGAGCCTATTATGTCAAAGATGATGTTGGCATTTCAGATGATGAATAAAATTACGAGGATGGTGATTGTTTGTTTTTGGTAGGAAGAGATGTACCTAAAATTGATATTCCTAAGACTGTTGCTATTGTTTTACATGTTAGATGAGATGTAAATGAATGGCTGATTGATAGTGGATGTTAAAATCATATGATTGGTGATAAAAGTAAATTTGTAAAACTTGAAAAGTATGATGGAGGTTCTATTAGGTTTGGAGATGATTAGACAACACAGATTGTGGGAATTGGCTCTATTTCTTTTGATGGAAAACATAATATTGACAATGTTTACTATGTAAAAATTTTGCATCATAATCTTTTGAGTGTTGGACAGATGTGCGAAAATGGTTACAATATTGTCTTTCAAGATGATGGTTGTGTAATTCGGAAGGGATTTGGGATTGTTATTACAGCAGGGAAAAGGAATGGTGGGAACATGTATTTGCTAGGAGCTACAAAGCATTTTTTGATATCTCAAATCAATGATAGATGGCTCTGGCATCGGAGGATGGGTCATATCACTTTTGCCAACTTGGTGAAGATTAGCTCATCAAGTGCAGTGGGATATTTTCCTAGGTTGACCAAACTAGATAAAAACATTTGTAGATAATGTCAAGTTAGCAAGCAGATGAAAGGAAATTACAGAGGAAAGGAGCATTTGTCCACTGGATTGCTGGATTTAGTGTACACAGACCTATGTGGTCGTACTAGAACAAGGAGTATACAAGGTGAGAAGTATTTTATGTTGTTGATTGATGATTATTCTAGAATGTCATGGGTTACATTTTTTAGAGAGAAGTCAAAACCACTAGAAAAATTCAAGATATTCAAGCCTAAAGTAGAAAATGAAGTTGACAAAACGATTAAGTGTTTGAGGTCTGACAGAGGAGGAGAATTTACTTCTGATGAGTTTAACATTTTTTGTGAGAAACATGGTATTAGAAGACAGTTGTCTACCCCTAGAGCTCCACAGCAAAATGGTGTAGTGGAAAAGATAAACCGAACTATACAAGAGGAAGCTAAAACAATAATCAAAGGAGCATAACTCTCGAAAGTATTGGAGAGAAGAAATTCATACTAAAACCTGCACTCTTAACATGATTTTATACATGAAAAGACATGGAAAGACATCATATGAGCTATGACATTGTAGAACTCCAGCAATGAAATATTTCAAGGTATTTGGAAGCAAGTGCTATATCCGAAGAGATGGAGATAATCTTGGAAAGTTTGACAACATAGTAGATGAAAACATATTCCTAGGATATTCTACAAGGAGCAAGGCATACCAATGCTTCAATAAAAGGCTAAACAAGATTGTTGAAAATGCAAATGTGAAAGTTGATGAAGATACTTCTAAAGAGTCTGACAAATTGGCAGGATATGATTTTGATGAACCAGGTGATAGAAAAAGAGAAGAGAAAAACAAAGAAGGAGAAGGAGAAAAGGAAGTTCAAGAAGCTCTGGCATCTACATCTAAGACCCCAAGATATGTCCAAAAGAATCATTCAGTAGATCAGATTATTTGAGACAAGAACAAAAGAATCATCACAAGAAGCAAAGCAACTCAAGAACAAGTTCTGTTATTCAGAGATGGAACCAAAAATAGTAGAAGCATGCAATGATCAAAATTATATAAAAGCAATGAGAGAAGAGTTAGACCACATTGATAAGAATCAGACATGGGAATTAGTTCATAGACCAGAAGATAAGAATGTGATTGGAACAAAATGGGTATTCCAGAACAATCTGGATGAAGATAGAAAGGTTGTGAGAAATAAATGAGGTTGGTTTTTAAAGGTTACACTCAACTTGAAGGCATTGACTTTGATGAGACATATTCCCTGGTTTCTCGGATGGAGGCAATCAAGATGTTTCTTTCTTTTGCAGCTTTAAGGATTTCAAGGCGTATCAGATGGATGTGAAATCGACATTTCTGAATGGAGAGCTGAAAGGAAGTTTACATTGAACAACTGGAAGGATTTATGTTGAAAGATGATCCGAACATTCTTTTTCAGATTGAAGGTCTTGTATGGATTGAAACAAGCTCCTAGAACTTAGTATGAAAGGCTAGATAAGTATTTGATTGATCAAGGATTTTAGAAGGGATCAACTGAACATAATTTATACTTCGAAACTAATTTAGGTAAAATCATAATTATTATAGTTTATGTTGATGACATAATATTTGAAGGGAATGAAGGTCTATGTAGAAAATTTGCTAATAAAATGCAAAAGGAATTTGAAATGTCCATGATTGGTGAGTTAAATTTCTTTCTCGATTTGCAAGTAAATCAGAATGATAAATGATTTTTCATTTCTTAGTCTAAATACATTAAGGAATTATTGAAAAAGTTTGGGTTGGAGAATTCCAAATCGGTGTGTATGCCTCTGACCACCGAATGCAAGTTGAGAAAAGATGATAAGTCCCCTAAAGCAGATGCAAGTCAATACAAATCAATAATTGGAGGACTATTATATTTGACTGCTATCTGACCGGATATCATGTATGTAGTTTATTTGGCAGCTAGATTTTAGCAAGAACTAAAGGAATCACATGTTGTGGTAGTAAAAGGAATTTTTCAGATATCTCAAAGGAACATAAGAGTTTGGCTTATGGTATCCTAGAAATTAAGATTTCACTCTGACAACTTATACTGATGCATATTGGGCAGGAAGTGTTGATGACAGGAAAAGTACAAGTGGTGGAGCATTCTTTCTTGGCTCTCAGTTAGTTGCTTAGTCAAGCAGAAAGAAAGATTTTGCCTCTTTATCCACGGCTGAAGTAGAGTGCATTGCAACATCTTCATGTTGTGCATAGATTTTATGGATGAAGAAGACTTTGAAGGATATTGGTGTAATGTTCAATGAACCTATCTCTAGTATGTGTGATAACACTAGTGCAATAAACATTTCTAAGAATCTGGTACAACATTCCAGAACAAAGCATATATCCATTCCATACCACTTCTTGAGGGAAAAGGTGTTGGAAAATGAAGTAAAGATTGAGAATGTATCGAAAAAAGAGAAGATTGCAAATATCTTGATGAAGGCATTGTGTAAAGATACTTTTGAGTATCTCTGGCAGAAGTTAGGGGTATTACCCCTTCCTAGTTTGAACTAATGTACATTTGGATGTGCATTGGTCTAGTGAACCACTTGTATATCTTTATCTGGACTGATGCCTGGGTGCTTCCTCTTAGGGGGAGCAAGAGTGAGTTTAATAGGGGGAGATGTGCTCGTCGTTGTCATTGTTGTCAAAGGGGGAGATATTCTGAGAGATTTAGAGGAAAGATTCAGAGAGAGTTTTGTGTTTTTTGTTGATGGATGTTGCCATCAATGACAAAGGGGTATATTGTTGCAAATGTGTTGTTGATGAGCATGATTGGTTGTCATTAGTGTCAACATGTGTTCTTGGTGTTGATGATATGGAAGATGTGTCCTCAAAATATTTGGTGCTTTGGAAGATATGTTTCAATATGCCTTAGTTGAGTTGATGGGTGTCTAGATATTTCTATTTATCAGATATGGTGTTGATTGATTGTGTTCTGGTTACATTCTAATTTTTGTTGTATTGGGCAATGGTTTTTGGGTTCGGATTAAGTTCAAAATTCAACAATGTGTAGTAGCATTGGTCAAATGTGTGAGTCGTGACATGGGTCCATAATTTGTAATGGATGTAACGTGTTGATCTAACCAATGATGTGCGTTGTGGTATGGTCTACTTCTCATTTCTTCCCACCACCAGAATATTTAGCGTTGACCTATTTTAGATCTCTGTCTTGGCCGACTTGGAATATTATGCTTCCTGGAAGACAATATTTATATGAGGATGATTTGATTGTGTTAGTATGAAAAAGTGCAGCATTGTTATTGAATATATGTGATATTGAGAAGGAAGGATCTAATTATTGATGTTGTGCGAAGTGTGTCGGTGTTGAGGCACCAGATGTAATTCAATTTTGCAGAGTGTGTTACAGTGGTGGATTACTTTTCTTTCTTTCTTTCTTTATTTCTTTCTTTCTTTCTTTCTTTGGTAGTGAATCTTTTCTTGGGCAGTGAGTCCTCTTGCAATGAGCATTCTAGCAGTGAGCCACCCTTTTTAAAAATCACCTTAACTAGTGTTTCATATTAAGAACTAACATTCTCCATGGTTTTTACCTTCTTAGATTTTCATGTCATATCTGGTGTTCATTGTGTGATGTGGTGTATGTGTTCTTCATGTTATATCTGTTTTAAATAAGTCTGTTGGTTACTTTTGATGTGTGAAAGAATTGAAGAAATTATTTGTTGTCAACTGATTCAGCCCCCCTCCTAGTTGCATGGATATTCAATAGAAAGGAGTGCAAGAAAATGTCTAGTATCATTTTTATTGCAAAATGTGTACTTAGTTCAAGAGGGAAAAATAAAGGGGGTTATTTGACCAAAAAATGAATTTGAGCTTAAAAAAGGAGAGGATCAAATTTGTAATCACATGACCTTGGATGGGGAAATAGTCATACTTTGGAGCATGATGGCTATATTTAGGTAGTTTTATGGATAAGTATATAAATGTATAAATGAAATAGTCATATTTTGTGGTATAATGGCTATATTTAGGTAGGTTTATGGATGAGTATATAAATGTATAAATACAATGAATTTAGTGGATATGTGTTGCATAAGGTGTGGGCTAAATATGTGGAGATGTGTGTATGAGAATGGATAAAGATTAGGTGAATAATTCTAACTTTACATAAGATTGTTCTATTTGTTGATATGTACATGTTTCAAGACATTCTTCACAAAATAGGCACGACAATTGAAAATGGCAGTGGGTTACAAATTTTACCATTACAATTTGCCTCCACTTTGAGGTACACTTGAATCCTAAGATTATCATGCATCTTAAAGTATTTGGCATACACAATCATATTGTAAAGGAAATATTAAAACATCAATAGATATGAAATGGGGCCTATGTAAAGTAATGGTTCTTATAAGGTTGGATTTGGTAGGTTTGTCCTTCGGTATGTGCTCTCCATAAGAACTTACAAAGTGGAGGAGTAGGTCATGAGTGGCTTTTGTATCACAAGTGAAATATAGATATAAATAGAAACTTTCTTAGTTCTCTAGGAAATTGAAAAAATAGGAAATGAGTAAAATTAAGAAATTATGCCTATTTGGAAGACAATAATAGTGTGTCTAAATTGGTGACCTTAGGATGACAAGATGCATGGGGTGCAATGCATGTTGTGATAATGCTTTGTTTGGTCACCATAATGATTCTTTTGGTATTAATTATCAATACCTGAACATAAGAATGATAGTGACAATATATGCCCCCCTTCAATTGGTTGCATCCATAGATGCTAGGAAGTGAAGGCGAAATAAAACATAAATGAAAGTAAATTATAGATAAGCATTGAGCATGTAATATGAAATGTTAATAACAATAATGGATACATTTTATGATAAACATCTATGAAATTTAGAATGATAAAGTGTGATGATAATAATGGGCTAGCAATAGAATCCATGAGGTGATATGCCCTCAAAGTGGGAAAAAATAGGAAAAATAATATCATTGCCCTTAGTTGGAAAAAAACACTCTCGTAAGAGAAAAGGAAACTAGCATAGGCATATGCTCTCAATGTGACATTCAAGAGGCAACACATCTCTTATGGGAGTAGGTAGGAAATAGTTAATGTGTGGGTGAAGGCATGATATCCCTAGTGTATAAAGAATGCATGGTAAAACCTATCAAGGAGGAAGGCATGGTTCCCCCAAAAAGTGGCACTATGAAAGCAATGGAATAATAAAGGGAAAATTCAAAAACATGATGACCCCAACATAAGAATGTAACCATGAAGGTGTGAAGTATAGAGAGGGAAGACACGATGACCATCGAATGTAAAGATAAATGCTAAGGATATGTAAAGAGGAGCGAAAATGGTATCAAGGGTATGCCTTGAAAGTATGATATAAAAATGTAGATGCAATTGGTGACTCTAAAAGTGTGATGTATCAACCAATGTAGTCTCAACATGTAAGCTCTAATAGGCATAGTGTATAACAATCAAGGCAACTAAAATAATAGATAATGGTAAGTTGTAAGCCTCATAGTAAAATACATGTGATTGGGTGATAAAAAAACACATGCTATAGGAAAAACATAACAAACATAAATATATGTAGCCCATATAAAATGAAATAGCAATATGCAAAAGTGGTAAAAGTAATAGGAATAAAATTCAAGAGCAGATAGAAAAAGGTAAAAGGTGAAAAACAATCAACCCAAGTGGTAAAGAAAATATTTATCAAAATGCTCCCAATTATGGGGAAACAATTGTGTAAACAAATATGAAAGGTGAAATGAGCATTAAAAGTCACACAACAAACAAGTTGTACTCAAAAAAGTCTAAGACATTAAAAAAAACCAAAAAGGGAGGGATGGTAAAAAGGATATATATAATTGGTTTTCATAAATAAAACAAAGTTCTTGGGTGCCACATTACATTGTGGTTCATCTAAATGATTTTTTTGGCTTCCTAATAGAAACCATCCTATTTGTATTCATGTTCTTTTGCATCTTTTTATTCTTTGAATCCCTTTTCAATGACATGTTTCTAGATATTTCTTCTTGCTAGTTGTAAATACATATTCAATATGTATAACAAGGCACTTCTTGTCTTAGCCATTCTTATTTCTTAGCTAGTCGTCATGGTGAAAAGATACCCATTTGGTGCATCAAAACTTCTTGGTTTGGCTTCCACTTGGTCTTTTGTACATGAAATGGTTATTTGTTAGACCTTTGTGACTTTTGTTTTTTTTGCTGTCTTAGGACATAAGTGGTATTCCCGAGGATCATTAGAAGGCATACTTATATCATTTGTAAGGAACTGATGTTTTAACAGGTATTAGATATTAGTTAATTTTAATTGGATGCATATATTTTGTAAGTTACCCATATGGTGAATTAGAATGATATTATTTATCCCACTTGCATGGAATAGTGGTAGTTCTTTTAACATCACTCTACATATTGTAATGACTTCTCAAATGTACACAAGCATCTTAAATGTTGTAATTAAAGTTTATAAGGAGGTGGTGTCGTAAATTGTATTCTCATACAATTTTACACTCATTTGGGGCTCAGTTTGGTGATTCTCCTTCCTTGCCCCCAAGATTGTTTGATTTTTCTCAAACAATACCTAATATTGGAAGTTTAGCACCTTGTCTCTTCTTTCTAACTCAATTCCTAGCTCAGGAAGAATTGGACTAGGGAACCTAGTGTCATAGTCCAATCAAAAGGGGCCCAAATTTCCCTATGATGGCTAGAAAATGTTGAACAAGAAAATTCTCTTGATGTTGGATTTCTTCATAATGTTCTACACGTTTTGTGAGGTTGAATATAAAGAAAGTCTTCTCCCTTCATTTGAGACATCTCTCATCAAGGAATTCAATTCACATCAAGCAATTCAATTGAGCAAGCAATCAACCATCTTCAAGGTAGTGAAGGAGAGGTTGAGTATTCATATTTTCAAGCATTCAATATGACATCCATGATCAAGTTTGTGTGAAGGCATGCATGATCTTCCACCTAGCAAAATTAACCTTTGATGAAAACTTCAAAGAAAGGAGATTCATTAGCAAAGATATAACATTTTAATTTGACATTTCCTTATGGTTTCAGCCTCTACCCTGCCAAGGTTAGCTCTTTTTGTCTATCTATCATTATTTTAGGGTAAATTGAAACCCAGGGTTCTACTTAGGCAAACCCCTATACAACCCAACACCATTTTTATATATCTTGTGTGTGGAGGATTCGAATCTAACAAAGAAGGATTATAGATTTAGAAAGTACAAACTGACACAAAAAGATCCAAACTTTGAAGAAGCTTAAAACCTTGGACAATGTGGCTTAGCCACATAGTCTTACACTTTTTGATGAAATTTTAGGGACATAATTTGAGTGACATCCTAATCTTGAATTTGTTTATAATATCTGCATTAGACACCCTCAAGACTAGGACACCTAGCCACATAACCGAGCACTTTCAATCTCAAATTTCAAACATGAGTTCCTTTCTAATCCATGTTTCCAAATTTTTTTGAGTCTGTTTATATGTTTTGTAGCTTATTGTTTATGCCGATTACTAAGAATTGTACATCTTTAGATCCAATTCTAGCATTTCATCATTCTATCTTATCAATTCATATCAATTTCTCCATAAGGAAGTAATTAATTCATGTTCCCAACTCTCCCAAGGGTTTGTAGTTGGGATTATTCATATATCTACCCAATGCAAGTTGATGTGAATGGGTTTGATTCCTAATTTGCATGTTTAGACTAGTGAACCCCATTTTCACTAATCTATATTTTGGTGATCCTGACCTTTTCTTGCCCATTTTTTTATTTTGGATGTTCAGATCCAAGTTTAATTGCATATCATTTTTCAGATTTAGAGACATTAATTGTTGAAATCTATCATTTATATAACTCATTTTTTAAATTGTGGTTAATTGGTCATTCTTAATCACTTTTTTTGCTTGCCATTTACAATTGTATAAAAGGAGTGATGTGTGAAATAGGTGACAACAGCTCTCACCTTTCCATGTGGGATTTCACATTGAGTAGTTTCATGTTGAAGGTGTGTCTTTGGGCCAAATGGTTATATGCTACACATTTTGTCTAAACGCTACCTTGTCCATGGATTTGGAGGATGTGTGCCAATGTGTGTGATGTTTGGGATCACTTTAGATTATGTGTTCTAAATTTTTAGGTCCTCTCTATTTCTTGGATAGAGCTGCTTTCACCATAATTATGTTTTGGTGGCTCGTTTGTTGAGATCACCCCTTGTCCCCTATTTTGTCCAACCTAGTTGATGTTTTGTCTTGATTCAGATGATATATATAAAAGATAAAATTATTGTGGATTGGTGTGGATTGTGGAATATGTGAATATGATGTAGATGATGTGTGTGGTGAGAGTTGTAATGCCCCACCAAGAAACCCTAAAGGATCACACTAAAAAATAGGAATAAAAGCGGAAATATTTTTTTTTAAACATAACATATCATTAAGGTGCATTAAGTTATAACATTGCACTGATTAACTACACAAGTGGAAGACTTATCCATATTCCTAAAGGGCTTCCAACGAAGATTACTTTAAAAAGAAACTGAAAGCTTAAGAGTCACTTATCCACTTATGATGCATGTTAATTATCCCCAATACATTGCAATGATGTTCATTTAAAGAACTAAATTAGACATGCTTAAAAAAACATACTTGCATTTGATTTCATTACATACTAATGATTACATAGATCAAGTTTACTACAATAATTCATTCAATATCCCCATATTTACCATTACAAAATCTAACAACTTATAATATCTCTATTGCATTTAAATTACAGGATAGCATATGAATTAAATAGAAGATCATATAATGAGTTACATAGTTTACAACATGCCAAGAAGGCATAATAATACAAATGATACAACTAAACTCATAAGGTTCAAATAGTTGCAATAAAGAATCCAAGGAGTACAAAGGAATCCAACTGGGACAAGAAGATGATCAAGACCAAAGAGCAACTGGAACACCTGCAAAGTCAACCCTCACAAGAAGGAAGTGAACATGATATCGATGGAAAGTGGCACTACCACCTAACCATGTGGCTCAAAAGAACCACCCCTCCATGCTAGGAGATAGCACTAAGACCCACTAGCAAGCAAAGGAAAGAATACATCGCCTCACAAAACACCGGATCAACTCACAAATAGTAAACTCGCAGAACATGACTCCACATCAAAATAGGGAAAATCTTCAAGACTATACACTAGTGAACATAAGGGAAGAGTGTCATCACATAGCTTGGTATGGTTATCCTGGCAGGCCTCCATAGGTCCCAACCCCCATCATGGGTTATCCTGGTAACCTCTCCTAAACCTCCAACCCCATGTGGACCCATACAATCCTTTTGTGAGGACAAAATTGTTGGTTTGCCATTCCAGGCCTTCTCATTGCATCTTGAGTTTGTACTAGCACTCAACCATGAGCAAGGCATAATTATCTTAATTAGTGTTTCATCTACCAAGCCCCCTAAATATTATTAAGTTACCACTTACTTAAACAAATTTTCGATGGGTTACCCTGCAACCACTTTGGGCACGGCCCCCCATCGAAAGCCACTCTCCCATATGACACTTAATGACAAATCACATGAACTCCCAACACCAAGGTATATAGAAGAAGAGTGCACAGAGTTTAATATCATAGAGAACCACTTGGCCTAATCAACCCTCACACAAGGTTAACTAATCGACAAGCCCTTGACAAGAACCAATCATAGCCATGAAGACAACCACATGCCATATCTGACACATTCGACAAAGGACATGTAGTTTTGAAAATAAATGCAAATATAGTAATTAAACACACATATTCGCTAATCTAGATTGACAATAATTTCCATTTCGTTTAAAATGTCAATTTGACCAAGGTTCTCTAATTCCTTAATTTCAAGTTACATCAAATAAATAAAATCACCATCTCATGATAAATTATAACCCTAAACTTTCATTTATAAAAATATGCATATTTGAAATACATATAAAAATATAAATTAACTTATTTATTTATTAATCTAACATTAATATTTTTTTTTTTCAAAATGAAATATCAATTTCTATTGTTTTTTTTTTTCAAATCTCAATTCTAATTTTCCAAAAAAAAAAAAAAAATTCATCATAAAATTAAATTTATAATTAACATGAAAATTATATATATATATATATATATATATATATATATATATATATATATATATATATATATATATATTTAAAATAAATTAAATATTAAAAAAAAAATTAAAAATTAAAAAAGCAACCCACGTGGCTTTTCACAGAAAAGCCACGTGGGCCCCCTTTCAAAGGGGAAGGCACTTGAGCAGCACTCCTCACGCATGTAAGGCAACGCTAACCTCACATACGTGAGCAACATTGCTCATAGGGCAACTGCTCACACAGGGTAGCCCCCCTCCCAAACGTGAGAATGGGGTCGAGCCCTGGCTCCCCCATCCCACGCAACATTAAAATATATATATTTTTTAAAAATTTATAAAACAAACCCCTGCTAAAACACACAAACACAAAAATGAGAAAATTTCTGAGACAATAGTTTTTTCCAAAATCCTAATAAATTTAATTATTTAAAAAAAAAACCAAAGACCCCAAAATAAGCAAACTCGGAATTTTTTTTTTTTGGAACAATGAGAGAGAATGAAATTTTCCTTTTTGAAAATTTTGGCAGCATAACAGCATGCCCAGAAGAAATTAGAAATTAATTTTCTTCTACCAAACATAATGAATAAGAAATTCAATTTGAACAAACTAAAAAGAGAGATTCAAGAATGAAAATCTCTTTCTTTTTCAACACATAGACACACATAGAAATCTGATTTTTAAATTAATTATTTTCACAATCAGAAAATAGATTGGAGAAAAAACTAAAATTGATTTAAATTCAGGCTAATCTCACATTTCAAAATCCAAATGAATGATTCAACAAATTTTGACATCAATTCATTTCACACAGAGATTTTTTCAACCAAATAGAAATTTTTAAAACAAAGCATAGGTATATAAAAACCAAAAACCAACCTTAATAGCAACCCAGGAAGAAAACTAAGAAGAGCCCAACCTGCAATCTGGAAACTTCCTTCAACCGAGATGCACAAATTTCTTCCAAAATTTCTTCCCTAAAATTTCTTCTCCAAAATTTCCTCCCCCATTCCCGTGAAGAACAAGGTAGAAATAGAAAAAATTTAACCTAAAACTATTTTAGGTTGAAATGCTTTCTCAACCAATCAAATTCATTCATCATAAAGTAAATTTCAAAAAGTCTTTTCTCTCCACAAAATCATTTTCTCGATTTTTTTAATTTAATATAATATTTCCATTTTCAAAGTCAATGAGGGAAAAAAAATATTTTATTACTTTACTTTTCCAATTCTATTTAACCTTTTTACAAAAATGCATCTACATAGATAATTTTCACAATTAAAAAAAAACAATAAATCAAATTCCCTAATTCAATGAATTGCACAAATTGACTTAACCATTTATAATACTAGCAGGTCTCATATAACTTTTATCTATTTATTTAAATAAACAAATAAAACACATTTTCTAATTAAATACTCTAAGCTTTAATAGTTAATTTTACCAAACACAATAATACACAACTAAAATAACTCAAATAACATGACTCACATACCAAACAAAGGGAAACTGTTGAATGATAGGGACGTTCACTTTGAGCATGACAATGGTAAAACGTAGGTCTTAGGACTATCTCCTCCACTTCCATCGGATCAATAAGGTACGCTCAGACCTGTGAAGCCAAGTGGAGACGATACCTCGTACCTACATGGTACTTGTACCTGCAATTCCCTGCATCAACGAACCACATGTGCATATATATATATAGTCACAAAAAACACACCGCTGAAGGAGAATCGTGACGTTCCCTGTCTCACCGAAGTGAGTCAAGGAAAATCATCTCCTCGCACCCCATACACTTACAAACATGAAACATGTATATAACTCATCGTATGTATAAAATGAATATGTAAGTCCATGTCAGTAATCCAATAAAATCGCATTTAAACATCAATAAGGAAATACTGCATGAAAACATACACTACAACTCAAATTAAAGCATATCACAACATCGCATAAAGTCTAAATAAAATATCACAATATAATGTATCCATTGAAAAAGTCAACTAAAGTCAAACATGAGTCTAAAAAAGTCTAATAGAGGAAGGAGTAGTACATTCTCCCCCAAAAAACTAGGCTTAATCTTGGAAGCCTAAAACAAATAAGAATAAAGCTCTCTCATCTTCAGTGCATCCTCCCATGTAGTCGAGGTCTCATCATTTGGGTCCCATAGGACCCTTACCTAGTCGATGGTACGACCCCTGAGGGTCAAACCCCAATATTGTAGAATGTGCACGGGCTCCATGGAAAGTTGCTTGTCCTCAACCTGCAAAGTGTTCCAATCAAGAACATGGATCACATGAGGATGATAAGGTCTAAGAACTGAAACATGAAAAAAATCGTGGATGCAGGATAGGCTCGATGGCAAGGCAAGATGGTAGGCAACAAGTCCTATCCTCTCAAGGATTTGAAAAGAGCCAACAAAACAAGGCACCAACTTAGAACCCTTTCCATAATGGATCACTCTTTCACGGATGCACTCTCAAGAACACACAGTCACCAACAAAAAACTGATAATCCACTCTATGAGCATCGAGATACTTCTCCTGCCTATCTTGAGAAGCTACCAAATGCCCATGAATCTTCTCAACCTATTGCTCCATCTCTCGAAGCATATCCGGTCCTATACGCACCCTGTCCTCTAGCTGATCGCAACTCAAAGGAGTACGTCAAGGATGACCATACAATGCCTGGAAGGGAGACATACCTATGAAGCTATGATATCCATTGTTATAAGCAAACTCCACAAGGTATAGACATTCCTCCTAGCATGACTATTGGTCCATAACATACATGCGAAGCATGTCCTCCAAAACCTAATTCACACGCTTAGTCTGACCATCAGTCTCTGGGTGATAAGTTGAACTAAAGTTCAACTGAGTCCCCAAAGCATGCTGGAGTGAGGTCTACAATGCTGAAGTAAAGACAGGATCTCTATCAGAAATGATCCTCCTGGGAATACCATGAGGCCTCACCACATCTTCCATCAAAACTCATGCCACCACTCTTGTTGTATAGGAAGATCAAATAGGTACAAAATGAGCAACTTTTGTCAATCTATCAACAATGACCATGATGATGACGCGAAGAAACAATAAACCCCACTATGAAATCCATGAAAATGATGTCCCATTTCCAATCTGGTGCCAAATTAGGTTGTAAAAGCCCTGTAGGGTGTTGATGCTCTGCCTTTACCCGCTGACATTCTAAACACTTCGACACAAAATCAGCAATGTCACATTTCATACCAGCCCAATAATATATCTGTCTAAGATTTGTGTGCATCTTCTTGACACCAGGATGTGCCGAATAAGGTGCACGATGGGCCTTAGTCATGATCAAAATATGAAGTCCATCTAAAGGAGGTACATAGATCTATCGAAGAAGACCATCTGCCTCAAGGTTATATCTAGAATATCTACCCTCTAATGGCCTTCCAATCTCAGTCACGGCTCTAACATCCTGATACCAAGTGTCCCGAGGAAGAATCCCAAGAATTCTCTCTCTCAAATCCACCCCAAGGGACAATGCTACAACCTCATATCGCCTACAACTCAAAGCATATGCCACTACATTCTCTTTCCCTTGAATATATTGAACGTCAAAAATCATACTCGTAGAGGAATTCCATGTTGGCAATATTGCATTATAACAGACAATGAAAGATTGTTGGCATTTCATAAGGATATTGAGAAGGTTGTTGATGATTATGGATATAACTGATTAAGGATGTTTACTGTCTTGATATTATTATTTTGTCATTGATGTCAAGAAATTGATTTTCTAATTCAGTATGATGTTGCCATATCTTGAGAAGTATGATTTAAAAGAGTATAAAAATGTCGGTAAAAGACACAGGAAAGAATATGATGAATAAGGGGATGAATAAGGTATTCAATGGGCAACTATTACCAAGTTAGACAATGATGAGATCATGGTGTTTAGATTGTTTTAACATCATACATATGTTGTAAATTGTAAAGGATAATACTATACTATGTTACCAAGCAAAGAACCTAGTCGGTAAACCCTAAGGAACCTAGTCGGTAAACCTTAAGGTTATTGCTATTGGTTAATGAAGGCAAAATGTCTACCGAGTGAAGTTTAGTATTCACCAAGTTATAACCGAGTTGCTACCAAGTTGTAACTGAGCTATAACAGAATGCATTAAATGTTTACATGCGTTATTTAATGAAGGAAGTTGATGAGCTGGAACTAATTAAATGATTGGTGAGCCATGGATGAAGTTTGTTAATGAATCCAAGGCAATGGAAAGTCAGCATGAAGATCTATAGTGCAGATTGAACCGCAATACCCTGGCACAAGTTCCAAGACTAATATGCAAGTTCCAAGGTAGGGTAAAACATTTTCAGATCGAAAGATGCATTGAACTTGGACAAGATTGAAGATCTGATGGCTATGATTGATCATGGGAAATGTGATCAAGGAGATTAAGCGGTTACCTAATTGTTTATAAATAGGAAACTGTTGATAAACAATGTATGCAAGCAAGTGTATGCACAGGGATGCTACATAGTGATTACAGAGCACAGAAGCTTGAAGACCTATTTGAATAACAGAGTATAGAAGCCTAGCAGATAGACAAGAGTAAATCTATGTCTAGATTGTATTGAACAAATAGGAATCTGCTTTAGCATTTTAGATGTAAAGTTGCAGGTAGATTTTATTACTGTTATTTTGAGAAAGTGACAGAAAATCTCTTAACCGAGTGGACTTAACATTCTTATCTATAAAACCCTCTAGCAAGGTGACATTCTGATTAAGTGTTTGAAATCCTTTAACAAGGTCACTTCTAACAAGGTGAAGATCCTAACAGATCTGAGGGAAATCCCTTAACCGGGTCACATCTAGCAATGTGTTTGTAATCTTTAATAGGATTTGCTTTTAACCGAGCATACTCTAAAAGAGTATATTTCTTAGTGGGTCCGAAATCCCACAGTGGTTTTTCCCTATTTGGGTTTCCACGTTAAATCTGGTGTTATGATGTTTATGATGTTTATATGCTTTTGGAAGATTAAGTTTGTATGATTCACCCCCCCCCCCCTCTCATCTTGTTGGCTATTGGATCTATACTTATATTAAGTATCAAAACAATCAATTGGTATCAGAGCTTTGGACTCCAAAAGGAAAAGTTTAAAGGCACTCGAGTCAAAGATCCAAAGATGTATAAGAGGGATGCACCGAAACTGAACAAGTCAAGTTTCTCTACATGGCAGAAAAGGATGAAGCTGCATCTATCAGGAGTTGGAGAATATGCTGTATACTATCTGGAGAATGATTTTGTTACACCGAGCACCTATCCATTGACTATGGAAGAGATAAAGGCAAAGCAAGAACATATTCAAGCAATGATTGAAATAACATCTGCATTGACCGATTCAAAGTTTAATGATCTAGAAGGCTGCAATGATGCAAAGGCAATGTGGGATAAGCTCATATCAATATATGGAGGAGATGAACATGTTCAAAGAGCAAAAGTAGATAGTCTAAGAGAACAACTTGAATCTATGAGGATGAATGAAGGTGAGAACATAACTCAGTACAGTACAAGACTAAAGGAGATTGTAAATCAAATCAAAGGAGCAGGTGGAACTATTGAAGAAATGGATATAACAAGTAAGTTGTTGAGAACCCTTCTACCAGCTTATGCAATCCGAGTCTCTGTAATCAATGAATTGAGGTCTGTACCTAATATGCCAGTTTCTTTAGATGCTACTATTGGTAAGCTACATGCATTTGAGTTAAGTAATTTTGATAACAGTGGATCTTCAGTAAATAAAGTTGAATCTGCATTTAGTTCTTTTCATCTTGATGAATCTAATGATTACAATGAAAGAAAGTATAAGTACTCTGAAGGAGATCACAGTGGAGCAAGTGAAAGATTTCGTAAGAACATGGAGGAAGTACACAAACTGTATGAGGAAATCAGAAAGCAAGAAGAGTTTGAAGCACTATTAGCCAAAAGGTTACCGAGAGGCAAAAGTAAGTATAAAGGGAAACTACCTTTGAAATGTTTCAACTGTGATAAAATAGGACATATGGCTTCTAACTATCCTGACAAAGATTTTACTGAAAAGAGAGATTACCGAGATGGCAGACAGAAAGATAATCATTACAGAGGACACCGAGACTTCAGAAGAAGAGATAGAAAGACATGCTTAATAGCTAATGAGGAATCCAATGATGATAAATTAGATGATACAGATACAGAGGAAGTAGTTTATGTGGCTATCAAAGATGGATCAGATGAAGAAAGGTATGAAGAAAAAGCCCTAATATCTCACATAAACACTAATGATTCTTGGATTATAGATAGTGGATGCTCACATCATATGATAGGAGATAAACACAAGTTTGTTATATTAGAAGATTATGATGGAGGCTGTGGTAGATTTGGTAATGATGCACCATGCCTGGTGAAAGGTAAAGGATCTATAACACTTCTTGACAATGCAAGATGCAATGATGTTTATTGGGTTGAAGGTTTGAAATACAATTTGTTGAGTGTAGCATAGCTAAACAACATAGGTTACCGAATAGAATTTCAGAAAGGAATTGTCAAAGTTCATGACAAGAATGGAAAGTTAGCTGCTACCGGGACACAAACAAAAGGTAACACATTTCACCTTGACTCAACTCATAACAAGTGTTTGCATGCAAAGATAGATGATACCTAGTTATGGCATAAAAGGTTTTGTCATGTCAATTTTGATAATTTGATCAAAATAAGCAAGAAGCACCGAGTAAGAGGTCTACCAAGTCTTGAAAAATCAGAGAATGCTATGTGCCAAGGATGTCAGATGGGAAAGATGACAAGATCAAGCTTTACAAGTAAGTCTTACACTTCTAAGGGTATTTTAGATCTAGTGCACACTGACCTTTGTGGTCCTATGAAAATTCAAAGTTATTATGGTGACAAATATTTCATATTATTTGTGGATGACTATTCAAGGATGATGTCAGTAATGTTTTTAAAAGAAAAATCAGAAGCTTTTCAAATGTTTAAATGGTACAAGGCAAGAGTTGAAAATGAAACAGGAAGACAACTGAAATGTCTTAGATCAGATAGAGGAGGAGAGTTCACATCTGATGAGTTCAACTTATTTTGCAATGATCATGGTATTAAAAGACAAGTCTTTGCACCGAGAGCTCCACAGCAGAATAGAATAGCTGAGAGAAGAAACAGATCTATTGTGGATTGTGCTAGAACATTGATGATTGAAAAGAAGGTGCCACAAACATTTTGGAGAGAAGCAATAAGCACAACAGTTTATACCTTGAACCAAGTTCAATTGAAGAAAGGTACTTTGAAGACACCATATGAAATCTGGTATGATAAGAAACCTAATGTAAGTTATTTTAAAATCTTTGGAAGTAGATGCTATATTCACAAAGATGATAGAAATGACAAGTTTGATCAGAAAAGTGAAGAACATTTCTAGGTTATTCTTCTCGAAGCAAAGCATTTAAATGTCTGATCAAATCATCTAACAAAATAATAGAAAGTGCAAATGTGAAAATTGATGAATTTGCAGAAAGAAATGGTGAAGGAAATTCCAAGGAACCATAAGGTTATGATGAATTTGTCTATGATCAACTAAGAAGTCTTACCGAGAAGACTGTTGAAGAAAATGAAGAGAATATCCAGTTACTAAGTGATGAAGAAGATCATACAGAGCCTACCAAGCCTGTATTAGCCAAGTATGTCAGAAGACATCATGCACCAAGTCAGATTATAGGAGATAAGGATGATCTAGTAATGACAAGGAACAAACTGAGACAGAACACATGTTTGATATCTGAATTTGAACCGAGAATAGTGAAAGAGGTATTTAACAGTGAAGATTGGATAAATGCTATGATAGAAGAGATTGATCAAATCAAGAAGAATGACACATGGACACTAATCTCGAGACCAAAGGACAAAAATGTAATCGGTACAAAGTGGATTTTCAGAAACAAGCTGAGTGAAAAAGGAGAGGTCATTCGAAACAAAGCAAGACTAGTTTGCAAAGGTTATGCTCAAGAAGAAGGAATTGATTATGGTGAAACTTTTGCACCTGTTGCTAGACTTGAAGGAGTAAGAACATTGTTGGCCTATGCTACTTTCTAAAACTTCAAGGTATATCAAATGGATGTCAAATCTGCATTTATGAATGGAATATTAGAAGAAGAAGTTTTTATTGAACAACCTGAAGGATTTGTTGAAGACAATAATAAAGATCAGGTATGTAAATTGAACAAATCTTTATATGGTTTGAAACAAGCACCTAGAGCATGGTATGAAAGATTGCACTCTTATTTGATTAAGATTGGTTTTATAAGGACAAGTGAGAACAACAACATGTACATGAAGAATGATGAAAATGGAATACTAATCTCAACCATATTTGTTGATGATATTATATTTTGTGGAAATGACTCTTTATGCAAGAACTTTGTAAATGAAATGAGCAAAGAATGTGAGATGTCATTAATCGGTGAGATAAAGTATTTTATAGGTTTATAGATACTGCAAATGAAAAATAAGATTTTCATTACTCAATCCAAGTACATAAAGGAAATCTTGAAGAAATTTGGAATGGAGGATTCAAAACCAGTAAGTACTCCTATGACTACCAACTGTAAATTATCAAAGAATGATGAATTTGCATCTATTGATGAGACACTTTACCGATCCATGATTGGAAAACTACAATATGTTGTTCACAGCAGACCAGACATAGCACATGCAGTAGGTATAGTTGCAAGATTCTCTGCAGATCCTAAGGAAACACACATGACAGCAATCAAAAGAATTTTTAGATACTTGAAAGGCACTGAGGATTATGGCTTAGTATATCAGAAAGGAAATGATTTTGATTTAAAATTTTATACTAATGCTGATTGGGCAGACAACATTGATGACAGAAAAAGCACAAGTGGAGGAGCTTTCTTTTTAGGAGAAAGACTAGTGAGTTGGCTTAGCAAGAAACAATGATGTGTTTCACAGTCAACAACAGAAGCTGAATACGTTGCTGCAGCACTAAATTGTACCAACATTGCATGGATCAAACAACTGTTGGAAGGTATAAATGAGAAAGTTACCGAGCCAGTAACTATATTCTTTGACAATACTAGTGCCATTAATATTTCAAAAAATCCTATTATGCACTCTAAGACAAAGCACATCTCTATCAAATATCATTATCTTAGAGAAGAAGCTCAAGAGAAGAAAGTGGTGTTGGAGTATGTTAGCACAAAGGAGGAAATAGCAGATATCTTCACCAAGCCACTACCAAGGGACACTTTTGAATATCTCAGAAGTCAGTTAGGGGTCCTACCCCTATCTTCTACTCATTGAACAAGTTCGGTGAAAGCATCAATCTGATGACTCTATCGCATATCTTTTAGGAGTTGATGCTGCATTACACACTTTAGGATGTTTTCTAAAGGTGTACAGGAATTATTACAGGAAACAATATAGGGAACAGGAATTAAAGACAAAATGCTCTGACTGAGACTCAGTTGATACACAACAGTAGGAAATCACTTCATACAAAAAGAAATTATGTTTTAGTTCTCTACTTTTGGCATTGTTGTCAAAGGGGGAGAAGGCTAATATCAGGGGAGAAGACTGAGAGAAGACTGACTGAAGATTGGAAAGAAAACTGAAGAAAGAGGAGAAGTCTAATGTATGGGGGAGAGCATTTCAGCATTTTAGAATCACAACAATCTGAATCTTTTAAGGTCAAATCAATTGGTTTTGCCATGAATGCCAAAGGGGGAGATTGTTGGCAATGTTGCATTATAACAGACAATGAAAGATTGTTGGCATTTCATAAGGATATTGAGAAGGTTGTTGATGATTATGGATATAACTGATTAAGGATGTTTACTGTCTTGATACTATTATTTTGTCATTGATGTCAAGAAATTGATTTTCTAATTCAGTATGATGTTGCCATATCTTGAGAAGTATGATTTAAAAGAGTATAACGATGTTGGTAAAAGACACAGGAAAGAATATGATGAATAAGGGGATGAATAAGGTATTCAATGGGCAACTATTACCAAGTCAGACAATGATGAGATCATGATGTTTAGATTGTTTTAACATCATACATATGTTGTAAATTGTAAAGGATAATACTATACTATGTTACCAAGCAAAGAACCTAGTCGGTAAACCCTAAGGAACCTAGTCGGTAAACCCTAAGGTTATTTCTATCGGTTAATGAAGGCAGAATGTCTACCAAGTGAAGTTTAGTATTCATCGAGTTATAACCGAGTTGCTACCAAGTTGTAACCGAGCTATAACAGAATGCATTAAATGTTTACATGTGTTATTTAATGAAGGAAGCTGATGAGTTGGAACTGATTAAATGATTGGTGAGCCATGAATGAAGTTTATTAATGAATCTGAGGCAATGGAAAGTCGGCATGAAGATCTACAACGCAGATTGAACCACAATACCCTGGCACAAGTTCCAAGACTAATATGCAAGTTCCAAGGTAGGGTAAAACATTTTCAGATCAAAAGATGGATTGAACCTGGACAAGATTGAAGATCTAATGGCTATGATTGATCATGGGAAATGTGATCAAGGAGATTAAGTGGTTGCCTAATTGTTTATAAATAGGAAATTGTTGATAAACAATGTATGCAGGCAAGTGTATGCACAGGGATGCTACATAGTGATTACTGAGCACAGAAGCTTGAAGACTTGTTTGAATAACAGAGTATAGAAGCCTAGCAGATAGACAAGAGTAGTTCTATGTCTAGATTGTATTGAACAAATAGGAATCTGCTTTAGCATTTTAGATGTGAAGTTGTAGATAGATTTTATTACTGTTATTTTGAGAAAGTGACAGAAAATCTCTTAACTGAGTGGACTTAACAGTCTTATTTGTAAAACCCTCTAGCAAGGTGACATTCTGATTGAGTGTTTGAAATCCTTTAACAAGGTCACTTCTAACAAGGTGAAGATCCTAACAGATCTGAGGGAAATCCCTTAACCGGGTCACATCTAGCAATGTGTTTGTAATCTTTAACAGGATTTGCTTTTAACCGAGCATACTCTAGAAGAGTATATTTCTTAGTGGGTCCAAAATCCCATAGTGGTTTTTCTCTATTTGGGTTTCCATGTTAAATCTAGTGTTATGAGGTTTATGATGTTTATATGCTTTTGAGTTTGAGTGTTTGACAATTTTGGTTATATTACTGATATATATGTTACCGAGGTTGAATCTGATGTTTTAATGGAAGATTAAGTTTGTATGATTCACCCCCCCTCTCATCTTGTTGGCTATTGGATCTGTACTTATATTAAGTATCAAAACTATCATTACATCCATCTTCATTGTCGAGCATTCAAGTTTGACTACGTGAAAATATACTGCAAACTACGGTGATCACTATGTAGCTCAAATTGATGCCCTAACAGAAAATGTCATCATCTGACTAAAGCATGAACTATAGTTGCCAACTCTAAGTCTTGAACTGGATAGTTCATCTCGTGGTCCTTGAGTTTGCGAGACTCATAGGCTACCACACGACCATCCTGCATAAGCACTGCTCCTGTGCCTTCTAAAGAGGCATCCATGCAAACCATAAAATCTTTGGATGGATTAGGAACTGCCAAAATCGGAGCACTAACAAGGAGTTCTTTCAAGGTAGAAATTTTTTTCTCACACTATTCTTACCAAACAAACTTCTTCCCTTTCCTCTGAAGAGAAGTGATCGGGTGACCTATCCGGGAAAAACTCTGAACAAAGGAACGGTAATATCTGGCCAAACCTATAAAACTCTGAACCTCAGAAACATTGGTCGGCATTGACCAACCTACAATGACTTGGATCTTAGAAGGATACACCTTCTCTTGAAACTACATGACCATGATAGTTCACCTCATATTGGAAGAAATCACACTTTTCCAAGTTGGCATAAAGTTAATTCTCCCTCAAGCACTGCAATACTTGTTGCAAGTGGCCCTCATGCTCTTCCATAGATCTAGAATAAATCAGAATATCATACAAGAACACAAGGACAAAACAATCAAGGTATGTGCGAAAAACCCCATTCATGAGGCTCATGAAAACTGAAGGCGCGTTTGTCAACCCAAATTGTACCACCATGAACTCATAGTGACCATAATGGGTACGAAAAGTTGTTCTATGAATATCTGCATGATAAATGCACAACTGATGATACCTAGATTTCAGATCAATCTTAGAGAACACCTTGGCTCCCTTTACCTGATCAAAAAGATCATCTATTTGAGGAAATGGATATCAATTCCTGATGGTTGCCTTATTCAACTATCAGTAATCAATGCATAATCAAAGATAACCATCCTTCTTAACGAAGATAACTGGCACACCCCAAGCAGAAACACTAGGATGAAAGGACCCCTCTGCCAATAATTCCTCCATCTATAGCTTCAACTCACTCAACTCCTAAGTAGTCATTCAATATTCTTGAAATAGGTTCCGCACCAGGAACCAAGTCAATGTGAAAGTCTATGTCCCGCTTCAGAGGCATACCAAGAATATTAATAGGGAACACATCGGCATACTCTCAAAGAATAGGGTGACCATCAAGAGAAATTTCTCAGCTCTCTTCCTCATCGACATCCTCAAGAGAAACTGTAAAAAGATGGCACCCTTGACGCATACACCGCTTAAGTTGCATAGCATAAATCATATGTAAGGATATTGGTCTTTGAACCCCAATGATCCCCCCCTTCCTGCCATGATCATTTAAACATTCCATTGTCTTCTGACGGCAATCTACATGAGCACTACGGGATTTTAACCAATCCATCCCCAACACAACTCTATAAGATCCCAAAGGAATGACTTGAAGGTCAGCTGTGGTAACAAAGGGTCCTAGGTCTAGCTCACATCTGGGAGTGAAGGAATCTACAACCACACACAAACCAGTAGCCAAGTCTACTTGGAACCTATCTGCCTGTCTAGCAGAAACAATCCCACACCGCTCCACAATGGAGGAATATATAAAAGAATCAAAAGCACCAGAGTCAAATAGAAATGAGATAGAAATACAATCCAAAACACCTAAAGTCTCGATCACTGTACCCTGGTGCCCAACTTGGCGGTCATCAACCACCATGAAAACTCTATGGGATCTACCTGCATCCCCCACTATAGGCTCTAATGTTGTCAGTCTTTGACTACCTATCTGATGAGAACATTGTGGACACTGAGCAACTATGTGGCCATACTGACCATAGGAGAAACAAGCTCTCCTACCAGATCCTCTACCTCCAGACAACCCACTGGACTGTTGGAAACTTCCCTTACTAGGGGCCTGTGAAGCACCCTATTCCTTTGCCAATTCCTATTCTTCTCAGGCTGAGATTTTTCACCCTACTAGCCCTGAAACTATTTCGGCCTCGACTAGAAACTCTATTGCTTCTCACCCTTAGCGAGTTCCTAAAAACTCCTAAAAGGTGCAACAGTCTAGGACTGATTCCCTCTAGGTCTAGAACCACTTTAAGGTACACTCCCAATCTGTACTCTAGACTGACCACCATGAGCACAGGCAAGATTCTCCTCTACTAGCCTGGCTTTTTCCATGGTTAACTCTACTGATGTAGGCTCAAATACTCTCACACCTCCACTAATGTGGTCATTAAGACCTCTCAAGAAGTGTTGGACCAACATAGCCTCATCATTCCCAATACCATCATATTATTTGAGCTCCTAAAACCTATACTCATATTGATCCACAATCATGTCGAACTGGCGTAATGCATGAAACTCATCTGCCCGACATTGTCTCCACTGAGCTGAGAGAAAGCGTGCCCTAAATCTCTCTTAGAAAATATCCCAAGTCATGGTACTAATGCCTAAACTGATCCTTTCCTCCTCCAACCACTACTAGATAGAAGAAAACTTATGGAGGTGCATGATGGTGCACCTCACCTTGGTGTTGCTGCCATAAAGATGTATGGAGAAACACCTATCCAAACCAATCAACCAAGTCTTTGCCTCAAGCCTGGTACCCGAACCGTCAAAGGAGGGAGGACGAGATCTCATTAGATCTCTCATATGCCCCATAATAACTAAATCCTAGTCCACTAGGACCTCTCTCCCTCTCCTCAAGATTCTGTTGGTAAGACTCTACCATCTGAGCATGGCTAGGTTGCTCGACCTCAGGTCTAGGGCTAAGTCTGGCTAACACTTCCTGAAAAATCTGCCTAAGCTCCTCCATTTTGGGAACCTGCTCTACAGTGTGTTGCTCACTCTGATGCACAAAGTGAACCTGCTCTACACTCTTATAAGTGGGTTGTGGTGAAGGACAATGATGACCTAAACTTCAGCCACGTCCCCCACCTTTACCTCAATTGCGCCCACCTCCACGACCTCCACCTTTGGCTTTCCTAGCCATAAGCCTAACACTTCACAAGAGAAAATTTTTAGATCTACAGCAAGGATACTGACAAGGGAAACACACTTGAATGGGCTCAATGCAAAACCAAAGTACACTAACACATAGGAATAAAAGCGGAAGTAATTTTTTTTTAGAACATAACATATCATTAAGGTGCATTAAGTTATAACATTACACTGGTTAATCACACAAGAGAAAGACTTATCCTTATTCCTAAAGGGTTTCCGATGAAGATTACTTTAAAAAGAAACTGAAAGCTTAAGGTTCACTTATCCACTTATGATGCATGTTAATTATCCCTAATACATTGCAATGATGTTCATTTAAAGAATTGAATTAGACATGCTTAAAATTACATACTTGCATTTGATTTCATTACATACTAATGATTACATACATCAAGTTTACTACAATAATTCATTCAACATCCCCATATTTACCATTACAAAATCTAACAACTTATAATATCTCTAATGCATTTAAATTATAGGATAACATATGAATTAAATAGAAGATCATATAATGAGTTACATAGTTTACAACATACCAAGAAAGCATAATAATACAAATGATACAACTCAACTCATAAGGTTCAAATAGTTACAATAAAGAATCCAAGGAGTACAAAGGAATCCAATTGGGACAAGAAGATGATCAAGACCAAAGAGAAACTGGAACACTTGCAAAGTCAACCCTCGCAAGAAGGAAGCAAACATGATACCGATGGAAAGTGGCACTACCACCCAACCATTTGGCTCAAAAGAACCACCAATATGTGCTTAGAGATAGCACTAAGACCCAATAGCAAGCAAATGAAATAATACATGGTCTCACAAAACACCAGATCAACTCACAAATAGTAAACTCTCAGAACATGACTCCACATCAAAACAAGGAAAATCTACAAGACTATACACTAGTGACCATAAGGGAAGAGTGTCATCACATAGCTTGGTATGGTTATCCTAGTAGGCCTCCATAGGTCCCGACCCCCATCATGGGTTATCCTGGTAACCTCTCCCGAACCCCCGACCCCACCCAAGTCTTATGTGGACCCATACAATCCTTTCATTAGGACAAGGTTGTTGGTTTGCCATTCTAGGCCTTCTCATTGCATCTTGAATCTGTACTAGCACTCAATCATAAGTGAGGCATAATTATCTTAATTGGTGTTTCATCTACCAATCCCCCTAAATATTATTAAGTTACCACTTACTTAAACAAACTTTTGATGGGTTACCCTGCAATCACTTTGGGCACGACCCCCAATCAAAAGCCACTCTCCCATATGACACTTAGGCACAAATCACATGAACTCCCAACACAAAGGTATACACAAGAAAGAGTACATAGAGTTCAATATCATAGAGAACCACTTGGCCTAGTCAACCCTCACACAAGGTTAGCTAACCGTCAAGCCTTTGACAAGAACCAATCACAACCATGAAGACAACCACATGACATATCTAACACATTCGACAAAGGACTTGTAGTTTTGAAAATAAATGCGAATATAATAATTAAACACACATATTCGCTAATCTAGATTGACAATAATTTTCATTTCATTTAAAATGCCAATTCAACCAAGGTTCTCTAATTCCTTAATTTCAAGTTACATCAAATAAATAAAATCACCATCTCATGATAAATTATAACACAAAATTTTCATTTATAAAATATGTATATTAGAAATACATATTAAAATATAAATTAACTTATTTATTTATTAATCTAACATTAATATATTTTTTTCAAAATAAAATAATCAATTTCTATTTTTTTTTTTAAATCTCAATTCTAATTTTCCAAAACAATTATATATATTTTTTCATTATAAAAAAAAAATTAAAACTAACATGAAAATTATATATATATATATATATATATATATATATATATATATATATATATATATTTAAAATAAATTAATTAGTAAAAAAACAAAACTTTTTTTTAAAAAGCAATCCACGTGGCTTTTCAGAGTCACGTGGGGCCCTCTTTCAAAGGGGAAGGCGCTTGAGTAGCGCTCCTCATGCATGTGAAGCAGCGCTACCCTCACATATGTGAGGCAACGCTGCCTCACATACGTGAGCAGCGTTGCTCATAGGGAAGCCCCCCCTCCCAAACGTGAGGATGGGGTCGAGCCCTGGCTCCCCCATCCCACGCGACATTAAAAATTTTTATTTTTTAAACAAATTTATAAAAGCAAACTCCCGCTAAAACACACAGACTCAGAAATGAGAAAATTTCTAAGACACAATAATTTTTTCCAGAATCTTAATAAATTTAATTATTATTTTTTTTAAACCAAAGACCCCAAAATAAGCAAACTCAAAAAAAACATTGTTTGGAAACAATAACAGAGAATGAAATTTTCTTTTTTGAAAATTTTGGCAACATAACAGCATGTCTAGAAGAAATTAGAAATTAATTTTCTTCTACCAGACATAATGAATAAGAAATTCAATTTGAACAAACTAAAAAGAGAGATTCAAGAATGAAAATCTCTTTCTTTTTCAACACACAGACACACAAAAATCTAATTTTTTGAATTAATTATTTTCACAATCAAAAAATACATTGGAGAAAAAATGAAAACTGATTTAAATTCGTGCTAATCTCACATTTCAAAACCCAAATGAATGATTCAACAAATTTTGACATCAATTCATTTCACAGAGATTTCTTCAACTAAATAGAAATTTTTAAAACAAAGCATAGGTATATAAAAACCAGAAAACAACCTTAATAGCAATCCAGGAAGAAAACTAAGAAGAGCCCAACCTGCAATTTGGAAACTTCCTTCAACCAAGATGCACAAATTTCTTCCAAAAATTCTTCCCTAAAATTTCTTCTCCAAAATTTCCTCCCCCATTCCCGTGAAGAACAAGGTAGAAATAGAAAAAAATTAACCTAAAACTATTTTAGGTTGAAACTTTTTCTCAACCAATCAAATTCATTCATCATTAAGTAAATTTCAAAAAGTCTTTTCTCTCCACAAAATCATTTTCTCAATTTTTTTAATTGAATCTAATATTTCCATTTTCAAAGTCAATGAGGGAAAAAAAGATTTTACTACTTTACTTTTCCAATTCTATTTAACCTTTTTACAAAAATGCATCTACATAGCTAATTTTCACAATTAAAAAAAAAAACAATAAATCAAATTCCCTAATTCAATGAATTGCACAAATTGACTTAACCATTTATAAACTGAGGGGTCTCATATAAATTTTATCCATTTATTTAAATAAACAAATAAAACACATTTTCTAATTAAATACTTTAAGATTTAATAGTTAATTTTACCAAACGTAATAATACGCACCTAAAATAATTGAAAAAACACACAACTCGCATACCAAACAAAGGGAAACTGACAAACAACAGGGACGCTCACTTTGAGTGCAACAAAGGTAAAACGTAGGTCTAAGGACTATCTCCTCCACTTCCATCGGATTAGTAAGGTACACTTAGACCTGTGAAGCCAGGTGGAGACAATACCTTGTACCTACATGATACTTGTACCTGCAATTCCCTATGTCAATGAACCACATGTGCATATATATACAGTCACAAAAAACACACCAGTGAAGGAGAATCGTGGCATTCCCTATCTCACCGAAGTGAGTCAAGGAAAATCATCTCCTCACACCCCATACACTTACAAACATGAAACATGTATATAACTCGTCATACGTATAAAATGAATATGTAAGTCCATGTCAATAATCTAATAAAATCACATTTAAACATTAGTAAGGAAATACTGCATGAAAACATACACTGCAACTCAAACTAAAGCATATCACAACATCGCATAAAGTCTAAATAAAATATCACAATGTAATGTATCCACTGAAAAATTCAATTGAAGTCAAACATGAGTCTAGAAAAGTCTGATAGAGGAAGGGTTACTACAAGAGTATTGAAGAAAAATTATCAAATGGTTGCTTGAGGTAGAGTGTAAAGAGCAACTTCATTCAAGAGATACTATCTATTGGGTGAATATTTTGTCACCAGCATACCAATGACAAAATATATGATTCACACATGGCTATGTTGAGAAATTAATCTCTCCTCTCATCAAGGGGAGGTTCCCTTTGAAAGTTCTTCTCTAATTAACAAGAAATTAAAATCTGGGAGTAAGTGTTGGGCATATAACTCTCTTTTTTTAGAGTCTATGTATTCTCCCTTCACTTTGTTACAATTTCTCTATCACTTTTGTGCTTAAAGAAATGAGCAAATGAATCCAACAAACTATACCAAAACTTACAATCAAGAAGCACAAAGTCTCCCTTGAATGTAACACTAACTTAAACTAATTATTACAAATGATAAGAAATTTAACTTGCAACCCAAAGGCTTCAAGTATAAATTCCCAGTTTTTTAAGCTACAAGTAACAGCAGCAATACAGAGCCTACCACTATTCACTTAACATCAGAAAATTTCCCAAATATGCAAGGAGCACAAAGTCTATTTGCACAATTGGAAAGCTCTTTCATAAACTTTAACAATTTCACCAAAAGATTCAAGATCACAAAGAATGATTATGAGAACTAAACATAAGAATGATTCCAATCACAATCACAACTTGAGTCCAACGCAAAGTTTGGAAACTAGCGATTTGCTATCTTCATTTCCTTGAATCCACTTTTTTACATCAAAAGCACAAAGTCTTAATTGAGATAAAAATTTGGCGAGGTTTTGCTAAGCATAAAAAGATAAATATGTACAAATGAGGGTCCTCCTTATATAACAAAAGAATGCAGAAAAATATGGGCACAGTTGACTAATTCAACTGCACAGTCCCACTTGACTTCAACTATAGTAGAAATAAAATGTGCAACTGCGAGAAAACTTGCAGCATCTAACTATGCAACTACATGAAAAGAAAATTTCAAAAGGGGACACTTTATTCATCTTTCTCCTCCTCATTATTTTTGTGAAATTCTTCAAACTTGGTCAGGATGGCCTCCATCTCATCTTTGTTCGGCATTGGGGTAGAATTAGTGATAATACGAACATGGGAAATTGCATCCTCAGCCTTTACATATTTCTTTTTTCCATCTTTCAACATGGATGCAAGGACCTCAAAACTGACTTGAATTTCCAGTAACTTATCAAATGCACTTAGAGAAAAATCATGTTCCGTGTAGTGATCCATTAGGAAAAGAAATTCATGTGTGATGGTGTCACTAGTAACAAGATTCTGATTGTCATCATATAGATAACAAGGAATGTCAGCAATGCTGGCAGAAATGAGGTCAATCTCATCATCACCTTCCTTCCTTTCTCGATCTAGCTCTGCAATCATAAACCTTATTGTCTCTTTCTTCTGAGACAACAATGACAAGATTTGGATATATTTTCTCTTGTTGGAACTACTTTATTCTCCATGAGGATGTCTATTCTAAAGTCATCCATTTTTCTCCAAAGGGTTGCACTTCTCTCAATATCTTCAATTTCTTGAGATAAGGAAGTTTTAATACTTTGCATTTCACTTTGAATTACTTCAAAATCAGCCAACAACTTAATTGTCGAACTTAGAATATGAGACCCTTCTGACTTCAACCGTACAATCCACTCATCTACCACTCGGCCCTTGACTCCCACCTATTCAACCTTCTTGAGAGCCTCAGTATCTATTGAGGAACCTATAGGCTTGATTTCTTGGGAGGATTGTGTAACTTTGAGAAGAACACTAGTCAATTGCTCACACTTTTGTTTTAACTCATTCTTCTCATCTCTTTCTTGATCAAATCTCCGCAACAAAGAATTGAAAGTAGTTTGAGAATCCAACTTAATGCTCTCATGAATTTCCACTCCAAGCTCTATAGTTTGCATGGTATAGTCCTCAAGTTGTATATTATCTTTACTCTTATCTAATGACGATACCATGACCTCAGCATATTTCCTCTCGGTAGCTAGATCTACTAATACCCAAGAAATAGTCTTTGATTTTTTTGTACCTTTGGGCTTTAGGGGAACCAACTACTCAAAATCAAACTCATCTGGTGAAATTACCTATTTCTTTCTCTTGGGTGCTACTACCTCCATCCAAGGTGGTAATTCTAGGCTGGAGGGTGGAGTGGTAGCCTCTTGTTGAGTATCAATTGGTATTTCAGAAGTAAACTGACTTGAACTCGCAGCGGCTGTGGATGTTGTTATTGGTATCAATGTTGAAGTATCTAATGACATGTGAGCTGACGTAGTAACAGTAACTGCTACTGACACCCCTTTAGTTACAGCCATAAATGAGAGAGTGGAAGGTGTAGTGGAAATAATCTCAGTACTTACCAGAGGTGGAACTTCTATTATGATCATGGCGGAAGGCAAATTCATCATCTATTGTTCTGCAAATACCTGTTCCATAGCTTTAGTAAAATCCAACATCGAAGATTCAATAGTGGATGAAGGAATATCATCCAAACTGGAAAAAATGAATAATGTGAAAAATTGTTGTGCAGTCTCTAATTGTGTCATTTCCATATCTAACTCCTCATCATCCAATTCCTCATCTTCTTGATCTGAGTCAGATTTGACATAATGGATAACTACCCCTGAATGGGTTGACACTTGTGAGATAGCGGCAATATTACTCTCGCCATGATGTGTTGGTTCTTCAACCTGTGCTTCCTCTTGATGAGGAATTTCACCTTCTTCTGGTTCCTTTTCTTTCTCAATCTCATTAATAGACTATTGTTCTGGCTCTTTCGTGGTTGTCTCTTGCACTGTTGAAGACGACTCACCTTTTTTAGACCCTTTAATTATGAATTTAATTTTTGGTCCTTTTCCCTTAGATTGTGTTGCAGGGGCTGAGGATGGTGCTTGTTGATCTTCTTTTCTCTTGGTTCTTGTTTTAGCCGTAGTTGTCTTACCAACTGGACCATCACTATTGTCATCATCTTCGGAAATAGCAAGAAGTTTTTTCATTCTATATTTTTCTTCAACAACCATGCATTGGTATTTGCCAAAATGGGGGAAATTCTTTGAGTAATAGAATTAATCTCCTTCTTCGACCATTGCACCGGTGGGAGTGGAGAGTCAGCAATCTTCTTCTCATAATAGACTGGGTCTACTATGTCATTGGTATCCTCCATGGTTATTGGGATTTTCTCCAGATCCAAATTTTCAATCTGCTCTAGGGTAAGACGACTGGAATCCATTCTCCTTATGTCTTCTTCATCTTGATAATCTGCCTATACATCCTCAAACCTAAAAACCATGGGTGTAGTTCCTTTTGATATTATTCTTCATGCCATGAAAATTTAAAAAAATCATTCTTTGAACCTCCTCATAGTATTCCATTGCATTTCCTCTTCCATGTTCTTGGCCTTGGGATTATTCAAAACTAAATACCGGTCAATAGACTCCAGGAACATCTATCTAGTCTTATGGGCTTGTGATTTCTTTTCAGGCACATAAATCAGTCACCGACATAGCTCCATGAGTATAATTTTATCATATGGATACCTTGGCAAAATGAAAGGTTCTCCTGAGAAACATCCTAACCGGATGTAAGTGAATGTTGAAAACTAAAGAAAAACACATCCAAAATGAGAAACCCTGTTATATGTCACCTCTAACAGCCTTTTTTTCTGCAAGCCTTTATCAAACATACACTTCCATACACCAAAGAAAGCATCATTGACTCTTCTGAAATGACTCCCTTGATTTTTGATTGTGAGTTGATCATAATATTCCCAGACAGGTACTATCCTCTTGTCACCTTTTGTAGATAAACCTGGGTATTGCTTCATAGAAGCAACTGCATATACCAAGTACGAGGTCATATGGAATTTCAATGTTATTTTAACCTCCTTCAATTGTGCACAGAGTGCATCACTAATCTGCTCACCCCAATCAATCTTAGCAGCTCTTTTTCTGATTATATTTATATAATAACACATCCAGTTTTGAAAATAATGAGAGTCTTTCAAACCTTTCACATGTGGCAACATGGTGACCATATCCTTGTATTCCTCATTGAAGTCGCTTCTATGGAAATATTTAGGCCATCTTGAAGTGGTAGAATTCCTAGCAGCAGAGAGGTAAACTGTATTAATTACTTTCTTGCATTTTACCTCATTTCTCTCATAATATTCCTGAGCACTTTCTTGAGAAATGTCGGCCACTTCCTCGACCGGAGAACCCTTAAATACACTATTAAATAAAACATTGTCCAATGTCATAACCATATTTTGATCAACATCCTTAACCTATCTTGTATTTGGATCGAAATGATCCGCCACTCCAAGTACAAATTCTAGATCATGAGCTGCGACTGGGAAGGAAGCATATTTTTGCAACTCTGATCTGATCAAGTTTGTCAAACTTGAAGGAGCTTTCTCAACTCGATCAATAAACTCCCACATATTGACATGACCAATTTATATATCCTTGATCTCCTTGATGTTGGAATCTACTGAGCTTTCTGGGTACATATTCAAGTATTTATCATACTTGTACTTCATCTTTTTTGCTGATGACTTGCCTAGTGAGGGTTCCAATTGACTTGAAGAAGGCTCTGAATTGTCGTGAGGGGGTTTTGACATTTGCAAATTACTGCATTCAACACTGAGGATTAGCTTCTTTGATAGTCATCATTATCAGAAAACCAATTTTTATCAACCAAATCAAAAATTCGGAGTTAGAACGGGCTTGGGAACAAAATTGTCAAAAACTAGCAGGTCGGGGAAAAAAGTCTGACTTGCACTTTAGGAGTCAAAATTTGCACATCGGACTTTAAATTCTGATGTGTAGGGGTAAAACATCTTCCTTGCATATCAGACTTTAAAGTTCGATGTGCAAGTTGAGAAAAATTCATTAGCACATTGGACTTTACAAGGGAAAGACCATTCAAAGGATAAGCACATCGGAGTTCGATGTGCCTAGGGAAGAACAATGATTGGCATGTTGGGTTTTAAAACCTGACATGTCAATCGGACAAAACCACCTTACATATTGGACTTTAAAATTTGATCTGTAAGGTTTAACCCTCCTGCTAACACGTCAGGTTTTCAAACCTGACTTGTTAGCAAGAGGGTATCTCCCACATATCGGACTTTAAAGTCCGATATGTGGGAGACATCTCAGTCCGTTAGCCTGCATGTCGGGATTTCAAAACCAACATGCAGGTGAGGGATGAGATGGAAAGAGATCAAAGGGCAACCGGAATTTAAAATCTAATGTGCCCTCGACCTCGAAGCAAAGATTAGGATCAATTGGATTTCAAAATCCGATGTGCTCCAAAAAATGAAAAAACCCAAAGGAACGATGAAGAAGAAAAGAAGAAACAAAGCAATAAGAAAAACATGTAAAGAACAAAAACCTACCTCAATCCAAGCGATCAATGAAAATCTAAACCAGCGAGATGATTGAGAGTGAAAATGGAGGAAAGGAGTAGGAGGGCACGCGAGGAGGAGAGATTGCAAGTGAAATGAGGGATTAAAACTCGAGTTTTAAATAAATAACACTCAATTAAACAATTAATGCCATAATTTATTGCTAAAAAGTCCGACATGCATGATAAAATTTCTTGCAATTCGGACTTTAAAGTATGACATGCATGCCACTATAAACAACCTGCACATCAAACTTTAAAGTCCGATGTGCAAGGGGAAAGACCCTACAGGTTGGACTTTAAAGTCTAATCTATAGGAGAAGGACTACCTGCAGGTCAGACTTTAAAGTCTGATATGTAGGGGCAGAACCAAAACATTGCACATCAAACTTTAAAGTCCGATGTGCAATTCCTTCAAAGGGAAAACCCTACAGGTTGGACTTTAAAGTTTAAAGTCCGACCTGTAGGCAGAACTGCAAAACTAAAAGAACTAAAAAACAATAAAAACAAAAAGAGAAAAGCCAAAGGAGCTAACCGATGGAGTTGGTCAAGCTCTCTCGAAGGACATGAGGTACAAAATGGACTAGTTTCATAGGGTTGCCTCACAATTTTGACCTCACTGAAATCAAGGACAACACTATCGGATGTTGTGTTGTTGAAGACCTATACTTTGTAATTCATATTTCATGTATCTTTCCTTGAGGCAGTGTGTCTTAGCCTATAAGTCCTTTTGTATCTTTCCTTATGGTAGTGAACCTCAACCTACAAGTCCTTCCGGGAGAAGTGAGCGTCCTTAGCAGTATGCCTAAAAAAAACATTGTAATATTTGTTTCATATAGTGTGAGTCAACTCTCACCATAGTTTTTCCCTTTTGGGTTTTCTCTTGTGCATATATGTTCATTGGTTTATCTTTCATTGTTGTTGATCATATTAAGGTTTTAAGTTGTAATTGATTTATGCTCTAAAAGTCTTAATATTTATTCAAAAAAAATTAACCCCCTCTCTCAATCTTGGTGTGTATTCAACACTTTGTGTATGATTTTCATTACCTGTTGTCCCTAATCCAATATCTTAGTGAGAAGAATTCATAGACTAATGGCTTCCCAAGGTTATCGTTGAGCCTCAGTTGACTAACTTATTCCCTGTGAACTTGGGTGAATCCTCTTCTTTCAATCCAATACCTTACATGCCTATTTGAGAATACTTCCCTTCATGCTTCTCATGATGAGGATGACTCTTCAACTCAAGTGACTATTAAACAAATGGGGAAGACTGACAAGCAATTGGAAGGTCTTTGACAATTTGTGAATCAAGAACACTTGGGTGAAGAGGAAATCTCCTCGATTGAAGGTTTAAGGAGGTTGAATCAAAATTATGAACATGGTGTGGAAGTGTTATTTTGTATTTCTCAAATAGTGGATGAAAACACTACGATAATTGTCGTTGACTAGTTGTGAAAAAGTTCTCAGGCATTCAAATCCTTCAAATAAAGTTTTTATTTCCATGCATATTCCTACATCTCTAGTACCCAATGTGCCTACATATACATCTTCCATCATGACTACCACTAAACAAAATACTAATGGTACACATGTTAGTAGTGGGGGGAATCCTATAAATCAATATTCTTACATACCAGGTGCCTTCAACCAATCTTCCATTTGTTTCTCAACCATCTCCTTTTCCTACCTACTACAATGGTCCACCTACTTACCATACAACACCTTCAAATCCTCCATCACAATCTAGCATTTCTCAATCCAAATCATTCACCAAAGCCACCATAAACCACTTAATTAAAATGTTTCATCTTTAAAACAATAATTGGCGACCATAACCTAATCCAAATCTACTATTCTTACATAATCTATCTTTTTTCCACTTTCCATTGACATTATTCATACTCCTCTTCCACAACACATTAAGTTTTATCGCTAGGAGAAATATAATGGATAAGGTGACCCCCCACATTCATGTGAAAACATTTTCTAGTTTATGTAGTGATTCCCAATATGACCAAAGATTCCTTGCAAATCTATTTCCTCGTACTTTTAGAGAAAAAGATTTGGAATGGTTTTTCACTTTGCCTACTTATTCAATTGATACTTTTCAATGATTAATTGATGCATTCATTCAACATTTTCAAAATAATATTGGTCCACAAATTACTTTTACTGATTTGGTGCATTGTAAACAAAGTGTTAAGGAAAAAGTAACTAATTTCATTAATATTTGCATGCACAAATTTCTTATCTTGTTCTTGATGGAGATGTTCAACGGATTTTCATTCATAATTTACAAAAGGACATTAGAGATAATCTTTTATTTTTTTATTTCACATCTTTCACACAATTGTGCAAAACACTTCATAATTATCAACTTCAAGTGAGTCAATATGAACCCTCTTCATCTTCAACTTCAATTGATATGAATGAAGATGCTCATCAAAACTTTCAATTTTTTTTAATTAAAACAAAAACTTCATCAAGATCACAACCAACAATTCTTCTAATCATATTGATTATCATGTGGCAGCCATAACCCTTGTAGCTCACTTTTCTTCAATATTTAGACATTACAACTTCACTCCTCTTTTTGAATATTTTCATAACATCATACTTAATTTTATTAATAACAATGTGTTGAAGTTTCCTCTCGTCTATCTTATTGATACTCCAATTCCTTTTCCACCTTATTTTGATCCAAAAGTCTTTGTCAATTTCCATTGTCAAATCAAGCATGATACTAAGAAGTATATCTGCTAGAAGCATTAAATTCAAGATCTTATGAATATTCTAATACTATAGTGGTGGATGGTGTGAATGATAAAGGAAACAAATTTGTGACACCGCCTAACCAAAATTTACAAATCATTTGCCTTTTCACTCTACCAATGTTGTTAAGCATAATAATAGAGGTTTTATAGCTATTGATCATATATCAGGTGAATCCAACAATGTTGTAAATTTGATTGACAAAGTTAAACCTAAGTGTGACTCTGGCATCACCTTTGATGAATAGAGATATCATAAAAGCACCTAGTGGACCACTATACATTACTATGAAGATTAAAGATACTATTTTACATGGAGTGTGTATTGATCCAGTATGTATGATAAATGTTGTCATATAAGAACATATTTATACACAACTCATTAGGATACATATGATAAATCTGGTGATGTGATTAAGGTGCATGATGGTTTCACTTGTCCCACTATAGGTTCCATTACCCTTCTCATTGAAGTTGGTACTAAGTTCTTAGATGTTACCTTTTCAATTATCCCTACTTTAGTCCATTTTTGTGTGACATTGGGACACCCTTGGATCAATTCCAAGAAATCTATACCTTCTACCATTCATAAATGTTTGAAGTTACCTAACAATGGGCACGTTATAAGGATCAATCATAGTCTTTTTCAACCCTTAGCCAATCATGGAAACTTTACCCTTGATTTATTTTGGCCTCAGAAACCTCAACCTTTGAATCGTGTAAAGATGTCCTTTTCCCATCCTATCAAAAGTATAAAGCCAATAGGATATCAACCTTAAGTAAACCTTAGGGACTTCTTTGACTAATCTTCCTAATGGTTATTCATATGTGGATATGGACATAAAAAATTATCCCTCCGCATCTTAAACTTAGAATTCTTCCTACTCCTATTCCTCATATATATCATGTGGTTGCACCTCCCAAATCTTATAAAGGACAAAGAGAGAAGTTCGTAGTATCTTGTATCTCTCAACCTAGCGTGGTTTCTTAAATTCCTCCTATTCCTAGAGAAAAGGAAGAAATGAACTAATGTTGTGTTAATTGCACTCTCATTCCACACAAGCTTCAAGTCATAACAAGAGAAACCATAGTGCGAGAGAACATTGATGAAGATGTTGTGCTAAGGCTTGTGAGATTTCTTCCCAAAATTATCCCACTCCTAAGAATTCAAATGTTAACTTGGTCCCATTTTGCAAACATTTTCCTAATCCTAGGGAGGAGCTTTATCTTGATCAACCTCATCAAAGAGTGAAATGTTCTATGCAAAATGATTCTTCCTCTTCATCTCCTCTGTGGATGAGATCTTCTATTATAATTAATTTGGATGATGATGTTGATATTAATGTTGAGAGTAATAATGTTTCTAATGATATTTTAGCGTCGTAAAATTGTGACACTTGCAATTTCGACTGCATTTGGGTCTTCACGATGGTGGCGCAACGTTGAACCTGAATGGAGACCCCGAAACCTGTTTACAACATCAAAAACTGCATCTTTCTGCACCTTGGCCTGATCCTCCTTGCACCCTGCTGTCCCGGGAGGTGGGACCATGGCGCCCAGCGCCCTAGTCCCTGGCCCTATTTTGGGCCCGGTCTCTTGTTGGGCATCGGGTCTTTAAGTTTGCAATTTGGAAAATAATGTTCCTAGGTTGGCCTAAGGTCAGAAAAATCAGTCTCCTAACCCTAATTGACAAGTACATAAACTACATTTCCTCTCCCAAAAGAAGGGGGAAAAATATATATGTGCAAGAGGCGGAAGCAATAGGCGAACATTCAAACATTCAAGCATTCAAGCATTCCTTCAAGCAATTGAGCATTCTAGGTCTCCATTCAAGGCTAGGTGTTGCATTCAAGACAAGGATTCAACCATTGAAGAGGAGATCACCTACAACATACAACATACAACATCATTACACCTTCGCATGTAAGATTACAAACATTAGAATAGTAGGGGCCCACCCGTTCCCTGGAACTATTGCTTCCCACCCACCCGTTCAATTCCCACCCAACCGGCATCTATAGCCTCCCACCCACCACTATCGAGCCCCGGTCCCCGGGTGGGAGGGAGATATAGTTGGGAATTCTAGTTCGCCCCACCCCCCCCCCCCCCTTACAACAAGGTATCAATACTTGATTACATTACAAACATTTACATTTATAGCATTCTCATTTCTTGGTTAATTCCAAAACTGGGGTTTGACTAGAAGGCAAACCCCTAATCCCTAACCCCCCAATCGTCCTCTCTTTTCTATGTGTAGGTTGCAGGTACGCGACTGTAATTGAAGATCTGGAATCCTTGTGCAGAGACGAACAGATCCTCCTTCGTTTCATGGATTTTTTGGAGGACCGTGTGCACTCCGGGTGCCATCGTCCCATCAACTTTCACTCAAACTTGCAGGACAGCATCATCTGGACATTTTACTGCTAATTTCAGGTCCGTAGCTTCATCCCATGTCCCAATCTCCCTCTACAAGCGAATCTTTCTTACTTTTACATACACTCCTAGTTCAATCCTTCCATCTACATTCTTTACAAAAGAGGGTATCCTTGCTGTCACAACCCTTGAAACTCATTTAGAATTCAGTCTTGCATTGTGTGGGATTGGATCTTGTGAGTTTCAACCCCTCTTTTGAATGTAAAGGCTCTCTTAAGTGAAAACCGTCAATCCTAGTGACCTCCTTTCTCTCTCCTTGGAGTGGGGGAACACTTAGGGTTTGATTTTCCGCTTTACATTTTGGTGAACCTGATGTGAACATCCTAATTTTGATTATTCATGGTTAGATCTGAAAAAATTTGCTTCCTTAATTACATTTCCATGTTTGATCTTTTGCAAAGTTTAGAGGTTAATGGCATAAAAACCCTAAATTTTCTTTTTAGTAATTGAGCTTGTGAATTGTTTAATTGTTAATGCTTGTTTCAGATCTACCCTTCTATTGCAAATTGTCAATTCATATTTGTGCTTTAATTCTGAAAATTAAGTGGTTAAGTGTCAAAACCCTAATTTTTAAAACCCTCTTGATTCAACCTTTGACCGATGATTTCACTGATCAAAACACCTCCAAATCGACTGTAACTTTGGATTCCGCAACAAAATCACAATATCTCTCATCCCTGAAAATTTTGAAAAAAGTTGCGAGGACAGTGTGCACTCCGAGCGCCATCGTGCCTGACATTTTTTCTGAAATTTTGGGAGCTAGATCTTACTATATTTTTCTGCTAGAATCCAGAATCTTGGCTGATTTCATCAATTCTAACACTTTCAAAATTAAAGTCAAAAGTTGGTCTAGTGATTGCTTGGATTAAGGCTTATAATGATTCAAAAATTGTTGAAATTGAAATTTTGTGTTAAAATTGTGTTTCTTACAGTCCTAAATCTGAAAAGTGTGTTGGCATTCGTTTGAAGTTTCAGTGCTTTATTCAAATTTTTTGCAATTTGTGACTTTTGAAATTAAGTGTTTAATTGCAACAACTTTGATTTCCGCTTTCAAAATTGAATTTTGCATGAAATTGAGTCAACTTTTAAATTTCAAAGCTTGCATTGCTTTTAGTATTCCCTCTAAAATCATAAAATTCAAAATTTCAGTTTCCCTCTCTTTTTCAAGATTCAAATTTTTGCATTTTTCAACAATCTTGGTAGGGTTCAATTTTGAGATTGCAACTTTAATTTGGTCTATCTACAGATCGTAAAATCACTCAATTTTTTCAGATTAGCTTTAAAATCATCATAACCTTCATCCCTGAAAATTTTGAAAAAAGTTGCGAGGACCGTGTGCACTCTGTTCGCCACGGTCCCCGACATTTTTTCTGAAACTTCGGGAGATTGTCATGATTGCATTTAACAGCTTAAATCTAGGAGATTGGCTGATTTTATTGAAATTTGCTACCTCTAAATTCGAAAATAAATTCAAAATTCAAGTTTTCAAGTTTCAAGATAACAATTAAAATTAAGTGCTACCCCCTTGGCCCTAATTTTCAATTGTGCCTACCTTTCTTGGAAGTTGTGCATGAGTTTTACAACAATAAGCCCTACTTACACTATTCCCGTTAGACGAAGCCTTAGAATTAAGTCTTTCCAAGGTTTAATTACCTAGGAGATGGAACCTAATTTGAATGGCCTTTTTAACGAGGACATGGGTAATTCCTCTAATCCTCTTAATGATGAAGAAGCTCTCCATGAGGTTTCTGTAGAACAACTTTCAAAATTGGATAACCAATTTGATGATGTTCAGCAATGGATGTCTCAAGAATATCCCGATAGTCAAGCTCTTTCCTTAATTGAGGGTCTAAAACGTATGGTTCAAAGTGATAAGAATGGAATTGATATTTTGTGTAGTATTGCACACATCATGGATTCAAATGTGATGCCTATGAAAAGTTGTGCCGAAACTTTAGGTTATACACAACCTCCTACTCAAGTCAATCATTCTATTCCTTTGACAACTTCTATTGCTAGTATACCTACTTTTACATCAAACATAATGACTACTTCAATACAAAACATTCCACCTATGATCACCAGTCATGGGGGCAATCCTTCTTCTTCAATCAACCCTCTTCCTTCATTCAATCCGACTTCTTCATTCATTCCTTCAATGAGTGTCCCTATTACATCTCCACAAATGAACATGACGCAAGGGGGCAATTCATTTAACCATCCCATTCCTCCTTGTAGTGTTCCTTCTTTCCAATCATCTCCTATGACGAACCATCATAGTGTCCCGCCACCTTACTCTCAATCAATACCTTCTTTCAATAATATAATACCTCGATCACAATCTAACATGTCTAATATGAACTCTTCGACTGAAGCGACCATTAACAATCTTGCACAAACTGTCTCTTCTTTACAGCAACAAATTGCCTCTATGAATCAATCTAAGTTTAGTGTGCCCACATTTGATGTTGCGAGCCCACTTTCTCTTGACATTGTTCAAGCTATCCCCCCTAAGCATGTTGAAATCCCGCAGTTGGAGCTTTATAATGGTAAAGGTGATCCTCTAACACATGTTAAGACCTTTCAAAAAATATGTACCGATTTTGCTCATGACCAAAGGTTGCTTGCAAAACTGTTTACTAGAACATTAAGAGACAAAGCTCTACAATGGTATTGCTTGTTACCTTCTTATTCTATTACTTCTTTCCAACAACTTGGAAATGCTTTTATTCAACAATTTCAAAACAATATAGGTCCTAAAGTTACTTTGATTGATTTAATGCATTGTAAACAAGGTGTTAAAGAAAAAGTGACTGATTTCATTGGTAGATATAAGCATTTGTGTGCTCAAATTTCTTTTCCAGTACCTGATAATGATATTCAAAGAATCTTTATTTCTAATTTACAAAAAGATATTAGAGAAAAACTTCTGTTTTCTGAGTTTACTTCTTTCCAACAGTTGTGTGCAACTCTTCACAATTATCAACTGACTGTGAGTCAAATGGAACAAGCAAATCCTATGGCTCCGAGTGATAAGGGTGATAGTAGTCAACAACCATTTGGGAAGTTTAAACTGAATAGAGAGTTCATTAAGTTCAATGAAAACATCATCAACAACAATGTGAATACAGCATCAGGTGTGCCTCCTATTTCTAAGTTTTTCAAGAAAGAAAGAAAGTTTACTCCTTTGAATGAATCATTGCATAGTATTATGAATAAGTTATTGGAACAAAATGTGCTTACTCTCCCTCCTATAAAGCAAATAGATCCTGCAAAGATTAATTCACCCTATTTTGATAACAAATCTTTTTGTCAATTTCATCGTCAACCTGGGCATGATACTGAAAAATGTTTTTCTTTAAAGGGTAAAATTCAAGATTTGATTGATAATAATACTATCTCTGTTTCAGGTGTGAATGATAAAGGCAACACATCTGTAGCTCCTCCTAACCAAAATCTTAATATTTTTACTAATCCATTACCTTCTCATACCTCTAATGTGATTGAGACTAATGATTCCTCTTTCTCACCTGATGGTCTTGTGTCTATGACTCCGAATGTGATTAACTTTGTGGAGCAGCAGAAAATCCCTAAAGAACCTTCCATCACATTTGATTCCAGTGAAACTATCAGGGCACTTGATGGTCCTTTATATATAGTTGCAAAAGTCAAATATACACCTTGCCGTGGAGTGCTTATTGAACCTTCTTGTATGGTTAATGTCATTACTGAAGAATTTCTTTTTACTTTGCAATTGAATCAAGTGATCTATGACAAAACAAATGTGGTTGTGAAACTATTTGATGCATTTTCTTCTCCTGCAATTGGTTCTATTACATTACCTATTGAGGTCCATAACAAATCCCTTGATGTGAGCTTTGCTATTATTCCATCATCCGAACAATTTTGTGTGAAGCTAGGCTATCCTTGGCTATCTTCCATGAAAGCTATTGCTTCTCCTATTCACAAGTGTTTGAAATTTCCCCATAATGGTGAAGTTGTTACTGTCCATCATAGTCTCTTTAAACCAGCTGAAAGAACTTCTAACGTTCCTATTGATTATTTTTGGCCTAAACAATTTCAATCTCTTCCACCGCGAAGTGATCATCTTTTCAAATCTTATCAAAAGTGGAAAAAAGATATGATCCTATCTCTAAGTGAACCTAGAACACCCAAACTTGATATTCCTATCATTCTTGAGAAGGAAGTTCTTCCTTTGAAAGATAAAACTAATGTCTTTCCTCAAGAAGATTCCCAACCCATCCCTATGGATGTGACTATGTCTATGACTAATAAACTTTCTAAAGGTAGACCTATACCTCCTCGTCATGATGGACTTGGTCTCCTTCCTAAACCAGATATTCCTCCTTTATATGGAGCAGTTCCTCCTCCTTCCTCTTATAGAAAGAAGAGACCTTCCTCTTCTCCTATTATTCAACCTAAGAGACCACAACCTAAACACCCAAGTGATAAGGATGAGAGCATTCCTCCTCCTCAATCTTCTCAACTTCCTACTAAGACTAGACGGAATCGTTCTGCATGTGAACGCCGATGAAAGCGTCATCTTAGAGCTCGTGCAGCTGTTTCCCAAACTTTGCAATCCCCAAAAACACCTTCAGCTAGTATTATTCCATTTTCTCCTCAGCCAAAAATTGAGTCAAAATCTCCTAAACATAAGATGCATGATGGTTTTGATCCTGTGCGAGTTAAAGATCCTATTTTTATAAATCTTGATGATGATATAGATGAAAATGTTATTCATGATGAAAATGTTACTCCTCTTTCTTCTAATAGTGAATATGAATATGTTGATATTGATAACCATTTATCTAACGAATTTTCTAAAGCACTTATCTTAGCTCCTAGACAAGAACAATGTGGCTTGGAACATGAACATAGCCCTTGTTTGGATCTTGTGATAGCTCCATCTACTGTGTTGGATGTTCCTCCTCTAGCGTGTTTCTTGCCTTCCCGAAATATTGATCAGCAAGATCGGGGGTGGATGGCGTGCTAGACTAGTTCATTAGCATAGCGGACTCTCTCCTCCTCTCTTGATCTCTTTTGTTACTTCTTCTATGTGTTATTCTCATTCTTCTATTTGTTGTCCTTAGTGTTGTCTACTTGAGGATGATGCAAAGCATTGAGATCTCTTTTGGTCTCTCTCATGTTGACTCAAAAGACACATGTGTTCCCTTCTTCTAGGTGACCTTCCTTGATTGGGGAATGAAGAACAATTATGCATAAATACATATGATATACATGAATTATCATATAGCATATTGACCCCAAGGAAAGCGAAGTCACCTCGTGCTTTGTGTTTTGTGTCTATTATCCTTGGGTTTATCTCACACTTGGGGGCTAAATCTTTGTGATAACGTGCTCCTTTACCTTCTCATTTCTTATGTGTTTCACTACCTTAAAGCAATCACCCCCGATGAGGTGTGTGCAATCGCTTTAACGTAGGGGGCATACACTCCGTTCATATCTCTTCAAGATACTTGAAAATTTCTTGGCAAACTTAGCTTTGCCTTGAAAATTTTTGGTATTTTTCTTGCATAACTCATAGTGAGGGAACCTTACTACTGATAGTCATGGTTCTCCCTCGTGATCTTCCCTTTTACTTTTTCAATCAAAGTCGTAAGATCCTTAGTCCACTGGGGGCTTGGTGTATCTTGCCTCCTTGACGTGGTGAAAGTCTTTCAATGTTGTTTCCTTGTACTTTACCGGAAGTATGGGCGTACGCTTATACTCTCGCTAAAGTGGGGGCTAAATGTAGCGTCATAAAATTGTGACACTTGCAATTTTGATTGCATTTGGGTCTTCACGATGGCGGTGCAACGTTGAACCTGAACGGAGACCCCGAAACCTGTTTACGACATCAAAAACTGCATCTTTCTGCACCTTGGCCTGATCCTCCTTGCACCCTGCTATCCCGGGAGGTGGGACCATGGCGCCCAGTGCCCTGGTCCCTGGCCCTATTTTGGGCCCAGTCTCTTGTTGGGCATCGGGTCTTTAAGTTTGCAATTTGGAAAATAATGTTCTTGGGTCAGCCTAAGGTCAGAAAAATTAGTCTCCTAACCCTAATTGACAAGTATATAAACTACATTTCCTCTCCCAAAAGAAGGGGGAAAAATATATATGTGCAAGAGGCGGAAGCGATAGGCGAACATTCAAACATTCAAGCATTCAAGCATTCCTTCAAGCAATTGAGCATTCTAGGTCTCCATTCAAGGCTAGGTGTTGCATTCAAGACAAGGATTCAACCATTGAAGAGGAGATCACCTACAACATACAACATACAACATCATTACACCTTCGCATGTAAGAATACAAACATTCTTACAACAAGGTATCAGTACTTGATTACATTACAAACATTTACATTTACAACATTCTCATTTCTTGGTTAATTCCAAAACTAGGGTTTGACCTGAAGGCAAACCCCTAATCCCTAACCCCCCAATCGTCCTCTCTTTTTTGTGTGTAGGTTGTAGGTACGCGGCTATAATTGAAGATCTGGAATCCTTGTGCAGAGACGAACAGATCCCCCTTCGTTTTGTGGATTTTTCGGAGGACCGTGTGCACTCCGGGCGCCATCATCCCGTCAACTTTCGCTCAAACTTGCAAGACAACATTGTCTTGACATTTTACTACTAATTTCAAGTCTGTAGCTTCATCCTATGTCCCAATCTCCCTCTACAAGCGAATCTTTCTTACTTTTACATACACTCCTAGTTCAATCCTTCCATCTACATTCTTTACAAAAGAGGGTATCCTTGTTGTCACAACCCTTGAAACTCATTTAGAATTCAGTCTTGCATTGTGTGGGATTGGATCTTGTGAGTTTCAACCCCTCTTTTGAATGTAAAGTCTCTCTTAAGTGAAAACCGTCAATCCTAGTGACCTCCTTTCTCTCTCCTTGGAGTGGGGGAACACTTAGGGTTCGATTTTCCGCTTTACAGATATGTATAATTATTGTGAATTATCTTCAAGTTTTTCAAAAGCTTTAACTTTAGCTCCTTGTGACACATAGTGATTCATCATTAGAGAATGGTCCTTGTTTTGCATTGGCAATAGCTCCATCTATCGTTCTATCTATGGCTCATTTAGAATTTTTTCCACCATCTCTAAATGATGTTGAGCGAGATTGGGAGGTGGATGATTCACTAGACTATCTTGATCATGCAGTAGATTCTTTTTTGTGTTTGCTGGCATGTAATGTGTTCCTCATAATGTGATGCTTAGCAGTTCTTTGTATTTTGTTAAGATCTCTTTGGATGACCCTTGTTGCTCCATTGGCACAAGGCAATTAAGGGGCTGACCTGGTTGTGACATTCCTATATTTCTCTTACTTCTATATGTTGTATACATGTGTCATCAATATGATCTTTTCATAAATGTTCTATTGTGTTGTCTACTTTGGGACTTTGCAAAGCTTTGATATCTTTTTGGTCTCTTCCATGTTGAGGCAAAAAGACTTGTGTTTTTCATCTTATGTGTTTTTCTGTCATTGTGCTTTTATCCCCGCTACCTTTGGAGGATGAGGTCAATTGAATACAATCATACTTGATATACATGATTTATAAATGAAGTGCATACTAACCCCAAATAGTGGATCCATTATGTGATCTTCCATGTCTCATGACTATCACCTTTGATTTGCCTATGTTTGGGGGCATTTCATTATTGTGACATGCTTGTCTTTAGGATGTATGTATGCTAGCTTAAAGATATTTCTCTTGGTAGGGTGTATGCAATCACTTTAATGTGGGCGTATATACTGTACTATATAATACACTTTATGCACACACCATGAAGTTTGGTATGTACACTTTAATCACACACCACGACATATTTGGTGCACGTTACATCACCCATTTTGTAATCATTTTTTGTTGGATTATTTAGAAAATTGAATTTTTCTTTGTAATCTCTTTTTGCTAACACATCTCATAGTAAGTAGCTCCTTACTAGACCAAGAAGTTATGTCTCTTCTCTTTATCTCTTCTCATGTAGATCATAATAAAAAGCTCCTTACTATACCTAGAAGCCATATCTCTTCTTCTTGCATGCTATATGTGTTGATCATGTTACTCTTTCTATCTTGGTGTAAACAGGTGAGATACTAAGTCCTTAGGGGATTAGTGTTTTGTTATCTCTTTAATGTCTTGGTGAAATCCTTTCAATACTAACCTATAATTTACCCAAAGTATGAGTATAAGGTCATACTCCTGCTAAAGTGAGGGCTAAATGAAGTGTTGTAAATTGTATTCTCATACATTTTCATGCTCATTTGGGGCTCACTATGGTGTTTCTCCTTCTTTTCCCCTGATTGGTTTTTTCTCAAACAATTCCTAATTTTAGAAGTTTAAAGTATTATGTACTTTATTTATAACTTAGTTCCTAGCCCATGAAGAACTAGACTAGGGCCTTTAAAGCCATAGTCGAACTAAAATGGGCCCAAATTTGAACTCTATAAAGGTCGAAAAATATTGAATGAGAAAATGCTTCCAATGTTGACCTTCTTAAAAAAATTTAATATGTTTTGTATGTTTGATTATAAAAGAAAGTTTTATTCCCTCATTTGAGACATCTCTCATCAAGGAATTCAATTCACATCAAGGAATTAAATTGAGCAAGCAATCAATCATATTCAAGGTAGTGAAGGAGAGGTCAAGTATTTGGATTTTTAAAAGCATTGAAGATAGCATCCATGATCAAGTTTGTGTGAAGACATGCATGATATTCCACCTAGAAACACCAACCTTTCATGAAGACTTCAAGGCAAGGATATTCATTAGCAAAGGTTAAAATTTTAATTCATCATTTCTTTAAGCTTTCAACCTCTACATTGCAAGGGTAAGCTCTATTTTTCTATTTATCATTGTTGTAGTATTAATTCTAACCTAGGGTTTGACTTAGAAAAACTCCTATACAATCCAACACCATTTTTCTCTCTTGTGTGTCCAAGATTCAAATACGATGGATAAGTATTACAGATTAGAAAGTGTTGATTGAGACAGAGATCCAAACTTTAAAGAAGCAAAAAACCTAGACAATGCAGCTTAGACACATAATCCGACACTTTTTTGATGGAATTTTAGGGAGAATTTTAGAAACATACTCATTTAAAATATTTTTAAAATATCTACATCAAACACCCTCAAGACTAGGATTCCTAGCCACATAGTCAAGCATTTTTGGGCTCAAATTGTAGGAATGGGTCCTTTCTGATCATTGTTTCTAGATTTCTTCTATTGACTTCTATCAATTTTGCATCTTTAGACCTATTTCATGCATTTCATCATTCTATGTTATCAATTCATATCAATTGTTGAACAAGGAAGTAATCAATTAATGTGCCTAGCTCTCCCAAGGGTTTGCAGTTGGGCTTATTGTTTATTCCCCCAATGCATGATGATTTGAATGGATTTTATTTCCATTTTGCATGTTTAGACTAGTGAACCCCTATCCCCTTAAAGAGACACTACAAATATAATATACTTATGTTGATCTTATTTTATGTGTAATCTCTACATTGTCTTTATTTTATTTGTAGTTTCATTACTAACGGTTGTGGTTATTTTTTGTTTATAACATTGCATGATCTTTAGTTTATTTAGAAGTTACTTCCTAATGGTACTATACCTCTTTCCAAGATCACATTTTGTAACAAATTTTTTTTCACAAGTTATGGTTTTATGTAATTGTCCACCATATTTTCTTACCTCACTCTAAGGATCTTTGTGATTAGAAAGTGGATCCGAAAATAATATCACTAAGAATATTACTTCAAATCCAACATTTTGTTGTCAATGGTAATTTTTTAGGTTAGAAACCCCATTTTTGAAAATTTTAATTATTTTCACAAGATGGTCATTTTTGGCTAAGATAAATTTCTCATAAAGGGCCTAGTGAGTTAATAGGTACTTAGAAACAATACCTAGGCCCTATACAACCTTTGTATAAATCCTTGAGCTTCTACATACCCTTAAATATATATAATAATATTCCATTTTTTAAAAACCTAGGCAACCTTAAACCATCTAAAATTTATGATGCATTATTAAGCAATCAGCCTTAGGAAGTTACTCATTCCATATCTTTGAAATGGGATACTAGGTATGGGAATAGCCTATCCTTCATAGTTTGTGTTGGAATGCATCCAAAAATATAGATTAATTTTGGTGCTCATAGCTATTGAGATACCTTTACATTATCCCAAATGCATGTTTTATTCATATTTTGTTGTGTTGTTTGTCACAAGCATTGCAATTGTATGATCCTTTCTTGTGGTGTTATGAGGTTTTGTTTGTGGTCTTTCACCTCTTCCTTTGTTCTTGGGATGTATGTTTTTTTGTGTTGTCACAAAATCTTGTGCCCTAATTATTATTTGTGTTTCTCCCTTTGTGGTGAATTTTCTTTTGTGTGGTAGTTATGTGTAGATTTTCAGAAAATACCCTTGGTATTAAAGGCATATTTTCTATCTCTATGATGGTATTAATTCATCTTAACCATTTCTCTAGTTTGTAATTGTTAAAGTCTTCCCAACTTGTTTCATGATGGTTTATCTTCTTCTTGTTGTAGTGGTCCCTGTTTAGCTAGTGATGATGCTATCAGATATTGGTGATTAACATGACATATGCTTACTACTATCCTTGTCATAGTGATATGTTTTGTGGTAGATTCACAATGTTCCTATAGTAGCATGAATATGGTGAATTTTTGGTTCATTTCCATTTCATTCTTTTGAGATTAATGCTCATTGTTACAATATCTTGGTGTATTTCTCATGGCTTCTTATTGTTTGATGTTGCCTACTTCCATGTGGAGGGTGGATGTTTGAACAATTTTTGAACTATTTACCTAAGACACCGTCTAATATGCATCCTTACCTACCACAATTTGTGCGTCAAGACTTGCTAGTTATTTAGAAATGTTAAATGTCTATAGTTGGCCTTGTTGGTGGTTTGATGTCTCTTTTTTATGATAGTTCTTGTCTCTTTGTGTTAGTTGTCCTAGTGTTCATCAATAATTGACATATTCTTGCAAGGTATGGACCTAGTGTTTATCTTGAGCCCTATGTCTTCCATGGAATGCTAGTTTATTTTAAAATCTTCTTCCCATGGCATAAATATGTGATTAATGTTGATTTGATCAATGGGTGAATTGATGATGGTTTCTTGTGTTATTTGGTGCTTTCCCTTACATCGTTAGACATCCTAATAACTTATAGTTAACATGGTTGATTCCCAGGTTGTTTCTAGATTGATCTTACATGATCTTGTATATTCTTTGGGTCGAGTGTCATATGCTTTAGGTTGAAATTGAGGATAGAAATTTGTTTTTTTCCTCCAACATTAAGATCCAAATTTTCTATATCTTAGCAAGTTGAAGAGGGGAAAAGAGTTGGATGTCTGGTTATTGGTTTTAGGATAGACATATTGTTTTAGAACAAGAGAGAGAAAATTATGAAGTTTATCTTGCATCTTGTACAGTGCCAAAGAAAAATTAACATATGTCTTGTTTTCATTTTCATTGTGGTATTTCTTTTATAATTACTAAAAGAATGAATATAGAGTACAATATTCAATCATTGAAATGTCTTCATGAGTGCGTGTATAATTTCTATAACTTTAAAAGTGAGATTAATCATATTTGTTGATCCAAGTACTGCATTTGATTGGTTTGTCTTTGGAAAGAGTTTTAAACCCCCTTATAAATATTTTATGATTCATTTCAAATCAATATAGGAATGTAATAATTTGTTGATGGATGCATAAGATATGTTCTTGTGATTCATCTACACTATCATTTATTTTTCATCTTTCAATGTAGAGCCTAGCTTATGCATATATATTTTACCATCAACTTTAAGGTGACATATGGTAGTTTTACTCAAGTTATGTCCATTGTTGGTTAAAATATGACTTTCTATCTACTGGATGAAGAAATCCATATCTATTTAGTTTAATAAGCTACTCGCTACTATTCTCAAAAAACATCAACATCAACCTTAGTAGATAGTTTGGAGTTAGTTTAATAATTGCGGTAGTTTGATTTCATTGTCTTGTTGTTGAAAAGTGTTAGCAAGCATTATGGAAGTCATTTACAATGAAATTCTCACTATTTTCACCATTATATTCATGTTTGAAGTGATATATTGTCCCAAAAAACTTAACGTGTAAGGAATCTTACATCTTATTCTCCATGTTGGTTGAAAATTTGGAAACTTGGGGAATGTACAAAATTGTGGTTTCAGCCACAGTGTGAGTATAAAACTCTCCCAATTTAGGGAAGTCTCCCCCTTTGCTTTCTACTTCAACAATTCAAAAATAAACTCTCTAAATCTATTTTAAATCCAGGTGAAACTCTGTCTTGTTCTTTTTTTTCAGAAAAGACACTTTTTCTTTTCTCTTCTTTTAGAAAAGAATCACAACTAAAAGCACAAATGATTAATGAAGTAAACTAAAAAAGGAAGCAAAGTTTCCATAAAGGCACAAAGTCCTTCGTTGCTTCTCTAGGATGGGAAAATAGAAAGAAATCTCAAAGTCTTCAACTATCTACTCTCATATATGTTGGCATGATGATGATTTTTGTTGGATGACTTTATGTGTTGTCATTGATGGCACACATACACACACACATATGTTCATATTGTCATAGTAATCTTAGTTAAGTCAAACCGATAATATTATTAAGTCTTTATATTGTAAACCGGTAAAATATGTATAGAATAAGTCTAACCAATATGAAGGTGTCTAAACTGGCATTTGTAGGCCATCGGTATATGCAAGTAAGACAATCGGTTTTGGTCAATTCCACTGTTTCCAGTTTCGAGATGTAACAGAGAGAGACAGGGAGGCACATGCAGACAATCGGTATAGGAGTTTGATGCGGTGAACACTAAACTGGTATCACTATTCAAACCGCTTTTCCTTGATTGTGTGATGAGTTATCACTAGTCGTGATGTGTTACCACCAATCGATATTTTTGGCAGTGATTTGTGATGTGTTAAGGAAGATTGTCTGAACACTAGCAAGAGGAGAAGGAAGAAAAAGAAGCTTTACAAGCAGATCTTGACATGGCAATGTCTCATAGAGAGACCCTTATGAAGCATAATGAAGATCTTACCAAAGATCTTACTGAGGCCAATGAGAAGCTTGACAAATTCAACAAGATCTCCTCTATGCTTGATGAACAGATCCAATCTTAGAGGATGAAAGGTGACACATCTAGATTAGGATTCAATACATTTGAGCAAGGTGCGTCATCTAAAACAATGGATACTTCATCAAAAGACAAACCGGTATCTAAAGGTATGAAATCAGGTAAGAAGAAGTTTAAACTGGTTTGTTTTAATTGTCTTAAACCCGGACATACTGCCAATGTGTGTAGGAGTAGATCTAATGAGAACGCGGGCTATAATTCTAATACTAGATATGTGTCTAGAATATTTGAAGGTCATTGTTACACATGCAATATATGTGTACACAGATCAATTGAATGTAGATATGGAGAAAATAACCCAGCACCTCACATAATTCAAGACCTATCAGAGATTGAAGGACTTATGACAACCAGAGAAATATGAATTGGCAAAAACCTTATGTCAACCAGTTTAGTCCCTGTGAGATGGAGAAAGTAACCAATGTGATTTGCACAATTTGCAACAACTTTGGACATGTGGCTATGAACTGCAGAAGAAGGACTGAAAGAGGCAATGCAGGACCTTGGAGAGCATCTAGGATGACCTGCTATCATTGTCATAAACTGGGACACATTGCTAAGTTTTGCAGAACTAAGAAGAACCAGCCGATAAATCACTCTAAAGATCAGAAAGGAAAGAAGACAGTAGATGTTGAAGAAACCAAAGCAGAGATGAATAGGATTTGGAAGAAGAAAAGTGAGGACAAATCATCGGAAGAATCAAATCCTTCACCTAGTTGTGAGAATGCTACACCGGTAAATTGAGATTTTTAACAAAGCCTAAGGGGAGCATATTGGTAAATCCATTTTCAGACCCCTTGAAGAGAGTATGGTAAGAAAAATTTGCATTTTGAGTTGTAAAATAAGAATTTTGATATTATTGTCAATTGATTTTCTAAGGTTTACCAACCATTTGATATGCCTACTGATATAGGTGAGTTTGTTAAGTGGTAATTAGGGTTTGTTACCCTATTGGTAGTGTAATAAATGCAGTGGGTAAGTTAATAAAAGGAAGTTTCACTAAGTCATTTTTACCCTAATTATATTTAAACAAGCATTTTGTGAGCACTTGCAGAGCGAAACAGAGCATTGTTAGTAGATTGAGAACGGATTTGTGCTACGGATTAAAAAATTGAATCAGATTTGAAGCGAAGAAAAGAGAATTGGGTGTGAAAACAAGAGAGCAATTGGAAACCCTAGCAACATGAAGGGAACAGGGTATTTTGATCAATCTTCTCTCGTGATTCAAGATTATTTTGAATGGCATTGTCATCTACAACAACAGAAAGTCTTTTTATCACTGTTGAAGCTATGGAGTCTATGGGGATGGATAATATAGAGTCTTATTATGCATTATCACAAGTACCTCAAGGTGTTTTGATTAAAGGTGACTTGTCAAGTTACATAGATTGCAAAATTGAGGATTTAGGGTCATTGACAATCTATTCTCATCTTAAATCTTTGTGTGATAAGAACGAGAAGATCAAATCAGAAAAAATTAGGGTTCATGAGAAAGTTTTCATAATGCGGTGTATTTTCTAGAGGATTTTGAGGAAGAAAATGTTAGGATTATCCTCAGTCATGTACATGGAGGTAGCATGTATCTTGATAGGTCTCACACTATCACAAAGGAGGCTATTCATGCAGTAATCGATTTCTGCCAAACCGGTGAAGTACCCAAGTTAAGGAAAATCTTGAAGGAGACTATTATTGAGTTGAAAAAGACCACTGCTGACGGTCGTGCTATATCTATCAATAACATTGTAGATGAAGGAGTCAAGTTTGCAACAATGGTTATTGGCTACCGGATATTTCATTTTAGTCGAATGAATAGTGTACCATCTGTTGTCGTGCACTCTGCCTTGCCAAATGATGATAGAGAATGCAGATTATGATTTGTGTGAGGCAATGCGAAGTCAATTGATGCTGAATTTAGAATCAATAAAGAAGGACAACAGTTAGAAGTTTAAATATGGTCAACTTTTGATTGGTTTATTTTTCTACTTTTAGAATTTTATTCCTGGAATTGGTGATATACAATGGTCTAAGGATATACCTTTGACAACCCAAATTAGGAATAGCATAAAGGTTGTGAAGAACACATTTCCATTTGCAATGAACATGTATTTTAATGGGTTTCAAAAGAAAATGAGCATGATATTAAGGTTATCAGATGAAGTGGTGAAACAGTTTGAAAAAGACATATGTTTCAATGTGACCATTGATTTCTGTCTTATGGAAGTTGTTGAACCAAGGGAAGATGAAATAGAGGAAATGAGCTATGAAGTCAGCTATGACTTACTAATTGGTTATGCCAGCAACCTCTTGGCATCACCCAAGGACACTAAGACGAAAAGACTGGGCACTTATCAAGAAAGGATTGCACCTGCACAATCCAGTAGTGTGAAGGAGAAAAAGAAGAAAGTAGATCAACCAGCTTATGTGTCTACCAGTACAAGAATAACAAGGAGTATTCAAATCAAGAAAGAATCGATACCTAAGGTATATGCAAAGAAGCCTCCTGCAATGAGGAAAAGAGGTAGACATCTCATTCTTCAAGAAGAATCTAAGGAAACTGAAACTGAGGAAGAAACAAAGAAGATGAAGGTGACTAGTAAGAAATCCAAGCTAGTAGGAGAAATTTCCAAACAAAGTTCTCCTATTGATGTTTCATCTTTCAAGCAAGAGAGTGATTTTGAGAGGACTTTGAAAACATTAAGGAGAAAATGATTTGATAATGTAAAAGAACATTTTGATTCCTTTGATGAAGGTCAAAAACTTAAAGTGGTACAAGAGGTAATCAATTGCCTATGTCAATACAACCGATTACCACAAGATATTCAAAAGAATATTTCTAATTCTTTGTATTTAATTCTTGAAAATAAATGGAAGTTGATTTTAGATCAGGACCAAGAGATTATTGATAGAGTTTTTGTTCAATATTTTCTTGAGTTTTTCTCGTGAAGAATTATTAGCAATGCTTTCTAAATATAAAGGACAATTTCATTCTAAAACAAGGAGATTGAGACTATTTGGATGGAAAGATTCATCGAGTTGAAGAAGATACTCATCGAATTGCACAAGATATTCAGAGGATGAATGCACTATTGAAGAACTATCACAATAAACCTGATCAGACTGAGATTGGAGCTCCACCGAAGTTGGATAATGAATAAATAATTACATTGGATATTTTCTACCCAATCAAGAATAAGGATGACACAAGTTCCCCATCGGTCATATTTTTGTGGATGAAAATAAGGAAATTTAGGATACTAATGATACAACTGGTAACAACATTGAACTAGTTAAGGAAATTGAACAACAACCAGATATTGATAAACAGAAAGAAGAAGAAGCATCAACAACGAACAAAGTGTGGACATACAATCACCATCGGTAAAGAAACACAATGTTGAAAAAAAACTGCCACTGGTCACTACAACCACACTACAGGAACAAACAAAGAAAGAGAATGAGAAAACAAAGGATAAGGCAGTAGAGAAAAAGGATGAAAAGTAGAAATCAAAGGAGAAGAAGAAAACTAATGATGATGGTAATGATGACTCAATCAATATAAAAGGTCCTATAGATATGGTCAATTCGAGTGCATCTAAACTGATGGAGATTTCTATTGTTATGCAATCTAGGGCACAAAAGAAGAGGTTGAAAGAGTAGAGAAAAGAAGCAGAAACTATTTAGACTGTTGTTGATAGTTTGTCAAGTCTCCTACCGGAGACTGACACTGGTAATTTTTCTACCCCTATTGCTAAGCTTGGACAGTTAGTTTTTTATTCTAGTGAACAACTCAAATCACTTGAAGAGTCATCTCATGCCTTAGCTGAAAAAGATTACAAGAAGAAAAGGGGAGAGCAACTGATTCCACAAATTGATAAAGGCAAGATTGCTTTATCTGTGAATAAAGATCTATTGAAAACTGATATAGAAACTGGAGATAAAATTTTGGCTAATATATCTAAAGTTTCTTTATTCTATTCTAACTTGAAGAAAAAGCGAGAAGATACAGAGAAGGAACTTGAGAGAATAAGTGATGCATATATCCCAGTTCAGGATTCTGCTTTAAGTTTTGGCAAATCGGTTGATGTTTTGCAACACCTATTAGATGTTTATGATTTTGAACAGGTGAAGTGGATCAGATCCTTGAAAAAACTAAAGAACCAGTTGATTCCAAAAGTTGAAATCCTACAGAGGGCATACAAGGATTCAGAAGCAGTTTTGGCTACCCCGAAAATGAGCACTGTGGATGCTATGGAAGAATTTGCTACACAAATTTTAACAAATGTTGAGATCACTAAAACATTGTTAGAAACATGGGATAATGATCTTGAATAGTTGAAGATTCATTTCAGTGACATTTTCTCAAGAATTAAATTGTAAAGACTTAAAAACTCTTATATTTATCTATATATGCAGTTTTTAATGACAAATTTTAATGTGATATATGTATTTTTCTTTTCAATTTGGCATTGTTGTCAAAGGGGGAGTAGAAATATGTATGTGATTTGAAAATTTTGTATGAACTATTAAGGGGGAGTCTGTACATTTTTGTAAGCACACTTAGTTGTCAAGATTTTTCTAAGTGTTGCCATCAACGCCAAAGGGGGAGAATGTTGGCATGATGATGATTTTTGTTGGATGACTTTATCTGTTGTCATTGATGACACACATACACACACGTATGTTCATATTGTCATAGTCATCTTAGTTAAGTAAAACCGGTACTACTATTAAGTCTTTATATTGTAAATCGATATCATATGTATAGAATAAGTCTAAATGGTATGAAGGTCTCTAAACCGGTATTTGTAGACCACCGGTATATGCAGGTAAGACAATCAGTTTTGGTCAATTCCACTATTACCAATTTCAAGATGTAGCAGAGAGAGAAAAGGAGGCACATGGAGACAATAGGTATATGAGTTTGATGTGGTGAACACTAAACCGGTATCAATATTCAAACTAGTTTTCCCTGATTGTGTGATGAGTTATCACCAATTGTGATGTGTTACCACCAACCGACATTTTTGGCGGTGATTTGTGATGTGTTAAGGAAGATTGTCTAGATTCACTGAACCTAGGAAATTGTGTTGAGGTTCTTGAGCTGACATGAAATTTAATGTCTATAAAAAGACATTGTGGTGAGTTATTTTTATATATGCAAGATACAAGTGATGTTATGAGTTAGAGTTGATGTGATTTTTTGAAGGAGTTGCAAAGTATGTCGGTGATGCAGTATTGAGTGAGTAGAAAAGGATCTAAACAAGCATAATGTTCTACTCCTAGATCAAAACACATGTTGTTTTCTAGTCACTACAGCAGTTAAATCCCCTAACCAGGTAAGCTCTAACAAGCTTTAATGTACAAATCCTCTAACAAGGTGATTCATTAACTTGGATATAAATCCTCCACAGAGGTTACCTTTAACCAGGTATAGCTCCTAACAAGGATTGGGATATTTAACAGGATCTGCTCCCAACAAAGCATTTTGTAGACCTTAACTGGTCAGTTACCTATTTTTGCAGATAGTTAACTTGTGAGTTCCATCTCACCGTGGTTTTTCCCAGTTGGCTTTTCCATGGATAATTACTTGTTTTATGGTGGATGTTTTCATTGTTATGAATGCTTTTATAACACTTTGGGTTGCAAGAAAATTCTTAAGAAAAATAGTTAAATGTTTTTACCGGTCTGGGATTAAAGTGTTATTGCTTTTGCCATCACTGATTCACCTCCCCCTCCCCTCTCAGTGCTTTATAAGTCTATCACTATCAACCTTTTTAGATGATTTTCTGATAACTAAGTACAATATGTAGCATCTCAAAGTCTAGCTACATGATGCACCTCTTATGGACAAGCATGGAAAATAAAAGTAGCACAAAGTCTACAAGTTACCCCTTTGCTCGAGCATCCTACAATAGTTTAAAATGTGACAAGAAAATCAAAGTCTGTAGTGTCAAATCTTAAAACCAATCTAAAACTCCAAACACAATAAGCAGCTAAAAATCTACAAAATTGAGCTTGAATCCCTCTTGTATAACACCTCAAAACTCACAATCAATCTCCATAACATGTCGTCACATAACACCTTGAATCAACACAAAGTTTGAAAGCAATTTGCCTCCTTTAATTGACTGCAATCTAATTTACAACTAAGCTCAAAGTCTTAGAGTGTACATACAAACTAACAGAGTCTTGTTCCATTGCCAAAAGATATCAACTACAATAGACCCCCTCAAGTATTTATAGGAGATGATCCTTGAGAAAAAGGTGGGAGGATCCCAACTAAATTGAGAAATTATCTCAACCACTATGACGTATTCCAACTATTGTCCTAATCTAACTCAACTTTTAGTTGCCTTACATGTAATTACATTTTATAAAAGTGCAAGTAAAAGTGATACTTGCAATTACAAAACTTGTTGTACATGTAACTTGTCAAAAAAAATTACAAATACACAACTGAAACTATTCTATGTGTCTGAAGAAACGACTCTAACTACATCATCCTCTTTTTTGAAAATCTGCGTGCTACTACAAGACACTCTGTGATTGAGGTAAATGAAATTTTGAACTGGAATAAGAACTTGCACCCTTGATAGTCTTTGTGTCTTTAACCAGCAAAATTCAACCTTTCACATGCTTGGGATAGTACCATTTCTTCAAGAGGGAAATGGTTGCCTTCCTCTTTTCATGTTATGACCATCTTTGTCCTGAAAGCATTCTATAATTTGCATCCATGAATTGTTGTTTTATCTCTTCTTCTTTTGTTCACTGATGAAGAACCCATAACACCTTGTTCAAGATGATATTGTGATAAAACAATGCCCATGCCTTGATTTGTTTGTTTGATATATCGTGTGTGCAAACAAGACTGACAAGAGAGGGGATAAATTGATGCAAAAATGGGCTCACAAGTGAATTTCGGGTTTTGAGGACTGCATTACATGTGTGGAAAAACAAGAGCATTAACTTGCAATTATGGAGAACAAACATGCAACTTCATATGTGTAATGGGTAAATACAAGTTTGTACTTGTAATTGGACCTTTAAGACTCATTTTCAAGTGTTTTTTAGTGTATTTTGGACCAATTTCGGGTTCTGGAAGGTTGGCTGCAAGTATGAAAACTCTTTTGAAGATGCAACTATGATCAGGTTTTAAAATTTTGACTGCAAGTAGACTTTAAATGGGAAAAATGGATGAAATGGTGAGAAATTGATTTTGACATGAAGGAGAAGATGGAAAGAATGATATAACTAACCGGTAATGGAAAACTTTATGTAACAAGGAAAGACACATCTTCAGCATGACAACTTGGAAAATGGGAAAAACTCAATTTGGAATCAGATTTATAAAACCCGAAATTAAATACAAATCTTAACATTGTAATTTTTGTAAAAACAAAGGTTAACTCTTTTTACCAAAGGGAAGGTCAACATAGCCAATGTTACTTGTATTCGGGTTTTAAAAACCTGAATACAAGTAAAGAGGAAAAAAGAAAGGGGGGAAAACATGCACATTACAAATTGCATTGCAAATAACCTATCAATTTGAGAAGATCTTTTAGAAACCCGAAATTAAAACAAGAGCAAGATTATTTACAAAACTTGATCAAACAAAAAAACTTAAAACAACAAAAAGAAAGCAAAATAAAGCTGAAAATTACATACCTTGCTTGATCAAATGCCCTAGACAAAAACAAATGAACCTGGGATGACCCGAAATTCTCTATAAATGGATGAAAGAGCCACCACATTGATAGTTCTTACAATAAGTAAAACGATTTTGCATTCAACCCAAAGCACAAAAAATGGCTTGGAAGAAGAAACCCATTTGGCATCAAACACTTCACATTGAAGGTTGGATGCAAAACACATCACACAAAGGTGGAATATGTGGTCAAAATCCAAGAAACAAAAAGCTTAACACAACAAAAATGGAAGCAAAAGACCCCCATGGCGTCATACATTCATGGCGCCACTCCCATGAGAATCGGATTCAAGTTGCAAAGCACCACAAGTTCACTACTTTTTGGGAAAAAACATGGTCGGGTTTCTCAAATCCAACCACAAGTAATGGGCACAAAAACTTTGAGCCAAAGATGCAATCGAGTTATAAAAACCCTATTACAAGTTTTAATAAAACTCACTTTTCCTGCAATCTTCCAAAATTGGGTTTTAGAGGAGCAAAAACACAAAAAATACTAAAAAGCACTAAAACACTTGAAATCGGGTTTTAAAATCTCTATTACAAGTTAAAAATAAATAAAGAAAGTAGGAACTTTTTAAAGAACTTACAAGTTCTCATTCACTTGTGTCTTTTATATTTACGTGTAGTTTGACCAAAAAGTTCCTACAAAACAACTTAAAAGACAAAAGGGGAAAATGAAAAAGAAAAAAAAAATTACAAGTTACACATCCTTTATAAACTTTCACTTGTAAGTTCTTGAAAAAAACCCTACAACTTAAAAACAAAAGATCTCTTTACTTGCAAAAGAAGGAAAATTTCCCACTCGTAGTCTAGAGGAAAAACCTGATTTAAAAAAAAAGACCAAGCAAACGAATAAAGAAAATGATGAAATTTGAAATGTGGATCAAGGATGAATGGAAGATTAGTCTAGTTCAAAAAAGAGAAAAAAATTTACCTCGAAAAGAGTGCCTTGGAGTAAAATCTCCAACTTGCAGTGACTTCTCTAAAACCCAAAATTGCAGAAAAAGGTAGTAAAATGAAGGCCAAAACTTGGACAACAATGGCAAAGACAACCCTTGATGATTTGACACTAACAAATGTGATTTTTTCACCTCGTAAAACATTCCTTAGAGACAAAAATGACATATTTTAAGAAAAAATTTGTAGGGGTTGTCACTTTTTTGAAAATCCAAAAATGAGGACAACACTCCACATTTTTGTTGCATATACTCATAGAGGTTTTATACCCTTGGTCCAAGGTAAACCAATCCATTAGGATTTAGTGTAATTTTATAGGAGTTTCATGTGTTTTGGGATATGATTTACCTCATGATTTTTCCTATCATTGTTTTTTTTTAATATTTTCAAGAAGCACAAAGGGATATATTTCTCTTCCAAGTGAAGAGTGGTAGTTTTACTGAAGAAAACCTGTTTAAAGACTAAAATGAGAGACTTGAACATGGAGAGAGAATCCAAAATTTGAGGCCCTAGGTCAACTAATTCCTCCTAATTATTTGGCCTCAAAAGTGGCTCTTGACTCTCAATCTCCTATAACTTCTCTCTACCGAATTCATCCCTTAAATATTGATGAATCCTTAGATAACTACATTAGAATGTGTATACAAAATCCTCTTTTATTTTTTCTTCATGGTAGTCACTCATTCCACCCCTTTAGACCACCCTAACAAGGTTAAAAGGTTCTCTTAGCTTTTCAAGAACAAAATGTTTGAATTCCCTCATTAAAGATGTTGAACCCTAAAATTGAATTAGGAATATACATACACAACAATTAAAATATATATTATATAAAATGAGAGTACTTAAAATTTGTGTATTTTAATTTTACATATTTGAAGTACTTAGATTGAAAAGTTGATTTTTTGTGAAAATTTTATTAAGTTTGTATATGCTAGTTAAAATATTAAAGCTATTGCTTGGGGTTTTTAGATATTAACAATATTACCCCTTTAACTACACACTACCATAACAACGATTGACACATAGACAACAAATAAATCATCTCCTCTATTTGTTTGTTAGATATGCTACTTACATTCACCATGCCAAACTCTAAAAAATTTATTGAATCCATATATATTGTAACTGGATAGAAATATGCAACAAAGAGTATAAAATCTCTAAATTAAAGAGCATTATTGAAGAGGCATTGATGTAAACATGTATGACATTTATTCTCTTTTTTATAGTTTTTCATCATCAAATTTATTACTTTTGTTTCATATTGTCTTAAGCCATCGAAAGTGATAATTATTTGTAACATCCATAATTCAAGAAGTCATAGGTTAACTAGTTCATCCTAATTGTTTGGCCTCAAAAGTGGCTCTTGACTCTCAATCTCATACAAATATCTACCAAATTCATCCCTAAAATATTGACAAATCCTTAGATGACTTCTAGAATTTCTATACTACATCCTCCTACACAAACATGATGCAAGAGTCAACAAGAACATTAAATCAAAATAAATAGAAACACTTTCCTAGTGTTCTCTTGAATCTATCCATGAACTCTAATACTAAATATAATACCTGAATTTTATTGACAAAACTAGTTATAAAACAACTAATTTTATTGTTTAAATGATTGCAACACCAATAGTGAAGCTCAATGTTGTCTAATTCATTAGTGATGTCACCAATCAATGACAATACTACACACCTACTCTCTACATATATAACATAAATGTATAGATACAAGTAGAGAGGTGTTTTGATCACAGTCTATGGAAGACATCACACATACCAATGCATCATATGCATACACAGTCATGATAAAAAATTATGCTTGTTGAGACAACCTCATAAGGATATGCATAGGGATAGCAATATAACTTAAAATAAACACTAAGATGAATAGATAGGGAAAAGTGTCTCGCCCTACATGAAATTTTTAGTCAATCATGCCTACCACCATGGAAAAAAAGGATAATTAAGAAAATGTGATTCGTTTAACTTATAAATGTCCAGATGAATGAAGTAGATTCAATAATATTCTACAGATAATTTATGTAACAATTATATACAACATTTATGTAACAATTCTATGTACATTTACCAATTACTTAGTTTAAAATATAACAAATAAATAACATGCAGCAAAGCCATAATTTTTTCTCTTTTCTTGTTTCCAAAAGAATGGGCATAGAGAGATGATTATTATCATTCTCTATGTAGTTTATTTTCTCATTCAACCATTAGGGATAACTAGGTGAATTATATCTAGTTGACTCATACATATAAATGTGTCTTTTTTATCATTGAAGAATACATAATAATAAAATGAGATTAAAATGTGTTTTTTTGCCATTTTTGACATTGTTTACCATAATATAAACTTATTTGTAATCATTACTTATCAAACTAATTCAATTTGTAGCATCGTAAATTTGTCACTGGGCTAATTTACACCTCATGTTTTTGCCCCTACTTTAGTGCATCTCCCCCCATCTCCTATTTGGGTTTGTTTAGTGCCCTAACTCCAACTTTTATGCCTCAAACCCCTGCCAAATGACTCTCTGGAGGTGTGTTCTCCTCCCTCACCTGGTCCCCCTCAATGGGGCCCATTTTTCAAGGGAGAGGTGTGACCTATCTCTTCGGCGGGAAATGAAGTCAATGGCTCAATATGATCATTGGAGGCTAGCCTAATTGGTAAATTGACCTAGATCCTCATATATAATGGCATTTGATCAACTTAATTTATTCCTAAGCAATCTAAGTCTTCACATTCAATCAATCAAGCATTCAAGCATTGAAGTGTGCATCATCAAGCATCTCAAGAGGCCTTCAAGGTTGCATATTCTTCATTCATCCATTGTGGAGCAACATTACATCATTCATATGCAAGCATGTGTGTATGATTAGGGTTTTTCATGTTCATGCAATTTTCATGCAACATATATGATTACATTCAAGAAGCAAAGCATCATTATCAATCATTGCAGATCTAAGGTATATCTTTCCATTATTTATTTTAGTATTTACAATATTTCATTCAAGGTTAATTCCTAAACTGGGGTTAGACTTAGGAAAACCCCTATTTCCAGCCTATTTCCCCATCTTTCCATGTGTAAGCAGTAGCTACGAAGTTGTGATCTTCAAGATAAGCTTTATTTACAAAGATGAATCAATCCCCCATTGAAGTGTGAAAAGTGTGGAGGGCCAGAGCAACTGTCACACAGGTCCCGACAAATTAGGAGCTCCTTTTGGGAATGGGTTTGAATCCTCTTACAATCCTCAGTTCTAGGTTTATCGCTCGATCTGATGACTATACCTTATTGTTCATGCATAATTACATCAACTTCAACCCATTTACCCTAATTTCAGCATCTTTAACAAATCAATTCAACTCAAGGGGAAGAAGAGACTCATCCAAGATCCTTGGAATTTGTTCAACATTTAGACCTCTTAGGTTTAGATCTATCAAATTCCTATCTTTCCCTAATGTAATGGTCCCCAAGTAAAAATTAGTGGTTTTCATCCATCTAATTATGGAAACCCTAATGTTTCATCATTACATTTTGGTGAATCTAACTCCTTACACCCCTAATTTTCATTTATGTTCTCAGATTTGAGTGTATGCAATTTAAAATTAAAATTTACAAGTTTAGTTTCCAACTGAATTTCAAAAATTTAGAGGTTAAATCAACAAAAACCCTAATTTTAAATTCTAAAATTGAGCTTGTGGGTTGTCTAATTTGGATCAATCATTTAAAATCTGATTATTCATATAATTTAAAATTCAAATTTTCTCTCCTAGATCTCATTTTCGAATTGAATTACATAAATTTAGTGGTTGAAATTACAAAAACCCTAATTTATAATTCTAAAAGTTATTTGAGGGTTGCAGAATTTTTCAAATCCATTTTTAGATTTGATGTTTATGATATGTTATGCTATGATTTAGAGGCATTTATTTTTCAAATTCACAAATCAAATTTCTTAATTAATTGGTTAATTAATCACTTTTACAAAATTTTGCATTGTTAAATCATAATTTTCAAATTTAAAATTTGAAATTTCCCTCCTTATATTCAATTTTCCATGCATATATTGAGTGAACATTACATGACATATGAGTTTCTTGTTTGATCATAAGAGCATATGGAGTTCTTATCTTATTTTGCTAGTTCAATTTCAAGTTACATTAAACATGTTCCCTTTCATGCATAAGATGATAACCTAGTTCTCCCTTTCATTCATAGCTATGATTTATCCTCTCCCAAAATTGGTCCTACCAATGAGGGCACATTGGTGCAAGAAGATAATATGAACACTTATTTCAAATATATCCCTTCTAAATATGGAGCTTTGGAGAATGGTGTTCATACTTCTCCTAAAATGTACCTATCGCATAAGGATTATTTGGTGCAATTGGATGATATGGTAGCTACTTTTCCTAGTGAAACCATACCTTCTTTTCATGATCTTCCCCCTAGAGATGAAGCATTAATGGCATATGATAGTCCCTTTCCTAAAGTTTGTCTTAATCATAAAGATACCTTAGAGAAAGAGGACGATGCTATTCCCCATCATTATAATGTTTCCAATTCTTTCTCTCTATAAAATGAAGAACTTAATAAAGATAAAATCAATGCCATTCATATTACTAAGAACCCTAAGGTTGTTCCTGATTATCATACAGTTCCTTACACATATAACAATGAAAGGTTTACTTTGGAAACCGACAAGAACATACAAATGGACGCACAATATGCTTTGTTAGTTCCTAGAATCCTCTCTCCAATTCAATCAAATACACCATCTCCTACTAAATAAGTTCCAAAAGAATAACTCTTGGAGGATGATTGGGGATCCTTAGATTTCACGCACTCCTTTTGTAGAAAATCTAAGATGCCTAAATTTGATACTCAAAATTTTTATCCTAACACATGTTTAGAAATTGATTGGGTCTCTTTAAACTTCAATCCAATTCCACCTAAGAGTAAACCCTCTCTTGATCCTACACATAGATACAATAGACAATTTTTAGGATGCGCACAACAAAGTCTTGAATCTCATGAGAAATCATACTTTTCTAATAAAAAGCTAGGTTTCCAATCTCTTCCTTTGTCAACATCCCCTCCTCCATTGTTTAGTGAATCCACAACTTCTCATTCCAATATGGTATTAAAATAAGATAATTTTGATAACTTAATGATGAGTGAATAGTACCAAACCGGTACTGAGAGGGGGGGGTGAATCAGTACAGACAAAAATACAGTCCAAAACCGGTTTGATAGCAGACACTTCAAATGACTGGCAGACAATGACACTGGTTTGAAACAGAGTGCAACTAGTAAAGATAAGAATGTCTGAGACAAGCATTAACCAGTTACTCACTTAGCTTTTCACTCAACTCGAGACTACACTACCATTTCACCCTTATGTATAAATAGGTAATCTATCATTAGATCATAATAATAGCTAGTTCAACATGTTTTATTGACGGGCATAAAACACAAAACCATCATATGCTTGACAGGTAATAGCAAAGCATCACAAGATTAAAGCATCACACATGACACACATATTTTTCACGTGGAAACCCAACTGGAAAAAACCACGGTGGGGATGAATACCCACAAGCTATTTTTGAACTCTTTAGAAGTCTGCTCTATTAGGAGCCTTGTCCGGTTAGAGACATTACAAAAGGTTCTGCTAGGAACCGATCCTGTTAGAGATCACCCGGTTAAGGGATGGCTACAATACCCGGCTAAGGGTTAAACCCTATTAAAGGTTACCTTGTTAGAGGATTTCAAGAACTCAATAGCTAAAGGATTCCGAACTTAGTAGCTTTGAGTTACCCTGTTAAAGGATTTTCAGCAAGCCGGGTAAGGCTACTCTGTTAAGGGATTTTCCAACTGTTGAGGTGGTTAGAGATCAACAGGTATTACAATGATCTGGTAATAGCACTCAATGCTAATGCAGATCCGCTTAAGCTCCTCTTCACCTTCTGCACTTACACTCTGCAGGTATCACTTCTCTCCTTTTGGTCTGGCAAGAATCACATATCCTTTCTCTTGGATACACACACACAACTTTTGCCAACAACCTCAGAAAGAGACACAACATCGACCTTATAGGAAAATAGATAGGTCAGTAGCATAAACCCTAAACCCTAAACCTGTTAGGTTAAGGAATTCAAATGGTTCAATCCTGACCGTTGAGAACGCTACATTAAATGTAGCAGATCTTGATCTAAACTCAAGACATTCTCCATCGTCAATTTCTACTGATTTTATGGCAGCTGATAACCCATCACACGTTATCACCATTTTACAGACTTCGCACATTCCCGAGGTAGATAGGAACAATCTCCCTCATGCAAGATCCTTCACGCACACAGGCTTGTGTGGCAACATGATCTGTTCTTCTTTACAATGCTAACTCATCACACAATATCATCAGTTGAGCCACACAGGCTTGAAGCACATCAACCGGAAACCCTAAAGTTGAGACTACCAACCAGTAGTCATACAATACTTCCATATGTCGGTTCCCATAACTATATGTTGGTTCACCATGAATAAGCACACCGCTTCACTTTAGCACAAATGTCGATTCATAGTGTTATATCAGTTCTGACATATGCCGATTCACACCTCTTCATCATATTGACATCAATGACAACATACAATTTCATTATGTCCTCATACCAGTTCACATAATGCCAACAATTTTTTTGTTTGATATTCATGCCAATTTAATATCTCTTCTATTGCCATTGTGTTGTCATTCATGTCAACCAGTTTAGGATGGCAACCGATATGGAAGATTAATGAGTAGTGTTGTCATCGATGCATACCAAAAATGGTTTCATTGATGTCAACTAGCATAGCAGGTTTGATGTAGAGGTATGGTTCCAACAACTTGAAAATGCTCCAAGTTGCTCACTTGCTCAACTGGCAACCCAATCCCTTTCAATTGGGATTTTCCCAACCAGACCTCACACCTTAAAAAGAAACAAATCAATGTCTTGTTTCAATTTTTTTCATCCCCATAATTCCCCATTGAGACATTTTACAAAGGTTATCAACTTTGGTTTGTCAACCCCACAAGTAAAGTGCTCAAAAGTTGCTCAAATGGCTCACACCCCTCCAAAATGATTCTACAAGTCCACAAACACTCAAATCAAGTTTATTAGGATCCAACAACCTCTAGTGATAGTAAAAAACCCTCATATTGGGTTGATCAAGTCTCAAACGGGTCAAAGTGCAAAATGGCTATTCTAGCCAACTAGCCCTCAAAAGTGACTTTTTGGTTTCTCTCCCAAAAACTACAAAGGACCAAGAAATTTTATTTTATATTAACCATTAACAACCTAGGATAGAACTTTTTCCAAAAGGGTTTGATTTGGAACCTTCTACAAATACCATTTCTAGTAAACCCTCAACTAGGCTAAATGGGGCTAAATGAGCACTTTAACAAAGGAACTACCCTTAAAATTGGAAATTTCTCAAGGGAAGAAATTGGAACACCTTGGAGAACTCAAAAAAACACCAAATGCAAAGTTACAAGTCTTGGTTTGCATCTGATAAAAAATTATGGGGAAATGTCAAAGTCTTCTTCACCACCATATGCCAGTAACATGGGGATGCCTGGCTTCAAACTTGAAGAAAATAATCTCCAACTGCATTCTCTTGGTATGAAACCTCTTGAATATCATATTACACTCCCAGAAAATAATCTCCAACTGCATTCTCTTGGTATGAAACCTCTTGAATATCATATTACACTCCCAGATCTTCCATCCAACCAAGTTTTAGACTCTTGCCATGATTAGATTGGAAGAAAAGGGAAAGAAAAGATGAAAACCTTGGTTTATGCCCTTTTCACGGGCTGTTTTGGACTGTTACACAATAACTTGCTCAAAACTCCACTTCAGAACCTCTAGTTGGACTCAAAAGAAAGGTATTTCACCCCTCTAACTCCCCATGAAATAATTTTTCAGTTTTTAGGTTGATAAATTCCGTACCAACCAAAAGAACAGCAAATTTTCTGGAAAATACAGTTTTTTTATTGATTTCAAATGTCAAGTTTCACAAATTTCGACCACACCAACCCCCAAACGAGTTTGTTGAGGAATTTTATAGTTTTCCCAACATGTTAAAACTGATTTTATATGGTTATGAACATTTGGAAACTAATTACAACAACTTTTTGAAAAGTTGCTTTACAAATTGACAACTTTGTCAATTTTTGACAATTTTTGACAATTTTTGCATTTTACCATTCAAACTAATTTTATCATCAACATAGGGACCTAAACACATTGAAATGGATATAAATAGACCAAAAAAACCTTGACTCCCTAAATCTACTCATCCTAAGTCCCTTTGACCATAGTTGACCATAGGGTTTATAATGCACCCTAGGCCACTAGGCCTTACAAAATGGACAATTAGGACCTTATTACAAAACAAAACATAAACAAAGAATTCTTTGATCCTTCCCAACACCTTGCTATCAAAAAAATTAATTTTTCAATCAATAAATTATGAAATTGAGGCTTGTGCCCCTACACCATACTCCCGGGGTGGGCTAATCTCATTTCCACATGAGATAAGTTGGTCCAGTGAAGTGTCATGCTTCAGAATTTCTGCCTCATCCATCCATACTGCCTCTTCAACAGTTTGTCCTACCCATTTCACAAGGTATTGTTTGTATTATTTATTTCTGGTCTTCTTAATGACCCTTGAAATCAATGATCTTTTTAGGCTTTTTTGGTGCATGAGGAGGTATATCAGCAATGTCCTCTTGAATCTCCTCAACATGAAAGTCTGTACCTACAGCAACATGCCCTTTATAGGGTGTTAGATCACATACATTAAAGATAGGATAAATACCAAGGTTAGAGGGAAGAGATATCTCATAGGCATTCAACCCATGTTTCTTCAAAACCTTGCAAGGACCCACTTTCTTCATGAGTAACTTTGTATGCTTCCCCTTTGGTAATCTTTCTTTCCTCAAGTACACCCACACCATATCACCAATCTGAAATTGTACATTCCTCCTCTTCTTATCAGCAAGTTCTTTATACCTTTGTGAACTCTTTTGGAGGGCTAGCCTTACTTGATCATGCACTTCCTTCATGCTATCAGCAAATTGTTCACCATGAGCACTTGTTTGCCCATCATGTGGAAGGTCTCTCAACTCCAAGATGCCTCTTGGATTTTTCCCATACACAATCTGAAATGGACTCCTTCCTCTACTCCTATTCATAGAATCATTGAATGCAAATTCAGCTTGTGGAAGTACAACATCCCACTTCTCTCCATATTGCTTTGTCAAGCATCTCAATAGGTTTCCCAAGGACCTATTCACAACTTTAGTTTGCCCATCTATTTGTGGATGGTAGGCTAAACTAAAGTTCAAGTTTGTTCCCAACCTCTTCCATAAGGTTCTCCAAAAATGGCCAATGAATTTCACATCCCTATCAGACACAATTGTTAGAGGAAGTCCATGTATCCTTACAATCTCTTTGAAAAACAAATTTGCTACATAGGTTGCATCACTTGTACTCTTACATGGCAAGAAATGTGCCATCTTGTTGAACCTATCTACAACAACAAAGATGCTATCAAAGCCTTTTTGAGTCCTAGGCAATCCCATTACAAAATCCATACTACAACTTTCCCAAGGCCTTGTAGGTATGGGTAATGGTTGATACAAACTTGCATTGGTGGAAGTACCTTTGGCCTTTTGACAAATAGTGCATGTTTCAACAAATTTCTTCACTTCACTTTGCATCTTGGGCCAAAAATAATGTCTTCTTACCTGTTCAAGGGTTTTATCCAACCCAAAATGTCCACTCATTCTTCCACAATGCTTTTCTTTCACAATATTCTCCCTCATTGAACACCTAGGAATGCATAGTTGATGTCCTTTGAACAATAAACCAGCTTGGATCAAGTAATCAACATATTCAACATGGTATGCTTAAGAAAAATCAGAACAAACTTTATAAATTTCATGAAAGTCTTCATCACCTTCATACATACCTTTCAAGGAGTTAATCCCCACACTTTGCAACTTCACCTCTTGAATTGTCAAGGATCTTCTACTCAAGGCATCTGCCACCTTGTTTGCAACTCCCTTTTTGTGTTTGATTGTAAAGGTATATGCTTGGATAGATTCTACCCATTTCATATGCTTGTGACTCAACTTCTCCTGGCTATTCAAGAAGCTAAGTGCCTGATTATCTGTAAAAACAACAAACTCTTTTGGAAGGAGGTAATGTCTCCACTTTTTTAAAGCTTGTACAAGTGCATACATTTCCAAATCATATGAGGAATACTTTCTCTTTGTCTCATTAAGTTTCTCACTAAATAATGCAATGGGCCTACCTTCTTGACTCAAAACAACCCCTATTGCAACATTAGATGCATCACATTCAATAGTAAAAACCTTTTAAAAATCTAGAAAAGAAAGTATAGGCTACTTTGCTACCTTTTGTTTGAGACTTTGAAAAGCCTCCTCCACCTCCTTGGTCCACACAAACTTTCACTTTTGTCCTCCCTTGATTGTATCTAGGATAGGTGCACAAACTTGGCTAAAACCTCTTATAAACTTCCTGTAAAAGGAAGCCAAGCCATGGAAGCTTCTAACTCCAGTCATTGACCTTGGAGAAGGCCAATTCAAGATGCTCTCCACCTTCTCAGGATCCATCTTGATGCTCCCACCTGAAACTATGAAACCAAGATACACCAATTCTTCCTGCATAAAAAGACACTTGTCCACATTGATTAGGAGCTTTTCTTCCTGCAATCTCTTAAGGACCAAATTTAAATGTTGCATATGTTCATCTCTATTCTTACTAAAAATAAGAATATCATCCAAGTAAACAATAACAAATTTACCAAGGAAAGGTTTTAGAACTTCATTCATGAGTCTCATGAATGTAATAGGTGCATTGGACAAGCCAAATGGCATCACTCTCCACTCATAAAGGCCTCCATTGGTCTTAAAGTTTGTCTTCCATTCATCTCCAACCCTTATTCTAATTTGATGGTACCCACTCTTCAAATCCACCTTTGAATACCACCTTGCACCCCCTAGATGATCCAACAAGTCCTCAATCCTAGACATAGGGAACCTATACCTTATAGTGATCTTGTTAATGGCTCTTGAGTCTATACATAACCTCCATGTACCTTCTTCTTAGGTGCTAGCATGGCTGGAATAGCGCATGGACTCATACTTTTAGAAATCAAACCCTTATCTAAGAGTTCCTGGATTTGTCTTGCCATTTCCTCATTTTGTTGGGGTGTTAACTTATAGGCAGCCTTATTGGGAAGTATAGCCCCAAGAATCATATCAATGTTATGGCTAATCTCTCTAATAGGAGGTAAGGAATTAGGTAACTCCTTGGTTACAATGTCTTTGTAGGTCTCAAGCAAATCAGCCACCTCCTTTGGTCCTACCCTCCTAGATTCTTCCTTCTTTTTGTGCACCTTCTTTTCTTCCTATTTTGGCAACACAACCAAAGCATAACAAGGAGTATCCTCCTCTTTCAAGCATTCTAAAAACTCTTTCTCTCCTACAAACAAAAACTTAGATTCTTTTGCTTCTTCACCATTATCAGGTAGGGGTAGTAAAGTTACTTCTCACCTTTATACCAAATGGTGTATGTGTTCTTCTCACCATCATGCCTTGACTTCATGTCATATTGCCATGGCCTTCCAAGCAGCAAATGGCATGCATCCATGGGTACAATGTCACAAAGTACCTTGTCCTTGTACTTGCCAATAGAAAACTCCACCCATGCTTGTTCTTCAATGATGGTTTGCTGCCCCTTTGTAAGCCATGATACCTTGTAGGGTCTTGGATGCTTAATCCTCTTCAATTTTAGTTTCTCTACTGCCTTAATGGACAACAAATTATTAGTAGAACCTGAATCAATCACCACACTACATACTTTGTCACCTCTTCTACAAGTAGTTCTAAAAAGTGCCTTCCTTTGGGGTGGCTCTGGTGGACTAGGTGCTTTGATCAATGTCCTTCTCATCATCATGATCTCTCCTTGTTCAGGCTACACAAAGGATCCATGAGAGTGAACACTATGTGTGTCCTCATCTCTCACCAAATTTTCTCTCCTTTCACCTTGTTTGTTTGCCTTCTCTGGACATTTGGATGCAACATGCCCCATTTGATGACACCTATAGCATTTTATGCCTTCTAGGCCTCTTCCACTACCTCTTCCTCTAAATTTTCCTCTCCTTCCTCTAAAATATCCTTTAGAGCTGCCTTCCCCTTGTTCATTTCCTTGACTTGATTCACCAAGGTCTTTGGAACCTTGTCCTCTTCCTTGAGGCATATTTCTACACCTATTTCCAAAGTCTTTTTGCCCTCTCCCTCTTCCACCTTGATCACTCTTCCTCTTGAGTTTCTCCTCAACCTTCAAAGCAAGTTGAAAGCATTTTTGGACTGTGGGAGGGCTGCTTAGACTAAGTTCATCTTGAATGGTAATTCTCAACCCTTGCAAATATTTTGCAAGCTTCACACATTCAGGCTCCACTACCTTGGACTTCATCACCAATTTTAGGAACTCTTGAGTATAATATGAGACACTCATCTCCTTTTGTCTCAAATGCATTCTCCTCTTATGAAGTTGGACTTCATAATCATCAGGAACATATGCATCCCTGATCAATGCAACCATCTTCTTCCAAGTGGTCACTGGATTCTTCTTCTCCTTCACCCTATCATCTTGAGTGAAATTCCACCATGTAAGGGTTGGTCCCTTCAACTTAGACTTAGCAATCTTAACTCTTTGAATTTCAGGTATGTCTTCACATTCAAAGAAGCTTGTGAGGGCATCAATCCAATCCACAACAGCATCTGGATTCAAGTTTCCATCATAGGAAGGTAGGTCCAACCTAACATCCATGGTCCTTCTCTCCATGGCCTTCAGGGTCTTCACAAGTAGTCTCTGATCAGTAGGCACTTCTTCTTCTTCTTCCTGCTCAAGGGGTTCCTCATCACTCCCCTCTTCAACAACATCAGAGTTTCCACCACTTTTCTTACGAAGTTCCCCATTAAGTCTATCAACCTCCTTCTACAAGGAATCAATCTTGTGAACCAAGTTTTGATCCTTCAAAAACTTCACTATCTGTGCATTAGTCATCCTTGAGGATAACTCACCCTCTTCTTCTTCCCCTGACATGGCTAAACTGAAACAATCCTTCTCCTAAGGATCACACTTGCTCTGATACCAATTGATGTAGAGGTATGGTTCCAACAACTTGAAAATGCTCCAAGTTGCTAACTTGCTCAACTGGCAACCCAATCCCTTTCAATTGGGATTTTCCCAACCAGACCTCACACATTAAAAAGAAAAAAATAAATGTCTCATTTCAATTTTTTTCATCCCCATAATTCCCCACTGAGACATTTTACAAAGGTTATCAACTTTGGTTTGTCAACCCCACAGGCAAAGTGCTCAAAAGTTGCTCAAATGGATCACACCCCTCCAAAATGGTTCTACAAGTCCACAAAGACTCAAATCAAGTTTATTAGGATCCAAAAACCTCCAATGATGGTAAACAACCCTCAGATTGGGTTGATCAAGTCTCAAAGGGGTCAAAGTGCAAAATGGCTATTCTAGCCAACTAGCCCTCAAAAGTGACTTTTTGGTTTCTCTCCCAAAAACTACAAAGGACCAAGAAATTTTATTTTATATTAACCATTAACAACCTAGGAAAACACTTTTTCCAAAAGGGTTTGATCTGGAACCTTCTACAAATACCATTTCTAGTAAACCCTCAACTAGGCTAAATGGGGCTAAATGAGCACTTTAACAAAGGAACTACCCTTAAAATTGGAAATTTCTCAAGGGAAGAAATTGTAACACCTTGGAGAACTCAAAAAAACACCAAATGAAAAGTTACAAGTCTTGGTTTGCATTTGATAAAAAATTATGGGGAAATGTCAAAGTCTTCTTCACCACCGTATGCCAGTCACATGGGGATGCCTGGCTTCAAACTTGAAGAAAATAATCTCCAAATGCATTCTCTTGGTATAAAACCTCTTGAATATCATATTAAACTCCCATATCTTCCATCCAACCAATTTTTAGACTCTTGCCATGATTAGATTGGAAGAAAAGGGAAAGAAAAGATGAAACCCTTGGTTTATGCCCTTTTCACAGGCTGTTTTGGACTGTTACACAATAACTCGCTCAAAACTCCACTTCAGAACCTCTAGTTGGACTCAAAAGAAAGGTATTTCACCCCTCTAACTCCCCATGAAATAATTTTTCAGTTTTTAGGTCGATAAATTCCGTACCAACCAAAAGAACAGCAAATTTTCTGGAAAATACAGTTTTTTTATTGATTTCAAATGTCAAGTTTCACAAATTTCGACCACACCAACCCCAAACGAGTTTGTTGAGGCATTTTATAGTTTTCCCAACATGTTAAAACTAATTTTAGATGGTTATGAACATTGGGAAACTAATTACAACAACTTTTTGAAAAGTTGCTTTACAAATTGACAACTTTGTCAATTTTTGACAATTTTTGACAATTTTTGCATTTTGCCATTCAAACTAATTTTATCATCAACATAGGGACCTAAACACACTAAAATGGATATAAATATAACAAAACAACCTTGACTCCCTAAATCTACTCATCCTAAGTCCCTTTGACCATAGTTGACCATAGGGTTTATAATGCACCCTAGGCCACTAGGCCTTACAAAATGGACAATTAGGACCTTATTACAAAACAAAACATAAAAAAAGGATTATTTTATCCTTCCCAACACCTTGCTATCAAAAAAATTAAGTTTTCAATCAATAAATTATGAAATTGAGGCTTGTGCCCTTGCACCAAGGTCACCGGTAAGGAAGAGAATGTCATTTAGCATAATGATCATTGGAGTCACCGATACACAAGTTAGTGTTGGCTTGTGTTGAATACATAAGGACTGGAGACCAGTATTGGATAACAACCGGTAAGTGACATGTTGGCAGTGCATTGTTGCCAACCAGCAAGTGAGCATGCAGGGTGAGCTAATGAAGAAGTGGCAATCGGTATGTTGTTGGATGGTTGGATGTGAAACAACAGGACTCCCACCTAATAAACATGTTGTCACCAGATGATGAGAAGACTCACAGAGAGTGTGCCCAACTAGATCATATGTGCATGTTTGAAGATATGCCTTCTCAAACAGTGAAGCCATATTGGTGCATTGTCAGATGCAAATGACAAGGTTTCACTCCCACCGGTAAGTGGAGCTTATCTCCCTTTATGCATGGAATGCATCTTAGACCTCCGAGATAAGATAGAAGAGTTAAAGGTAGGTGATTGAAGCCTCACACCGGATGAACTAGTGAAACACTAAGATGCCTCATGTGCATAAAAGTAGAGATATGCACCAGATCAACAAGGGTTGGCATGTTGTGCCACCGAGACAAAGAAGGAAGAACAAAGAAGTGATTTCTTTGTCACTTTGACAAACCGGTTAAGATGATGTTCGGGCTGATGATGAAGAAGGCAAGGTTGAGCAGCTGCAAATAGAGAATGCAACTGGAATGTAGATATAGGTTGGTGCATGTCAGTTGAATTTTGATGGCATGGCATCATCAAGTTTATTACTGGTATGCAGGTAGATGCATCATCAACCGATAAGTAGGACAATCGGTGAGCTAGCAAAGAGGCAAAGTGAAAAGACTCTATTTGATGTAGATGGGCATGCAACAGGTTGACAAGGATGGTGACTAGGTAAAGGTGTTCCACCAGCAGAATAGCAAAGTGTAAGTTTGAAGGCAGACTGGTTAGGGTAGAACTAGCGAGGTAAGAGAACCGGTAGATGAACCCGGTTGTGTGGTTGGTCGATGATCTTGTCTGAACTAACTTAGATGGCTTAGCAGAGATGGATGCTGATAGAGATGCCACATGGAGTCCAAGTGTCAATCAAATGGACCGTACATTGTTGGTGAGGTATGTGGTGACTAGTCGAAATTAATGTTGATTGCGTGAATCACGGGTCAAGAGCAGAAGGGTGTGGCCTGAGACAGATTTGATCTCAGAGATCAAACTCATTGGCATCATGATTGATGCAATTTGTCCAAGCGTTGATTGGTGTAGGTGAATTTATCTGCGTGATTGCTTCATGTTGTCGTGTTTGCTAAATATAGCAAATGTATTTTGGATGTGACATGTTTGGCGGTGATAGGTGATCGGTTGTAGGTGTTTCATCTCTAAGAAGAGATCTGATCTGATCTAATATGTCTTGTGATTGGTGAAGGAACCCTAGCACACTAGGGATTTGAAAATCGGTTATGGTAGGAAAACTCAGGTATAAATATGCCAATTGAAGATCGAAGAGGATTGATGTTGCAGGACGGATATTGAAGATCAAGAGTGAAAGTACAATAGAGAGCCAACCAGTCTGGAAGTCCGTCGAAGATCAAGGAGACTGAGTACGTGAGACAGAACTGGTTAGAAGAGTTAAACTGGCAAGGGTATGGTAACTGGTAGACTGTCATTGAGTCTGACAGTGGTGTGAGTCGGCAGTGGTTGAACCGATAGAGAAGAGGAAGAGAAGAGCATAGAAGAGTGAGAATCTGTGAAGAACCAGCAAGCTGAGAACAGGTAGTGATCAGAGAGCAGAGAATCGGTAGAGTGAAGAAGACTGGTGGTGGCTAGTAGCAGTGTGCTAGAGCAAGCAAAGAAGAGGCAGAGAGAAGAGTACCAGTAGAGGAAAGATAGAGGGTGAATTGGTAAGGTTGCAGCAGAGAACCGACAGAGATCTGTATAGAGGTGAACTAGTGGAGAGACATGTGTGAGAGTTATAAATTTCATTTGTAACAAGGATATTACTTTTGTTTTAATATATCATATTGTATTCAATAAGTTGGAGCTTGGTGTAGGAGTTGGTTCTCTTTGGGTTGGTGCCCTAAAATTAGGGGTCGGTGCTCCTTGGGTTGGTGCTCTAAATCAGGGGTGGTGCTCCTTGGGTTGGTGCCCTAAATGTTGTAACCAATGTGTTTATTGTGAGGCTGGATTGGAGCAGTAGTCTCCAACAACATTTCTCACTGAGGTTTTTCCCATCTTGGGTTTTCCTCGTATATATCGGTGTTATGTGATGTGCCTTTGTGTGGTTGCATTGGGTTGTAATGTTTTATCTTACCAATAGGTTATCTTGGCATTAGGTTTGATAACCTATAATCACTCTTAGTATTAAGAGGTTAGGAAATTGGAAATCACTTATTCACCCCCCCCCCCTCTCTCAGTGGCATCTTGTGTTAAACATCTTTTTTGGCCTAAAAGAAGAAGGAAACGTAGACAAAACCTTGAAAATTCTTATTTTTGCATGTATCATCAAATTCATGACCATTCTACTGATGAGTGTCAATCCTTGAAAATAAAAATACAGCATTATCTTGATTTGAGTATCATAAAAATAACATCTGACAATAAATGGCATATTTCTCATAATCATTTCAAATAATGTTCAAGTACCTATTATGTTGCTCCTCACTTTGTGACATTATTAGCCTCCCTATTATGGGCTCATTTCCAATCATAGTGGTACAATTTCAGGTGCAATCATACTTGGTGAGCAACATAATTGTCTATTTATTCTTGTCTCTATGCTTGGGGGGAAATAATATTTTCTTTCCTCTTTCTATTGTTTCATTATTTCCTTTATGGATTGCATTCTTAATAACTTGATGTCCTTTCTTGCATATAATTATCCTTCATGTGAATACATATGTGTTTCTCGGTTAGGACCTATTCTTTATTTGAAACAGTGCGTCTCTTATGAATAATCTCTCCTTAGGGAATGTGTGATCCTTGATCCTAATATTTCCTTGACCTCTTGCTTGGGGAGGCAAGGATGGCATTCTCCTCTCTCCTTTTTGAGGATTTCTTCTTTTGTGTTGCATTTTACATAACGTGATGTCCTTTCTTGCATAGATTTATCCTTCATGTGATTATATTTGTGTTCCTTGGTTAGGACCTATTCTTTGTTTGAAATGGTATGTCTCTTATGAATAATCTCTCTTCAAGGAAGTTGTGTAATCCTTCTCATTGTCCCTACACTTGAGGAGCAATGCTCTCTCTCTCTCTCTCTCTCTCTCTCTCTCTCTCTCTCTCTCTCTCTCTCTCTCTCTCTCTCTCTCTCTCTCTCTATTGTCCTTTCTAAGGATCCAATTTTTCTTTTTTGTGTCTTGTTTGCTTATGATTTGACGTCATTCCTTGTGTGAAGTTGTATTTTGCTCAAGGATTCTCTCTCTTGCAAGAGGTGTATGTCCTTGGCTACAACCTCTTTTTCACTTGGAAATGCACATCCATTATAAACTTACCCCTCACATTGGATCAAAAGTGTGTCATCCTCCATCAAGAATCCCTTTCACTAATCAAGAGGGGGAAGGTATGCATTCTTGTTCTCCTTCCCTTCCTTTGGTATAAGATGTTATGTTTGTTCAAGAAACTCCTCTTGGAGGTAGATGTCTTTTGAGAAAATATCTATTCTCCTCCAAGGATCCCCTTTACACTTATTGCAAGATATCTCTTTTTCAACTATCTTATCCTTTCTTGAAGAGTATTCCCTCTTTAGCTTGGATTTATGACATTGTTTCCTAAAGGATATCTCCTTGGTGTTGAAGGTGGGTATCCTTGTTTCTAGCTTCCTTAAGATATCAACATAGGGCTATGTTGGCCATTTGGAGGAATTGATTATGTATTGCATTGATGGTTTTTCATTGATGTCAACACTAGCTGTTGTGGTTGTTGTACCGATATCCTTTTGGTCCCGGTAGGTTGTTTGGTTTTTGGTTGGTAAGACCATGATGATCCGGTATGCTCTGGTATGATTTGGTTTATGGAATTGGCTTAAATATGTTATTCATGCTACTCAGATTCATGTTCATTCAGTTGGTTTTTATTTGGTGATCGGATGTTATCTTATATGCTAGTAAGCTTGGGTTGTTGATCTGGTGAGGGTTTCATCCACAAAGCTTTGTTGAATATTTTTTATGTTATGCATAAGTGGTCTTGGTGCGACTTCTAGTAGAGATTTGAGATGCATATGGTGATCATGTTCAAGACTTGGCTGATTGGGATCATTGCTTTAGCATGTGTGGACCTAAATTGGGTCCAGGTCTATCTAGGTTTTGGATTGGCTTAATGTGACGTGTTGCTTAGTCTTCTCAATGTCATTCTGGGATGTCTTATGGGTTGGATATTATTTGTTTGGTCTCAGGCCTACATGTTTTGTAATTATGTAATTTCTTTATTGTCTGGTGGTCGACCTTATTGTTTATGGTTGAGGGTTTGTATATATGTGATGTAAGATCTCATTGTATATCATGTGTGGAATATAAGGAATAAGGAAAGGATGGTATAGGAGTGAATAATATAATAATCATTCATGTAGATGATTTGGTCGATCATTGGTGATCAAGTTGGGTTTATGTAAGAGGATTAATTCCTCCAGTATTGAGCTTAACCAGAATTGTATTCAGGCATTGGAGATGCTATCATTGCAGTTCATTCTTCCTTTCGGATTGTAGTCTAGATTTTTATGTAGTCAATGAGACTCCTTTTGTAATGAGCAGTGTGCTATAGGTTGTTGGCCTTCCTACAAGTGCAGGCCCCTCAATTTGTAAGCACAAACTTACTGCAGAAGTATTATCTGACTATGGGTAGGCTTCCCACCATGGTTTTTCCCTTTACCAGGTTTTCCACGTACAAATCTTGGTGTCATGTGGGTGGTATTTATTCTCTAATTGTTTCTTGTGCTTAATTGATATATCTACTATTTTGGTAATTGGTTTATGCATTTCGGTATTGATCTTATGTGTTCTAGTATTAAAGTTTTTAATTTTTTAAGGTTCTAGTAATCTGGTGACAATTGATTCAACCCCCCCCCCCCTCTCAATTGTCTTCCGGTTATTTGAATTGTCTAACACTTTAGGGGGGGGTGGAACCCATATCGCCCTCTTTGTACCATATTTTTGCATGTCTTAAATGGGGTGTTCATTCTCAAAACTAGAGAAAATAAACTCTTATACGAGATGCTTCACACCTGAAACCAAACACAACATTTGATATATGTCTTATACGGGGTGTTCATTCTTGAAACCAAAGAAAACAAACTCTTATATGGGATGTCCTCGAAACCAGACATGTATCTATCTTAAACAGGTTGTACATTCTCAAAATCAAAGCAAACAAACTCTTAAACGAGATACTCCTGAAACCAGACATTCTCCCCTTGGCATTTGCATTATATGTCTTAAACATGTTTAAGTACACTCAAAACCAGAGGAAAAAAACTCTTATATGGGGTGCTATACTTGAAACTAGACATCACTTGAACACATGCACGAGGATGAGTGGAACTAGAAAAACACAGCTAGACTATTCCTTAGTTCTCCTCCCCAACATTGATTACCTAGAAAAAAATATCTAGAGTGTGTATCTATGTCCTTTGTCATCATTCTTCTCATGGATTACATAGAAAAACACATCTAGCATGTATCCATGATCTCTCTTTCCTTCTTATCATGAACTCATACCTTTGCTATTGGTGGCTCATGGATGATGTGTGCTTTTCCCTTTTATGTGATCATTTGTGTTCTTGAGATGGCATTTTTCAAGAATGATATTAGTTGTTGAGACATTTTGACATCGAGGTCTCTTCGGCTAGTTGAATTGAGGTCTTGTTTTTGGTCTTTAGCTCTTGTGTTGTGTGTCTTTTTCATTTTTTTCCTTTTTGTATTTCTTTTTCTTTTGTTTCCTTTTTGTTTTTATCTTATTTTGTGTGCTCTTACATGTGTTTGGGTGAGTTAATATCCTAAGATTGGGGGCTTAGTTCCTCAAAATTAGTGATGTATTATACTCCTGGTGATTGTGCTCCTTTGCTCCTCTCTTTCATCTCTCTTTCATCTACTTTACCATGAGTATTTGCATAGGCTCATAGATTCTTGATTGGTGTGGATCTGATCATTGGCCAATTAAGTTTTTAGCTTCTTCTTTTCCTATTCCTACGAATCCACTTTCAAATTTCGGCTTATGTGGCTTTGTGACTCTTCTTTGTATGAACTTGTTGCTCAATAGTGGTGAGATGGGGCCCCCGCGTATGGTACAACTATGTATTCCTTTGTCAAGAGGCTTTAGTATGTCAAGTATCACCTTAAGCATTCGAATAGGTCATGTTTTGGCAATTTAAGGGCCAAGAAAAGGGAAGCGTAGGAGCATCTTATTGTTATTACTTTCCAGATAAGGGATCTCATATTTTTCAAAGGGTCTTGGGAAAGTTGAGTCCCAGGCTCTTAAACTGGTGGAGGAGTGGGAGCTTCGGAAGGAGATATTTTGGAAACAAAAGGCTAGAATTGATTGGCTTCGAGAGGGTGATAGGAATATTGCTTTTTTTCATCACTCTGTGCAGGCTTGAAGGTATAAGTGTTATATTTATTCTTTAGTTAATTCTGAGGGTGTTATGATTTCTTCACAATAGGTTGTGTCCAGAGAGGCTCAAAAGTTCTATTCTACTCTATTTATGGAGGATTCTCCTCCCACGGAGGCTACTGAAGATATGGTTCTTGCTTGTATTCCTTCTTTGATCTCTAATGATTTGAATGTGGTTCTTACTCGTCTAGTTATTTTGTTTGGGGTGGAGGAGGTGGTGTTTGGCATGAATAAGGGGAAAGCTCTTGGCCCTGATGGTTTCTCAGTTAAATTTTTCCAAGTGTTTTGGGATAATGTGAAGCTGGATTTGTTAGAGGTTATGCGGGAGTCTTTTCAGAATAAATAGGTAATTCATGCCCTGAATGCTACTTTTCTGATCCTTATTCCTAAGAAGGACGGTGTTGATAGGCTTGAATTATTTAGACCTATTGCGCTCTGTAATGTGGCATACAAGATTATTACAATATTGATTGTTGAGAGGCTTAAATCTTGTTTTCCAGTTATTATCTCTGAGGAGCAAGGTGGATTTATTGTAGGTTGTGAGATTTTGGATGGGGTGGTGGTTTCTTTTGAGGTCACTCATTCCATGGCGACCTCTAAGGTTAGGTCTATGTTCATCAAAATAGATATGGCCAAAGTGTATGAGAAAGTCAAATGGAGTTTTCTTCAGAATATTTTGTTGGCATTTGGTTTTTCTACAGATTGGGTGAGTTGGACTATGATTTGTGTGACTTCTTCCTCATTTCAGTTATTGTGAATGGTGAACCTTCAGGGCTTTTCGGTGCTACCAAGGGTCTTCATCAAGGGAATCCTCTCTCTCCATATCTATTTATTATTATAAAGGAGGGGTTGGGAAGGTTTCTTAAATTCAAAGTTTCTCAGGGATTGATTCATGGTTGATAGTGGGGGTTGGGTCTGTTGATGCTTTCTCATCTCTAGTTTGTGAATGACACCTCTCTCATGGGGTTGGCTCGTATTCGAGAATCTGCATCTTTTAGGCACATTATGGATATCTACCTTGCTGCTTTGGGTCAAAAATTGAATGAGCAGAAGTCATCTATTTTTTTCTTCAATACTCCTCAGGCTATCCAGCGGTGGATTGCAGCTATTTTGAGATTTTAAATTGGGTCTCTTCCCTTTGTCTATGTGGGTATTTCTCTTGCTATTGGTCGCCAACCCAGGTCCTCCTGGCAAATGTTGTTGGATAAGTTAAGGAAGAAGGTAACTCATTGGACTCATAGATGGTTATTTATAGTTGCTAGAGTTACTTTGCTCAAGTCTGTTATCCAGGCCCTCCCCATCTATAGGTTCTTTGTTCAAGCAGCCCCAATGTATTTTCTTAGGGAATTTGAGGCTCTCTCTCATCAATTTCTCTAGAGTGGAAACTTGTTGGCTACTAAGTGGAGCCTTGTGAAATGGGAATCTGTATGTAGACCAAAGCAGGAGGGTGGTCTTGGATTATGTTCTTCTATCTTAAACACATAAGTTCTTGTTGCTAATCTTTACTAGTGATGGTGTACTCATCAACACTAGTTATGGGCTCGTATTCTCAACCATAAATATCTTAGAGTAGTTTCTTCTTTTGAGATTCCTCGCTATCCTCTGGAGGGAAGCGGCTCTATGATTTGGCATACTCTGAAAGTGGGGGCTAAGTTGATTAAGCATGCACTTTTCTATATTTATCATTATGGGTCACATGTGCTTTTTTGGTCAGATTCTTGGGATGGTCACCCACTTATTCTCTCTTTATGCCCTCACCTTCAGTCTCTTTGTGATGTTTTTACTACAGGTAGTTGGGATATGGTTGAGCATTACAAGATTGCAAAGCATTGTGGTTTGGTTGTTACCTACCGCTAGAAGCATCCTTCTGAGTGGCCACTTAGAGGGTCTGAGAACGATAGGCATGAGCTTGTTCAGCTTTTAGCTTCTTGTGTTTGTAATTCTTTGAGGGGCTCTGATGTTTTGTCTTGGAATGATCCTGATATGTCTAGGAAGTAATTTGTGTATGTTGGTTATAAACAATTGGATAGGCAATTGTTTGGGGATATTGAGGTCTCATGGTGGAAGCAAGTTTGGCATAAGTTGTCTTGGCCCAAGTATAATTTGTTCTTATGGTTGGTAGCTCAAAACCAGTTTATCACTTGGGATAATTTGTGCAAGGGTGGTTTCAATGGTCCCTCAATGTGTGTGCTCTATTATGATGTTGTGGAGAACGTCTCTCATCTCTTCTTCCAGTGTTCTTATGCTAGGGAGATTTGGCATTTTTGGTGGAGGGTGTGGAATTTGCCTTGTAGGCATGTTTCCTTGTGGACTGATTTTGTGGATCGGTGGGGCAGAGCCCCTATTTCTACTTCCTTCCTTCAAGCCACTTGGGCTATTACACCATCCTTTATTATCTGGAACCTTTGGTTTGACAGAAATCATCGGATTTTTCCAGAATGTGTGGTTGGTGGCCCCTCACTTGTGGTGGAAGATCTTGCATTCTTTGGGAGAAACTATTGTGGCTAAATTTGATATGACTGAATTGGTGGCTCCTTATGATGTTGGGTGTTTTGATCGTCTTCATCTACCTCCTTTGCAGATCCAATTCATGTGAAATAGATGTAGACACCCTACTCTGAAGGTGAATAGAGAGGGCAAATGGTCTCTTCCTTCTCAGGGAGTTCTTAAAATTAATACGGATGGCTCTTCCTATGGAAACCTTGGTCATGCTAGTATTGGTGGTGTGGGTCAGGATAGTTCTAGAGATGTTCAATTTATCTTTTCTGTTTATATGGGTCTTCATACTAATAATTTAATGGATGCTCGGGCTATTTTATTAGCTTTGGAGTGTGCCACTAAATTGGGATGGCGCAAGATTATATGTGAGTCTAACTCTTAGGTGGTGGTCAACTTGTTGAATAGGCGGCATTTAGATGGGGTTAGTTGGTATTTGGCTTTGATTGTTGATCAGATTTTCAACCTATGTGCTTCTCTGGAGTCTACCTCTTTTACCCATATTCCTCGAGAATGGAATGGGGTTGCTGATTGTTTGGCCAAGTGGGCCTCTGATCATATTCATGATTGGAACATTGTGGATGGGTTCAATTACCCCCTGATTTGTCTCAACATTTGCTTCATTTAGTTGAGCTTGATAGGGCTATGTAATGCCCTTGCTTTGTACTTCTTCTTGTCTTTAATAAATTTTTACCCCTCCTTTATTAAAAAGTAACATTCTTATTATTTATTCAAAAGAAATTCATCAAAACTCCATTAAATCATGGTCATCTTCACTTCCAAATATAGAAGAAAGAATAATAAAATAAATTTTATGAGCACATTCATACATTGAGAAATAAAAAAATATCTTCTTATTTATGCTTAAAAAAGAAATAGTATAAAAGAAAACCATAAACTAAAAATTTATTCCATGATCTTAATCTTGAAAAAGAGGTTTGAAGCTTTTCCCTTAGCTTTTCCAAGTTTTGGCAAGTTTATCCCTAATCAATAACTCTTTTATGCTTTGTTAAGGACAAGACCTTCAAAAGAAAAATACAATTAAATTCTTTTACACTCTTTTTATTTTCCTAAACTCTCTAATTCTCAATATCTAAAGTGAAGAATGAATCTCAAAGTTTTCTCAATGTCTAAGGTGATGAATGTAAAAGTTTCCAACCCATATGCTTAACCTATTTTTAAGGTTAAATGAATCAACTCTAACTCCATAAGTCTCTACTCATGGAAAGTCAAACATTTTCATTAAAAATAAGAAAAAGATATTTTATGAAATACTCATTTATAACTTTTAAAGAAATTTTGTCCCACATTTTTAAATATGTTTAAATATTTAAAAAAACATATTAAATATTTTAAGACACTTCAAAATCTTCTAGATAATATAGTAAGTTATAAATTACATGGATATCAATTACATGTTTTGCACAAGGGATTTTCAATTCAAATAATAAAGGTAGTATTAATTTTGCATGTGTAGTTACTTGAGAAGATGGAGTAAGAATGTGCATAGGTCCATGCCAACAAACTCTATAATTTTGTCTTATACCTATTTCTTGCACACTCAATGCACATATCAAGTATATGAGAAATAAATAGAAAAATAAATCATACACACTCATGTAAGAAATATCACATCTTAGATAACTACATCAATTCAATATCACAGTAATAATGATTCTCTTCTCAAAAAAATAATGGGGATTTGTAAGTAATAGACATGATTTAATAATAATAATCAAATAAAAAATATAATTGAAAGAAATGTGATTATCAATAATTTTCTTACATCAGAATTGTCTTTTTAATATTTCATATAATAAATAAAAAATAATGAACCTAAAAGATTACACATAATCCAATCATAAAATAGCATCAAAAGTCATACAATCATCGAGGTATCAAATATCATCAAAAGCTAACATAACATCATATATAATCCCAATATAAAAATTAAGGTAACACATCATCTTATAGAGGTGCTCTCATGCAAATTTCTCAATACACAAAAGATTTGTATCTAAAATTTGAAAGATCCACATGCATCCACAAATCATCATGCAATATTCTTGAAGTTTAAAATCTATATTGTTAAAGGACACAACCACAAATCTAACATATCTACCATAAATAGAACATAATTTATGATTCTTTGTGTTTCTAGAACTTCTAATTTTCAATATCGAGACAACAATACAACTAGAGAGCTTTGTATTATTTGTGTTGGCCTAGTTTTTGACCTTCAAATTTTAATTTTTTTACGCTCATCAAACTAACACATGTCCTCAAGTTTACATTATATGTTAATAAATTGTGCATCAAGTCCCTATGTTATGTTAGTGTTGGTCACAAATTCCAATCATCATTAGGTGTCCAATCTCTTATCAAATTATGATCATCAATTTGTATTCATAAGAAATATTTGATGCATTCAAAATGTCAGCCCTTACCGTCCTTACATTTTGGATCTACAAAAGTTATGATGGTTGTAGTGATGGTAAAGGATATATGGTGACCATACATCAATACCACGATTATAGAGTTGTGCCAATTTAGTCTTATCCCATGTTTGATTAAAAAAAAGAGAAATATAAGTTGTTAATACAAGGGAATAGTTCTCCCATATGATTAAACCTTTAGTTAAATGTGGCGAAACTTTTCTAATTCACGAATTGTAGGTCAAATAGTTTGCAAAATTAAAGAGGGTTGTATAGTGGCTTGGTCAAGTTCTAGTTCTCCAACTTCTATTTTGTGAAGTTAGGTTTTTTAGGTTGTTGGAACTTATTAGTCTAGACATAGAGGTGATACCTCCTAAAAATGAGCAATTGTATCATGCAATCAATACAATGGGAATGTATGTACTTGATGATGGTTTCCTCCTTGAGCAATCTATTATGGATAGAGTAAAAAGTAATCGTTTGTTTAGGTTTTTATTTGACCTTGAATGTAAAGAGTATATTTATTATTTATAACATATCTCTATCCATTCGATCAAGGAATAGTCTTCAAAGGGGTGATACAACTTTTTGGTAGAAAATGTTTTAAAAGTAAGAACTTTGTTAGTAGCTTTTTAGCTTATGGAACCATTAAATAATCAAAACATAATCTTCATATTTAAGAGAGGGAAAATAATGAATAGATTAAAAAAATTAAGAAATTACACGGATAGTGTAGCCACTTCATAAGTAGAGGGTTTGGATCTACAATAGCTAGTTGATATGCTTCACATGTTGGTGAATTTAGTTAAGGACCAAATGTGAAGGTGGTTAGGGATCAAAACGTTAGAAATATATTATTAGATGTGAGCCTCCCAACAACATTTTTGTGTTTAACCAATCAACTAGATCCAATGGGCCTATGAGGAAGTATTTTCATCTACCCTAATAGACACAATGAAAGGACATTATTTTAACGAACATTATTGTTTTTTAGAAGGTAGTTGTAGAAATTGATTATCTAAATAGTTAGATTTAGCTTAGAATCTCATTGTTTAAATGTGAAAATGATTCAATTAATATTAACAAGAGCTTTTTTGTGTGCTCTCCAAATTTTTTTTTGATGATATCAAATCATCCTTGATAAACTTGTTGTGGTTTAGATACCTTAAGTTAGTAGGAGAACACCATGTTGAAGGATAAATGTGATGGTTTAGATCCCTCCTATGAGGCATCACGTTATTTTTTTTCTTCATATGAATGCATAGTCATGAGGAACAAATAAATGTATTTTTGAATATAATTCATTACTAGATGAGAAGAGAAGACATGAGAAGTCCAAAATTATTGAACGTGACCTGAGAGAAAATTGTTATAAGAAGAAATATATTGAAACATGTAGTCGATAGTATTGGTGACATGGTTTGAAGGTTGTGTGACCATACCAATATTGAAACATGTAGTTGATAGTATTGGTGACATAATTTGAAGGTTGTGTGACCATAAAACAATCATGAAGAAGAATAGTTGATGGATGTGAATATTAGCGATTGTATGGAGGAATCAAAGTTGTCATTTGTTAGGAAGAATTAAACCAATAAGAATATGGGATACTGGGTTTTGATTAATTTTTCCTTTTGTTATTGAGTAATTTTTTTGGTATCTATTAAATAACAACATTAATTATATAAAAATAGATAATGCATAGTAAGTTTGGTTGTTGATGATATTTCAAATTCAAATTTGTATAGGGAAGGAAGCATGTTCTAGATTTTTTGCAAGAATGTTCTCAAAATTTGAGATTGATAGGAGTTATTTATTTTATTTTTTGCAAATTAATTTACTTCTTTTATTTTTGAGATGCAAAATCTTGTGGGTACATCAAGATTACTGATACCTATTTTAATGAGACAAATTTATTAGAATACATGTATGTAGACATTATTTTTTATTATGTAATACACAACCAAGGTTATAAGAATATACATCAAATTTAAAAAGGATTACATTTTTGGTATTGCCTTTCAACCAAAACAAATTGGCCTTATGATACAGGAAATATCATACCCTAGCCTCAAAAAGAGAGATACATTTCAACTAGAAACAACTAAAGAGAGCCCCACCCGACCCAAAAACATCACAAGGAGAGGGAGAGGACAATACAAAAATAATTATAAAAAAGATGGAGACCAAGTAACAATCAATCTATATGGCCACTCCAAAAAAACTAAACTATGCATGCCCCAAATGCCCTAGCTGGTTTTCGAATGCATAACATCTCTCGATGAAGAGAGTAAGCAGCCACAATGATCCATGGAGGTCAAAATAAAAAAGAGAAGGATGAACACTTCACTTCACTTCCTCTTAAAACTTGTCTGAGCAGACCATACACAAACCTCTCCATCCAATGAAAATTATCTTCAGAGTCAATCCTCACAACTCAATGCAAAAATTATTTCCCCACCACTACCCAACATTGTCATTCCAAACCATGCTCATTCAGGTTCAATAAAAAGGTTTTTTTGTGATTTTTATTTGGGTAGTTATAAATCACACACTAGTGTAGTCACCAGTTAGGAGGGATCTCAAGGAGATCAATCCAGACCAGTTAGCAAGAGTAAACACAATGGAAATACAAGGATATGATGGAGGCAATCTAGGAACAGAATGAATTATATCATAAAAACTGTCTACAATCAACCAGTAACAACCAGGTTACAGAAACCAGCTCACTGGCCTACTAAAACATGCTTAATTATAGCACAGGTCACAATCAGGACCTCAAATCTTCAGATATATCTTCTATGTTCTATATCTTAACTGATCTACATTATAATGCTCAATTGCAATGATATATGATCCAAGGGGATCCGATTGGCCCAAAAAGGATCAAATGTTGAAGAACAAGACCTAACGTGTAAAACAAGGTCGGCCTTTGCCAAAGAAATTCCTCTGAAAAATCCAAAGGATGAAATGCGGATCAAAGGGAAGGTTGGCCACACGCCAAGGAAAATTGGAATCAACGCTTAGGGCTCTGCAAGCTACGAAAGGGATCCGGTAGATTCTGATAGATTACAAATGCAAATAGGTCCAAGCAACCAGTACCAAAAAACTATCTCGTAAACCGGTAGCGATAACTTGCCGAAAAATTATCCAAATGCTCTACAGTTTGGGAATAAGGTAGATGATCAAGTCCTCAAGTAAAAATCCAACTCCTCAAGATCTGATGAGACAATGCTAGAAAATGCATAATGAAATGTTGAAACTGCAAAACATAAAGCAAAACGGAAAGGAAATATTTTTGGTTGATGCAAGATTGCCAAGAACCAAGGATGCTTCTACATCACACACACTAAGAAATATAAAAAATATCAATCAATTCTAAGTGTTTAACACTTTTAAATCTATAAATATAAACTTAATATATCTTATTCAAGGCATCCTCCTGTACTCTAAATTGAAAAACCCTGAGATGTCCTCGAACCATGGAATCCCAATACCCAACTCTGCCAACACTATCGCATCAATGTTGTCTAACAGGAATTTTGCTTTGGAAATCTCCTAAAGTAGTAGCAAAGATTAAACCTTAGGCTTACCCAGATCCAGAAGCGAGGCTAGGAAATGAGAGAAGATATTTGTGTTGACACGATATAGGGGCCAAGAGTGTATAACTCAATTCCACTTGTAACCACATTGGCCAATGCGTCAACCTCCCTGTCTGCCTCTCGATAGGTGTGTTTAATAGAGTAATAATTAAAGAAATGAAGATGACCTGTCACTTTGGCCACTAGAGCACACAGTTTCCAATTCAAAGTAGCTCCTATTCTCACTACATTGATCACCAAAGTGGAATCTCCTTCAATTTTGAGCTTGGTTATGCTTGAATATTTACAAAAAATTAAACCTTGGAACAATGTCTTCCAACTTAGCCACATTTTTTGTGTTCATCCAAAGGAGAATCTAATCATCCCACAACTCCATCCCATAGCCTTACTATGCTTCTAGTGCCTAATGTCAAATTACCTTTGGAACCAATCCAATTGTGATGGTTTCAAGATTATTTGAACTCTAATTTATTTAGGCTCTTTGCCTCCTACCCCTACAAATGGGAGAATTATCAATCCATGCCATGAGAACCTCATCTTATCATCCCAATATGTGAACTGAGAATGCTTCTTCAAGTACAAGGTAGATCTATTTTTTACAATTTCAACTAATGTCACTTCTACTTTGTTCAAAAAGAATGAGAGAGGTATCTCCTTCTCCTATAAGATCCTCTGATTTCTTTCTTTCCAAATTTTTAAATCGAATTTCTAATATTAATCAAATAACAACAAAAATTATATAAAAATAGATACTGCATAAAAAATTTAATGATGATATTTTAAATTTGAATTTGTCTAGGGATGTGTGTTCCATTTTTTTGAATAATATTGTCAACATTTGAGATTGATAGAAGTTATTCTTTTATTTTTTGCAAATTAATTTGCTACATTAATTCTTAAAATCGAAAATCTTGTGGGTACATCAAGATTAGTGATTCCTATTTTAATGGGATAAATTTTACTTATTGGAATACACATATGTAGACATTGTTAAAATCTATGGATTTGTGGTAAATTGTTAGTAGTAGGTATGAAAAGATTGAAGATAATAATGCATTAAGTAATCAATAGAAAAGAGGGCCTAATCAAAATGCACAAAAGGACAATTGTGGACATTACGAAAGAGTTTTGAAAATATTAAATCCAAATGAATTAGTTAATGAATTTCTCACAAAAGTTGAAGGGATGATAAATTAAATGATAACTCTAAAAGATGATTTGAGTAATCAATGTATGTGATTGAGAAAATTTTAAGAAGATTTCCTCAAAAACTTGACAATGTTGTTTCCACAATAGAAATTTCAAGACATCTTACATCGATGAAAATTGATGAAATTAGTAGCATTTTATTAACCACATAGAAATAAATAAAACACAATGAAGAATCTTTAGAATAGGCATTTGCATATAAGAAAAACATAAGGAAAAAAATGTAATTATTCTAGGGGTTATCACAAACCTAAATATGACAATGGTTTTCATCCCAAAACTAAGCATAGAGGTGAGTCTAGTTACAATTATAGAGGCAAGGACTATGATCAAGGAAGAGACTCTATTTTTTAGGGATGGAGTAACAATTATAAAGGTAGAAGCCAAGGTAGAAATGAGGATATTGGTAGAGAAAAATACATATTCATTGTTTTCATTATAGTAAATCCATTCATTGTGACTCTCAATATTGCCATAAGATATTTGTTCTTAGTACTATGGAAGACACATAACATCTATTTATTTCATGTTTGAGTACAAATATTAGTGAAGATACTTTATGGTATATTGATTTTCATTGCTCTTGATATATGACTTCTGATGAAAATTATTTATTGATATACACGAAAAACATAATTGAATCATTGTATTGTAGGATAATAAATCACATGGGAATAAAGAAAAAGGAACCACTGATTTAACTAACGAGAATGGTAAAATTAAGCATATTTATGATTTTTTTTTTATTAAGGTTCAAATAGGTTTTGAACCTTAAGCATTTTATGATACTTTGTTTTCTACTCTAAAAGGGATTTATGTTGATTAATTAAAAACAGGTTTTTGGCAGGAACCCGGAACCTTGATTACATAGCAGGAAAAATAAAAAGCATTAAAGTGACTAGAAATAATAGTGCCTGGACACCCATACAAAGATCAGATTCTAGAAAAACAAATAGGGATCACAGACAAAGAGAACAACATAAGACAGCCAAAGGAGAACACAAAGACAGCACCAAGAAAGCTAGATATTTCTTATGAGTTCTTCCACATGAACCACCATCTGCTTCATATTGACCGCAGAGTTCTTCATATCATCAAGCTCTTTTTCCTTGATGCCCAACTGTTTCTAGGTGTTGGCCCTTGTTCTCTATTCATGACCCGTCTTCTCTATCTGTTCCTTCTCATCTTCCTTTCCTTTGATCTGTTCAAATTTGTTTATCAGCATGTTAACATGATCAACAGTGGCCTTAAGGATCTGGAAATTTTGCTCAGCAATCTTCTTCACAGTTAACTCCATCTTATCCACTCTATTTACTAGGTCGTTCAACAGAACTTTATCATCTCTGATTCCTTCCAGCTCCTTCACCTTCTTTTCCATTTCTAGAATTTTATTGACCATTGCCTCAATAGCTTCAACCTTATTAATAGCCACCATTAATTCTTTGATGTTCTTAGAGAGAGGCTTCTCACCTATGGTTACCCTTTTGATCATATTGAGATTAGTCTTCAAGTCACCAATTTCTTTTGTCATTTTGCTTATGACCTCACAGAAACCCTTGATGCTATCATTACCTATGGCACCTTGGAAGACATTTTGATTGCCCCTGTTGCTCTCCTGATCTTCATTTTCATTCTCTATGTGTTTAGATTCTCCCCATAGTCAGCTTCCTGCATTTCAACTTCCTCCTTTCCCTTGTTCTTGTCCACTTTTTCAAACTCAGAGTACTCATCAAAATAAACAATAATCTTCCTTTTCACCTTATTTATTCCCTTACTGGTCTTCTTTCTCTTTTGGGTTTGCTTACCCATTCCCTTTCTCTTCTTACTCATTATGATTTTATCATCAAAAGATGCCTCCCTAGAGTCTGAGAGGTCAGAATCCACAGTAGCCCCCTTGCTCTTTCCCTTGGTCTTCCCCTTGTTGCTAAAATCTTCAAACTCACCCTCAGTTTTAGAATAAATATTGAACCCACTATCCTCACTTTCAGTTCATTAGCCCTAATTTGTTTTCCTTTGCTAATGGGCTTCTCAATAATTTTCTCTTTCAACATCTTATAAACTAAAACCATTAAACCCTAGTGCAGGGCATGAACTCTTTGAGAATCCTTCTACATTTCACGAATAGTATGATCCATAGAGCGTGCAAGATAGTGCGGCAAGCTAACCTTATCACCATGGTGGAAGTGGTTGAGCAGCACGAAGTTATACCCATAGGCCCTTGTGAATCTCACGTCCAGAGTAATGTAGCTGATGGTATCAAACAACACAAACCTCCATGACCTACAAATGCACTTAGGAGAATAGAAGGGATTGTCCACCTTAACCAATTTCCTTCTTTCTCCATCAGTGATAGGAAACCTATCCACGGCCTTGTCTGATACACTTCGATCTCTGTAAAATTTCATACCATCTTTCACCATACCCGTAGCTTCCGCAATGACATCCTCATCCACTTGCATCATCTAGGTGCCAACAAGAATCTTACCATTCTAAAAGGGATTTGTTATTAGTTGGTTAGATAATTGAATAGAATTATCATTTTTTTTTAATGAATGCATGTAAAATTTAAAAAAAAAAGTCACAAAGACATCCAGTGGTTGCATGAGCATAGATGACAGGTGTTCATATGTTTCCCCTTTTCTTTTCATCAAGAAAGTAGGTTTTGAGTACTATAGAATTGCATGATAGTCATTTATTGCATAAAAGGTATGGGATTCTCAATTTTAATGGTTTTCATTTACGTATGAAGTAACATGTGGTTAAAATATTGCTATTTATTAGAAATAAACTAGAAATTTGTGAAGAAATTTTTTATGGAAAATAACATAGAATTACTTTTTCAATTAGTTTGTCTCGAAGGGATAGTAAACCTTGTAAAGTTATTCATATTGATTTAATTGGTCTCATGATACCTCACTTGCTAAATGAATCTTAGTACCTTCTCACATTCACTGATGATTTTCTTATAAAACTTGGATCTACTATTTGGTTGATAAATTTAAAAAATTAATAAGTTTGTTGAGCTCAAATAGTTAGTTGAAAAACAAAGTGGTCAATATATTAAGGTCATTAGATAAGATAATTGGGGAGACTATAGGTCAAACATATTTTGGATTTTCATAGACAACATGAGATTCAAAGAGAGTTTACTAGTTTCTACACTCCACAACAAAATAGAGTTGTTGAGTGAAAAAATATGACTATTATTGAAATGTTCAAAAGCATGATGAAAGAAAAGAATCCGCATCAAAGTATTTAAGAAAAGAAAGTTTCAAGTGTAGTCTATTTGTTGAATAGGATTCTCACAAAACAATTTCATTGAATGATTCTTGAACAAGATTGGTTTATATTTACACCATTTATTACTCTTCTAAATTTGTTTGATTGTATTTCTTATGCACATATACCTATGAAAAAATAATAAAGTTAAATGAAAAAAAGCTCCAAATGCATTTTTTTTGTTTATGGTTTTGAAAATAAAGCTTATAAACTATATGATATTGTCAATAAGAAATTAATCAAAAGTAGAGATATCATATTTGATGAGAGAGAACAAGATTCTCTTAATGAAAGGCCAAGAACATTGAGATTGATTTGAAGATATCTAACCCTCCTATAAATCGTGTAGATATAAAAGACTATCGTCTACTTGTGTTTAATGAATATGAAGTTATTAGTAATGTAGAACCTCCATCTCAAATGTGGAGACTAGAAGATATCAAACATTTGAAAAACAAAATAATAAAATCAATCCCAAAAATCATGTTGGATAATTATTTTTATCATATGAGTACAAGGTCCCATAGAAACGTTAAATATTATCTCATGACGTATGTCATGTAGAATGTTGGGCTAGAATATTTTGCAAAAGTAAATGCAAAAGAGGAGTGGGTAGCAACCATGCATATTGAAATGACATCCATTGAGAAAAATGACAATTGGGAATTAGTTGAATTGTCCTCTGGTAAGGAAATTTTAGGAACAAAATAGATATATAAATGCAAATCTAATGGGACTATTGATATATAGAAGACTAGGTTGGTTGCATAAGGATACAATCAAATGTTGCAATTATAGCCAAGATAGATACTGTTCAATTAGTCTTGCCTTTAGCTACTCAAAATGGATGGAATGTTTATCAAATGAATATTAAGAGTTCATTTTTAAATGGTTATGTTGATGAACAAGTTTATTGATGCAGAAGCATCCTCGGTTCATGGCAATCTTGCATCAACCAAAAATATTTCATTTATGTTTGTTTTATGTTTTGTAATTTCACCATTACATTCTGCATTGGCTCACGAGATCTTGCAGAGTTGGATTTTTCTTAAGGAGGTGATCATATTCCTTATTCCTAAATCGTGGAGCATTTGGATCATTTTTCAGCAAGTTATCGATTCCGGATTCCAAGATAGTTTTCTGGCACCAAAACCGTTTGGACCTATTTGTGTTGGTGAAACTATCGGATCCCTTTCGTAGCTTTTGGAGCCCTATGCATTGATTCTAATGTTCCTTGGCATGTGGCCAACCTTCCCTTTGATCTACACTTCATCCTTTGGATTTTCCAAAGGAATATCTTTGGCGGAGGCCGACCTATTGGTTTTACACGTTGATCTTATTCTTCAACATTTGATTCATTTTGGGCCAACTGGATCCCCTTAGATCATATAAATCATTGTAATTGAGCATTAGAAGTCAATTAGAAGGAAATCAGATAGAATATAGTAGATAGATCTTAGGTTTGGAGGTTTGGGAGTGACCTGTTCTATAATTAAGAATGTTTGTAGTAGGCCAGTGAGTCGAATCTTGTAACTCGGATGTTATCGGCTATCTGTAATCAGTTTTCATGATCCAATATATTCAGTTCTACATTGCCTCCATCATAGCCTCTTGGTTACATTGTGTTTACTCTTTCTACCCAATCTAAATTGATCTCCTTGAGGTCCCTCCTAACCAGTGACTGCACCAAGTTGTATCAGATTTCACTCTAGAGATTGCGTTGTCCTGAGAATTTTTTTGTAGGGTGGTGGACTATGGATCTGACCTGCAGCTGCAGAGGACTGGCGTGAAGATGGCACGAAGAGGAAATAGGAATGGTGGAGTGTGTGGGAATGTAGACCCTATTGTGATGGAAATGTTGCAAAGAATTGCAGCCCTATTCAAAGTCATTGAGATGGCCCAAAGATGAGGCTGACATATTGAAGATGTGAGCGAAGATGAGGAAGAAGAGGCCCTGGTAGAACAAGTAGCAAATCCACCAATGATTGATCTAGATGAAGAAAGGTTCTTGAGGGTTTTGAGTAGGGCGATTCGGAAGAATTGATGGATTGGATCTTGGAGATGGAGAAGAATTTTGATTTTGAGAACACTGTAGAGGAAAGAAAGGTGAAGTATGTTTGTACTTGGTTGAAAGGTCATGCATCTCTTTGGTGGGAGCATTTGTAGGTTGATAGACAGAGAAGAGGTAAAGAGAAGATCAAATCATGGGATTAGATGGTTACTAAGTTAAAATCGAAGTTTATGCTAGTTGATTATCAAGTAAATCTGTTTCGAAAGTTGTAGAACTTGAAGCAAAAGGAATCTAGTGTGAAGGAGTCTACTGAAGCATTCTACAAGTTGAATATCAAATCTGAACATGTCGATGATGAGATTGAACAATTTGTGAGATATCTGAATAGATTGCAAATGTCTATATAGGATGAACTTAGTTTGATCAAGTTATAGAGTGTTGAAGAAGCTTATCAATATGCCCTGGAAGCATAAGAGAAGTTGAACAAAAGACATGAGAAGAGATAGCGAGGTAGAGGTGGAAGGTTTTTTGGAGGAAGAATTCAAGGAGGAAAAGGATATACTAGAGGAAGAGGAACCTGTACAAGTCATAACAAGGACAAGGAAGTAAGAAAATATGGTAGTTCATATTGGAAGGATGATAGAAATTTCTACTAGAGAAGAGAACCTGATGGCTGCCAGAATGAAAAATTTGGAAAGGATGATAGAAGACAAGATAAGAGAGTGTTTAGAGGAACTTGCTATAAGTGTGGACAAGAAGGGCATCATGATTTTGAATGTAAGAAGATAGAGAACATTGGGAGAACAACATTGGTAGAAGAAATCCCCACCAGATCAGCTAACAAACCAGAAGATGGAGACTGTTGTTTATGAGGAGAGATTTGTGTCATACCGGAGAAGATGAAGAGCCCTTGTAGAGGAGAAAATTATTCAAGACCAGATGTAAGGTATCTGGTAAGTATTGTAAAGTTAATATTAATAGTGGTGGTTTGGATAATCTTGTTTCAAAATAAATGGTGAATAAGTTGAAATTGAAAAGATTGAAACACCCTAAGCCTTATCAGATAGCATGGATTCAGGATGATCATAAGTTGTTAGTAAGTGAGAAATGTTTGGTGAAATTAAAAATTGGAAATTATCATGATCAAGTCTTGTGTGATATTATGTCTATGGATATTTGTCACCTTTTTTGGGTAGACCTTGGCATTTTGATAGGCAGGAAATACATGATGGGAGAAAGAACATATACACTATTCTAGCAAATGGGATGAAACAAACCTTGTTACCCATGGAGGAACCTCTGAAGAGTGAAGTCTATACGAATGCTAGAATCTGTTTAGTGGATGGAAAGAAATTCTTGGATGGAATGAGACATGAGAATGTGTGGTTTGCCTTAGTTCCAAAGAATATTGAGAACCTAGAGCATGAAGAACAATCGGAAGAGATAAAGCAGTTACTGACAAAGTATGAAGACATCATTTCAGATAATGTTTTTGATGGATTAACACCTATGAGAAGTATCAGTAATTGCATGGACCTGATTCTCAGAGCTAGTTTGCCTAACAAATTTGCACCCCAGTTGACACCTACAAAGAATGAAGAGTTTAATAGACAAGTGCAGGAATTGCTAAAGAAAGTTTTGATAAGAAAAAGTCTGAGTCCTTGTGCAGTACCAGCACTATTAGCGCCTAAGATGAATGGAGAATGGAGGATGTGTACCAATTCTAGAGTAATAAACAAGATCACAATGAAGTATTGGTTTCCTTTACCTAGGATGGATGGCATAATGGATTGTTTGAGTGGAGCCAAATACCACACAAAGATAGACTTGAAGAGTGGATATCATCAAATCAAAATCAGAGAAGGAGATGAGTGGAAGATAGTGTTCAAGACAGATGACGGATTGTAGGAATGGTTGGTGATGCCTTTTGGGTTGACTAATGCATCGAGTACTTTCATTAGATTGATGAATAAGTTATTAAAGAAATTATTGGGTAAGTTTGTTATTATATATTTGGATAATATTCTTATTTTCAGTAAGATAAAAGAGGAGCATTTGTTGCATTTAAGACAAGTTTTGCAAAGGTTGAGAGAAGAAAAGTTGTTGATAAATCTTAAGAAGTGTACTTTCATGAAGGAAGAGTTAGTCTATTTGGGATTTGTGATATCTGTGGATGGTTTGAAGATGGACCCTAAGAAATTAAAAGCAATTGTTGAATGGCCTACACCAGAGAGCATTGGAGAGGTAAGATCATTTCATGGATTGGCTAGTGTCTACTGAAAGCTTATCAAAAATTTCAGCTTAGTTTGTAACCCTATGACTAAGACAATGAGGGAAGATAGGAAGGAATTCAAGTGGAAAACCAGAGAAAACAAAAGTTTTGAATTGCTGAAGTAGAAAGTGACTGATCAGCCCATGTTAGCTTTACCAGATTTCAACAAATTATTTCAAGTAGATTGCGATGCAAGTGGAACTGCAATTGGAGTTGTATTGAGTCAGGAAGGGAGAGAAGTGGCTTATTTCAGTGAGAAGTTGAATGATGCCAGGATGAGATACTCAGTGCATGATCAGGAATTTTATGCCATAGCTCAAGCCTTGAATAAATGGAGATATTACCTATTGCCTAAGGAGTTTGTGTTATATACCGATCATCAAGCCTTACAGTGTTTGAACAATCAGAGTAAGTTGAATCAGAGACATATGAGATGGGTAGAGTTTTTACAAAGTTACACCTTTGTGTTGAAGCATAGAAGTGGGAAATCTAACAAAGTTGTTGATGCATTGAGTAGAAGGAATTTACTGACAGAGATGAGAGTGACAGTATTAGGATTTGAGGAGTTGAATACCTTGTATGATGATGACCTGAATTTTGCAGAACCTTGGAAAGCATGTAGAGAACCGGTTATGGTAGATAGAAGCAAGTGGTCAAATTACTTCATTCAGGATGGGATTTTATTCAGAGGAGTTTAGTTGTGCATACCTAAGAGTTCTATGAGGAAGAATCTAATAAAGGAGAAGAATAGTGAAGGATTAGTTGAACACTTTAGTGTTGATAAGACAATAGCATTGGTAAGTGAGCATTATTTTTGGCCTCAGATTCATAAGGATGTTAGGAAATTTGTGCAGAGTTGTAGAGTTTATCAAGTTGCAAAAGGCAGAAGTCAGAATGTGGGATTGTATAAGCCTTTGACAGTACCAGAGAGACCTTGGGAGGATATAAGCATGTATTTCATACTTGGATTGCCTAAGACACAGGGAGGGAATGATTCTATATTTTTGGTAATGGATAGATTCTCGAAGATGGCTCATTTCATACCTTGAAGAAGACATCAGATGTAGTGCATATAGCTGACCTATTTTTTAAGGAAGTGGTAAGGTTGCATGGATTACCCAAGAGCATAGTTTCTGATAGAGATACTAAGTTTGTTGGTTATTTTTGGAGAACACTTTGGAAGAAGATGAAGATAGATTTGAAGTTTAGTTATATTTTTTACCCACAGACTGATAGATAGACAGAGGTAGTAAACAAGAGCTTGGGAAATTTGTTGAGATGATTGGTTGGAGAGAAAACCGGAAGTTGGGATTTGATTCTTGCACAAGTAGAGTTTGCCTACAATAATTCAGTGAACGGAAGCATCAGAATAACACCTTTTGAGATTTTTACCAAAGCACACCCTAGAAGTATATCAAAATTAAGAGATGTCAGTAATAAAGACAAACGGAGTGCAGAGGCAGAAGAATTTGCATATCACATGAAGGCCTTGCATATTCAAGTTAAGCAGCATTTGGAGGACATGAATAGAAAGTATAAGGAGAAAACTGATGAGAAAAGAAGACACAAGGGATTTGAAGTTGGTGATGAATGGAAGTTGTTGGTTCCCTAAATGAGGTTTACACTGCAAGAGGGAAGAAATCAAGTTGATCATCATATTATCTATCGAGAAGACAACTCCAACTATCAATATCTTCAAGGACTTGGACCAACTATGACAAGGATTCTGCAAATCCTTCTACACCTTGGGCTCTGCAAGACTCGGGAGGGTGATCCCTTGGTTAATATGTAATCTATGCATCATACTCACAATTTTCACCAAAACTAAGTAGATAATCTCATGTAAAGGCTCAACAAAGAGGGAGAATGCTCAAGAATGTCGAATTCTTTAGTGATCCTCAACCTATTGGAGCATGAGATGTCTTCAATAAATAGTAACATATGTGAAATGAAAAGATATCCTGATATTCAAAAAATTATAGCAAGTTGTCGGTGAGCCTGAACATAAAACTGACATTAAAGATAGTTACAAGTTGTGATCAGTGCCTTATCCATTGAGTACCTGAATTTGCAAGATGTAAAATGAAAATACGACATAATTTAATCTAATAGTATAGGATCTAAGATAATATTTCCTCACAATATATCTCATTTTCAATCCCAACCAAAACTACATATCGAAATCTCTACATAAGCCCTACTACTCTGCAATTCCACTCAAGCAATTTAATCGACCCCTTATATCGAAGCATGAATAGAAAATACATACACCACAATAGTGAAACGAATGAAAAAAACCCTTGATTCTACTTATTCAAAATATGATTGAATTATACACTAGAGAAATGGATTTGAATTATATTTTATTGACTTGATCAGCTATCTTCTACCACAAAACAATTTACATATAACTCCTTCAAGAACCTGCACAAAACTTGACACTAAACACTTTTTATTTCTCTGTAAATGACTTTACAATTTCTTCATCTTCACCTAAAACCTGCTACATGGGACCTATGACTCTAAGTTAGAAAGACTTGGTACAGAAATCAAATTCAGACCCTATCTCTTGGCCTTGAATTCCCTTTTATAGAAAATAAGGGAGAAAACAAGCTATGGGCCAGAGGAGACACATGTCATTCAAAAGTGACTGGATACCCATAATTCTATTACAAAAATATTCCTTAAAATTTCCCAAAAACTGTCCATACTAGCGTTCATGATGAGGTAGAACCAAAATTTCTAACTGCATTTGGTAGAAACAAAAACTCCTTAAGTCATTCCATTATCACCCTTGATACCTCTAGATGGACCTTGAGATGCATCGTTTTGTTCTACAGAGCATTTCCCTTCCCAGAAGAGTAATCTAGAGCCCAACAAGAAGTAAAGTTGCCCTCAAACTAGAGGAAGAACTCACACTTCATGCCCAGGCTCAATGAAAGTGGAAAAAAGAGCTCACAGAGGAAAATAATAAGAGGGGAAAGGGTCGCAACCTCCATGCCATTGCAAAGCTGACTGATTATTACCCCCAACCAAACCCTATCCTACTCCTATTCCTCTGTGGGACCCTTCCTAAAACCCCATGCCAACTAGTGGCAAGGGAGAAGCAGAGGATGTGTCATGAGGGGCTCCTTCAGATCAAAAATGAATTTCAAGCCTCCACTGACTATCCTTCCAACTTTCAAGGCTCCATTGACTATAAGCATACTCACTCAGAAAAGGGGACTTCCATCCGGTATCATAGAATTCATAGTAACTCCTTGCACGACATTGCTCAAATATCATTCTTATCTCTAATGAAACCTCTTCAAAAAATAACAAGGTCTTTGTTCTCTTATAACCACTGAACTACCCCCTTGCTGAATATATAATAAAAAATCACTTCATTTGGTGGTGCTCATTCATGTGAAAAATCATCATTCTGGTGCTTTCTACTTATCATGCCAGCTATGGAATCGTGAAGTCATGTCTATCAAATCTAGGACATCGTTACATTTAAGATATCAATCCACTACCTTTTGTTAAGGCTCACCTTACGTGAATGATTTTGTTCTTATCTTATTCCTCCTTGACTGCATAATTTTTCTTCAGAATCCCTTTTTTGAACATTGAATCATTATCTTTTGATTTTTTTCTCAGAGATAGTTCCTTGATTTTACCTTACTGTGAGAATACCTGACAACACGCATCCTCTGATCTTCTAAATAGGTCCCTAATAATTTTCATTGCCAAATCAAAAATCATCCCAATCCTTTTATGCTTTTGAAACTTTGACTTCTCATTGTCATGGCAATGAAATTTGCTGAGATGGCATCTTTGGAACTGTCAACTTTTCTTGCTAATTTGACTCAACTCCACAAACAGCCTTTAGAACAAGTTTTCTAAAAATTAGTCGGCATCCATGCATCTCGACTTGTCTTCACATCCCATGTCGACAAGCTTACACTTTGTTTGCCTTTATTTTCTCACGTGGGTGATAAACAAATGGCTTCAATCACCCTTTTGAAATACATTCTGAATTTCCACCATAGATTTTATCCAGCCAAGCGCATCATGTGATCAACATCGATCAACCTGACATTAACCTTCTAATGTGGTAGGTGGATCTATCAAAATCCTGACTAAGCATCGCCAAGTCACCTTCCAACTCAACTCTATCAGCGGCCCCACCATCGGACCTCTCGGTTCACCTGGGACATGTGGCATCATCTCGTGATGTCATGGTCATTAACCTCCTTGTATCTTCCTTCACATGACTATGAGGACTGTTGGATCTGTTCACCCTTTATCTGTCAACCACAATGATCGCCTAACACTGGCCGCTAACCCTCAGGCACCTTTTGTATTCAGATTAAAATATTGATGTATATTTTTTCCATGTGTGGAATTATGTACCTTTGGTAGCTCGAATTTTAACTGAAAGTGATCGGTAACCACAAAGTTAAGGTTATTTCTTTGGTTAAACTATCAGTCAAAGAGGGACACGTGGGAAGATCTCGCGATGCTGTGGAGCAGTGGTAGTTAACATCTTTTGTTTGCGGCATTGCGAGGAACCATAACTACCAGAAATATAAACCACTAGGCTTATCAAAAAGGGGACCCGACCACATGAAATAAAATGTGAACTAGGACAAAATTAAAATGGGGCCGACATTTATAACTTTAAACCTGGAGAATAAATGGCCTGCCAACGAGCTTAGACCCTTCAAACTTAGGACAAAAAGGTAATGAAGAAATATAAGACATTTAGGGTTTTTTAACAATGACACTCAATCGAATGACATAAACCCTAAACCCTAAGCCTGAAAAATACAAGACAGAGAACCAAATAAAAACAAAATGATCAATATTTTTCCTAAGACATGAAAATGTTTCGCTACGTCATTTTTCAGGACTATCAGTGGCTCTGGTTGGGGAAGATCATTACTCAGGAATGATACGACAATCCAAAATATTTGGTGTAGTAGACCATTCATAGAGCACACCAAAAAGGAAGTTACCTGGATAGGGAAACTCAAATAGAAAAGGAAACCTATTCTAATATGCACAAGGCCTAATCTACTACTCATGGAAAATCAATACTTCAAGAGAAGTAAGTTTCCAAGAATTGTCCATGAACAAGCAGTTCAAGAATTTCATCTGTCATTTCTTGGAGAAAATAAGAATCTTCTCCCCACTTGCTTTGAATCAGGTATGGGCCTAGCTAGATGGCATCAAACTTACCATGCTTTCCTTTGTCTTCCAATTTGGCATTCCACATCAAAACCAAGACACTTACTTGAAAACTCCTTACAATTGCTCCTTATACAAGTTCATGACCTGCATATGTAATTTAGTATTTTGGTATTAGCTTCTCTTCTAGTTCCATTCAACTTCATCAAAGCTTCAACCCTCAACTATATTTCAGTTTCCATATCATCATCACAAGTTTGCACAAACTTGTACATCTCCATTGGGTGGCAGAGTCAATCCCCTTTTCTCTGCACCTGATATTGTAGTTTGAAAAATCAAACCATGACTGATGGCCCAAGGCCACCAAAAATGAGATACCAATATTTACCCTTATCAAAAATCTGACTCTCATCTACATGTGTGATCAATAACTTAAAAATATCACTGCATACATGCTAACCACATACACAAACATTACAAACTGCAAGCTAACCCTGTGTTTGACATTATCCATGCCTCCTCTGATCAAATACTCATTCAACTGGCATGAAACTAGAGATTCTAACTTGGATTCATGCACATCACTACTAGCAGAGACAAATAGAATTTATTGATTAGTTTGAAGAAATCTTTCCTCATCATACAGACCATGCTCACAGTAGTCTGAAAAAATTTCAATGTTACCATTATAACCAATAACAAAAGAAAATTCATCTTCATCAAATAGCATCAAATCAGAAATCACATCTTCGAAACAATTTAAGATGTCTCGATTCTCAATTCTTTCTTCATACAAATAATTAGAAACTAGATGAAAGCCCTCCTCAAAAACATTATGGCAAAGCACTATCTGATCCATATCTGCATCCTCATCAAATAATGCATTAAAAGTTTTATTGAAACCACTGCCCATCTCTAGTTCACATTCATTTCCATCAGGAATAAAAGAATCACAATCTGAACTAGAACAACTCTCAACATTATAGACCTCAAAATACAAATACTCAATGTTATGATCCTCATAGGCTTCAACAAAATTACCATGACTATTTTGACCCCTTTGAACTTCATCTTTCCCAACCACACTTGTCGGTTCAAAAATATTTTGATGATAAGAAAACTGAGGAACAATCTGATCCATTGCATGAAGAGTGGTTTGTAATGGGACAATTGGTGTACTACTACTTGTAATATTTGTTTCAGGCACACATACCTGGACTAACTATTCACACACATTGCTTCGGATAAGTTCAAGTAGCATAAGCACAAGCTGAAGTATACTTTCTTCATTGAACACACCATGGAGCTCTCTAGCTCAAAAGCATTATCAATAAAAAATGGTGGCAACTCATCATTCAAGTTCTCATCATCACACATAACTGATTCCTAACAAAATTAATCTATGTCATCAAAATATTGCACACTAGCATTGTCTACATCAGATGTATAATTTTCCAATTCTTCTTCATACAAACTATTAGATTCATCTGAACTATAAGACATCAGATGGACCTTTTGTGTGGCACCCTTGTTGGAACAACCAATAGTTCTATCATATGGTGTAGAAACTGAAATTATCTCCATCTCTCTATCAATTGTATCACATAATTTCTCACTAACCTTCTCTTTAGTAACATGAGGAATAACCACTGTCTGGGACAAGTTCTCTTCACTCACATTTTTGTTTGAATCATGTCATAATGGTTAGTGTGACCAACATGGATGTAGTTGCTTTGACATTGATCTTCAATTCTTGACTCACACCTTTCCTCAACATCTGGTGGCTTAAGACAACAAACACTTATAGATAGATAACCCCTAAGGATTCCATATTTTTGTTAGATAGTTTAAATAACTGAAAGACAATTGAGAGGGGGCGGGGGTGAGTCAGTTGTCACAGATTACCGGAACCATTAGCAATTAAAACTTTAATACCGGAACCAAAAATATTAATACCAGAATGCTTAAATCAAATACTGGAATAACAGTTAAACCAATTAAACATAAGCAATAATCATAGAATAAATACCATCCACATGACACTAAGATTTATATGTAGAAAACTCGGTAAAGGGAAAAACTATTGTGGGAAGCCTACCCATAGTTAGATAATATTTTTGTAGTAAGTATGTGAATTTCAATTGAGGGGCCTACACTTGCAAGAAGGCCAACAACCTAGAGCACATTTCTCATCACAAAAGGAGTCTCACTAACTACATAGAAATCTAGACTACAATCCGGAGAAGTGTTGAACTGCAAAAGATAACATCTCCTATGCCTGAGTACAGTTCTGGTTAAGCTCAATACTAGAGGGCTAAATCCTCTTACATAAACCCAATTCAATCTCCAATGATCGACCAAATCCTCTGCCTGAATGATATTACATTATTCACACATTACATATCCTTTGACCATAACCATGATGATCTACAATGAGATCTAACAACTATATATACAAATCCTCGACCATAAACAATCAGGTCGGCCATCAGATAATAAACCAACCACATAATTACAAAACATGTTGGCCTTAGACTAAACAAATAATATTCAACCCATAAGAAATCTCAGAAACACATTGAGAGGTCCAATCCACATGTTACATTAAGCCGATCCATAACCCGGATCAATCGGGACCCAATATAGGTCCACGCGTTAAAGCAATGATCTCCATCCACCAAGTCTCGAACATGATCACCAACAAGATCCTGGAACTCCACCAGAAAATTCACCAACACCACTTATGCATATCATCAAAGATCCTCATCGTAATCTCTGTCAGTGAAACCATCGCCAGAACTAGAAGCCAAGCTTCCTAAGCAAACAAGATAGCATCCGATCACCAAACCAAAACCAACTTACTGAATATGAACATGGGTATCATGAATAAGAAAATTCCATAACCAAACCATACCAGAGCCCATCGGATCATGTTGGATCCAAGCCAATCAGAAACCACTCATCCTATCGAGACCAGAAGGGTGTCGGTAAAGCATCGAAACAACTAGTGTTGGCATCAATGACAAAACACCAATGCAACACATAATCAATTCCACCAAATGGCCAACAATTTCAAGTTGTTCTCAATGTCCATTGTTATCCTATAATCTTGATGCAAGGTTTTAGGATCTTTGTCTCTCAGCAAATAACTCATTTTCTCATCAAATGCAGCTTGGTAAACAACCAAACACACTGCATCATTTGGCCTATAGCTTCTAGGAATGTCATCCAATGTTCTTGCAAATCTGAGATTGAAAGTAGGGACCAACTCATCTTCTTCCTTTTGAATACCTGTGAATCTTTTTATAATTGAACTTGGATTAACTCTTTAACCAAATTGTTCCATGAAAGTTTCACTAAGTGTTAGACAGTTCAAATAACGAGAGGACAACTGAGAGGGGGGGTGAATCAGTTGTCGCCAGATTACTAGAACTTTAAGCAATTAAAAATTTAATATTGGAACACATAAGATCAATACTGGAATACATAAACCAATTACCAAAATAGCAAATATATCAATTAATCACAAGTAACAATTAGAGAATAAATACCCTCCATATGACACCAAGATTTGTACGTAGAAAACCCGGTAAAGGGAAAAACCACGGTGGGAAGCCTACCCACAGTCAGATAATACTTTTGCAGTGAGTATGTGATTATAGATTGAGGGGCCTGCACTTGCAAGAAGGCCAACAACCTAGAGCACATTTCTCAATACAAAAGGAGTCTCACTGACTACATAGAAATCCAGACTACAATCTGGAAGGAAGAATGAACTGCAATAATAGCATCTCCTATGCCTGAATACAGTTTTGGTTAAGCTCAATACCTAAGGACTTAAACCTCTTTCATAAACCCAAATCGATCACTTATGATCAACCAAATCCTCTGCATGAATGATTATTACATTATTCGCTTGCATACCATTCTATCATCATGATCTACAATGATCTTACATCATATATATATACAAACCCTCGACCTTAAACAATTAGGTCAGCCACCCAAACAATAAAACCTACTACATAATTATAAAACATGTCGGCCTGAGGCCAAACAAATGTTACCCAACCCATAATTCATCTCAGAAACACATCGAGGAGTTCCAACAACACGTTACATTAAGCCGGTCTAAAACCTAGATAGTACCAGACCCAATTTAGGTCCACACATGCTAAAAACATGATCCCAATCAGTCAAGGCTTGAGCATGATTACCATCAACATCTTGAAACCTTACTAAAAGCCACACCAACACCACTTATGCATAGTATCAAAAGATCTTCAACAAAGCTCTGCCAGTGAATCCCTCATTGGATCAATAAACTAGGCTTACCAGCATACAAGATAGCATTTGATCACCAAGTCAATACCAACTGACTAAACATATATTTGAGTAGCATGAATAGCATATATAAGCCAATTCCATAAGCCAAAGCATACCGGAGTATACCGAATCAACATGAACCAGAAACCAAACATCCTACTAGGACCAAAAGGATACCAGTAAACATACAAAGCTGCTAGTGTTGACATCAATGACAAAACATCAATGCAACACATAATCAATTACTCCAAATTGCCAACAATCTCCCCCTTTGGCATTGATGGCAACACTAGATGTGAAGAAAATCCAAGTGCCAAGAAATATCAAACAAATCTCCCACACAAGAATATAGCAATGAATTTCTAATGCATACTTTCCCTGTAGATGATATCACAGTTAAGTTCTACAAATTTCTCCCCCTAATGTATATAACTCCTTAAGTTTTTCACATGAATATCTCTCCCCCTTTAACATCGATGCCAGAGATCTGACATAAATAACAAAGCAAAATCATAAACCACTAAATCACAAGACTAACTACTCCCCCTGAGTAGTAGCATCACCACATCAATCCAAAATGAATAACATCTCTGATAATGCATACCGGACTGATGCCCAATAGCATCAATCAGTTTTATGTCGGAGGGGCAGAAACCCCTAATCTATCTCTGAGATACTCAAATGATTATTTAGGCAAAGGTTTAGTGAAGATGTCTGCAATCTACTCTTTGGTATTCACATAAACCAATCTAACTTCATTTTCTTCCACCTTTTCTTTCAAAAAGTTACACTTGATAGATATGTACTGTGTCTTAAAGTGAAATACCGGATTCTTTGATATTTCTATAGCAACAGAGTTATCACAGTGAATAATTACCAGTCCAATGCAATGCACTTTTATGTCCTTTAACATTTGCTTCATCCATGGAACTTGTGTACAGTTAGTAGCAGCAACAAAATACTCAGCTTCAATAGTGGATAAAGAAGTACATGACTGTTTCTTGTTGATCCATGAAATAAGTTTCTTTCCAAGAAAGAAAGCTCCACCGGAAGTACTTTTCTAGTCATCAACATCACCTTCCCAATCTGCATCTGTATATGCACATAAAGTACAGTCATCATCTTTAGGATACAACAAACCATATTCAAATGTTCCTTGTAAGTATCTAAAAATCCTTTTCACCGCACTCATGATTTTCTCTAGGATCACTTTGATATCTTGATGCAATGCAAACAACATTCTTTATATCTGGTCTAGTCTGAATCAAATATAGCAGACCTCCAATCATAGACTTGTATCTTATAGGATTTACCGGTGCAGATTCATCTTTCTTTGTCAATTTTTCACTTGTAACCATAGGAGTACTAACTGGTTTAGAATTTTCCATACCAAATTTCTTCAACAACTATCTAGCATACTTAGTTTGATAGATGAAAATACCTTTATCGGTCTGAGTAGTATGCAAACCTAAGAAAAATTTCATTTCCCCAATCATAGACATCTCAAATTCATTCTCCATATTGTTAGAAAATTCCATGCACAACTTATCCTCACCTCCAAAAATGATGTCATCAACAAAGACCTCAACAATTAGTATATCATCATTAGTGACTTTATAATATATAGATTAATGTCAGCATTACCTTTAGTGAAACCAAGTTTTTAAAGATATTTGTCTAACCTTTCATACCAAGCTCTAGGTGCCTATTTTAATCCATATAAGGCTTTATTTAACCTGTAAACCATGTTTTTATCATCTAAAAGTGAAAAGCCATTGGGTTTCTCAATATAAACTTCCTCATAAAGATCACCATTCAAAAAAGCACACTTAACATCCATCTAATAAACCTTGTAGTTTTTATGTGTAGCATAGGCAAGAAATAATATTACAACTTCAATCCTAGCTACAGGTGAAAAAGTTTCACCATAATCAATTCTTTCCTTCTAAGAATATCCCTTACAAACCAATCTAGATTTGATCCTCACAACTTATCCATCTTCATTTAATTTATTCCTAAAAACCCATTTAGTTCCAATAACATTCTTATTTTTAGGTCGGGGAACTAAAATCCATGTGTCATTCTTTTCTATCTGATCTAATTCTTCTTCCATAGCTTTCATCTAACATTCATCTTTACATGCTTCATTTACTGATACCGGTTCAACTTGAGAAATTAAACATACCTCATCAGTTGCCAATGATATTCTTGTCATCACTCCTTTGTTCTTATCCCCAATGATCTAATCTTCTGAATGATTCAACCTTACATACCTAGGAGTCTTATGACTCTCTATTCCTCTTTCCTGATCTTCAGTTACTATTGAATTTTTTGATACTGTCGGAGTAATTGGTTCAGCTTTTTGTTTCGATAAAGGTGTTACCGGTTTAGTTGTGATCATTTCCACTGCTGGTTCTTGCTCACAAATTCTAATTTGACTTCTATTCTGCTCATCCACCTTAACATTAGTGCTCTCCACAATTCTCTACAATCTTTTGTTATATCTATATGCTTTTCTTTCATTAGAATAACCAAGAAATATTCCTTCATCACATCTAGGATCAAAGTTGCCAATAAAATCATCTCTCTTGATATAACATTTACTACCAAAGATTCTGAAGTGCTTAACTGTAGGTGTATTGCCAAACCATAACTCATAAGTTGTCTCATCAATTTCTCCTTTGATATGAACTTTGTTGAATGTATACATTGTTGTGCTCACTGCTTCTCTCCAGTAGATATGAGGTAGATTAGCTTCCATCATCATGGTTCTAGCAGCATCCAAGATAGTTATGTTCTTTGTTTCCACAAATCCATTTTGCTAAGGTGTCTAGGGAGCAGAAAATTGTCTCCTTATGCCATGCTTCTCACAAAAGTTATTAAACTCACTGGATGTGAATTCTCCACCATGATCTGACTTTAAGCACTTAATCTTCAATCATGTCTTAGTTTCATCCTTATCTTTAAGGATTTTAAACTCAAAAGCCTCAGATTTTTCCCTTAGAAAAGTAACCCACATCATTCTAGAATAATCATCAATGATTAGCGTAAAATATCTATCACCTTGAAAACTTTTGATTCTAGCAGGACCACACAAATCAGTGTGAATAAGATCAAGAACATCATTAGATTTGTCTTGTATACTCTTTTCCCATTTGACATTCTTTACATACCGGATTATAGGGCTTTACAATCTTAGGTATATCTCTAACAGCCTTAGTTGAACTGATATTTAACATGCAATCAAAATTCACATGACATAGCCTTTTATGCCAAAACCAACTCTCATCAATTTATGCAAGCAAACATGTCTTCCCACCGAAATTCAAATGAAATATATTACCTTTTGTTTGAGTACCGATTGCAATATCTAATCTAGATCTATTAATGATCTTGCATTTTCCATCCTTGAATTGTAATTGAAATCCCTTATCCACCAACTGTCCTACACTCAAATGATTATGCCTTAAACCTTCAACATAATAAACATTATCAATATTGTTCTTACCATCTAATGATATAGTTCCTCTTCCTTTGATCATGCATTCTTTGTCATCTCCAAATCTAACCAGACCACCATCAAATTCTTGCAAAGATAGAAACTTCCTTTTATCTATAATCATATGATGTGAACATCCACTATCTATTACCCATTCATCCTTATCTTCAATTTTAGCAGCAACGGCATTTTCTTCAAGTACAATATTCTCTTCCAGTGCCAGCTCATCTTCCTTGATAGCCAGGAACACCCATTCCTTTCCATTGTTGGAACCACTAGTAGATTCTTGTATCAGTTCATCATCAGAATAAGTCACACCTTCCTCATCCGCAAAGTAACATGATTTGTCTATGTGTTTTCCTATACTTATGCTTGCTCTGATATCCAAGGTTAGGCTTAAAATATATTCTAGCTCTTTCTTCAAATCTTGAATTCCTTTTAGGATATCTAGATGCAAAATGACATGTCTTATTACATGCAAAACATTTAAAGGGTGATTTTCTTTCATACTTACTTCCTACCAGTCCTTTAGGTACTCTTCTAGCAAATAGGGCTTCAAGTTGCTCAAATTCTTTACCTTCTCTCTTCATATCATCCAATTCCTTCACATACAAAGCTTTCCAATATTACTTGTTGGTTGATGATGTAAATGCATGAAAATCAGGTTCAAACTTCCCAACTCTAGAAGGTCCGAATTCTTCAAGCTCAAAAGCATATAATTTCCCAACCAAGGTATCCCTATTGACATAAGTATTAGCCATTGTTCTCAATTCATTAATTGCAGTAGCCTTCATCTTATAAGCTGGTGGTAAAGCTCTCAGAACTTTAGAAACTATTTCATCTTCACTCAAAGATCCACCACAACATTAAATTCCCATGACAATTTCATTTACCCTTTCCATGAATGCATTGATCCTTTCATCATCTTCCATCTTCAAATTTTTATCTCACCCTATAACCATCAAGTTTAGCAATCTTAACAGTAGGGTCACCTTCGTTTAGAGTCTCCAACTTGTCCCATATAGCTTTTGTTGTTGATTTGTCAGTCAATCCCATTATTTGCTTATTAGAAAGTGCACACAAGAGGGCTTCTCTAGCTCTACAATCATTCTCAATCTCCTTATCCAATTTTTTTCCAAGGAGGATTGCCAGATACCAGATTAAAAGGAGTAACCCCATTCTCTATGATTTCCCAAATTTCCTTACCAAGACATCTCAGATGAGTCTCCATTTGAATCTTCCATACTTTGTAATTTGTTCCATCAAGCCTAGGAATTTATCTTTGAAAGACAGCTGCAAATGAACTAGATGAACTTGAACTGTTAGACGCCATAGGATCTTCCTCAAGTGGTTAAGCTTCTATAGAGAGGACCAGAGCTCTGATACCAATTGTTAGAAAGTTCAAATAACTGGAGGACAACTGAGAGGGGGGGGTTGAATCAGTTGTCACTAGATTACCGGAACATTAAGCAATTAAAATTTTTAAAACCAAAACACATAAGATCAATACCAGAATACATAAGCCAATTACCGAAATAGCAGATATACCAATTAAGTACAAGAAACAATTAGAGAATAAATACCATCCATATGACACCAAGATTTGTACATGGAAAACTCAATAAAGAGAAAAACCATGGGGGGAAGCCTACCCACAGTTAGATAATACTTTTGCAGTAAGTATGTGATTACAGATTAAGGGGCCTGCACTTTCAAGAAGGCAAATATCCTAGAGCACACTTCTCATTACAAAAGGAGTCTTACTGACTACATAGAAATCTAGACTACAATCCAAAAGGAAGAATCAACTGCAATAATAACATCTCCTATGCCTGAATATAGTTCCAGTTAAGCTCAATATTGAAGGACTTAAACCTCTTGCATAAACCCAAATTGATCACCTATGATGGACCAAATCCTCTGCATGAATGATTATTACATTATTCTCTTGCATATCATTCCATCATCATGATCTATAATGAGATCTTGCATCATATATATACAAACCCTCAACCTTAAACAATTAGGTCAGCCACCCAGACCTATTACATAATTATAAAACATGTCGGCCTGAGGCCAAACAAATGTCACCCAACCCATAAGTCATCCCGGAAACACATTGAGGAGTCCCAATAACACGTTACATTAAGTCGGTCCAAAACCTAGATAGTACTGGACCCAATTTAGGTCCACACATGCTAAAGCAATGATCCCAATTAGTCAAGGCTCAAACACAATCACCATCAGCATCTTGAAACCTTACTAGAAGTCGCACCAACACCACTTATGCATAGTGTCAAAAGATCTTCAACAAAGCTCTGTCAGTGGAACCCTCACCAGATCAATAAACCAGGCTTACCAACATACAAGATAGCATCCGATCACCAAGTCAATACCAATTGACTGAACATATATCTGAGTAGCATGAATAGCATATCTAAGCCAATTCTATAATCCAAAGCATACCGGAGTATACCAGATCAACATGAACCAAAAACCAAACATCCTATTGGGACCAAAAGGATACCAATAAACAGCCAAAGCTGCTAGTGTTGACATCAATGACAAAATATCAATGCAACACATAATCAATTCCTCCAAATTGCCAACACTATGTTCATCCCATGAAGAGATAGAACATGCTAGCAAATATGAAAACCAATCTTTGGCATCTTCTTTCAAAGTTTGAACAAAAAGATTCATGAAAACATCTTCCTGACTTATCTCAAATCTCCCATCAAATCAGAAAACTCCTGTGAATGTTGACATGTTGATTTTGAGCTTTTCCCATTAAACTTTGGTAAATGTTCCCTAACCATAGTAGGAACAAGGTTTAGGAAACCTTGAATACCATTAAAACTTAATGATCTATATCTTTCAATAGAAAACATTTTGTTGACTTGACAAGGGTTGCATACTTTGTATATTTACATTTGATATTTCATAAGTATGTATAGGAAAACAATATATCTGCTCACTCATTTCCCTACTTCTTTCCTTTATCACAATCTTAAAATATTACAATGCATAGCTCAAAACATACTTCTTCAACTTAATACAAAATCTGAAAATTATATCTCAGAAGTATGTAAAATAATCACTACTATTCCCTTTCTTAGTGCCTAACTCACTTAATAGGAAAACATTTTCTACAAATAACTTTCATGGAAATACATTTGACTCAAGAAAATTAAAATACTTGGAAGTATTGTAGTGGCTGGAAATCAACTTTTTGGCTTGCAATAGTTATAGATCTGAAGCTATCTTCACATCTTCATTAGGTTCTTTTGTAGAGTCACCGCCTCTTTGTAGAGGACAAATATCTTGAACAACTGGAATTTCTTCATAGATCAGATTTGTTCAAAAACTAGCACTGCAACTCGTCCTCCTCCATCAAATAGATTCCTTCCTCAACTTGTCAGGGTACTTCATCATAAGAGCTCAAATCTGCTTCATCGCTACTGCAAATTATTTGGTTCTTCTTTAGTTCTTCTTCAAATAATGCACACTGGTGCAGAGATCTCAGAGTCACCACTCACAACTTGTGAGGTATTATGTAATAATCATGAAATATGGACAAATCTAGATAGAACTTACATTGAAAGATGAATTACAACAGATTCTCTAGAAAAATTTATGAGAATTGACTCACCTGACAAGGAGATGGAATTAAAAATCTCATAACTCTATAAGATAAAATGACTTTAATAATTCTTCCCCAGCAGAGTCGTCATTTTTGTTGGTGGCTTGGATGGGGTAATCTCAACCAATATGATGATTCAATCTTTTCTAACCACAGATTCTAGACTATTGTCCCCATCAGAGTCACCATTTTTGTTGGTTCCCCAAATGGGGTTTACACTGCAAGAGGGCAGAAACCAAGTTGATCTTCAGATTATCTATGGAGAAGCCAACTCCAACTATCAATATCTTTAAGGACTTGGACCAACTATGACAAGGATTATGCAAATCCTTCTACAGTTTGGGCTCTACAAGACCCAAGAGGGTGATCCCTTCGTGAATCTATAATCTCTATACCATACTCACAATTTTCACCAAAACTAAGCAGATAATCTCATGTAAACGCTCAACAAAGAGGGTGAATGCTCAAGAATGATAGATTCTTTAGTGATCCTTAACCTATTGGAGCATGAGATGTCTTCAATAAATAGTGACATATGTGAAATGAAAATATATTTTGCTATTCACCAAATTATAGCAAGTTGTCAGTGAGTTTGAACATAAAACTGACATTAAAGACAGTTACAAGTTGTGATCAGTGCCTTATCCATTGGGTACCTGAATTTACAAGATGTAAAATAAAAATACGACATAATTTTATCTAATAAAATAGGATCTAAGATAATATTGCCTTACAATATATCTCATCTACAATCCCAACCCAAACTACTTATTGAAATCCCTGCATAAGCCCTACCACTCTGCAATTCCACTCAAGCAATTTAATCGACCCCTTAGATCAAAGCATGAATAGGAAATACATACACCACAATAGTTCAACGAATGAAAAAAACCCTTGATTCTACTCATTCAAAATATGATAGAATTATACACTAGAGAAATGGATTTGAATTATATTTTATTGACTTGATCAGCTATCTTCTGCCACAAAACAATTTACATATAACTCCATCAAGAACCTGCACAAAACTTGACACTAAATGCTTTTCATTTCTCTGTAAATGACTTTACAGTTTGTTCATCTTCACCTAAAACCTGCTACATGGGACCTATGAATCTAACTTAGAAAGGCTTGGTACAGAAATCAAATTCAGACCCTGTCTCTTGGCCTTGAATTCTTTTTTATAGAAAATAAGGAAGAAAATAAGCTACGGGTCAGAGGAGACACCTGTCATTCAAAAGTGATCAGATACCCATAATTCTGTTGCAAAAATATTCCTTACAATTTCCCAAAAAAAATTCCATACTAGCGTTCATGATGAGGTAGAACCAAAATTTCTAACTGCATTTTGGTAGAAACAAAAACTCCTTGAGTCATGCCATTATCACCCTTGACACCTCCAGATGGACCACGAGATGCATCATTTTGTCCTACAGAGTATTTCCCTTCAAGAAGGGTAATCTAGAGCCCGACAAGAAGTAAAGTTGCCCTCAAACTAGAGGAAGAACTCACACTTCATGCCCAAGGTCAATGAAAGTGGAAAAAAGAGCTGACAGAGGAAAATAATAAGAGGGGAAAGGGTCGTAACCTCCATACCATTGCAAAGCTGACTGATTACTGCCCCCAACCCAACCTTGTCCTACTCCTATTCCTCTGTGGGACCCTTCCTAAAACCCCATGCCAACTAGTGGCAAGGGAGAAGCAGAGGATGTGTCATGAGGGGCTCCTTTAGATGAGAAATGAATTTCAAGGCTCCATTGACTATCCTCCCAACTTTCAAGGCTCCACTGACTATAAGCATACTCACTCAGAAAAGGGGACTTCCATCTGGTATCATAGAGTTCACAGTAACTCCTTGCATGATATTTCTCAAACATCATCCTTATCTCTAATGAAACCTCTTTAGAAAATAACAAGGTCTATGTTCTCTTCTACCCACTAAACCATCCCTCTGCTGCATTTATAATCAAAAATCACTTCATTTGGCGTTGCTCATTCATGTGAAAAATCATCATTCTGATGCTTTCTACTCATCCCGCTAGCTATGGACTCGAGAAGTCATGTCTATCAAATCCAGGACATCATCACATTTAAGCTATCAATCCACTGCCTTCTGTCAAGGCTCACCTTACATGAACAATTTTATTCTTATCTTATTGCTCCTTGACTGCATAAATTTTGCTTCAGAATCCCATTTTTGAACATTGAGTCATTATCTTTTGATTTTTTTCTTGGAGATAGTTCTTTGATTTTACCTTACTATGAGAATCTTTGACAACACACATCCTCTGATCTTGTTAACAGGCCCCTGATCATTTCATTGCCAACTTAGAAAGCATCCTAATCCTTTTATGCCTCTGAAACTTTGACTTCTTATTGTCGTGGCAATGAAATTTGTTGAGATGGCATCTTTAGAACTGTCAACTTTGCTTGCTAATTTTACTCGACTCAACAAACAGCCTTTAGAACGTGTCTTCTAAAAATTAGTCAGTGTCCATGCATCTCAACTTGTCTTCACATCCCATTTTGACAAGCTTACACTCTGTCTGCGTTTATTTTCTCACACGGGTGATAAACAAACGGCTTCAATCACCCTTTTGAAATACGTTTTAAATTTCCACCATATATTTAATCCAGCCTGGAGTATCATGTGATCAGTATCAGTCAACCTGACATTAACCTTCCAATGTGGTAGGTGGGTCTGTCAAAATCTTGACTAAGCATCGCCAAGTCATCTTCCAACTCAACTTTGTTAATGGCCCCACCATCAGACCTCTTGGTCCACCTGGGACACATGGCATCATCTCATGACGTTGCGGTCTTTAACCTCCTTGCATCTTCCTTCACGGGACTGTGAGGACCATTGGATCTGTTCGCCCTTTATCTGTCAGCCACAATGACCGCCTAACACTAGCCACTAACCCTCGGGCACCTTTTTGGTTCATATTAAAACATCATTGTTTATTTTTCCATGTGTGTAATTATGCACCTTTTAGTGGCTCGGGTTTTAACTAAAAGTGATCGGTAACCGCAAAATTAAGGTTATTGCTTTGGTTAAATTGTTGGTCAAAGAGGGACATGCGACAAGATCTCGCGATGCCACATAGCAGTGGTGGTTAACATCTTTTGATTGCGGCATTGCGAGGAACCGTAACTACCAGAAATATAAACCGTTGGGCTTATCAGAAAGGGGACCTGACCACAGGAAAAAAAACGCGAACTTAGGACAAAATTAAAATGGAGCCAACATTTATAACTTTAAACATAGAGAATAAATGGCCCCGACAACAAATTTAGACCCTTCAGACTTAGGATAAAAAGGTAATGAAGAAATATAAGATGTTTAGGATTTTTTAACAATGAGACTCAACTAGATGACATAAACCCTAAACCATAAGCTTGAAAATACAAGACAGAGAGCCAAATAAAAATAAAATGACCAATATTTTGCGTAAGGCATGAAAATTTCTCGCTAGGTCATTTTCAGGACTATCAGAAGGGACATATTGACCTTTCTCGAGGAGTGGAATGTCAATGGGATTTGAAAAGGTATCACATTCTTGGATAGGGACAGGGGGTTCATCATGAGGGACTGGGAAGATGGGGTCCTGGTCAACAATTGGATGGAATGATAAGGTTTCGGGAGCTTGATCTTGATTTGTTTTAGGATGCATTTCTTCGTGCTCTAAAATATCCTCTTGATATGGGATTGGACTTTGGATATACATAAGGGATTCTTGCAAGAAATCAATGCTTTGACATGAGGGAGATGGACTTTGTATGGGACTCTCTAAAAGAAAAGCATCTTGTGGCATTGAATCTTGAATTTCTAAATAGTACAAGGGATTTGTATAAAGACATATATTATCGTGTATTTCTATTGCAGACATCGCTTGGGAGGATGCATTATTTGTTGTATCATTTGGAGGAGATGGTGAAAATTTCTCTTGTGAAACTTCAAGATATGATGAAATGGGAGGGGACGTGGAGGCCACTTGAGGGTCAATTTCTTGATGGATGAATGAGCCATTGCTAGACATAGGTGCATGATTTTGATCTTTCTCAGAAAAAACACTTAGGACACTTTTTAAGAGCTTTGCAATAGAGCTACCTTTCTTTGGAGACACATTTGAATCCTTGCAAGGTTTTGATATGGTTGGGTTTGGATTTTGGACTTGTTTGAAGGTGATTTGGTTTTTGTTTGATGTTACATTTTGATTTTGGATTTGGGTGTTGGTCAAATTGTTCTGACGTGTTTGAAATTTGTCTTGGTGCAAGTTGCAACTTTTTTTTTTGAATTGGTGGTTGCAGTTGTTGATATTGACTTGTTGAATGATATTGTTGTTGTTGGTACTTGACAATTTGTTGAACAAATTTTTGACATTGTGTATTTGGTTGAGTATATTGTTGAAATTATGCCATTGATTGTGTTGGTTGGATATGTTGGACCATTGGTTGTTCTTGGATAATTGGTTGTTCTTGGATAATTGGTTGTCTTTGGATCATTGGTCGTTGTTGGATGATTGGTTGTTATTGGATCATTGGCTGTGTCGGTTTGATATGTTGATTCAAGATTTGATTGAATGGAATGTGATCAAATGAAGTATAATTTGGGACTTGATTGAAATTTTTTTTTGTTGCTTCAAATTGTTTCATCATCTCTATTTGAGAGATGAGAACTGGTATGTCTGATTGTTCAATTTTTACATCAACTGGCTCAATATTTGGATTTGGACTTGGAAATTTTTGAAACATTTTGGACATTTGTGATCTATTATTTTCAATATTTTTCACTCTTTGTTCTAAGATCTTTGTTTCTCAAGCTAGTTTTTTCTCCATTTGTCATATTTGGATACTTGTTTTATCATAAAAAGTTTGATCAATGTTGCCTTCTTGTTGGGTTGGATAGAATTGTGATTTCCTTGGATCAAAACTTGATTGCATTGTGTTATTAATTGGACCAATCATCGGTTGACATGTCAAACTTTGTTTCATCATAGATGCTTGGAATCTTGTTTCAATAGACATGTCACTATGCAGTGTTTTTGAGATTTTTGAATTTTAAGGATGCAATAAAATGCAAGTAACCTAAGAGGACAATAATGCAACTTGTGTTTTTGGTCAGTTGAATTTTTGAAATGACAATGATTATGTAGCTAAATGCAATTTTAAGGAATGTAAATGTGACCTTGCTTTGGACTCTTGAAACCTTGGGGGTTTGATAAATGCTATGCAACTAAATGCAACTTTGGGATATGATAATGTAATCTATGTTTCTGGACTTTTCAAGATTTGGACAAACTTTGAAATGCAACCCTAAAGATGCAACCTTGGGAAATTGAAATTAAGTCAAGACCTCAATTTACAAAAGGATAAAGGACAAAAGGATCAATGATGATAGGACAAATGACTATGTCTCACCTATACGCTTAGATACTAAGATAGGTTTGAAAAAATGATGTTAATAAAAGGACAAATTTTTGGACAAGGTCTAGACTTCCTAACAACAAGTTAGGGTATAATGTAAAGTTTTGATTTTAGGAGCTTGACAAACCTAATTTTGAGACTAAATGAAAGGGGATGATGATGAATGACAAGGACTTGTTACTATTTACTAAGTTGTCATTAGTTTTATGTCCAAAGTCATTCTATATACTCTAGTCGGTTATTACTACCGAAATATGGAAAGCTAATGTACTGAGAGGGGAGGGGTGAATCAGTACTTCAAAACCTTTTATCAACAATAACTTCACTGTTATGCATAAACCAAAAACTACTGCAACATAACATAAAGCTAAAACAAATAGATAACAATCATACATGATTCACTCCATAACACATATATTTTGGTTACACAGAAACTCTTGGTTAGAGAGAAAAACTGCGGTGGGGATGGCACCCACAACTTCACTACTGCAATAATAAAGAGTGCTTGGTTAGAGCTACATGTTTAGCTATTTCTGATAGCTTACCCTGTTAGGAGTATCAAGACCTTTAGATCTGCCTTGCTAAAGGATTTTACAACACTTATTCTAAATGTTGGACCTGGTTAAAGGCTTTACAATTTATAGACTTTGTTAGAGTCTTTTACCCTGTTAAAGGTTTCTCTTACAACTTCAAAATATTACAATAAATCATTACAAATATCTGCAACTTTACATCTAAAATGTTAGAGCAGATTCTATGTGCTCAAAGTGAGATTACCTTACTTATAGCATACCTCAGTAACCCATAGAATAACTCGGTAAACCCTTCTATTTACTCTATTCTTTGACTGTTCTCTAAAATCCTTCACGGTGACCTCTGTGTCTCTATAACAGTCATAACACTCAGTGCTTTCTTATGTATCACATATGTCTTGCTTCATACACCTCTATATCTCTTTTTTTCACACAATCTGATCTCAATCCATGCTATATAAATAGATCTCTTATGTCGGTGACCTAGTTCATTGCATTGATCTTACAAACATGATTTATCAAATGAATAACTATACAAAATATTTCATTGGTTAAATGACCTCAAAATCATACACAATCCTTAAGTGCAATTTCCAATGTGATAACGGTTCTATGTTCCTCGATCTTGTAACACGTTTCCACATGTGTGTCTAGGTTCAATGAATCTGGTAACACGTTTCACTCAATGTATATCAACTCAATGTATCATTATTGCTGCTCGGTAGACATGGAATGTTACTCGGTAGACAGCTCGGTGTATACTGGGCTCTGTGAATACTTTCTTCTTTAACCGACTGCTCTGTGCATACCGACTGAATGTTTCAGTAGAGGTAACCGACTAGAGTATATAGAATGACTTTAGATATAAAACTAATGGCAACTTAATAAGTAGTAACAATCTCCCCTTTTGACATTAGTTGAGATGTTTGACAAAACTACTTTCAAAGTCATAGCTCAAAAATCTATATACTTGCAAAATTTGACTAAACAAACAGTATATACATTAGTCAATGAAATAGTATATTTAGATATACTCCCCTTATCACTATACTGTACAAAATTCTGATTTTGCATGCTTGGTGATCAATGTTCTGTGATGACTGCTCAGTTCACTGCTCTTCTGTCAAAATTAAATACTCTGTTTTGCTTGGTATCCTCCCCCTGTATACTTTGATACTATACTCACTTCCCCTTTTTGACAAACATCTAAACTTAGTTACCATTCGGTGGTGGCAACTGGTCAAAAATGGATTTGTACTTTGTCTTGGCATCGATAAGGGCGGCAAAGAGGGCATCCTTGACACTCTCCATGAGTGAATTCTGAGCTGTAATGTCAGCTAACAATGAAATTAGTCTATCTAAGGTGCTTCCCTCTTGCTGAGTGGATAGGGAGGTAGCTTTGTTGATCTGCTCTTGGACGGATGAAAGATGAGGAATGAATAATGTCTAAAGTGTCATTATGTCCATCCTTATCTTGTGTTCTTCATTCCTTAGTTCCAATTGTTGAGCCATGAGTTGTTGTAGCTTGGTATAAAAATTCTAAATAGAGTGTGGCTCAGTGGTCAACTTATTAGAGAGATCGGTGATCTCTTTCTCAATCACTTCAGTTTTATTTTTGATGTCCTTAATGAATAGAGAGAATGTACAGAGTTTCAGAAATAAACAAAGAATGTGCTTGAGTTGAGGGGACAACTCAGCAATAAATTTGACAAGTTTAACTTTGCCAATAGCAATAGCTTTCTGTACTTCTTCAATCATTTTAGCAGTGAGCTCCTTGTCCTTTAACTTACTCAAATATTCGGATGCATCTACTCTAGATGTATCTATCTTGGTTAGGAGTTCATCCAGTTGAATGTGGATGGCGACATCTTTTGTCACTGTTGCTTCAGGTAGCATATCGGTTAAGAGTGCTTTCACCTTTTGAAGTACTTTATTTTTCTTTTGAATAGCCATTTGCTTCTCCTGTTCGGCTTTGGCTTTGCATAGTTCATCGAATTCAATGAGTGCTTGCCCTTTTAATTTGGATATATCAACATTGGGAAACACTATTGGTTTAGACAAATCTAATTTGAAACTATGCTTTTTCATCTTCTTTTCTTTACCTTTCATTGGTTGAACTAAAACAATGGCTTGTGAGGCTTGTTGACCTTCGGTAGGTTGCTCGGTAGAGGCAACTCTTTGGTCGGTTCCTTTAGCCACTATAGTTTCCTTTGGTGTCTCTGAGCTTGGTGTCTCGGTTGTAACATTTTCAGTGCTATGGAGCTTGAGAGGTCTGTTCTTCGGTGGCCTGAGAAGCAGTTTCTCCTTCTATAGACTTGTGACCTTCTGTGCCTTGTTCCGTATCCTGAGGGGCCTCGGTTGAAATAGACTAAGTGACCGGAGGATAGGGATAAACTTGCTCCAAAACTAACTCACTGGATACCAGTTTGGCATATGCATTCCCTTCGATCATTTCCTATTCAGGTGCCTCGGTGTCCATGATATCCTCATCTACTTGTATAGTGTTAGCAGGGTCCTGCTTGGTGATATCAGGATCTTGCTCGGTGACATCAACTATTTCAACTTTAGCTTGCTTACCATCATTCTTGTTTCGAAAGATTTCCTGCCATTTTTCTTTGGTCTTATTCTCTACATCCAAGTAAAGGCCATTCATCAATTTCAAGGCTCTTTGCTTGACTAGGAATTTTGTGTGGCAGTTTTTCAGATGTTTGGTGATCTCATCTACCGACATGTCTGGGAAAAGATGCACCAGACTTCTTTCTCTCATCTATTTCTCTAAGTCCATGGCATACTTCCACCTATTGTCAATACGCAAATATAATTCATTTGGAAGAGATTTAGATAAATCCAATGGGGCCAATCAGAATTTCAATAGTGTGCAGATGATAGCTTCTTCTATTTGTCTCTTTTCATCATCAGATCTGGATTCATATTTAACATATCTAAATGCTCCAAATCCACCATATTGCTTTAGATTAGCACAAAAATTTTCAACACTATGTACATTTACCTTTTTACACTTGACAATCTGAAATTTACTTGCATCTTAAGATTTAGTGTCACTAGACTCTTTAGCCAAAATGAGTCTCCAAGTAGATTTCTTGTAAGTTTTTGTTACCTTTGGTGCGGCAACATTCTTTGGTTTCTTACTCGGTGATGCTGCAGATGATCTTGTGTTAGGTTGCTTTGCTGGAGGAGTTGGTGATACATTTGATGTATCCTGTTTCTTTCTTTTCAAAACTTTCCCTTTAGGCAATTTGGTGCTTAGTGTTATAGCTGCCTCTTGGGCTTTAGATTCCTCTTCAGTGATGACTATAGTGCCCTTGACATGTGTGGAGGAAGAACCTTCTCCAAATTTCTCCGTTAATACCTTGATCATTTTTGTTGCCTTCCTTGTAGCCTTGGGTACTACAATGCTCATTTTTACTTTTTCCTTCACTTCTTCATATGTTCCATACCACAGCTCGGTAGCATGCCTTGGTAATGTAAGAAAAGCATCTATTTGTTGTTGTGTGATGTCAAAATCAATATCATAACCCATAGGTGGTAAAGATTGAGTTCTCAGTTCCACAGCATTAACATAGCAGTAATCAGTGTCCACTTCAAAACATATGTCATCCTTGTATTTCTCTACTAACTTGGGTGGAATTCGATACCTATTATGCATCTTCTCTTGAAACTTGCTAAAGTAATCATCCATAATATCATTAAAATTATCACCTAGCTTCTTGATGAAGTCGTTGATTTGATGGGTGATTGGTCGGTGTAGCTCCCAAACTACTTTACCGACTGATGGAAAGAATTTCTCAAAATAGAAAAACATGCATATTAACAATGATCCAAACTTCAGTGTATTAGCCGAATTGTTCTTCTTTGGCTTCCTTATGGTATTGAGATTCTCAAACAGGTTTTTCAACAATACCTCACATAAATCAATTTTCATGCCTTTCTTCACAATTTTATAAGCTAAGTCTACTGCAGCACAGGGTACACTGTTTTCCCTTGCTAATTGGAAGAAACAATAACCTATTACTCTAATGGCAAACTTCAGCTCTGCATCTGTTATATTGTTCAATTTCAATCCCCTGCAATCATATTCTACTCTGGTTAAACTGATCAATTCCTTCTGTGATATCATTTTCTGAGCTCAGGCATGATCATAAATAGGGTAACCGGTGATCAAATGAATGATTTCCTTGGTGATCTTAAACGGTTGCTCTTCTAGCCACATGAAGTCATCATGAACTCTGCTTAGAACAAACTTAACCCATTGGGGTTTGAATACACGGGGATAGGTTAGGGCTTCGATCAATCCCTTGATTTTGATGTGTTCAAATTTGCTATCCAATTTCCCATCGATACACAATTCATCATATGTGTCCTTGATTTCAACATGACCTAGTTCCTCAACACGACACTTAGTGAAGAATCTTACATCCTCGACTAATAAAACTCTATCCAGAATGAGTGAAAATGCAGTTTTGTCATCCGGTTCAGATGCAATTTTGGGAGTTAGAGAGTATTTCAGTGAGGGCTTTTCGATGTTCTCAACAACAACGGGATTCTGGATCTGAGGTGCCAATGCAGATTTCAGATAAATACTAACAGAAGATCCTTGGGGTTTGAAGACTTTCAAATGATAGATGCTTTCTACTTAGCAAATAATAAAAACTTGATATGATCGGTAAACTATCTTGATAATGTGTTGTGATTGATGTAAATACCTTTGAATTTGCTCGAGAGGTGGTTTGATCACCTTTGATTCGCTTTGCTCTGCTTTCTTGAAAACTTGGTAAGTGTAAAATGACCGCGCAATAGCTTTAAGTACACAATATACCTTATCGAGCTTCATGCAGTTAGGTCAAATGACATTAAATGCACTCGGTTCCCTTAAACCAATTTTTGCTTTTACCGAGTAACCAGTCTTCCTGTATTTACCGACTAGATAGACTTTCTATTTTTACCGACTTGACTATTGCTCAAAAAGACTTGATAAAATTTCAAATTTCCTAATGCATCTTTAGTTATGCAGATTTTGAATTAAGTGCATGATAAAATAGGAACTGTTAAGATTCAACCTTTGAGAGAATGTAGTCCCTTCATACCTCTACCGATTAATTTGGAATAGGTGCACCTAACTCGGTAGGTAAGGTGCTTTCTTCATTTGACACAATTTTCTTCTTTTTCCAAATCATCTATAATTTGCCTTTTATTTCTTCAATATCTCCTCTAGGTTGATCTCTGCAATCTCTAGCCAAGTGTCCAATTTTGTGACAATGAAAACATGCCATACCAGGATTTCTCCATGATCTTCGGTTGTTCATTCCAAACCTTATAAAGTAGTTGGCACTTATATGTCCATATCTTCCACAACATTCACACCATATCCTTGTATTGTAATCCCATGGTACTGCAGAATACTGTCAGTAAGGATCTGTGTGAGTTCGGTAACCTCTAACATTTGCTCAGTGTGCAGACCACATATAGTTCTTTTGCTTAAGCCAACACTTCTCGGTACTATGTCCATATCTATTGCAGTTTTTACAAAACCCTTTGAATTTTGCCTTCTGATAATTGTTAACAGACTTTGTCCTACAATGGTTAGATGTGTGACCATATTTATTGCAATTGTAACAATAACCATTAGACTTAGTGACATTTGGTTGCTTACCTTTTTTGATTCGGCACAAGTTAGCAGTATGACCTTGATTTCCACAGTATTTGCAAATAGGCTTCTTTCCTTTGATATTCTTCTTATTTACAACTTGCTTTGATGATTCTCCTCTTTCAGTTGTATGAATTCCCTTCTCGGTAGAGTCTTTTCCTTTGTAACTGAGTCCTGCATCTTTGTTGTGTCTTCTTGTATTCAGTTGCTCATCCAACATCTGTGATGCTTCATAACTCCTTTTTAGTATTTCCTTGGATTTCTTTTCTGTTTCAAGTTCATTGGTCAACCTTGATACTTCAAGTTTCAATGCTTGATTCTCATCATCCTTCAGATTTGCTTCATGATGTGCATAACCTAATTGATCTGACAGATTACTTTGTATTCCAGTCATCCTAGTGATTTCATCATTCTTTTCAGATACTAATGCTTCAAGCTGTTGTTTTTCTCTTTCTAGATCTCTTACTTTATCTTCAGCTGTCCTTAATGCATCAAGATTCTCAGTCATCTGTGTGCTAAAATGTTCATGTCCTCTTTTCATTGCTTTTAGTTGATCAGTTAGTGCTTTTTTCTTTTCTTTTAGTTGTCCAATCATCTCTTCAGTTTCTTCAGATATACTGTTCTCAGATGATGTTTCAATTTGTTCCACTAACTCTTGAGAGTCCTACAAATCATCAAATAATATTCTTCTCACTTTCAATGATTTTTGCATTTGTCTTTGCATGTCTGCAATTACTTGATTAGCATGATCCAACTCTTCTTGTAGATACACTATTCTCCGAGATTGTTTGTAGCCTTCCATTGATAAGATCTTTCTCTTTAGGTTGTTAAACCCTTTTCCAAGACTCAAGCTCTGATACCAATTGTTAGGCCCAATATGGAAAGCTAATGTACTGAGAGGGGAGGGGTGAATCAGTACTTCAAAACCTTTTATCAACAATAACTTCACTATTATGCATAAACCAAAAACTACTGCAACATAACATAAAGCTAAAACAAATAAATAACAATCATACATGATTCACTCCATAACACATATATTTTGGTTACACAGAAACTCTTGGTTAGAGAGAAAAACTACGGTGGGGATGGCACCCACAACTTCACTACTGCAATAATAAAGAGTGCTCAGTTAGAGCTACATGTTTAGCTATTTCTGATAGCTTACCCTGTTAAGAGTCTCAAGATCTTTAGATCTACCTTGCTAAAGGATTTTACAACACTTATTCTAAATGTTGCACCTGGTTAAAGGCTTTACAATTTATAGACTTTGTTAGATTATTTTATCCTGTTAAAGGTTTCTCTTACAACTTCAAAATATTACAATAAATCATTACAAATATATGCAACTTTACATCTGAAATGTTATAGTAGATTCTATGTGTTCAAAGTGAGATTACCTTGCTTATAGCATACCTCGGTAACCCATAGAATAACTCGGTAAACCCTTCTGTTTACTCTGTCCTTTGACTGTTCTCTGAAATCCTTCACAGTGACCTCTGTGTCTCTGTAATAGTCATAACACTCAGTGCTTTCTTATGTATCACATATGTCTTGCTTCATACACCTCTATATCTCTTTTTTTCACACAATCTGATCTCAATCCATGCTGTATAAATAGATCTCTCATGTTGGTGACCTGGTTCATTGCATCGATCTTACAAACATGATTTATCAAATGAATAACTATACAAAATATTTCATTGGTTAAATGACCTCAAAATCATACACAATCCTTAAGTGCAATTTCTAATGTGATAATGGTTGTATGTTCCTCGATCTTGTAACACGTTTCCACATGTGTGTCTAGGTTCAATGAATCTGGTAACACATTTCACTCGGTGTATATCAACTCGGTGTATCATTATTGTTTCTCGGTAGACATGGAATGTTACTTGGTAGACAGCTCGGTGTATACTGGGCTCTGTGAATACTTTCTTCTTTAACCGACTGCTTTGTGCATACCGACTGAATGTTTCAGTAGAGGTAACCGACTAGAGTATATAGAATGACTTTGGATATAAAACTAATGGCAACTTAATAAGTAGTAACAGTCATTAGTTTTATGTCCAAAGTCATTCTATATACTCTAGTCGGTTATTACTACCGAAATATTTAGTCGGTAAGCACAGAGCAGTCGATTACCGAAGTTACAAGTCACGAAGTTTAGTATACATCGAGCTATCTACCAAGTAGTGTTATATGACTATCGAGCAGCAAAGATGGTATACCGAGTTGACACACCGAGTGAAACGTGTTACCAGATTCATTGAACCTAGACACATATGGGAAAACGTGTTACAAAGATCAAGGAACAAGAAACCGTTAACACATTGGAAATTGCACCGTAAGATTTTGTATGATTTTGAGGACATCCATCCAATAAAATAATTTGTATAGTTATTCATTTGATGAATCATGTTTGTAAGATCGATGCATGAACAAGATCACCGTCATAAGAGATCTATTTATACAACATGAATTGAGGATCAAATGTGTGTGTGAAGCAAGACATATGTGAAAAGAAAAATTATGGGAAAGCACTGAGTGTTATGACTGTTAGAGATACACAGAGGTCACCGAGAAGGATTTCAGAGAACAATCAAGGAACAGAGTAAACAGAAAGGTTTACCGATTTAATTTATGATTTACCAAGGTATGCTATAGGCAAGGTAATTTCATTTTGAGCACATAGAATTTGCTATAACATTTCAGATGTGAAGTTGCGGATATTTTGTAAGATTTTTTATTGTAATATTTTGAGTTGTAAGAGAAACCTTTAACAGGGTAAAAGACTCTAACAAAGTCTATAAATTGTAAAGCCTTTAACCAGGTGCAGCATTTAGAATATGTATTGTAAAATCCTTTAGCAAGGTAGATCTAAAGATCTTGATACTCCTAACAGGGTAAGCTATCAGAAATAGCTAAACATGTAGCTCTAACCGAGAAACCTTTATTATTGCAGTAGTGAAATTGTGGGTGCCATCCCCACCATAGTTTTTCTCTCTAACAAGGAGTTTTTGTGTAACCAAAATATATGTGTTATGGAGTGAATCATGTATAATTGTTATTTATTTGTTTTAGCATTATATTATGTTTCAGCAATATTCAGCTTATGCTTATCAGTAAAGTTATTGTTGAAGAAAAGATTTGAAGTATTGATTCACCCCTCCCCTCTCAGTACATTAGTTTTCCATAGTGGGCCTAACAGGACTTAGGGTATGAACCCAAGATATGACATGAATATGATCTCAAGATGTGTTATGATGTACAGAGATATGAAATGACCTACAGATATCAATTGACTCAAAGATATGATATGATCTAAGGATATGAATGCAAATGTATGACAATGTCAACCTAAGACAATACCTAAGGTTTGGACTATTTAATGATAAATCCTAATGCAATGAATATATATGCAAGGTAATGAGTTGAGATAGGAAAAATATGATCTAAGCCAAGACCTAATTTTGGGATAATGATAATGCAATGAAAACTTAGGAAAATGACTCTAAACCTAAGTGCAAAAGAATTATGACAATGCAATGGACTAAATATGAAAGGCAATGTGAATGTCCAAGACCTAGGTTTGAACTATGCAAGAGCTAACCCTAGGTGACATAAATTTTGAAACAAGGATACCCAATGTTTTGACAAGCCATGTTTATGAAAACCCTTTTCAAATGTTGGATGAATACTTTGAAATGTTTAGGACCAAGTTTGACTTTGTTTGAACTTTTTTTGGACACTTGCTTGTTTTGAGAACCAAAGTTGATTATGACTGCTTTTGGAAGGTTGTTTTGTTTGTCAATGTTTGATATGTTGATTATGTCCTTTGTTTATTATTTACTTTTGACAAGCACAAAAGACAAAATGTTTGTTTGACTTTTGAAAGAAGACACTCATGTACATTCAACAACAAATCCTAAGGCTGGCAAGGACAATATTTGTTGAATCCCCTAACAATAAAATACCACATTCAATCGGATAGTTAGAAGCTTGGTAGCACTGGCTCCCCTCCACAACACTCACTTCTATGGGCATACCAAGCTTCAAATTTTTGGGTCATCACCTCCCAAGAAATTTACTATCTCGAATTCAGGGGCACATGAGGGGTATCTTTGGCATGCACATACCACAATGCATGAGTCAACAAATGGAAGGTTTTTGGTAAATCTAAACACAAGGGGTTGTAGTCAAGGTGTATGTTCGAGTAGTCATAATCAGCAGTGTTTTCCACTCCATTAAAGGAGGCCTCCCAGTCTGCAGAGGTTACGCTCTACAGGTTTTTGCATGCCACGCGGACACTGAGGGAGACATAACGTCGTTATGACAACATGTAACACTCGTTGCTTGCAACTTTCATCACAAATGCATTTGTTTATAGTGGCTCAGAAGAGATTGGCTTTAGCTCATTGCCACTTGGGTCGTTCCCTCTCACCCAACCCTATAGGCTACTCAGGAGGCAAGTCCTCTAAAGATTAAAGCATGCAAAACATCTAAAAAGACATGGCAAACACTTGTTCATTAACCTTAAGAAATTAAAGTGCGAGCTACTCTAGAAATCACAAACACTCTATTTTTTTATAAGACTCTTTGATCGCATCCTACACCAAATGCATTAGTAGTTTCAAGAGATTATCTTCGACACACGAAAATGGATGCCACAAGAAGGAACCTACACAAGCCAAAAGCCCAAAAGATTTTTAGTTCACAAAAAAGAAATCAAAACACACTAACACAAAACTAACCATTGGTCTGATCAATAATTTAAAATTTAATCTACTTAACAAAATTTATAATCTAATCTAATCAACAAACTAAAAAAAAACTATTCTAACTAAAAAAATCTAAATTAGCAACTAACTAATTTAAATTAACTAAATCTAAACTAAACCTAAGTTAATTCTAAATCTAAATTAACAAACTAAATAATGAAAATTAATCTAATTTAAAATCTAAAAAACCAAAATTTAATTGTATATTAAAAAAACAAAAACTAATTCTAAAAACAAAATTAACTCTAAATTAAAAAATTAAAAAAAATTAAAAAAAAAAACTAATTCTAAAAAAATTCAAAAATCTAAAAACAAAATGAATTCTAAATTAAAAATATCTAAAAAAACAAAAACTAATTCTAAAAAAAAATCTAAAATCTAAAAACAAAACTAATTCTAGATTAAAAAATCTAAAAAACAAAAAGTAAAAAGTAAAAATCCAAAACACAATTAAAAGGCTAACTAATCTAAACCTCCAACAAATAAAATGTTAATCTCCATAACCTTTCCCATCCTAAATGAATTGTTTTAGTGAATTTCTACTGTGGGAGAATAGAAAAGGTATGTAAATTGTTTTAATATGCACCTAGGCTACCGAAATTAATGTGTGGAATATGGACTTTTTGTAGAGTGTGAACATGCAGATAAAACCATGCAGCGTAGAAGATAAATTTATTGCAATGACTTTTAAAACTTTTAAGCAAGTGCAACGTATGCAGTCAAATTATACATGCAAAATGTATGTATTGAAGAAAGGCAAGGCATTGAATCTATTATGCAAAATATGTACGTTTCGACATAGATTTAATACGTTGTATTTAGAATATTGGAAGATTTAAAAGTGTATGAACTCAAGAAAACGATAGTGTAAATGTAAACTGATAAATGTCAAAATGAGGAGACAAGAGTCCAATTTATAGACTTTGAAATCATATTGAATGGACAAGATCAGTTCAACCCAACCATTGAGATTTCGTGCAAGGATGAGTTAAAAGGGAAATTGCCATTAGAAGTGAAGAGAAAAAAGAAGTTAAATAAAAAAGAAAATGGAATTTTCTATTTGCACTCCAAATATTCAATTTTAACTTGAATGAGGAGAGGGGGAAATAAGGTGGAATTAATAATTTAAAATTATTGATTCAACTCATAGCTCAAATTAGCCAATTAATATATAAAAAATATTAATTGTGGGAAAAATGTGAAAGAATAAATGAATATTCATTTATTTATTCAAAAGGGAGGACATGTTGGTAAGAAAGGGGATTGATTAATTATTTAATTATTCAACCTAGGTGAAATGATCAAACGACTAAGGAATCTCAACCCGATTGTTGAATTAGGTCCTAATAGTGATGATTCATTGGCTAATAATTAATAAAAATTAATGACAATTGACTCGGGTTGACAACAAAATAGGAAAAAAGATCGAAAAAGACCCAAGATTAAAAATGGCTTTAATAAGAAACTGATAAGATCAATTGACAATAACTTTATAAATAATTGATAAGATCGATTGATAAAGTGTCATGAAAGACTGATAGAGTGTCACAGAGGACTGATTGAAATTGATTAATAAAGAGGTTGATAATTAATGACTGATTAATTATCAACAAAGAGGGAATTGAGTCTAATTGTCAAGATGAGACCAATTCGAATGATTTGAAAATGATAAAATGCCAATCATTATGATTTTGGGACCAAATGCGAATGAACAAGACCAATTAGGATTCAAATCAGAATGAATTGAAACCAGAAGAATGTCACAATGTCAAAATATGATGAAGATCAAATGTGACATAGAAGACATGCTAAAAATTAGGTTAGGTCTACAAGACTCACTAGTGGAAGTTTCTTTAGGTTCTACTACATTGAGGTATAAGGAAATGGCATGGTTGTCAGGGAAGGTATCTATCTCAATGGGTTCATCATTCTCCCAATCAATAAGTTTGAGATGCACCAAAGGTAAAGCATCGTCGGATTGTTGCATGTCAAGGGCATTGAAGGTCATAATGGAGATATCAAAGTCTTCAATGACATTTACCCAAAATCAATATATTGTGATTCTAAATCAAGTGGTTTGTACTCTGACATTTGTCCTTCATATGAGCAAACTACATTGAAGTCAACATCTTTTGCATAACATGAACCTTCAAAGGAATGTTTGGAATGATATGAATCTCATTCCCACTCATTGGAATCTATTTCACTAGAAGTTAGTAATCAAAAAATTTGTTCATATCATAAAGATTGTGAATAGCTTCTTCTCGCTTTTTTGCAAGTTCCTCTTGTCTTCTTTTCTCTGCTTCTTTTTGCTACCTATGAGCCACTTCTTCTTCTCGTTGATTACGAATGGCATCTTCTTGTTGTTTGCGGATAGCTTGCTCTTATTTCTTACGTGTGGCTTCTTCTTCGACTCTCTTAATGGCAAGTTCTTCTTATTGTTGTTCATATTCCTCTTCTTCTTGTAGGCGGGTTTCTTCTTCCAATTGTGGATCTGCATTGCTCTGCCCAAAACCTACTCCTAATTTATCCTTAGGATGTTGAGAAGGAGGTTGTATCGGTTCTGGGATACCTTCTTTTCTTTTTCCTATGAGACCACTACCACCATATCTCATTTTCCTCATGATATCATATCCTTTTCCATATTGCTCTATTGGGATACTGACATTATTAACTTCTAGTTAAGATTCTGCTTCATTTTTTAACATATTTGTCATTAGTTTCCACGGCTAGGATACCTGCTTTGACAAATGATCCATCAAGGATTTTAAGTGGCTTTGAGACAAGTGATTCTTTCGAATTTTTCAACTTCCCATATGATTTTGGAGAGAGTGGTAAATCTGGTAAAGAATATTCTCCTACGCCTTTGTCTTTCAGCTGCACCTTTTTCTCAAAACTTGACAAGATTGAGGTAAACATCTTCTCTTTGGGTGGTGTAGTAGAAGAAGTTGCTTCTCTGTTACATGGAACAATGACCTCTTGGACTAGTTTTAGGTTATTGCAATATTGAAACGGATTTGAGTCTACTAAAATGATGATCCCTTATCCATTATAGGGGAACTTGAGACACTGGTGATAAGTTGAAGGAAGAGCTTGCATGTCGTGGATCCATGGTCTACCTAGGAGTATATTGTAAAATAAATTTATGTCCAATACTTGACATATGATATCTTTTTGCATGGGTCCTACTCTGATTGGCAACACTACAATTCCTTTGGAGGAATGCTCTTCTCCATCATAAGCTTTAATTGTGATCTTTTTGAAAGGATCAACTGCATCTTTAGAATAGCCCAAGGCACAGACCAAGCTTAATGAGAAAATATTTAGGCCAACTCCTCCATCTATTAGGACATGTTTAACATGTGTTTTATGAATGAGAACTTCGATATGCAAAGGAGAGTTATGTGAATGTTGTAAATATGTGTCACTATCTTCAATGAAGGATACACAATGAGGCGTTGTTAGGTGTCCCACCATGGTTTGGAATTGGTAAACACCTAAATCTTTGGGGATGGTAGTATCTACTAGGGCTCTTTCTAATATTTCTTTATGCATGGGTAATATTTTCAAAAGTTCTAGTATTGATATTTGCATCGGGGTCTTTTGCAATTGGTTCACTGTGTTTTATTGATTAGAAGTGGATGTTGTGTTAGTTGTGGGACTCGATAAAGTGACCTTAGCTTTACCTCATGTGATGGTGTGTACTAGTTCTAGTTGTGATTTTTCTTTGACCGCATTATCATAGGTGTGAGCATAATTCACTTTCTCTTTGTCTTTGTTATTTGGTGATGTTGAGGTTTCCCCTTTTTCACAATTTGGTAATGGAGTTTTGAACATCATGTGTGATTCGTTTGTTGTGTGTCCATCTACAATTATAACCTCGTTATCTATCAAGCCTTGAATGACATGTTTCAATTGTTGGCAATCATTTGTTTGGTGTCCTTTACTCTGATAATAATTTTAGTAATGATTGTCATTCCACCAAGTAGGTTTAACTTTTAGTTCAAAATATCTTACTTCCAGTAGGGTAATTAATTTGTTTGCAATGAGTTTCTTCAATGTTGATTCGAGTGGTTCACCAATAGGTGTGAATTTTCTATGAAAGTTGGTGGAGGGTAATATTGGTTTGTTATTATCCCAATTGGTTGTTGAGGTATGACTTGATAGATTGAATATAGGTTGCTTTGGTTTCACATTGTTAGCATCCACTATTCCATCATTGACAATGTTTCTATTCCTATTCCAAAACTTGAATTTGTCTGTGTTATTATTGTTTGAGGAGTTATTTCCTTCTCTCGAAAGTTTCAATACTCCTTTCTTGACCAGTGCTTCCTCAATTTTGATCCCATTTTCAACCATCTTCTCAAAACTTGGGGGACATTGCAATTTAAGTGCATACCTCATTTCATCATTTAGGTTGTCAATGAAAATGTCCATCTTTTCATTATCTGGTATCGGATGAGGATATCTTTCAAACAATCTTCTCCATCTTTGTAAAAATATCATGAAGGGTTATCCATTCTTTTGTTTCATGTTACACGGGTCTAGCATGGTGATCTCATGTTGAATGTTGTATGAGTATTGTGATATGAATTTACTCACCAATTCTTCAAAAGTTCTGATGCTAGGTATGAGTTTAAAGAACCATTCCATGACTTGTCCACTTAAACTCTTTGGGAATAGTCTCATTAGATAAGTGTCTTTGTGTGTGAGTTCCATACTAATTGTGCAAAATTCCCTGACATGGTCTTGCAGATCAGTTCTACCATTATATTTTTATATTTACAGATTTCTCAATTTGGAGGGAATGGTATCATATTTAGATTTATGTCAAACGGATAAGGGAAGATGTCCTGTAGTGAGTATCTCTTTGTAGCTCCCCTTTGCATGTCTTGAAGTCACATCTGAAGTGCTTGAATTTGTTGAGTAAGAGCCAAAAGGGGTTTGTCAATGTTATTCCTTGCTTCGCTATCTCGATTGTTTTGATTTCTTTCGTTATAAGTCTCACTAGCATCATTTCAAGTTTCACTCATTCTTTCACTTTGTCTCAGTCTTGCAATATCAAAATCATGAGGTAATTTGGCATCTTTACATGCTAACATGAGCAAATACTTCTCTTTATCCATTTCAAGGACTTTTTCTATGAATTTACTAAACTTTGGATCTTGTTGAGCTTGTTTGATGGTTTCTTCCATTATTTCTTCATCATCATCATTTTGGCTATGAGATCCATATTGATGAAAGAAAGGATTCTCTTCCACCATCGTTGATTTTTGTTTTTGTTTCTATTGTTTCAATTTCTTCTTTTGATTTCTAGTCAAAACTAGCATACAAGTGATTGAAAAGGTTTAAGCTTTGATCTTTGTTTGAAGTGATAGTTTGGATGATTCAACTAAGTCAAATAGGAGAGGTCCTATTGATATGACTAAGTTGATCAGACTTTAGAGCCCTTGTTTCTTGATTGAGAATGATAAAACTAGATAAATGAAACTGTGCTCAAAATCAAATAACGAAGATAGATAACTAAGCACTTATGATGTTTGATCTAAGCTTTCAGAACGAAGACACTTGTGAAACCTTTTTTTACTAGTGCTAGAATGATTTGACAGTGATGCAGAAACAATATATTCTGAAATGGGTTTCCAAAACTATGATTAAATCTCTAAAAAAACAAATGAATTCACTCTCTATCCTAAGTTCCAAATTATCAAAGCACTAAAACAAAGACCCAAAGTGCTAAATTGTTTACCCAAAATGCTATTCTGGACTCTCAGAATGCTAGGCTACCCCCAATGAAATGCTAATCTTATCCAGTAAACACTAAACTGAGTCTTTTAGATGTTATATCTCAATGATATTTTATGTTGAAATGATGCACCGATCTATCTTAAGCACTAACCTAGTTTGGTGAAATGCTATATTGAGCTACCAGAGCACTAAATTATTTGTTCAGAGGGCTAACTTGTATACCCAAAGCACTGAAATGTCTCTCTGGTGCACTAAAGTTTGTCTTCAATGTGCTAATATTAGGTATTAAAGTGTTAAATTGTAAAACTAGAATGTTTTTTTGAGACACTAAAATGCTACTCTACTCTGTGAAGTCTAATTTTTACAGTTTGACAGTGATGTTTAATTTTGGTTGAGTCTGAGTGTGTTCCAATGGATGATATGTTTGATATGTGATCTGAAAACATAGAAGACAAAATTTTCAAACAATTGTCTTTGTTTTGTCCTAGGATCTAAACATCAAGTGTATGTTTGGGGCTCAAACAAAGCCCAAATTTCCACAGGTTTTGCATAAGAAAACACTTCAGATAGATCTATCCTAAGGATTTGGATACAATGCGATAACTCAGTCGACAAACTAGAATATCTGTAGTGCAAGTGTAAACACCCTATGAGGGGATGTCCACTTTATTCATTGTCAAGAGGTGGTAGATAGGTGCCTCCTAGACTGGAAGGATAACATAATCACCCTCTCCTCGGAACACTACAAGTAGTCTATACAAAGCCAAGGATTTCTGCCTCTCCTCCAAGGAGCCAAATGGTGAGTGTCTTAGGGGAAAAACCTAATATCCCCTTGCACTGAAATTATCGCACCAAGGATAAAAAGGATGGCTTATAACTAACAAGGAACTAGTACAAGCATTTGTTTGGTACGTTGGGGTATAAACTCAATGAAGAGGTCTCCCAACCTTGAAAACCAAGGTTCAATATACCCGAAGGTACGAAGGAGAGCTATTCCCAAGCACTGTCATTGATTTTGATTTTCACCAAAATCACTTTTATTTTATAGTGGGTTAGATGAACTTGGCTTTAACCATTCCCACTTAGGTCATTCCCCTCTCACCCGACCTTATGGGCTACTCGGGAGGCCAGGCTCGCTAAAGATTATTGTACTACTTGAAAAAGAAAATGTGATGAGTCTGGCTTTCTGATCACCCAATGAAGGGAAGAGCATACTTGCCTACCATCGAAGACACACAAGACATATTTTTAATTAAGCTCCTAGTTAAACTATGTGCCTAAATAAAACAAAAGGTAATGCAATAATCCCTGTTGCTGCAAACAACATTAGTAGTTTATGATTTGGTCTTTGGATGTGAAAGGTTTTATAACTCTGGTCTTTGATAGCGTGAACAGTGCCTGCAAAAAAAAATAACAAAAAATAGTCTCTGGATATTATTATTTTTTAAACAAAACTGAAAATGCTAAAATGATTCATTAGAGCGCTATTCTGCGAAATGAAAAATGCTATTCTACAGAATTCAAATGCTAATTCCTAGAATGAAAACGCTAATTTAAAAACCCAAAATGTTATTTTAGGTGGCAGCTGCACTAAAATAACTCCTTTATGTGCTACTCTACAGGTCAATAACGTTGAGATTCCTCCTCAAAGTGCTAGACTGGTTCTCCCTACGTACCTGTCAAAGACAAATCTGCAATAAATTGTTAAAATTTGGGGCTAGGGCCCCACAGTGGGTGCCAAAAATTGATGTGTAAAATTAATGTAAATTCATTAAAATCAATTACACAAGCATCTAATTAAGCATTACATGGAAGAGTAAAAACACAAATAAAACAATTAAAACACTCCCTCAAATCGCATCATTGTTGTCTATTCTTGAGGACCTTGCATGTTCATATGATGGCTCTTAAATGCATGGTATTTGCAAAATGACAGCTCAAGAAATGAGAATGATATGATTCAATGCTAAGATCTACAATGATGAACAATGCAATTCTAAACTATCATGCAAAATGCAATCGAAGCCATATTTTAAATGCCACATGATACTATACTAAGCTAATTAAGATGCAAAAGCTAATTATGCTAAAGCTTATCCTAAGATTGTTGAAAATGCTCAAAGTGCTAAGAATGCTAAAGATGCCAAAGGGGGGGCTCTCATGTTTGAAACGAGGACCATTTATAGATATTTCAAGGTCAAGGCTAAGGCGGCATGAATCAACAATCATGATTCGATCTGGAGATATCAATGGTTCAGAATGAAGAAATTGGGGAAGAGGTTGAAGGTGAAGACACATGTCATTGCTGGAAAAACAAGTGTCAAAGGATTTTCACCAAGTACCCACAAAGAGGCAAGTGACAAGGATAGGAAGGACAAGTGGAAAAGGTGCCATGTGTCCTCAAGGAAGAATGCAAAACCCATAGGAAGTTAGGATGATATATTTAGAGAGGATAGGGTTGGTTAACCCATGGTTAGGCTAGGGGGTTGGTTAGAAGAAGATTAGGTTAGGAGGTGGTTAGGAGTTAGGATACATGTGTCCAATTTGAATAAAAAATTTAAATTTCATGAGGAGGGAATAATTAAATAAACAAATTCATTAAATTCATTTATTTAATTGGGAAATAGAAGAAATATAATTAAGGTGGGATGAATTAAGAAAAATAACTATATAAACGAATTATTCAATTTATTTATATAGTAGAAGAATTAAATACTTTAATTAATTAAATAACTTTGTATTTAATTAATTATCTCTTAATCAAATTTTTAGTGTATATAAGTAGAAACTTGAGAAACATGAGTGAAGTGGAGATGACGTGAGATGGAAACAGAGAAATGGACTCCATGTGGAAATGGAGTCTTTATTATGTAATGGTAGCTCTTTCTAAGCTTGTGGTGGGTCTGGAGGACCACTGATAGTGGTTGCAAGAGAAGCGACAATTTTGAATTCATCAAATTGTTGCATTTAACTCTGCTATAGTGAGTGGCTTGTGATAGAGGCAGAGATAGTGCCCATTGACTAAGAGTTTAAATTTTTCATTATCAATAGTAGCTAGTTTGACTACGCCATTTGAATACACCTCAGTAATTTCATAAGGCCCGAGCCATCTAGTATGCAGTTTGCTAAGATTATCCTTACATCTGGAGTCATACAACAAGGCCCAAAATCCTGCATGAAATTTCTTTGACATGATATACTGATCATGCCACTTGGTTCATTGTTGTTGAATAAAAAATCTATGATGTAGAGCTAATTGTCTTAGTTAATCCAATGCATTGAGCTATAGTATCCTTTCTTGTTGTGTTGTTGATAAATCCAATCATAGGTCCAATAAAGTCCTGAGGGTCTTGTGCTCAAATTCTATAGGCATGGCTATTGCTTTTTCATAAACAAGTTCAAAAGGAATGAACCCAATAGTTGTTTTCCAAGAAGTTTTATAGACCCAAATAGCTTCCTGCAAGCAGTTTGCCTAATCTTTCTTATGAATTGCCATTGTTTTTGTCAGAATAGATTCAACTTCCCTCTTGGTGACCTCAACTTGCCCATTGGCTTGTGGGTGGTAAGGTATATACTTCTTGTGATGAATATTATACTCTTCCACCAATGTTGTTATCAAATTAGATGTGAACTATGCACCTTGATCTATAACAATTTCTCTAGGGACTCCATACCTGGTGAAAATTTCTTCATATAGAAATTTTGCAACTTCATTATCTCTTGCATGCTTCATGGCTCTTACTTCTACCCACTTTATAATATAGTTAGTGCACACCAATATATATGATTTTCCATTTGAAGGTGGATTAGTTGGGCCTATAAAATCAATTCCCCATTTATCAAAATGTGTAACAACAACTTGTGGATGCAAGGGCATTTCATCAGACCTAGTTGGTTGGCCCATTCTCTGACATTTGTCACATTTTCTAGTGTACTTTACCATATTTTTATAAAGAGTAGGCCAATAATAGCCTGTATTAAGAATTTTCATGGCAGACATGAAGAATATCATAGGTCTTGTCTTCTTTGATCCATCTCGTCATGACATTATCTGGTCATGTGTAAAACAAACATCCAATGACCCAAGTGAATGGGAAAAAATTTTCTATGAGGATCGTCTTTTCATTAGGTGAGAAATGTGAAGGTACTTTGCTAGTAACGAGATAATTTGCTATATCAACATACCAGGAAGTATGGACACTAATAGCAAATATATGTTCATTTGGGAAGGTATCATAAATAGCAGGTTCTTGAGGTTGATTTTGGAGCTTGGATAAGAAATCGACTACACATATGCTTTATCTGGTCTATCTATGATAGTGATATCAAATTCTTGCATGAGAAGGAGCCATCTAGCAAGCCTACCTAAAACAACTGGCTTATTCATGAGGTATTGGATTAATGTGTGGTCTATATAAATATATACTTAATACCCAGTAATGTAGTGTCTAAATTTGTTGAGAGCATAAATCACAACTAATATTTCTTTTTTTGTGATAGTATAATTCAATCATGCACATTAGAGGTTATTATTGATGTAGTAAATTGCATTTTCAATGCTACCATCCTTTTGTGCCAAGACTACTCCAATTGTATAATCAGAGGCATTAGTATAGATATAAAAATGGAAGGTTCCACTTAGACCCTTAAAGAATTGTTGCTTGGGTGAAAACAACCTTGAGATCTTGAAATGCCTTCTCACATGTTGGTGTCCATTGAAAATCCATATCTTTGAGTAGCAAGCCATTTAGGGGACTTGCTATGGTACTTAAATTCTTGACAAATCTTCTATAATAACCAACATGGCCTAGAAAACTGTGTACATCCTTCTACTTGGTGTTGGAAGATTTTTTATTACCTCAATCTTACCAGGATCCACTTGAATGCCTTGGGCTGAGATGTAGTGTCCTAAGACTACTCCCTCCTACATCATGAGAAAACATTTCTCACTGTTCAATGAGAGATTATGGTCTTGACATCTTTGTAAAACTTTGGATAGGTTATCAAGTGCTTCTCGGAAGTCATCTCCATAAGTAGTGAAGTCATCCATGTAGATCTCCATGCAATTATTTGAAATATATGAGAAGATGCTCACAACTGTTATTTGGAAAGTTGTTGGAGTGTTACACAATCCAAATAGAAGAACAAAGGATGCATAGGTTCCCCATGGGCAGGTAAATATGGTCTTGTCTTGATATTTTAGTGCTATTTGAATATGATTGTAGCCACTAAAACCATCAAGAAATGAAAAAAACTTTTTACTTGCTAGAAAGTCTAGAACTTGATCAATGAAGGGTAGTGGAAAGTGATCCTTCTTTGTAGCCTTATTTAATTCCTTGTAATCTACACAAACCCTTTATTTCCCCCCCTTCTTTGGAATAATTACCAAGGGTGATACCCATTCACTATCTGGGGTGGGGTAGATAAAACTTGCATCTAACAACTTTTGCAACTCAGTCCTTACGATCTCCCTAAGTGCAGGTTTTACTCTTTGTTGTGCCTACCTAATTGGCTTAGTATTCTCATGAATGTATATTCTATGGGTACAAAGCTCGAGATCCAAACCTACAATATCAGTATAGTCCCAAGCAAATGCATTTTTGTTTTCCTACAACAATTTCTCCAAAGAATTCCCTTGTTTTACAGAAAGATTGCAATTAATAATGAGTTTCTTCTCAGGGGCTACTTCTATCTACTTAGTGACCTCCTTCATAGATACCTCATTGATACCTGGTAGCTTTATCTCATGGGGTAATAATGTATGCAACATTGCAGGTGTGATCAAGTCAGATTTAGGCAATAACATATGTAGCAGACATGGAAAATTGTTTGAAGTGTTTCCTTTTGTATTATCTAACCCACATTCATTATTTAACACTTGTGTCAAAATTTGATTGTCATCCTGTAGTTATAAAAGAGGACTTCTTTCAAGCATCATTAGTTTCACCACAGAACTAACATATTCCTCTTTCTCATCACCTAGATCAGGCGAAATGAATTTATCTTATTCTTCATGTGGTTGAGTCAGTGTGTAGAGAGTTAATCTCTTAGCACTATCTCCATTGGAGATAGTCATATCTCTTGATTTGCATCCTATATAAGCATTTATTGTGGCCAACTGTGGCCTCCCCAAGATTATGGGATAACCCCCCTAAGGTGACTTTAGGGGACAAAATCATGAAATTAGCTAGATATTCCCAGGAGTCAAGAGTCACTACAATGTCTTTCATTATCCCATCTGGCTTGACAGTTGAACTATCTCCCAATTGAAGTGCAACGAGTGTAGGCCTCATGTTGGTCAGATTAAGATACTGCATGATATCTTTAGTCATGACATTGATGGCAACTCCTAAATCAATAAGGGTATTCTAAACTGGGACTCCATTTATTATAACTACAACTACTAGACTACTAGGGTATGAGTATGATAATATGATGAAACTATAAGATTCGGTCAACTACTGTGAGGGGGGGTGAATCAATAGTTTGAAAATCAACCGAATTTTCACCAAACTTATTTTCAACTTAGAATCAACTCACAAAGTTTATCGATTTAGTCACTTTAACAAATCTGAAGCTACTTTGTTAAACCTTACCAGTTGACGTAATACTTCAGTGATATAATGCAACAGATCTAAAACTTAAATATCCTTTGATCAAAAACTTTAAGTCACTTCACTAATACTATTAATAACATATTTCAAATCATTTACAATCATTTAAATATATCTATGTAGATTTACCAATAATTTATATCAACCATACCAAAAATGTATCCATAAAATCATTCACCACTTGACACAATGATTTTTCACATGGAAACCCAAATAGGAAAAACCATGGTGGGGATGAATACCCACAAGTATTCTTTGAACTCTTCTAAAGTTCGCCCTATTAGGAGCCAAGCATGTTAGATCTTATAAAAATATGTTCAGTTAGGAACAGATCAGGTTAAGGACCACTTGGTTAAGGGATTGACTACAAATACCCTATTAAAGGTAACCTCAGTGGAGGATAATCCAAGCTAATGGATCACTTGGTTAGAGGATTTCAACAACAATCTTGTTAAAGCTTACCCTCTGAGCGGATTTCAAAACCGTTGTAATGGCTAGAGAACAACAGGTTCTTTGACCAATCTGGAAATAACACTTCCTTGATAAATCAGATCCTTTACCACTACTATCTGCCTTCACATTCTGCAGACACACCTTCTGGTTTGGCAACAATCACTTCCACACTTTACCAGATTTGCCAACCACTCATTCAATCAATTCATCGACCTTATAATCAAATACATTAGGCCGGTAACACAACACAAACACTAAAATTCTCATAGAGATTACAAACACATCGGTTCAATCTTGACCGTTATATTACATTGCAAAAACTTTATATTCTTCTAGGAATCTACAACCACTCTTGGATCATCGCACTTTGAATCTTGTAACACAACACATGTTTGTCACTTCATACTATGAATTTGATCATTCCCAAGATAAACGGTTATCTTTACGTGTAAAATCCTTCTAGAAACTCATCACATGCAACACGCTTTTGTGGCATCTTCATCACCGATCATAAATCATCACAATCGATCTCCAAGATTCATCAGTTAGGGTTCTACTTCTCAACTGGATAGGGTTACCAGTTGATCTTTACTGAGACTCAAAAAGTAATATGTACTTCACACTAACATTTACGATCATGAATATGAAACAAATAATCACTTGTAACTGCATTACTTGAATTTTTGTCGATCTCACATATCTCATAAACTCATCATGAAATATACCAGTTTGATCATAACCATTCCTGCTTCTTCATTACCAGTTGCCTGTATTTCTTCATTACTGGTTTCTATTGACATCAATGACAACACTTCCTAATATACTTCTTCAATGCAATCTTCATTCAATGCCATCATTCTCTCTCTTTGGCATTGATGGCAACACAAATATCAATACCAATTGATTGTCATGATTGAGAGTAAAACATATACTATCCAACAAATGATTCAAGTATAGGAATCCTGGTTTACATTTTTTAACATATACTATCCTTCAACTGTATCTTCATATCTTCAGCTGGTAACTGGTATGCAATTTGTCTTTGCAATCTGTCTTCTCTCCTTAACATATAAGGCTATCAATCATATACTTTTCCTTTGTGTCCCTCAATCATATACTTTTCCCCCCCTTTGATAGCAATGACAAAGTGAAGGTAAACCATTATGTTTCTTATCCATGCTTCATCGATTTGCAATTAGTTTCTCCCCCTTTGGAGTAGCTCCATTCTTCACCAATCCTCCTTCAAGATTTTCAATAGGCTATGGGATTGATGTCTTCCATATCTACTTAATTGACTTCATATAGGGGTACAACCCCTAATTCACCTCTAAGATATGCAAATGTAGCCTTAGGTAGAGGTTTAGTAAAAATATTTGCTAGTTGTTCTTTAGTGGAAACATGCTCCAGTGATACATCTTTTCTTTGAAATTTCTCTCTTAGGAAATGATACTTCAGCTATATATGATTTATCCTAGTATGCAACACCGGGTTCTTAGATATATTTATAGCACTTGTGTTATCACAGAAAATTCTTACCGGTTATGATATCTTCAGCTTGAAACCTTCCAATATGTGTTTCATCCAAATTGCTTGGGTAAAATTCTTGTAAGTTGCAACATGCTCAGCTTTTGTTGTTGATTGAGAGATACAACTTTGTTTCTTGCTGCTCCATGACACTAATCTGTCTCCCAGAAAAAATGCTCCTCCGGTTGTACTTTTCCTGTCATCAACATTGCCTACCCAATCTGCATCAGTCTAGACCTTTAAGTCAAAGTTTCCTGCATATGGATACCATAATCCATAATCTATTGTGCCTTTCAAGTATCTGAAAATTCTTTTGGTTGCAACCATGTGTGACTCCTTCAGATTTTTCTGAAATCTAGCAACCAATCCTACTACATGAGCAATGTCCGGTATGTTGTAGATAACATAATGTAGCTTACCTATCATGGATCTGTATTCTTTTTAATCAACTGGTGCAAAATCATCTTCCTTTGACAATTTATAGGTTGTAACCATTGGTGTTCCAACTGGTTTACAATCTCCCATTCCAAAAGTTTTCAACACTTCCTTCACATACTTGGATTGTGTGATAAAAATTCCTTCCTTCATCTATTGGATTTGCAAACCTATTAATTTTTTTACCTCACCTACTAGTGACATCTCAAATTCATTCTTCATTTCATTAGCAAAATCATGACACATATCATCATTACCTCCAAAAATGATATCATCAACAAATACCTCACTTACCAGTATTTTATCTCCTTCTGTTTTGAGATATATGTTACTATCTTCACTGGTTCTTTGAAAACCTATCTTTACTAAGTGAGAGTGCAATCTTTCATACCATGCTCTTGGTGCTTGTTTCAATCCATATAGTGCCTTATGTAGCTTGCACACCATATCCTTTTTTTTAGTTAATGCATAACCATTTGGTTGTTCTATGTAGACTTCTTCTTCCAATATTCCATTTAAGAATGTTGATTTAATATCCATCCGATATACCTTAAATCCTTTGTATGCTACAAATACAAGTAGAATCCTTACTCCTTCCAATCTTGCTACTGGTGCAAATGTCTCACCATAATCTTCACCTTCCTCTTGTGCATATCCTTTGCATACCAGTCTGGCTTTATTCCTAACCACTACTCCATCTTCATTCAATTTGTTTCTAAATACCCATTTTGTGCCTATTACATTCTTGTTTTCCAGTCTGGGTACCAGTGACCATGTATTATTCTTCTCTATCTGATCAAGTTCTTCTTCCATTGCCTTGATCCAGTCTTCATCTACAAAGGCTTCTTTTGTTGTTCTAGGATTAATTGTGGAGATCATACAAGAGTTTTCTCTTAGCCTTCTTCTAGGTAACACACCTGCATTCTTGTCTCCAATAATCTGATTGGGGCTATGATTGAGACTGACATACCTTGGAATATCATGATCTTGGTTTTCAGGTTCTTCTTCTTCACTTTCTTCCTCTGTTGATGGACCTTCCTACTTTGGTTGACCCAGGGATTCTTTGTTTAGTCCTCCAACTTCTGGCTTTACTGGTTCCAATTCCAGAAATAGTGTGTTTGGTTCTTCTTCTTCTTTCTCTTTGCTGGTTTTTTCAGATTTTTCAGGAAATTCATCTACTCAGACATTGACACTTTCAATGATCTTCTTAGTCTGATTATTATAGCACTTATAAGCTTTTCTCTTGGTGGAGTAACCAAGAAATATGTCTTCATCACTTTTGGCATCAAACTTTCCAATATAATAACTTCTTTTAATAAAACATTCGCTGCCAAAAAAATTGAAGTAACTGACATTTGGTGATCTACCATACTATTATTCATAGGGTGTTTTTTCATTACCTCTTTTGACCAGTATCTAGTTCATTGTATAAATAATTGTGTTGACATCTTCTCTTCAAAATGTCTTAGCTACACCTCCTTGGATTGACACACTCCTAGCAATTTCAACCACTATTTGGTTGTTCCTTTCTGCAATACCGTTTTATTGTGGTGTCCTTGGTGCAGATACCTACCCCTTGATCCCATTATTTTCACTATATCTAGTGAATTCCTCTAAAGTAAATTCACCACCTTGATCAGTCCTTAAACATTTTGGCTTCCCTCCACTTTCATTCTCAACCAAGGCTTTGGATGCTTTAAATTTGATGAATGCTTATGTCTTGTCTTTCAAGAATGTGATCCACATCATCCTTGAGCAGTCATTGGTAAATATCATGAAGTACCGATCTCCTTGAATACTCCTAGTCTTCATTGGTCCACATAGGTCAATATAAACTAAATCTAGCAAATGTTCAGCTGAGAAAGATTTTCTCTTGAAGGTTGAGGATGTCATTTTTCCTAACTAACATTCCTTGCACAAAGTATTCACCGGTTTGTCTAACTATGGCAATCCTCTTACCGATTTTGACTTGCTAACTCTTACAATGTTATCAAAATTCACATGGCAAAACCTCCAATGCCAAAGCCATCTATCTTCTACTTTTTCAATCAAACAACTGTTGACTTTAGAGTTTAAGTGAAATAGGTTATCTTTGATTTGTTTTCTAGTTGCAATGAGTTCACCTCTGCTTCCAAAGATCTTGCAAACTCCATTCTTGAATTATAATGGGTAACCTATATCATTGAGTTGAGAAACACTCAAAAGATTGTGTTTTAGACCTTCAACCCAGTAGACATCATATGCACCACTCTTACCATTAAGGGAAATGGATCCTTTGCCTTTCACCATGTAGGGAGAGTTATTCCCAAATCTGAAAAAACCTCCATCAAATTCCTCCAATGTTAGAAACTTACTCTGATCACGAGTCATGTGGTGTGAACAACCACTATCTATAATCCAATCATTTGAGTTATCCAAGTGAGAGACCAATGCCTTCTAATCTGATACGTCTTCTTTGATAGCAACAAAGACAATGTCCTCATTTATATCTACCTCAGATTCTTCATCTGTAATACCTTCATCCACTGCAATGAGACAAAAAAAATTATTTTCCTTTAAACTTCCTATATTTCTCTTGTTTTTCTTTGTTATCTCCATTAGTACAGTTAGCAGCAATATGTCCTATCTGATTATATGCAAAACATTTTAGTGGTAATTTACCTTTATAATTACCGATACCTTTGCGTAACTGCTTGGCCAACAATGCTCCAAGTTCCATCAGGCTATCTTCATCATCTACCTCTCTATTGGATCTAGATTCATGACTGTAACTTACTTCTCTAATTTTCCTTATTGGTGGGGTTGAGTCTAAGGCTTTAAATGTAGATTATGACCTTTGAACACTTCCATCAAAACTATTTAATTCGAATGCAGTCAATTTACCAATGATAGAGTCAAGAGTTACCTTTATCTTAGATTTGAGTTCTTGAATGGCTGCAACTCTGATAGCATAGACTAGTAGAAGGGTTCGCAATACCTTGCTAACCACAGTAGCATAATCCACTATACCTCCAACAATTTTGATTTCTTTGATTATCTACTTGATTCTCTGACCATACTGTTGAATGTTTTCTCCTTCAGTCATTCTCATATCATCAAATTTTCCTCTGAGACTCTCTTCCTTGGCTATCTTTACATGCTCATCACTGCCATAGATTTATTCCATTTTCTTCCAAACTTCATGTGCAGTCTCCAATCCATGAGCATCAACATATTCTAAATCTAACAAGGTACCGATGATGGCTTCCAATGCTTAGTTGTTCTCCTGTTGCTCCTTCTTCTGATCATCTATCAGAGTTCCACTAGGCAATTTATACTTATTAACAACATGATCCCTATACCAAATTCCTAAGCTCTTGATGTAAATCTGCATCCTATCACTCCAGATTCTATAGTTATCTCTATTGAACTTTGGACCCTCTCTCTTCATCATTTTCTCCTGGATCTTTTCCTCAAGCTATTAGGCTTATAATCAAGAGGACCTGGAATGCTCTGATACCAATTGATAATATGATGAAACTATAAGATCCGGTCAACTACTGAGAGGGGGGTGAATCAGTAGTTGGAAAATCAACTAAATTTTCACCAAACTTATTTTCAACTTAGAATCAACTCACAAAGTTTATCGGTTTAGTCACTTTAACAAATCTGCAACTGATTTGTTAAACCTTACTAGTTGACGTAATACTTCAATGATATAATGCAACAGATCTGAAACTTAAATATCCTTTGATCAAAAACTTTAAGTCACTTCACTAATACTAATAATAGCATATTTCAGATCATTTCCAATAATTTAAATATATCTATGTAGATTTACCAATCATTCATATCAACCATACCAAAAACACACCCATAAAATCATTCACCACTTGACACAATGATTTTTTACGTGGAAACCCAAATGGGAAAAACCGCGGTGGAGATGAATACCCACAACTATTCTTTGAACTCTTTTGAAGTTCACCCTATTAGGAGCCAAGCCTATTAGACCTTATACAAAAATGTTTTGTTAGGAACAGATCCAGTTAAGGACCACCCGGTTAAGGGTGAGACTACAAATACCCTGTTAAAGGTAACCTTAGTGGAGGATTTCAAATCCAAGCTAATGGATCACCTAGCTAGAGGATTTCAACAACAAGCTTGTTAAAGCTTACCCTGTGAGGGGATTTCAAAACTATTGTAATGGTTAGAGAACAATAGGTTCTTTGACCGATCTGGAAATAGCACCTCCTTGCTAAATCAGATCCTTTACTGCTCCTATTTGCCTTCACATCATTTTGTAGACACACCTTCTAGTTCGGAAACAATCACTTCCACACTTTACCAAATTTTCCAACCACTCATTCAATCAATCCATCGACCTTATAAACAAATACATTAGGTTGGTAACACAACACAAACACTAAAATTCTCATAGAGATTACAAACACACCGGTTCAATCTTGACCATTAGATTACATTGTAGCAAATTTACATTCTTCTAGGCATCTACAACCACTCCTAGATCATCGCACTTTGAATCTTGTAACACAACACACGTTTGTCACTTCATAATATGAATTTGATCATTCCTAAGGTAAATGATTATCTTTACGCACCAAAAAATTCTATAAACTCATCACGTGCATCATGCTTTCGTGGCATCTTCATCATCGATCATCATCCGATCATAAATCATCACAACCAATCTCCAAGCTTCATTGGTGAGGGCTCTGCTTCTCAACTGGATAGGGTTACTAGTTGATCTTTATTGAGACTCAAAAAGTAATTTGTACTTCACATTAACATTTGCGATCATGAATATGAAACAAATCATCACTTGTAACCGCATTACTTGAATGTTTGTCAATCTCACATATCCCATAAACTCATCATGAAATATACTGGTTTGATCATAACCATTCCTGCTTCTTCATTACCAGTTGCCTGTACTGCTTCATTACTAGTTTCTATTGACATCAATGATAACACTTCCTAATATACTTCTTCAATGAAATATTCATGCAATGCCAACCAAGTATTTAGGCATTATGACATTTCCCAACATTATATCAGCTAATTTGCCCATCACATGGACTATTGTGGGATCTTTCTTTTTCATTCCTAACTTCTTTAGGCATGCATTTCTAATAGTTTTACTATATATGGGAACATCTTTAATTTCTTATAATAGAGGTATCTTAACACATACATGCTTAAGTTGATCCAAGAAATCAAAGGCTAGCTTAGATATTGGTTCTAATTGAACTAGTCTTGTAGGAAATCGGGCTCACTAAGTAAATGAGGGCTGGTATCAACCTGATCCTCCTCCTCACTTGATAATTTTGTTATAACTAGAGTGGAAGGAGAAGGCACAATATTTCCTGACCAAAGGTGTACATCACTTATTCTGACTGCATATGCAGGGTATTGATTAAAATCAATAGAATAAATTGGTTGTTGTTGTTGTGGTGGTGGTTTATAATTGGGATTAGGAGTAGTTTGAGCATGCAATTGAGTAGGTCTTGATGGAGGTACATTTGTGGGTGCATGTGGCATAATGGATGGTTGGTTGGTGTTGATCCCCAAAATTGGCTTTTGCCAACTTTCAAGGGTAGTTTGGGAAGTTCATAGGTGTGGGATCAGATGCGACCTATGAAACGACCTCTAGGATTTTATAATTCGACTCTTCAAATTTTAGAGGGAATGAAAAAGGGAAGGAGGAAATAAACATAAGAAAACCTAATTCTAAGGCAATGTGCCAAACCTTTTACAACACTTCAAATCCCCTTTAGAAATAACAGGAACAAGCGACCCCAAAAGATGAGCACATAATGCCACAGACTCTTCATTGGTGGAAAGAGAACAAAATTCACAAAGTGACATAGACATAGGGCAAAATATTTAGATTTTTCCATGAGAGTCACCCACTAAGGCTCACAGGAGACATTCCTATTATCTCGCTAAAACTATTATTCTTTATGGATTTTGCTTACCAAATGGCATAGTATAACTCCAAACCACAAATTACTATAAATGATTTAAAGAGTAGAGCATGATTCAACTACCCATGCATTTGTCATGAAACTATAAAAATTTAAAAAAACATAAAAATTAAAAGCTGCATTCATTTGAGATGACACATAGCTACAAATTCATTCATAAAACAAAAATAAACATACAACAGAGGCAAACTAGGCACAATCTGATATGTTTTTCTTTCTATCAATTGACTAATTACAATGCTAAGGTTTGAACTAAATTCATAGCTATTTTCTAAGTGCTCTTCTTCCTTAAAAAATGGTAAACAATTGGGAACCCCTTTTACAATATGCCTGTAGGCTTATATAGTGAAAATATCTTTGATCTGAAATAGTGATTGCAACCAAACAGGCTTCTGCATACTTGTCATGTGTCCACCATCATCATGGAGTTTGTTGCAACTATCGTGAGCTTGATCTTCACATCATTATTTTCCTCCATGAATGTGACATGGTTGCCACCTGGTAATTATCTCTTTTTTGTTGTAATTGCCTGATCACACAGATCTCTACTTGTGCCCCTTTTCAAGCTCTCTGGTTTCGCCACACGATGCCCCCTACGACCTTCCACCTTTGAAAGAAGCATTAATGTTCTCTTGAAAACTCCTCAGGATCAAAACATCTTTTGGCTCACACTTTGTCGACATGTGACATGTTGGTGGGGCTTTTAGAGCCTTCTTCTCCATTCATTGTTGAGAACCCTATGATGCCAACACGTGGCACCCCCACGTGCCTTCAGGAGGGTGAGAAGATGCAGTCTCACTAGAAATCACGCCATGCTGACACGTGGCGTGCTTTTATCTACTTTTTTCTAGAGGAAACTAATGGGTCTCAACTTGGCGAGATCATAACTTTCCGCTCGACGCTTGAAATTTGAAACTGCTTACACCATCGGAAAGGTCTTGGAAAGATCTAGTTTTAGTCCCTAAACACCATGCCTTCGGCTATCGAGTTAAGGGACCAGAGACAGTTTCAACCCTGAATTTTGCTTCGAGGGCCTCCAAAAATTCAAATCACTAAAACATGGGAGAAATACTGAAAAATTGGATTTTCGGTTTCCTCACGTTTGATCGGTCCATCATCTCTGCATGGCTCCAGATATCTTTTAGACTGATTTTGACATGCCTAGACCAATGCCTCCAAGCATAGTTCCCTGAAGATGTAGATTTTATCTATAGTTGGTCGATTGGTTGGGTTGGAGGTAACTAGCTGGCTGGTTAGACCATTATTGTGGTTGATGTCAATTTGTTGGTTGTGGCTACCAATTTCTTAGTGGAGGTTGTGAATGGGGTTGAGGGTTAGTCCAAGAACTAGTGCAGTGCAGAATACTTCAAGGTGGAAGGAAATAACTTGAGTCTATGTGCGTCTATGGTATAATCATAGCTTCTACATAGCATATCAAACTCAAAAAGGAAGGTGTCTAGATCTTTTGTCACAAGGCCATAAAAATAAGGAAGACAAGCATGGGGAATATTCTTCAAGTTAGAATTAGCTCTTTGTGCTAGAATAGGGACCTTGAAAGTCAAGTCAAGAGGTGGGGGTGGATTATTACCACCACCACCAAGGCCTGCCATATTGCCCCGATAAACTACATTTGTAGCAAAAGGATTCTCCACTAAAGGTGGTTCTAGTGGAGGAATGAGACTTCCTATAGTGTTATTATTTAGGTATGCAAAGAGTTGTGCAAAAGGGTTGACATCTTGCTCAATATCTTGGTCCACAACTGGATGTTCCTCAGGGTGATTTTGATTAGGAAGGAATCTCCCAAGGGGATCTCTTCTTCTATCCATACATGTATATTTCTATTGTCATTAGACCTGCATGGTTGAAAATGATGTTGGGATAACTAAATCTACTTGAAAAAGAAAATTATGTTCTAACTATTGCTAACAAACAAAACCCTATACTCCTATAAACCCTTAATTTGACACCATCCTCGACAACAACGCCAAAAATGTTGGTCCAAAACAATGGATGATTAGCTAGGCACTAAACCTAAACTCAGAGACAATAATTCTTAATTGAGTAACCAATTGACACCATCATTTTGGTTCATTTACTTTATCAACTCGAGGATGTACATCTTGAAATGGGATAATACAGTATGTGCACTAAGAGTTCTAGAAGACAATCCTATCCCAAGCTTAGATAAATAAAATATTGTACATAAATAAATAACTTCTTCCTCTGTTTTGATATAAAAAATTCTACCAACTTTTACTGTCAAAGCATAAAATTTCTAACTACATAGAAACAACTACTCTGCTATGTTGTGGTTGCAAGAACAATCACAAAATTACAGTTCAGTGGCTGCAAGAGAAAACAATGAGTAGTTTACTAAAACAAAAATGAAACAAATTTAAGAAATAAAAGTGCATAAAGAAAATGTACATAATACTCACCAAGTGGGCCCCCTTGAGTGAGTCTCCTAGACTACAAGCTACAATAGAGATTGGCTACAAAGCCCTCATAATCATAACAACACCATATGTTGCTCAAAGATGAAAAGTATGCTTCTTTATTCTTAGAATTATCTTAACAGTACAACAAAACTTAGCATAATAATAATAATAACTAACTTTATTCAAAAATCTGAAGATGATTTATAACAATTATCCTCTTAATAGTTTACTAAAATAGCTGCTCCACTCCATGTATGTAGGAGGAGGCTTTTATTTAAAAAAACAAACATAAGAAAGTTGAAAAGAACAAAAGTCTGTTTTGACGTAGAACACTTTGCATCTTTCCCTAGATTTTCTCTAACATGAAACATGATCATTAATAAGAGATAATAGTATCTCATGACCGGTCTTGAAGGTTCTTAAATAACTCGAATAACTAGTATTTGAGTAGTAACAATTTGGACCCTTTCCTACCTTGCTATCTAGTCCTCTTCAAAATGTTGTCATGTCTCTGCTAACGGTATTTAAGTCCTGATTCAATGTAGGATTCCTTATATGCAGCTGCATCACCAAGATTAGCACACATGCATCTAACACATTTATCATTTTATAATGCAACACATTTATTAATATTCAAAGATAAAGTTATATCTATATTGCATTCATAAAAATTACTATATCATCGCAACAAAGGTCTTGGAATAAGGACAACATATTCAACATATAGGCTAGAAAAGGACATTAAAGCATAACATATGTCCCTAAGAGTAAGTATATGAAAGTCTGAAACACTATAAAATGTCTTGCAATAAAAGGTATAAACTACCGACTCATCAGTGCCTTCATTTGAAGTTATCTTCAAATTAAGACTCAAACTTTGCATAGGGAAAATGGCTAATAGTCACCTTCGAACAAAGGTCTCCCAGTTAAAAAATATTAAAATTTTTAATGGCTAACCTTTGTTCGAAGACCTAGCCAACCTAGCCAACCTTTTTTCAAAGGCCTAGCCAACCTTTTTTTAAATTTCCTAATGTATATAAATAAGAAGTTATTTTTTTCATTTTTTTTAAATCAATATAGCAAGATAATTTTTTGCTTTTTTGTTCTACAATGGCAGATTTTGGAAAAGAAAATCTTTGAGAGAGTAATTGTCAAGTCATATTTTACAAAGGAGATGGGAAATATAAGGAAAAGACAAAATAAGAGTACATGAGAGCATTTAGTAGAAAAGACACAAAGATTACATGAAGAAAGAATGCAAATATGTTATAGACAAAAACAAGGTATGCATCTTTTCTTTTCTATTCAATATTGTTCAAAAAACATAAATTTTTGGTGGAAACAATATTGTCATTTAATCTAGGTCAAGTTTTATGCTTAAATATATATATATATATATATACATTGATTTCATGTAATAGGATGTCATTTAGTTTATCATTTCTCATTTTTGGCTACAATCTAATGGTATGATGAATCAATAAGGATCCGGATAACTACTAAGAGGGAGGGGGGGGGGGTGAATCAGTAGATAGAAAACTAACTAGACTTTCACCAAACAAAAAAACAACCTTGCAAGTCAAACTCACAACTGACTGGTTCAAACACTAAACTAACAAATGCAATATCACTGTCAAGTATACCGGTTGACTATCACAACAGAATAACAGTAAAACAACTCTGAAACTCACAAACCATTTAATAGAAATATTCAAATACTTTACTAACAATATTAAAAGCTCTTTTCAGATTGTTGTTGGTCGTCATATCATATCTAAGTGGATTTAGCAGTTAAACAAATTAACCATAGAAAACATAAACACAAAAGCATTCACCACTAGACATAATGATTTTGACGTGGAAACCCAAATGGGAAAAACCACGGTGGGGATGAATACCCACAAGTATTATGAACTCTTCTGAAGTTTGGCCTATTAGGAGCCAAGCCTGTTAAAGCTTTTACAAAAGTCTTGTTAAGAATAGATCTTACAAGGGACCACCTGGTTTAAGGGATTGACTATAATGTCCTATTAGAAGAAATACCCTATTAGGAGTAACCTCGGTAGAGGATTTGAAATCCAAGCTAATGGATCACCCAGTTAGAGGATTTAGATAGTACTTAATCCTGTTAGAGCTTACCCAGTTAAGGGATTTGACTGTTGTAATTGTTTGAGAACAACAGGGGTTTGTTGATATGGTGAATAACACTACTCTACTTGATTAGATCCTTTTCATGCTTCTATTTGCCTTCACTCATAATGTAGATACACCTTTTGGTTTGGCAACCAACTACTCTTACACTTAATCAAAAATTGCCAACACTACAACAAAACAACTCATCGACCTTATAAACAAAATAATAGGTTGGTAACACATCACAAGCCTAAGATCTCATAGAGATTACAAACAAATCGGTTCAAGTATGACCGTTGGATTACATAGCAATCATTGCACATCATTCAAGACAACCTCGATCTCTCCTTCATCACTGCTTCATCGATCCTTGTATCTCATCACGCAATTTCCACTTCATGCAATGTAATCTCTCATTCCCAAGATAAAACCGTTATCTCTACATGCCAAAAACCATTTGAAACTCTTCTCGTACAACATGCATACGTGGCATAATCATTACCATTCATCTTTTGATCATAAACCAATACAACCGATTCACCAAGCTCCATCGGTTAGGGTTTAACACATCAACAAGTAGGGTTACCGGTTGATCTCACTTCTCCTTGAGTAATACTAGTTTCCATCACTAGCTCTCCTACCAGTTGCAAAACAACATCATTACCGGTTATAATTGACATCAATGACAACATAATAGTTCATCAATGCAATCTTCATTCAAATGCCAACACAATCCCCACCCCTCTACCTAGAGATCACTACCATCCTCTTCATCTTTCTCCACCTCTCTCTCTTTCACATCCACTCTACCTCCATCTCACTCTCCCTCCCTCCCTCTCTCCCTCCATATCTCTCTCCCTATCTCTCTCCCTCTCTAAATCTCTCTATCTCTCTCCCTTTCTCCAACCTCCTCTCTCTCCTTCCTTTTATACTCTTTTTCTCACCTCTATCTTTATCTCTCTCTCTCTCTCTCTCTCTCTCTCTCTCTCTTTCTAGTTAACTCTATTTCTCTCTTTCTCTCTATGTCTCTTACCAAACCCTCTCTATCTCCTCTACCTCTCTCCATACTAAAATCTCTCTCTAACTAGATCTTTACCTCTCCATCTCTCTTAATATGTCTCTCTCCCTCTATCTAGTTATCTACCTCTTTGTCTCTCTTAATATGTATCTCTCTCTATCTAAATATTTATCTCTCTAGAAGGTCAAACTCTAATTACCTAGGTCTCTCCCTCCTCCTCTTTAGCCTCCCCCCCTCTCTAAATTAAACATCTCTATCCCTCTCTAGGTTTTCTCTCCTTCCCCCTCGCATCTTAAATTCCCACCTCTCTAGATCACTACCTACCTATCATCTCTCTAACTAACTCTCTCTCTCACCCACTCTCTTTACCTCTACCTCTCCTTCTCTCTCTTTCCTTTTCTACTCTTTTTTGAGCGCCTCTCTCTCTCTCTCTCTCTCTCTCTCTCTCTCTCTCTCTCTCTCTCTCTCTCTCTCTCTTTCTCTATATATATATATATATATATTGTTGGTTGCAAATTTTGCAAACTAGAGAAGTTTACAAAATTGTAGTTTCAACCACAGTGTGTGAGATTGAATCTCTCCTAATTTCTAAGGGAAGGCTCCCCCTTTAATTGACTACTCTATCTATATAAAATAAAATAAAACTTCTAATTTCTAATCTAAACTTGGGTGGTACATCATCTTATCCTCTTTTTTTAGAATAAATGTTATCCTCTCCTCTTTATTCAAGAAAGAATTGACAATATAGAGCAACAATAATTCTTACAATTTCAATGTTACAAATTAACTTGAAATTTGCGAATGAAAAAATTACAAACAAATAAAGAAGCAAAGTTTCTATAAAGGCCCAAAGTCCTTCGTTGCTTCTCTGAGACGAGAAAGAGTGCTTAAGCTCAAAGTCTTAAAAATCGCCGTTTTCCTATCAACCTTCCTTCAAATAACTTTCTTTGTAACCCACAGTATTGAATTAAGATAATAAAATTAAAGCTCAAAGTCTTTATTTTGCTATCTTGTTACAACTTTTGATAATATTTTTCAAATGATAAAATGAAGCTCAAATTCTTCAAATTAAATTTCTTTTCCAAGATGACACAACAAAGCACAAAGTCTTCAAGATGCTATCTTATAATATTTCAGCTAACTTTAACCTTAAAAATATAAGCTCAAAGTCTTCATAATGATATCACATTCACCAATTTCTAATTCTATTAACAAGAGCTGAAATATGGCACAATGTCCACAAACCAACAATTGCCTCTACTCTTTAACAATATTTCCTCAACCACACCTTTACTTGAGAAAAAAAAGAATTTGCAACAAGAATGACATAAGAACAATCTCACCATAAACCAAAAATGAATCCAACACAAAGTTTGGATGCCAAAGATTTCTTCTTATTTGATTGAGTTTATAAAATTACAATAGGAACACAAAGTTTCACTTTTTCTCTTCACTTTGGTAGAGTTTTGGCATATAGATTAAAGAGTCTAGATCCAAAAAGATCAAAAAGATCCCTATTACAATGAGAATCCTCATATATATAGAGGAGAGGTGTAGCATGAAACTAGGAAAGTTACAACTTATTTGTGACCAAGTCAAAGGTAGAGTTTGATTTGAATTAGGACATGTGCAAGTTCTAGATGCAAAAACTTGAATACAAAACGACACTTGAGGTGTCAATTGAGATAACAAAATGACACTAGGCTAGAGATGGATAAAAAAGATTACGTGTCTGGATCCTCACCTTATTTCCAACATTGTCTCCATTTTTCTTCAAGAAATATTCATATTGTCGCAAGGTAGCTTGTATTTCACAGTCATCTAGTCCCAATGTGTTGAATCTGACATCTGGAGTGGAGTTGCATAAATGGATTTGAAGAATTCCTAGAGTCGGACAAAAAAGACCAAAGATGTGGTTCATGCAGTGCATTTTGAAATTATAAGTCTGATTTGCATTTGGGAAGGATCAACAATCATATAGGTGCATATCGAACTTATAAGTCTGAAATGCACTTATGCAAAAGACAAACGAAAGAAATACTATCTTTGGTACGAATTGGAGTTATAACCTTGATTTACACATAAGAAAGAATCATGGTGCAAGTCGGAGTTACAACCCCAATTCGCACCAACACTTAACAAAATGCAAAGGAAATGGTGTAGGTTGGGGTTTATAACCTCAACTTGCACCATTTGGTAAGGCCTCAATGTAGATCGAGGTTATAGCCTTGATCTACACCGTTTTTAGTGGTCTCGGTGTAGGTCGGGGTTACGACCTCGATCTACATTAGAATGGGCAGACTTGGTGCAAGTCGAGGTTATAACCTCACCGTGCACTAGAAAGGGAGAACTTAGTGTAAGTTGGGGTTGTAACTCCAACTTGCACCAAAAATAGGACTTTGTTATGAAGTGGTGCAAATCGGGGTTATAGACCCAATTTGCACTAGACTAAAGTTTTTTGAAAGAGTGTAATTTGGGTTTGTAACCTCGATTTACACCAAAACACAAAAACTAACTTAAAAGACCCCAAAAAGGACTAGAACCTCCAAATCAAGAATCAAGGATCCTAAATCATGCATGAAAGGGAATGAAGACTACCTTGAATCTTAGAGTGCATGGACAAAATTTGTAGGAGTTATCTTGTTTTTTGTGACAACTAACAATGAGGACAACACACACACACACACACACACACACACACACACACACACACACACACACATATATATACATATACATATACATATACATATACACACACACATATATATATATATACATATGTACACACACACACACATATATGTATGTATGTATGTATGTTTGTATACACATATATGTATGTGTATATATACATATATATTTATATACACACACACACATATATGTATACATACACACACACACATATATATACATATATGTGTATATATACATATATATTTATATACACACACACACATATATATATGTATACATACACACACACACACATATATATACATATATATGTGTATATGTATATGTGTATGTGTATGTGTGTGTATGTGTGTATGCATATGTATATATGTATGTATATGTGTATATATGTATGTATGTATGTATGTATGTATGTATGTATGTATGCATATATGTATGTATATACATAAATAGATACATATACATGCATACATACACATACACATACACATACACATATACATTTACATTTACATTTACATATATATATATATGTATGTATATATATATATATATATGTATGTATGTATGTATGTATGTATGTATATACATACATAGATACATATACACATACACATATACATATACATATACATATACATACATATGTATGTATGTATATATATGTGTATATATACATAGATACATATATATATGTATGTATGTATGTATGTATGTATGCATGTATATATACACATATATGCATGTATGTATATATGTATGTATGTATGTATATATATGAATGTCATATATATACATACATACATACATATATACATACATGCATATATGTGTATATATTCATGCATACATACATATATATGTATGTATGTATGTATGTATGTATACACACACATATATATACATACACGCATATATGTGTATATATACATACATATATACATATATATTTATGTATGTATATATTGTGTATATATATATACACACACACACATATATATACATAGACATACATACATACATACATATATATATATACATACATACATACATACATACATACATATGTGTCTATACATACATACACACACACACATACACATATATATGTATGTATACACATATATATATGTGTATATATATGTATGTATATATATGTGTATATATATGTATGTATACACATATATATACATACATACATATATGTGTATACATACATACATACATATGTATGTATGTATATATACATATATATACATACATACATATATGTGTATATATACACATACATATATGTGTATATATATACATATATGTATGTATGTACACACACACACACACATATATATATATGTACACACACACACACACATATGTATGTATGTATGTATGTATGTATATATATATATATATATATAGATATGTGTGTGTGTGTGTGTGTGTGTGTGTGTGTGTGTGTGTATACATACATACATACATACATGTGTGTGTGTGTGTGTGTGTGTGTGCGTGTTTATGTATATACACACACACACACAGACATATATACACACACACACATATGTATATATATATATATACACACACATACATACATATATGTGTGTGTGTGTGTGTGTTTACATATATCTATACACACACACACACACACACACATATATATATATATGATATATACATATATACATACACACATATATGTATACATATATATGTATATATATACATATATATGTGTGTATACACACACACATATATCTTATCAACCCCTCTCTAGGTCCTCCCTCGCTCCCTTCCTCCCTATCTCTCTCCCTCTCTTTCCTTCCTTTTCTACTATTTTTCGAGCACCTCTATCTTTGTCTCTCTCTCCACCTAACTCTCTCTATTTCTTATCAACCCCTCCCCCTCTCTCTCTCTCTCTCTATATATATATATATATATATATATATTACCAAACTCTTTCTATCCCTCTCTACTTCTCTCTCCCTCTCAAGCTCCCTCTAAACTAGATCTCTACCTACCTATCTCTCTTAATATGTTTATCTCCCTCTTTTAGGATCTCTCTCTCTCTCTCTCAAACCCCTCTCTATCACTCTCTGAGTCCTCTCTCCCTATCTCTTTCCCTCTCCCTCCTTCCTTTTCTTCTGTTTTTAAGCATCTCTCTCTCTCTCTCTCTCTCTCTCTCTCTCTCTCTCTCTCTCTCTCTCTCTCCATTTCTCTATCTTTTACCAACCCCTCTTTGTATCCCTATCTAGGTCTTCCCTCCCTCCCTCTCTCCGTACCTATTTCTCTCCATATCTCTCCTTCCTTTTCTACTCTTTTTCAAGCATCTCTTATCTTTTTCTACTCCTTTTGAAGAAAGGATTGATCATTATAGTGCAATAGTTTGAAAGGTTGTTGACATTGCCACTTTCAAGCAAGGGGATGATGCCACTAGTCATCCAATTTGCTAAAAAATCATTTTCAATGACCCCATTACATATTCTTTTGATGTGTGGTGCGAGAGCTTCAATACTCCACTTTATGTATTTTGTTTGTAAGCCATCTCTGTCCCACAGTTTACCTAGTACAAGATTTTTAATTACCTTTTTTATGTCTTTTATGGAGAAAAGTTTAGCCATTGAATTGCTTATTGGGGGGATGTCTTTATCTTGAACTCCCCCTTACAACAATTTTACATATTCTAGCCTTTGTAAATTTATGATAGTATTATCTTTAATTGCATTTTTTTGTTGCAATCCTTTCCAAAATCCTCTTGAATTCTATCTCCTAAGAAAAATTGACTCTTTTTGTCTTGTTTACATTTAATCCTCTTTTTTTCAATCTCACCATTTTTAATATTTTTTTTTTTTTTTTTCAAATTTTAACCGTTCTCTTGTACTCTTCATCATACCACATAATCATTAAAAACTGAATACCTTGTGAATCAGTTGAAATCAACTCCTTGCTGTCTATTATTCCCATGTTTATATGAGAACGTCTATGCAATATATAAAATATATCTGATTAAACAGTTTTCTTTCATTTATTAATTAAATGGAAAATCATAATACAACTGTGTTGTGATTTTCAATTTATATCTTCGTTTATATCTTTTATTTCTTGCAGCCGTTTTCCGAGCGTTGATTGTCTTCAAAGATTCCGTTAAATCCTTAAAGCTTATTGAAATCACATTTTGCATGCACATATCAAATCTAAACTCGAACAACGTCGTTTCTCTTTAGATAAAGGATCTCCCACCCCCCGCAAAAAAAAAAAAGAGTCACCCACAATTTCATAACCTCGTACTTCTGTTTCATATCCTAGTTTAATTTTAAAATCCTTTTGTTGTAAATCGATGAGAGACAAATTTTTTCAAAGCTGCTCATGTTACATTCAAATACAACTTGGATTTACACAGGTTTTGAACCGGAGACAGCCAAGGGTGCAGGTCTATCTAACAAACTGTTCAAGCAATAGTGGGAAAATTCACACAAACTTTAGAACGTATGCTCATCTGTTGCAGAATTCTATCCCTTCAAGATCTTTGGGAAGCCATACCCATTTCAATGCTAATAGTTATATGAGCTACCTGAAACGTTTGATCCACTATAATGGTCATGCTACGGATGCGCGCCATATGTTTGACAAAACTCCCCAACGAGATGAAGTATCTTACTGGAATCGATTAATCCAATCATGTGCCAAAAGTGGAAATTTAAAGACTGCTCATCAATTGTTTGACAAAATGCCCACTCGAAATGTGGTATCTTGGAACGCTATGATTTCTGGGTATGATCAATATGGGTTAAAGGAGAAGGTCCTGAATTTATTCTGCCAGATGGTACATTCTGGCGTTAAGCCGGATCAATTTACATTTCCTAGTACTCTTCGCTCTTGCGGCTTCCTCTCTGCCTTGAATCCAGGAAAACAGTTGCATGGATACATTATTAGAACTGGTTTTGAATCTAATGCCTTTGTTGGTAGTGCACTTATAGATCTATATGCAAAATGTGAAAAAACAGGAGATGCGCGCCGAGTGTTTGACGAAATGCCTGAGCGAGATACAGTCTTGTGGACTACAATGATTGGAGTATATGCGCAAAATCAATTTGCCGAGGAGTCCCTGAAACTGTTTTGTAAAATGCAGAAAGAAGATATGAAGCAAGATAGCATTATCCTATTGACAGTCTTGATTGCCTGTGGGAGTTTGGCAGCTTTGGCACAGGGTAAAATGGTGCATGCTCAAGTTATCAAGGCTGGATTTCATACAAATTACATTGTTGGGAATGCCATCGTAGATATGTACGCGAAATGTGCAGCCATGAAAGATGCTCATCGAATGTTTGATAGAATGTCTGAAAGGGATGTTGTGTCATGGACTGCGATGATTGTGGGGTATATTCAGAATGGTTATTGTGAGGAAGCTCTAAAATTATTCCAGAAATTGCTGTGGACAGACGTTAAGCCCAATAGATTCACTTTTGCAAGTACCTTAAGTGCTTGCGCGAACTTAGCAATGTTAGAATTGGGAAAGCAGCTGCATGCCCATATCGTTGGAGTTGGATATGAGTCAGTTTTGAGCGTGGAAAGCTCTCTCATCAGTATGTATGCCAAATGTGGAAGTATAGATGATGCAGCTCTTGTCTTCAATCAAATAGCTTCTAAAGATTTGATCTCATGGAATGCTATGATTGCTGGTTATGCCATTAATGGGAATGGCAAGGAGGCTTTCCAACTCTTTAAATTGATGATAGAGGCAGACATGAATCCAGACCGAATCACTTTCTTAAATGTTCTCTCTGCATGCAGCCATGCAGGACTAGTGAATGAGGGATGTCTTTGTTTTGAGTTAATGAGAAGGGAATATATTAATTTAGTAACAACTAATCACTATGCGTGTATGATTGACCTTCTGGGCCGTGCTGGACAACTAAGTGAAGCTGAAAACATTGTCAACAACATGCATATTAAACCTGACGCTTTGGTGTGGAAAGCATTACTTCATGCCTGCAGAATTCATGCCAATGTGGAGCTGGGAGAACGTGCAGCGGAACACCTTCTTCAATGTGAACCGGAGGAACCCTCAAACTATGTGCTGTTGTCAAACGTATATGCTGCAGCCAATAGGTGGCCAGATGCAGCAAAGGCAAGGAAACTGATGAAGGACAGGGGACTGAAAACGCAGCGAGGGTGCAGTTGGATTCATGTGAAAAACAGGCTCTATGCATTTGTTGCTGAAAACACATCGCACCCATTATCAGAGGAAATCTATGCAATGGTATAGAGAGCAGGCTTTGTGCTTGGCACATGTTTTGTTACGTGATGTTGAGGAAAAAGTCAAGGAATAGAGATTTTGCTATCACAGTGAAATGTAGCCTCTGCATTTGGGCTTATCAGTATACTTCCTGGAATGCTCATTAATTTTTTCATAAGCCTGAGTGAGTACGTCTATTGTCACACAGCTATCAATTTCACCTACAAAATTAGTTGTCGACAAATTATTGTAAGGGACAGCAAACACATTCATCGTTTCAATTACAGGTATTGTTCCTTTAGGAATCATTGGTAGATTTCAAATAAAAGAAAAGAGCTAACCAATTTATTGTTTGGCCTTTTTGCTTTATGAAGGATTTGATTATTTTTCTCAACCAAACCATGGTTTCTATCGTGGAAACCATGTTCTGGAGGAGTATAAAACAGAACAAATACTAGGGTAAAATTCTGCAGGAATATAAAACAGAACTGTTGCTATGATAAAATAGTTTTGTCCCAAATGCTGAAATCTCAATGGTTGTGTGAGAGAGTGAAGCTGTAGAAAAACAGATATGAAATTAAAAGTAGAAAAGTGGCATGATAGGGAAACAAAAAGCATAGGCCTTCTTACTGTAAAAATATTCCAATTGCTAGAATTCAAGGGTTCATGCCCAGATTCATTACATCATGTTAATCCATGACAACTTGTGAACACAATGATTCCACACAACCCCCATCTTTCCTCCCCTTCATGATCATCCTCTCTCCCCTGACCCATCCATTCGATTTCTGTGTGACAGAGCTAAGATTTGACAGACTTCCAAGGGTTAGCTGAGCAATGCAAGATGGAATTTTGAATGGCTTTTTGCAAAGAGTTTTACCCATGATTCAAAGAACTAAGCTGAAGCTTTTGGGCTGGTGTTAGGGTCTCAGATATGCCTAGAGCAAAAATCTGAAGGTCTTGGAAGTAGAAAATGATTTTATGCTTATCATCTTAGTCATTGAAGAACCAAGACATTTGCAACTGGCACTTACATTCTACTCTGGAGGAAACCTTCCACCTCCCTAAATTTGATTTCTGTTGGTTTAATCACATTTACATAAAACTAAATGAGCCTGCTGATTGGCTCGAAATAATTGGTTGTGAAGTGCCCATCTCAATTCTGAGTCTTTACTTGGGCAAGTACTTGAATAGTTGGTAGGGTTCAGGACCATTACTTGCAAATGATTTGCCCAAAGAGTCTTAAGTTATTTGGTCAAAACCATTGTTCCAGAGATGATCACTGATGCCTAAAATAACTCTGGGAATGTGTCTTGTCCCCTTTTTTTGGATTTAAATAATTAATGATATTTTTTCAACTTGAATAACATTTTTTTTAATAAATTAAAAAGTGTTTTTTATACACTTAAATATAACAATTTTTTTTAATACTTGACGGAAAATAACTTTAAAAGTAAATAATTAAATAAATGCAGGGCTGGAAAGACAACTATAAAAGGAACTATTTTCTTCATTGCATGATCATTCAATTTATCCTTTTGCATCCAATTTTCAGATTTGAGCAATTTGTTCAAATTAGGGCATCCAAGGGTGAAAACCCTTGGTTTGTTTGGGGTTTGAGAGGACGCAAAATAACTTTAAAAGTAAATGATTAAATAAATGCAGGGCTGGAAAGACAACTATAAAAGGAACTATTTTCTTCATTGCATGATCATTCAGTTTATCCTTTTGCATCCAATTTTCAGATTTGAGCAATTTGTTCAAATTAGGCATCCAAGGGTGAAAACCCTTTTCACCCTTGGTTTGTTTGGGGTTGGAGAGGACGCAAACCCTTTTGAATTCCACATTTGAGATCATGGACAAAAAGCCTTGCTTCCAATCTTGGGTGATTCTATCTGGGAATCATAATTGTGCCAGTTTGTGGAGGATTTGAAGATATATTCAGTTTGCTGCAGAGGCCCTACAGTGTTTGTTGCTGATTCGTGAGATTCACACAAGATTCCAGTGATAGGGTGATTTAGTTTGCAAATAAATATTTGCTATTTTGTTGACACATCATTTTGGGAGGTTTCTACTGCAATTTCAGAATTTTTTATGAGCAAATTTGTATAACTATTTGTTGGATCTGAGGAGTTTACACCATTTTGACAAACCCTAGCTGCTGCTCCATCAATCTTTAGAGGGTTTGGATCAGATTTGACATTATTTGCAGGTTTCCAGCTCCATGAAGAATTTGTTGCTGTACCAACATCAGAAGTCTAATTTTCAGTCATACAACTTGAGTGACACTTTGGAAAAGCAAAACCTATCATTTCCAACCTTGTGATGGTCATATCAGCTGCTGATTTACATCATTTGGGCCCTTGTACATCATGACCAATTTAGCACCATTATTTGGAGGATTAATAGTGATCAAATATTGTTTTTGATTACGGGAAAAGCGGGTTTTGAAGGGATCCCGAAACCCTTTACAAAAGTTCCTTAAAAGATAATAGCATAAAGCAACAAGAAAAGACAAATTGTCAAAAAACCAACACAGTTATGGGCAAAAATCAGCAAAAAAACCCAACAAAACCAGCCACATCCAACCATAACAGAAAAGAGACAGAAAACAAATTACTTAATGTTTTTTAGGGCATTAGCCAAATTTCCGCTAATCCCTTGCAAATCTTTAATATTATCCCTAAGCTTAGGGATATCCTTGGAAGAGGCCACAATAGCTTTTTTCATGCTTGCCCTTGTTCTTTTCGCCGCACCACCAGGAGCACTTTCCACCAGTGATCAAATATTGTTGTTCCAGCTGCCAAACATCATTATCAGCTTTATTTTCCGGCCATACAACATTAATTACAAACCCAGTCATATTTGCAGATCCTGGAAGCCGTTCAGGTTTGCAACAGTCAATAAGGGAGTTGTACTATCATTTTGGGAGGGTGATTTGCATTTCTTTATCCATATATTTGCTAACTTTGCAGAAGACCCTACACAATTTTATTTGGCTGTTTGAAGGTCTGTAGCAGCTGTAGACTATTCATTTTGTTGCTGCACTAGGTCATAGAGGCCTAAAAATTGCATTATATCAGTTTTACCATCCAAAAGTATCATTCAAGAGAGGGTTTTTGAGTTAAAATGATCAAAGTTGCATGGACACGGATACAAATACAAATACAGATACGGATACGATCATTTTTTAAGACTCCCAATATGGATACAGCCAGATACAACATTAATAAAAAACACATAGACATATATTTAACACAATTTTCTAAGTTGTTAGAGGGCATTTTGATGCAGGGCATCCACGTTGAAGAAGAACCAAATTTGAAATATCCAGTTGTCATTCAGCAGGAGTCAGAATTGTTGCCAGCTCTTTAAGGCCTTTTCTTTAATTTGTTAGTAGTGGGGAGTATTTTTAGAATAAGCCTGACATCCTCAGAGTAGTGGAGCCTACTGTAAGACTCTAAATTAGCAAATGTGATTCTTGGGGAGGAGTGTGGGGGTTAGTTTTTGTTTTAGAGAGTTTTGAGTGGATTTTGGGAGGTGGGGTAGTGGTAGCATTTTGGGAGGAAGGCAGTATCAGTATTGGGAGTTTTTGTTTTGGTTTGTTTATGGGCAATGTTTTCTGTGATGGTATGATGAAAGAATAAGTATCCGGTCAACTACTGAGAGGGGGGGTTGAATCAGTAGATAGAAAAACTGATACAAACTTCACCAATCTCAAAAATCAATCTCTCAAAGTAAACTTAGAACTATCAATGAAATACCACTATCAAGATAAAAACTCATAAGATAAACTGGTTGACTGTTACAACAAATTAACATTAAACAACTTCAAACTCATAAACATCCAAATGCTTTTTCATATGCCAACAAACTTCATTTCTCAATGCTTCCGGTTATCATAACTTATCAAAGTAGTTAAGTAAATCAACCATAAGAACATAACCACAAAAACATTCACCACTTGACACAAATATTTTTGACGTGGAAACCCAAATGGGAAAAACCACAGTGAGATGAGACTCACAAGATAGAAGTTTGCCCTGTTAGGAGCCTAGCTTGTTAAAGCTTTACAAAAGTCCTGTTAAGAACTGATCCTGTTAGGAACCACCCGGTTAAGGGATTGACTACAATGCCTTGTTAGAAGCAATACCTTGTAAGGAGTAACCTCGGTAGAGGATTTGAAAATCCAAGCTAATGGATCACCTTGTTAGAGGATTTGAATAGTACGAAGCTTGTTAGAGCTTACCCGGTTTGGGGATTTCAATTCTGTTGTAATTGTTAGAAAACAACAGGAGTTTGCTAATCTGTCTGAATAGCACTACACTTGCTTGATCAGATCCTTTTCATGCTCCTATCTACCTTTACTCAAACTGCAGATACATCATCTGGTTCGGCAACCACACACTCAACTGATCTTTGCCAACTCTTTGCCAACTCTTAAACTAAACAACTTCATCGACCTTATAAACAAATCAATTAGGTCGGTAACACAATAAAAACCTAATTCTCATAGAGATTACAAACAAGTCGGTTCAAGTATGACCGTTAGATTACATAGCAATCTCTCCACATCAATCAAGAAAACCTTGATCGCTCCTTGATCACCGCTTTATCGAACTTAGTAAGGATAGCAATCTCTCCACATCAATCAAGAAAACCTTGATCGCTCCTTGATCACCGCTTTATCGAACTTAGTAACTCATCACGGGCTTTGCATTATATGCAATATACTTGCTCATTCCCTAGACAAAAAACCGTTACAATAGCTCGCCAAAATCACTTGAAATTGTCTTCATACAATAATTATACGTGTCATAAGCATTTTCGCTCATCATTAGATCATAAACCAATATAACCAATTCACCAAACTTAATCGGTTAGGGTTTATCAAAAACAACAGGTAGGGTTTACCGGTTACCGGTTCAACTCTCCAATATATAGCAATACCGGTTCACTCCACAAATTCTTCCTACCGGTTACAAAACAATATTACAACAATATCAACAATATCATTACCGGTTAATTGACATCAGTGACAACATAACATATCATTAATGCAATCTTCATGCAAATGCCAACATTCTGAAACAAGGAGAACTTCAGATTTTAGGAATAAGGATAGAGAGCTGGGTGTAGTTTTGGTGTGGAAAGTTAATTATTGGTTTTTGGTATGTGAGATTTTTGAGAGAAACCATTAGGAAGGCTTTCAAGAAGCCATTGCTGTTGTTAATACATTTTGTTGCAGGTCTATATGTAGACACATATCAGATTGGGATAATGAAATTTGAAGCCAATAGGCTCAAGTTTATGTAATGAAAAGTTGATTAAAGTTTTAATATAAAAATCTCAAGTTTTTGTTTACTCAAATTTGGTGTTTGTTTCTTAATATTTGCTGTTTCAAATCAGATTTGCATAGTTCTAGAAGTGTGTTTCAGGTGGTTGTTGAGTGGGTTTGTTTTACCACTGCATCAGATTTTCTTTACTTAAAAAGCAATATAGATACATAATTGCTACATAAATAATTATAAGTTGATTTAACAATTTACAATATGCAAAAATGGTAAGAGTTGCATCAGAAGATAACCCCAAAAAATGGGTCGCTGAAATAGAAAAACATTTCATTTACCTTTCTCATTTGGTGTAGGTTTTGTTTATACCAATTTTTTTAAAAAAAAGGCATGAACAAAGTTTTTTTAAGATTAAATTTAGAAAGATTTGCATCAAATTTTTATAAAATCAAATCACATAGTACCTGGCATGGTTGGAAAATCAAGGTTTTTTGGCCACACATGGGTACAATATTTGACATGTATCCGGGCCATATCAGATACATATCCATTTCAGATATGGAGATACGCACGCCCAAGGAAGGACAAAGGAGTATTGTGCTACTTTGACTCCCTTTTCACTTTCTAGACATGAACATCTTATAGGTCCATGAAAACCTTTTTATTAAGATGCTTGCTTGTTAACATTCTACTCTAAACTCTTATCCAAAGAAACACCATTGTTTTGCCTTAAACTCTTATCCAAAGAAGAACCATTCTTTTGGGCCAAGGCTTGGAATGACTAATTAAGAAAGCATGAGATATCCATCCTTGACAATTTAATCCCTTAATCCTTTGAATCCCCATATAAGTTTATATGCAAATTGGAGCGAGAGGTAGTTAGAGATAATTTGCCAAATGAGGGTTGTGGTTGTGTTGAAGTGGCTTCAAGTCCTTCCACATCCCTTTAGATGTATTTCTTTAGCATATGTTAGTCTTTTATCTTTATCCCCATTTCATATTGGCCTTGGATCTTTTAGTGTGGGAGTATTGAAGTTGCAAAAGCAACCAAAGCTATCTAGCTCAAGCATCTTCCCAAGAATGGGTATTCTTCCCATAACTCGACTTATATAAAGTACCTTCTAAATAATCACACTAACATGCATATATTGTCCCAAATAGTTGATACAAGTGCGAGAGATGGTTCAGTAAAGAGTTTGTAAGGATGCACATTATCTAGGTACTTTTTTTAACAAAACATGACTTCAACCTATTGAAGGATTAGCGTAACACCAGGCCAGTTTAGCCCTTAATGTCATGTTGGCAAAGTTATTCTTCCTAATACTCAAGACTCCTAGAGCTTTGAGTAGGCAAATTTTTTTTTAGGCCACAAGGAAAATTTTCTTTCATCAACTTTTCCCTTGCCAAAGAATTTTTCACATCCATCTAAAAATTTCCCTTAAAATTCTATTTTGCCACCTTAGAATAAAGAAATAATTTGGGCTTGAGTAGATAATAATAAATATATTGGATAAAGGTTACTTTCCTTGCAAAAGAATTTTCAAGAGTTAGTCCACCTTGTTGTCTTTCTCTTGTTCTGGGAAATAAGTAATCATAAGGTGGCCTCTTCCTTTTCTTTGAATGATGAAATCCCCAAATATGTATCTGGAAAAAATGCACACTCAGAACTGAATTCAATAGGAAAAATCATATTGACTTGCTAGCATGATCACAAAAAAATCATTATATTTATCTTTGTTCATTTTTTGGCCTAAAACAGATTCATAAGTCCTAAGAATTTTCTTGATCTTGTTACATGTCTTAGGTTGGGTTCTAGGGTTAGCATAATGTTCACAAATTTCATAGGAGCTACTACCTCCTCCACAAGGATGGATAATCTCCCCTCAACTTTTACTTCTATCTCTTGACTTGAATGGTGCACTCCAAAGCTTTTACCATGAAATGCATAACTTGGTAGAAAGGAGATTCCATTTCCTTAATATTCATGTAGAATTAGAAAATCTTGAGGAGATTCATTAACTAGAATGAAGTAGAGAGTAAAATAGAAAGCATGAGCTCAATTCCTTACGTCAATAGAGAAACTAAACTTTTTCCATGACTTGATCTAAGAAGTCCTAATTGACTTTATCATAGGCCTTTGAGATATCGAGGCTAAGGAGCATTACTCTTTTCCCACTAAGACCAAAGAATGGATTACCTTGTGAATAATCATAATCATGTCCAATAATTGATGACCTTTGACTAAGCCTCCTTATTGTTGAGAAATAATTCGAAGCAATGAAGTTCTAATCTTGATCACTAGAATCGTGGAAATGATTTGTATATACCATTTACATATATTGGTCAAAATTTTTCTAGAGGCTTTGCATCTAAGGATATTGGGATCAAATAGATAAAAGGTTAAGTTCTTCAATATTTGTTGAAATATTCTAGACTTCTCCACTACATCAAGAACCAAAAGTCTTGTAAGAAAGTTGTGGGAATCCATCTAGTCCTAGAGCAATACTCCCTTTCAAATTGAAGAGTGATTTCTAACCTCTTCCTCCAAATATGGATTACACCTTTGATTACTTTGGACGATGAACAAATTATGAATATTTTTTTACAAGGATTTTTTACAAGGATCTCTTCCCTATGATCTCTTTTTTGCCTCTTGTAGAAGAGCGAATTTGAAAAAAATCCTAGCTATCTTCTTCTATTTCAAGGGGATGTAAAAATATCTTCTCATTATCCTTATAATTGAAGAGTCTTGTTCTTTTGGTGCCATGCTAGCATAGTATTATGAAAGAAATTTGTTTTCAGATCTCATTCATAAAGCCATTTCAGACTTAAACATCGCCACCAAAAGGTCTCCTTGTGTTTATAAAGCTCATACATTCTACCAAAGCCTCATCTTTTTCTATCAACCCACTATTAATTCATGTCTATCGAACTCTTTGTTGGATATCCGAAATCTTACCCATTGGCATTGCTTTGATTGTGATGATTGTTTAGAAGACATTATAGATTTTAAATCTGTTCTTCAGCACCTTTAACTTTGCTGTTAAAAAAGATGACATTCATAATAGGAATGACTAGTCCATGTCTTCTCAAATGTGAAACTCGCCATGGTAGTGTCTTCTTAGATTCACAATAAAAAGAGGCCAATGATATGGGATTCCACTCTAGATGAATTTAGTTTTCAATACAAAACTATCATCAATCCAGCTTGTTGAATCTAATAAATGATCTACCTCTTTTGCTATGTGATCCTTCCTAAGTCTTTATTGTTCCACATGAAGAATCCTTAAGAATTTTTTATATCCAAGAACCCAAGTGCTAAAACAAACGTCTAGAGGCCCTAGTAGTTCTCCAATCTAATGGGGTACCCTCCATTGTTGTCTTCTACTTTCAAGAGGGTGTTGAAATACTCTCCAAGAATCCATTTTCTCTCCAAATTGTAGATGTTTGAATCCACAAAGCTTTAAGGATTGACATTCGTTGATCCATCTTAATAAGGAAATCTGTGAGGATATAATCCGTTTAAGAGATTTTCTCATCAATTTGCAAGTTTCATATGAGTATTTGTTTCAACTCACCATATCACATTTGACTTATTTAAGATTTCAAAGATATAAGAGACCTTATGGTTGGATCTCAACCTCCACACTTTCAAAGTTAGTCACATTGCAACAAATATTTCATTGGAGATCTCTTCATAACCTTTTCTTGTATCAATGAAATACTAGGTCACTTTGTTTGCCAAACCTTTTATTTAGTGAATAGTGGTTGGGAAATACAAACCCCTAAAATTCCATGAGATGGTTCTTGTTAATGGGATCTATGTTTTTTGTTTTGCTCAAGCACCTCTCTAGAAGTGATCAGGAGCCATTTGCCAATGTGTTATTGCTTCATTCTAAAGATTGACCATAGTCTCTTCCCTTCTTTTAATTTGCTCAACATGTAGGCCTTTTTCTTGCTTGAGAATGGATTATTTTGTTCATTTTTCCTTCTTGGTTGTGATGCACTCCTTAAACTAAATATTTATCTTCTATGACATCTCTTTCTCCTCTTATTGAGTACTCCTCTCTATATGGGAAGCAACTATTATCTATAGAAATTGCACCTATGATCATCCCTTACACATGCATTTTTACATGCTTAGGCCTAGACTTAAGTCCCACACATATAAAATAATTAAGAATATTTTTGAAGTGTTTTGATTATGCAATGTAGCTGTGATTGAACCTGTGATCTGCATTTTATTAGCACATGACTCAACCAACTTTGTTGCTTGGGCAGTGCTGCTACTTGATGAAGTGGCTCAGATCTACTTGCAAGTAAATGATATTTTGACGTTTTTTGACTGACCATGCATGGTATGAATGCATGTATCATGGTCATAGGTGCATTTTTTTGTTGAGAGAATAGCCAATCCCCTCTATGGATTCCCTTTTGTGGCGTGCATGAGGTTCATTCTCCTCACGCATTGGAAACCAAGGCAACTCTTCTAGGCACTGGCATGGTCACTCCATTGGGATCCTTGAGAGGAGCATCCCCTTTTTGTATTTTTTCTATTACTTATCTCACAACATTTCATTATCTCTTATTCCTTGCTTGAATCTTCATCTAGGGCCTAAAACATGGGTTTCTCTCAAGCTATTACATATACTCATTTTGAGCTTTCAGCCTTTCTTCTCCTTTTATCTTGTTTTCTTTGTCCCACTTCAACCCATTTTCTCTTGAGCATATGCTTTTTCTTGGGTTTTTGTAAGCCATCTTTAGTTTCCTTCTCAATTTCCACCTTGTGCTACATGGCATTGTCCTTTCTTGGCAATAGACATTCTTTGGCTAGGTGACCATAATCATGGCAACATCTACAACAAAGAATGTTCATTAGAGTTGACTCTGGGATTGTCTGATCTACCCTAACTCTACTGAAAGTCTAGTATAATTTGCTCAATTTGGAAACATATTCTAATTTCTGACTTTTTTTTGTGAGGTAGGGCATAAAGTCTTATTCATGTTAATACCTTGGATGACATTTCTTCTTGTGGTTTGAATCCAGTATGCCAACATTTCAGTCATACGTTTTGTAAGAACAAGGCCCTCCCTGTAAATATTCTTTTGCAGTATGCTTCATTGGCAAAAGCAATGATGAAGTATCCCTTGGGCCTGACTTGATTTCATATTCACTAAATATCCTCCAATGATATTTAGCCCATGCATGGCGTTTGTTGATTTTGCCAATAGCTCATTATTAAGTGAACTTTTTAAAGTAAATTCGTTGTCTACATTTCTATACATTCATGCATTATACTTGAAAAATAAAAATAAAACATGCAAAACTAGTGAATTTTAAAGTGACATTGCCACAAGCTCATTTAATTTTGTCTCACTTTCTTTTGTAACTGTCTGATTTAAATTTTTTCAACCAGGTACAGAATTTTACTGCATTATTTAAAAAGAACCTGTCAATTGCATGGTTGGGATTCATAACAAATGTCATTTCATGCCAATGCAGGCCAAGTTTTTTTGGATTGCAGCTCGAATCAGCCACCAGGTTCAGGATTTTTACAGAGCATTCATGTATCTTGCTTTTGTCAGTGCTTTTAATGGGCTTCAAATTAAAATCTTGAGCACTGCTTGTTTCGTTTTATCACTTAAAAATTTGCAAAGGTCAGTTCTGAGTTCATCTTCGTTGTGAGGCATGGTTTGGGCATGCTTTTCTATTATCTAAGTCAAAGCTTGAAGATAAATTTAGGGTTCCTTTTTTTCTTTTATTTAGTATTTTTTGTTTCAGGATGGAAATGGCTGTTAAGCCTCCATTGCTTTTACCAGTGATGTTGGAGAAAGTTTGCATTTTAAGTAAATGTCGCTTTCCAAGGTATATTCATTTACGCCAACTCTTTAGGATTTTATTTCTCAAGTATAATACTTGTGCCAGAGGCTTTTTTTTTGTCTCACCAGTATTAACTTTTTGTTTGAATTTTGTGAATTTTTTTTACTTAACAATTATAATTAATAATTGTATGATTTTTATTACAATTTTGGCTTTTTATTCCATAGAATCCAACTTAAAGGGGCCAGATTTTCAACATTATTTTCTTGTTGTTAGATGGTGATGTTAAGATTAGGAACTCTAAAAGACCATGGTTGGCACATCCCACCTAAGTTGTAAGGTAAGGATTTTTAAGTCCTTGCTTAAGCTATGAAGCTTGTCACTGTCTAAATAAATTCATCCACTTTGCCACTCATTATTCATGCCAAAGTTTTATTGTAATTCGTATTCTTAATACATCTCTTGATTGTAATAAGGATTGCATTGTATTTTTGCACTTGATTTCATGATAAGTTGAAGCACACTAATGGGTGAAAAAATTATATTTTCTTGTAATTAGCAGACATTAATATCTAAATCAAATTAAAATTGAAATGCCTTAGCAAGTTTAGGCGTCACCACCTTCCCATGTCTTTGTTGTTTCCCGGTCCCCATTCACAAGTTGCCTCTCCTTTCATTCCACAATTCCATTTCTGGAATATGTAGGCAATATTGTTATATATCTTAATGGGCTCTTTTTGACTTTTAATTGAATAGCTTCATATAAAATGTTAAAAAATTAAATTCAGTGGTTAAAAATATTTTCAAATAGTGGCCTATAAAGTTGTTATGTTTGATAGAAAATTCATTCTGTAATATTAAATCTTGTTTTTGATTTTTTTAGTCCCTGGCTTAGGCTGTAAAATAACAATATATGTTTGTTAATAGAAAGCATTTAGTTATGGCGAATGAAGGTGGGAGTGCACAAGCAAGGGTCGGAGTTTGTGCAGGTGCTAGGGCTGTTGGTTGCCCTTGCTTCAGCGATGGTAAGGGTAGTTCTGACGATGAAGACCTAAGAGGTGGTGTTGGCAGTCCATTTGCTAGTGTCTATGCTGCTAATGAGAGCTCCTCTGGTTTGTCTGGTAGGCATGGTTGCGTTGCAGGGGATCTTGTTTGGCCCAGCTCTTCCTCGTTTTCTTAGAGGGGTCTACGCCCATTCTTGGGTGTGCAAAGATGTTGTTCATGCAGATGCCTTGGTTCAGGGCTTGGTTGAGGAGGTTCCCCAGGGTTTTGTGGCAGACCCGATCGTTGGCTCCTCTTTTTTTGAGGGTCTTTTTGAAGATTTGGAGGCCTTGTGGGATTCTTCTTGGAGCAAGGAGGTTCTTGATTCAGTGGAAGAAGAAGATCTATCTTCCCCTTCGTCTGTTCTTGGTTTCTCCCCTTTTGATGGGGTTGATGTGTCCAATGAGGAGGATGAGCTCCTTTTGGAAGCCCTATAGTAATCCCCTTTGCAGAAAAAGAGGGTTTTGAGTTTAGTTCTCAAAACCTTTGATGGTTGTAAGTTTTTGGGGTTGAAAAGGGTTTCTCGCACTCTCCTTGGGAGTTACTCCAAATCAAATCATAGTTTTGTGGATAGGTCTAATCCCTGCCCTTTTTCTATGGAAGAAAATGAGTGTGTCTGAGATAGTGGAGGATGAAGCAGTTTGTTGTCCTCCTTAAACCCCAAATTTTTTGGAGAATGCTTGGAAGAACAGTGTGGGGGCTGATTATGGGGTTGCCTCTTCTCATGGCAGAGATGAGCTGAATATTGCTGGTCTTTTGCTCCTCCTTTTGCTTTGGAGCAAGTTTCTAGTCTTGAAGATGGAGGGATGGTGGCTGCTTCCCCTCTTGTTGTTGTTGTTGTCCCTTCCCCAAAGAGTTGGAAGGAACCCTGTGTTATGGTGATTGAGGCAACTACTATGAATGCTCTGTCCCCCAAGTTTTCTTTGGGACAAAGGTTTTGCTCTTGTTTCAGTGAGCCTTCTATGGTTATGAAGGAAGGACAAATTGAATTCATTATTCTTGATGCTCTTCTGGATGAGTCAGTGACTTGGTTGAGGAGCTCGCTTGTAGGGAGATTTTGTGGTAATCGCCCCAATATCCATACGATGCGAAGATGGATCCTTCGGATATGGAAGCATAGTGGACAGGTTGAGGTAATTGCAATGTTGAATGGTTTCTTTCTTTTTTCCTTTTCCTGTGTGGACTGTTTTAGGATTTTGGATGATTGGTTTTTGGCATGAATGGTCTTTATATTCGAAGTTGGTGTCCTGGTTTTAACCCTCTAAAGGAAACTCTCAAGTTTCCTGTCTGGGTTTGTTTGATAGGGCTGCCTTTGGAGTTTTGCAATGAAAACATTTTTATGATTATTGCCAACTCTTTTGGGCAATATTGCATTACAAATAATGTCTGCAAACTCATGAAGTGGTTGTTGTTTGCTAGATTTTGTGTTTATGTGGAGAAAAACCAAGTGCTCTCTACTCATATTACCATAGCCTCTAAATTTGGTAACTGGGTGCAGCAGATTGAGTTTGAGGTTTCTCCAATTATTTGTCGTTCTTGTGGTAAAGTGGGGCATACCTCCACCACTTGCTTGAAAAATAAGAAACAACACTTTGTCTGGAAAATGAAGGATCAAATCCCTGCTTCTATGGAGTCTTCTTTTCCCTTTGTTTAGGAGGTTCAAAAAATTGATATTAAAAGGAAACCTGCTATGGATTGTTCTATGAAGGAGTTGGAGGAAGGTCCTGCCAATGATTTTATGACGCCTCTTTGTCTCAAGAAGTTTAGACTTGGGGAGAAGGAACCTAGTTCTGAGTTAAAGAAAAGCTCCTTGGAGCATTTTTTTCAAACCACCTTGACTTTGGGTGGGTCTACCCTATCTTTGGGCAGGGCTGCTGTAAGTTTTTGTTTTGCCTTGCTTCTAGTTGCCTTGTTATTTTGTAACTGATGTTTGGTGTTTTGCTGGGCTTAATGCTTCATCTTTATCCTTGTACAAGGGATCAGGGCACTTTCAAAATCCCTTCTTATCTAATAAAAAACTTATTAAAATTTTTCCCTGATGCAGTAGTTGTAATTCCCAAGCTGGCTGTTGGATGTTTAGGTGAAGTTTTAACCAAAAATTGCATAAACCATCCAACTGTCAGTCTTGCAACTAGGAAAAATATTCGGTGATTATTAAAGTAAGTCTTTCTGCCAAACTAGGAAAAATATTCGGTGATTATTAAAATAAGTCTTTCTGCCAAAATTTAACTACCAGTCATTGCAAATGGGAGAAAGATTAGGTGATGGCTCAAATAATAAAATAACACACTCCTCCCCTCACACAGGAACACACGCATATATCCAAATTTCTCTTTTTACAAATATAGCAGCCTGGGCCAATTTTATGATGGCAATATGTTTGTGTGCTTGCAAAAAATACTAACTAAAATTTGCTTGAATTCTTCAACTATCAGTCTTGCAAGTGGGAAAAATATTAAGTGGCAGTCCAAATAGTAAATTAATAGTCTGTCCTCCAAAGTTTAACTGTCAGTCTTGCAAATGGGAGAAATATTAGGTGACAACTCAAATAATAAAATAAGATTCTTATTTGCACAAAAATGAAAAAACACACACCTCAGTCTTGCTATTGAAACTCAACATTAAGTTATCATAGATTAATTAGTTGGTATTCTGTGGGCATGTGTAATTCTGAATTCAATGCTAAAGTAAGGAAAGAAAATGGAAGGGATAAGGGTACTTAGCATGGGACCAGAGAATTAACGATACTGATGAATTCTTTGGATCTTGATTGTCACTTTGAGAAATAATGGCTCTTTGTCAGTATAATGCCTCATATTCTGTGCAGGACCTGTGCTCTTTCCTTGGTTGAGTCCACACCTCCAGGTCATGTGGATCTGATTCTACTCACAGTGTACCTCTGCTCTTTGGATTACTTGATTTATCTTTGTCTGCTTTGTTCTCTGCTCTGAACTGAAAAGTGGAGGTTTTTAGAAAGCCTTTTAGGGGACTGCTGTTATGTCACTAGGAGAGATGTTCTCCTAGGTTAAAACCCACAAAACTTGTGTAAAGGATAAAAAACAGCAAGCTTAAGCTGTTCAAATGCTCCTTGGATGAATGTGCAGATCTAGTTTCTTTTTACTGCACCAAACCCAAATGTTGTTCTGTGATATGCTCCTTAGGATGAGAGGATGTGAAATGGATACTAATGAATGCCTTAGTAATGAGCATATAGAATCAAATTGTGCAAAGGCTTGTTTAGTTGGCTCAAACGGCTAGTAGAATGGGTGGGAATCAACCAAATACAAAGTTGAACTGTGAATTTTCAGGGGTGAAATCTGTGGATGGAAGTTAACCTCATGTCTATGGAAATGACCCAAAACATGAAAATGTTATATCCAGATGGGTAACAGATGTATAGGGATTGGTGCAGGAATAGACATAATTAGTGTATAAATGGAATAATGTATTGGACTATGTATGGATAAGCTGGGGATAAATGTTTGGGGATGTGTGTGTATGAGAAATTGTAAAAGCTATTTGAATAAAGCCAACTTTGCAAAGGTTGTGCCATTTGTCAATATGTACATGTATCAATACATTCACTCAAAATGGATGCAAAACTTAATGGCAAAAGGCATGGATATGCAAATTCCACTATTAATTAGCAAAGTTTGCGTGAACATTGGGCCATGAGCCAAACTTAGCACAAGAGTGTGCTACTTGTCGATATGTAATTGTATTAAGACATTCCATCAAAATGGGCCCAAAACTAAATTGGAATTGGCATGAGAATGCAAATTTTTCCATTACAATCATATGTGTGTGCGCGCACACATACATAACATCGGATCATGAGCCAAACTTGGCACAAGAGTGTGGTACTTGTCGATATGGAATTTAACAAGTTATTCCATCAAAATGGGACCAAAACTAAATGGGAATTAGCATGGGAATGCAAATATGACCATTGCAATCATACATATATGTGTGTGTGTACATACATGATATATATATATATATATATAATCACATAAAATGGCACAAATTTCCCATCAAATACATTGTATGGGATAGTTTGCATGCACTCCAAGCTCTATGAATGCAACCCAAGCTTTTTGAAATGAATCTGTGTGCGAGAATTTGCCAATAACAACCAAGATCTAGAGGCCAATGAATAACACAACACGAGAGACAAAGATAGATAAGAACAAATTGCATTCTCATCAAGATGCAAAAATTGATCTACTATACAATGAAGATGAGTTTGCTTATAAAGGAAAGGCCATAGGGAAATGAGAGCACATAATCATGACATGTGGTCCAATGAGATACAATGGTAGGTAGGAGAAATAATAGATAATTCCACTAAAGGTGGAATGTGATAACAAGATAACACCACAAAAGGTGGAATTTCTCCTACAACCATCTTCCCTAGATGCACAATTCCCTAAGTGTCTCATATGCAAATTACTTTATCCTAAGTCAACTTAAGTGTAATTATTAGACATAATTTGCATCAACACCCACCCTTAAGTGCAACTTAGGGGAATGTAGACTCAAGATAACAATGCAAGATGGGTCCTGGCTACTAGGCCATGTTAGGTACACAAGTACAAATGCAATGCAATATCTCACAAACGAACAAAGAGAGAAACCCAATGGGAGAAAACACCCCCCCAAAAGAGAGATGAACACAAAATGCTCTTAATGAGAAGAACAAAACCTCATGTGAGGCAAAAGTCCCCCCCATAAGAGAAGAAGAGAGACAATGTAGCCCCCCCTTAATGTAGAATCTCCTGCAAAGATGGTCCAATGATGTTGACCAAAATTCCTCCCCATTAGGAAGAAATAGAATCAATGTTGCACCAAGAATGTCAAAGTGTGACAAAACAAGGTATCGATGTTGATGAAGAACTGATGATGAATCTCTCACTGCAATATGATGAAGATCAGGCATGGAGACACCTGCTTTAGCATCATCTAGATGCTCATCAATGACAAGGTACAAAGAAGAATGACACTTTATATTAGTGCATGTACAACATAGCTCATGCAAGAGAATACAACATCATAAAGTGCAAATCTGGAAACATGAAGATGATGCCACCAAAAAGATGCCCTGTAAAAGATTGTAGATGAAGATGCCTCTGATTGGTATGTTGCCAAGAAAAATGTAGGAGCAAACTAACCCCCTCGGCTGCCAGTTGGAAGATGCTACAATACAGGTTTATAGGTGGACAAGAAAAAAAATTGCTCCCAATTTTGCTATTTTATGAAAATTTGTTTTTAAAAAGCTTAATAAAAACATTTATTAAAAGCATAAAATTTTTTTATTGACAACAATAAAGAAAAAAATATTTTTTCTTTAAATTTTTGGAGAAAAACTCCATTATAAAGAAGAAAAAACACAATCATTTTTTTAAAAGTTTTTTTGATTAAAAAACTTTATTATAAATAATAAAGAATTTTTGAAAATTTTTACCGTTTTTTATAAAATTTTTACCATTTTTTAAAACCATTAAACTTTTTTTATTAAAAAAACATTTAAAAATTAATTAAAGATTTTTTATTAAAATTAAAAAGTTTATTTATAAACTTTAATATAAAAAAAGTTTTAAAAATATATAAGGGCTGACAGGGTCCCTGTCCCTATCACGATCAAAGACCATGGCAATACGTGGGTACACCTTGCGGCCTGCTTTTGGGCTATGTATTGTAGCAGGGCCCGACATGGGCTTGCCGTGGCAGGGCACCTTGTTGGGTACCTGCTACATTTTGATGTGTCTTTTATGCACATGCGAACACAAAATAAAATACCAAGGTATCTTATCCTCTCTTGAACAAAGTCTCTCATATGCTATGCTTTGCGATCAAATGAGACAACTCCAAGGTTACAAAATGTCAAGTCTTGACTTGTGGATAATTTCAGTGGTTTGATGTGATAATGCTGAAATCACAAGGGGACTTACGTTGTACATGAATGCTCGATCTTATCATGGATCAGGATAGGTATGCCGATAACTTAGGATTTGGCAATGAAGCTTCAGACTTAATTCTAACAAGACTTATTTAAAAAAAGGCAAAAGGAATAAGGTTCAAGAAATCTATTCTAAGCCTAGGAATGTAGGAAATGATGAATGGATCTAGTGGAGTCAAACTAGGTGAGGTCTCACAAACAGGTATTGACACAAGCTTAGTGCAATTGTCTAAGGTATACTTAAAGATTTTCAGTCTATCACCATCAAACGTTGACACCATCCAAGTTGATGCTTGTTGACGGATGCGTAATAGTTGAAGTTAAGCTTACTCAAATTTCCAGTTGACCACACAAGGCGCACTTACCAGCGGCAAGAGGCTAGTGGTATGGATTAAGGATTCCACACAAATAAATTCAACAAATCTTTCACTCAATCTAACATACATGAAAATAAATTCTAAACTAAAATTCTAATCTAACTTGGAGGAATTGAGAACCATGAATGCAAATACAACACTTGAAGAGCAAAATCACCAACAATTGAACAATGATTATGATTCAAATCAAAGTTACCTCGAGTTTCCGAGACGGGGACGGCGGATTGTGTTTCTGGGACGACAAATTTTTTTGCCAAATTTGGGGACGGTGGGGGATGGCAATATAAAATATAGGAAAAATTTAAAATATATAGGAAAATTTCAAAATTCTAAATGTTCATATGAAAACATGGATAAAGCATGCATACATACATTATATTCATATGAAAACAATAAAACATGGATATAGCATGTGTATGATACTATGAAAAGTTGAAAACATTTTAGAATGTAAATTCTGAACACACAACATTGTTAATATTCAATAGACAATATGCAATTATTCATTCATAAATCAGAATTTCAATTCATTCACATTGTCAATATGCATATCAATAGACTCGGAGGTTAATTTTCCCTACTTCTATCGATGCAGTTTCCCCCCATATTTTTCAATGGGGGTTTGGGGGCAGCGCCCCCAAGGTGGGGTCAAGGGGCATTTTAATAAAGGTGTTGGGTGTTATTTTTCTATTGACTCGCCGAGTTTGGAGATTTTCTAATCTTTGTGTCAAAATGCCCAAAGGCTATATTGCTGCCATATAGTTTCATTGTCAAAATTATGAATTAAATTAATAATTTAAAATTTAATTAATGTTATCTTTTAATTTTTTTTATTTTTAATAACAATTTGAATTAATAAGGGGCCTTTATTAGAAAATTTAAATAAAAAATTAAAAATACAACTTTTAAATTTTTTTAATATTTTTTAAGGGCCTTAGAATGGGGGACATTTGGCCATCCTCAGGACGGATTGGGGACGTCCCAGCTGTCCCCAGCCGTCCCCGGGACGTACGGATGTCCCCCAAAGCTAGGGTAGGTGTCCCCCCGTTTCGGGGATGTCCCCTCAAAAAACAGGGCAATTTGGGGATGGGGGGAAACGTCCCCTGGCCGTCCCCAAGTCCCCGAAACGTCCCTGGGACGGGGACGGGGGTTTTTCAGGTCGGGGACGCGTCCCCAGGTAACTCTGATTCAAATAGCTGCAGCATATACCAACAATTCTACAAAAACTCTCCCTCACAAATGAGAGACAAGGAGGCATATATAGAGCCTCCAAAGAAATGAATGGCTCAGATTGATTTGAGATCAACGGCCAAGATTACAAGATAAAACCCTAATTAGGGTTTGTACAACCACCATTACATTGGCCAATAAGAAACGAGGGTAGGTAAGATAAATAATATTTGATGTAGCGCCATGTGTCACCTATTCCCTCCTTGAATGAATGTTGACTTGGCACCCTTTGATTGAACAGATGGTGACTAGGATGCCACCTCAGCTTGCCTTGCACACTTAATCAATTTGCTTTGTACATTCTTCATCTTCACAATGTTTGGAATCCTTTATGATACTTTGCATTCCATCCTTATGTTAAGGAATTCTATGAACTGTTCCCTCCTTATGTTTGGGAAATTTCCCAATTTTGGAATCCTGAAATATTTCCTTCCTTGACGCACTTTGATATTGGAATTCCCTGATGTAGTTTTGGATTTCTTGATGTAAAATCCTTTCTATTCATTTCTTGAACTTTCTTTCCTTCATTTGTTCACCATCAAAGTGAAGTCTTCTTCATGATTGATCTAGTCCTCATCTTCACCTTCTGGAATCTCTATCCGGAAATCCTCATCCAATCTTTGAAGTATTGATCTTCCTTATCCGCATTGCGTGCATTCTCCTTCACCTCAAGCCTTGATCATCATGCTTCCTTTCCTCATAACAGTCCTACAAAACAAATAAGCATTGAATCAAACACTAGTATGATAAACTTAACCTCAACCTTGGTGGGAAATTCATCCACATATGGACTGATCATTCCTCAAAACCATCCGCATTATCCTTGTCCATTCTTCACTTGGTGGAAATTTGATGTCTATCTGGACAACTTCCTTCCTTTGTAATTCCGCCCTGAAGTGGAAATCCGACCCTTATCCGGACTCATTGTCCTTGAAAATCTTGTGTTGACTGGATCACCATTCCATTGAGTGGAAATCTGGACACCATCAGGACTTTGTTTTTGACATTTGTCCCAACATGTGATAGGTAGTCTTAGAAAATTGTAACACCAATTCTGGATCCGGATTAAAGTCTGGAAGATTTTCCTTAAGAAAAACCAATTTTCAGACTTAGGATAAGTCTGATCATCATTGCTAAGTTTGAAGACACCTATGTAAACTCAAAAAATCAAGTATTTGGAGCCCAAAAATGAATTTCCAGGTCTGGAAATCTCGCTTGGAGGTCTGAAAACACTCAGAAAGTGACTGATTTTTTATATCAAAGTTGTAATAAAAGTCTGATTTTTTTAGGACAAAGTCTGAATACACCCTCCAATGCCTGAAAATACTCAGAAAATGGTGTATTGAAGTCCAATTTTTTGATTCATAATTCTGTGTACACCCTCTGAAAGTCTGAAAATGGCTCCAAAAAGTCTGAAGACACTCTGAAAATGATGAATATCAATGGCTGGAAGTGGTCACAGCCATGTCACATGCTTGCATTTGAACTATTTTGACCTTCAAAACTCAGAAATGGTCACATCTGGGCACAACTATGTGGCTGTAAATGAAGTTTCAATCTGAAGACAACCTAGTATACTCAGAAAAATGTCAAAAATGGTGCCCGGAAGTATACCACAATTCTGAAAATGCTTGGAAAAGGGTGTGGAAAAGTCTGATTTTTAGTTCTTAAAGTCTGAAGACACCCTTCCAAGGTCCAACAATGGCTGCCCAAAGTCTAAAGACAACCTGCAACTTCAATAAATCAGTCATTTAAACTTGTCGCAGTCATAGGAAACACCTGTATTTGATGAATTTCACCTTCCCAAAGTGAAGTTTGTCAAATTTGGACACAAACAAAGGGCTGGTAAACATAATATCTAAGTCTGAAGACAAATCTGAAAATGGAGTTTCAGACTTAGATCAGCAATGGAAGCTCCACCAAATGCCCAAAAAACTCATAAGAAATGACACCCAAGTAAAATTTTCCAAGTTGGCAAGTAGCTGGAAATGAAAATTAGTCTGAAGACAACCTGCAGCTATGGAGTTTCAGATTGTAACAACAATGGCAGCCCCTGAAAATGCACTGAAAAATCCTCCAAACAACCCTTAACCAAAATCGCCTTAGTGTGGATGAGCTGGGCAATGAAGAATAATTCTGAAAATGTGTTCCCAGCCAACAATGGAGGTCAAATCATTCCCAGCAATGGCGCCCAACAAGGTCTGAAAATAATGGCAGCCCCCCTAACACTAAAAACATATCACCAAAATTCATCAAGATATGGAGGAATCAGCCTCCCAAATAAAATTGCCCAACTTCAGCCATGGCGCCACCTCCCAAATCTGAAAATTTCTCTAAAAAACTTGTTCCAATGGCTGCCAAGAAATATCGCCCAGCTAGGAATAGGCAGGAAATGAACAACAAAAATAACTTTCAGCTCCAAATGTGTCAAGTACACACTTCACCAAAATCGCCCAGCTAGAGAAAATCACCCAAATCAGCAACTTAGCAATCACACTCAACAAATATAATGATATTTTAATGTTGGTCATCTCTCTTTAAACATGTTTTCACCTTGAGTTTTCATCACACAAACAATGTGGGATAAAACATTTGCACTTTTACACTTGTGTTGGAAAAATCAACTTGCCTGGGAAATAATATTTTTTAATTTTTTAAAACATTGCAAGTCATTAAATAATTGTTTTTAATTTTTAAATAATTGTCAACACTTGTAAAAACAATTAAATTTGGAGTCAACTTATTTAAAATATTTCAAAATTTAGATCAAAATTAACCCTTGGGGGAAAATCGCCCCATGTTGGGATAAAAATCCCAATAAAAATTCATTAAAAATCATTAAAATGCTCTTGGGGGAAATTCGTCCCATGTTGGGATAAAAATCTCGACAAAATTTCATCAAACTTGCACATAAAATAGGCCAGGGGAAAATCGACTAGGGCATGGATAAAGAATCCACACAAAAATTCACTTCATTTGCAAAAAACACTCCCTAGTGGAATTTCGACCTCAGCCTGGATGAAAATCCAGACTCAAAACTCATCATATTGCTCTCAGTGGAAAATCGACTTGGGTATGGACTGAGAGTTTGCACAAAAATCCGTATTAACTTGTCACAAAACAGCCTGGTGGAAAATCGACCTAGGCGTGGAATCATTCTCAACGTTGTCCGCATTATAGTCCGCACTCCTGGTGGAAAATTGATGGTAGTTTGGAAAATTCCTGACACTTAGCCAAATTTTAGCACTTCCACGGGAAAATCGATTCAGGCATGGATAAACAGTGGTAGAAAATCATAGCTAGTATGGATTTAAGGGGAAACCCATGTGTAGTTTGGATTTTGAGTGGGGGAAAAGGGTGGGTAGTCTGGAATATGAGGGGAAAAACACCTCTAGCATGGAATTTGACCTCCTAACCCTTGGAATTTGGCATTTTAACCACTCAAAATCACTTAGAAACTTCAAAATTAGATTGGACTTCAGCAAATTTTCCAAAAAATGAGCGAAACACTAGGAAATTATCGGGATAAAGTGCAAAATCAACTTGAATAATACCTAGGAGCGAGAAAACAACTCCAAAAGGTCTGAAAATATGTTGGCACTTTAAAATTACCGATATGCGTGTTTAAAACACGTTAACGCTCAAGAAGGTCAACACTTAGCAAGAATAAATCAAAACCCTAAGGCAACACCTAGACTTAGGCAAAGCTCAGGATGACTCTAACATTTTGACATTTTAAACACATGATCCTATTCAAAATTCAAAAAACCCTCTCATCGGCAAAGGCAAACACTAGGAAACTAGGCAAAACTTATACTCTAAAAAGCGAAAAGTGGGGGTCCCCATTTGCAATGGGGCGATGTGTGAAGACGTCACAACACTACAATACACAACATCGTAAGCAAACCAAATGCCCGCAAAAAAACTTATTTTTGAAACAATAAAAATCCAAAAACGAAAAGAAATGTCCCCCCTTAATTAATATTTCTCGATTTTATTTGTTTTAATTGCAAGTTAATAAAAAACATTTTTTTAAAGAATCGTACCAGTCTGCAATAGCAATCGTACTGCTAAGGGGGGGGCGGATTTTTTCTCAGCTCTAGATCAATTGCTCTAATTTGGGTGAATGAACAGGCAAACTTTAGGTTTTTGGGCCTTTTGAGCATGATGGTGATATCAAATTTTGGCCAAAGTGCTCCAAAATTGCAGAGCGCTCTTGGGACAAGTAACTACCCTCCACCTTCAAATGGCTGTAGATTTGGCCTCCGGTGTCGGATTTCGACGAAACAAAAGGCAATTCTGACTTTCTCGAACCTCAATCCAATGGTTACCTCAGATTTGACCCAACAAGCTCCAATATTAACTTGCAATAGAAAACCCCAATATACAAAAACCCAAATTGCATCAAAATTTTCTCAAATTGCAAACCAATGGCACTCTAATGGCTCTGATACCATGTGAAATTTTGCCAATAACAACCAAGATCTAGAGGCCAATGAATAGCACAACACAAGAGAGACAAAGATTGACAAGAACAAACTGTATTCTCATCAAGATGCAAAAATCGATCTACTATACAATGAAGATGAGCCTGCTTATAAAGGCAAGGCCATAGGGAAATGAGAGCACACAATTATGACATGTGGCCTAATGAGATACAAGGGTAGGTAGGGGTAGGTAGAAGAAATAATAGATAATTCCACTAAAGGTGGATCACCCACCGAAGGTGGAATGTGATAACAAGTTACACCACAAAAGGTGGAATTTCTCCTACACCCATCTTCCCTAGATGCACAATTCCCTAAGTGTCTCATATGCAAATTACTATGAAATGCATTATCCTTAGTCAACTTAAGTAAAGTGTAATTATGAAACATAATTTACACCAACAGTGAGAAAAACACACACACACATCTATTTATGTACACACATGTCTATGCTTTTGCTAAGCTTAGTTCAAGCTAATCCAATAAGATGCATACACATAAGAATAAATCAAGCTAGATTATTTATTTTTAGGTGTGGGAATGGACGATTGAATGCTATTTTAGGAAAGTTATTGTGAATGAGTGTACTTAGCTCTAGGAATGATGTTGGCATTTCTAATGCAGATGCCAAAATCTGTTTTACAGGATGGTGTAGATGCACTCCAAGCTGTTTAGAATGAATTTATACCTTATATTGCCTAGTGATTGGCACAACATAGTTGAATATATGTATATGTTTGTGTGTGTGTATTCGTATACACATATGCATATGTATATACATTTATCTGTGTAAGAGAGAGATAGAGAAAAGGGGAGACGGTTGGGCAGAAAGAGGTACACACGTAAATGGAGACATGCATGAAAAATGTGGAATCATAGACAAGGCATGTAAACTGTTTGTCAAAATGCCTTAGAGAATGTGGTTTTATGATGCCCTATATATGTACATTTATGGTAGACACATGGAAAATGTGGAAGCACAGGCATGTGAACTGTTTGGTAAAATGCCTAAATGAATGTGTGTGTGTAGAGAAAGACAAGGATGCATATGCTATCACTCTCTACACACACACACATATGGTAGACCTGTATGCAAGAGTGGAAGCGTAGACAAGGCACGTGAGCTGTTTGAAAAAATGACTAAAAGAAATGTGGCCTCTTGGAATGCCATGATTGCAGGATATGTTTAAAATGGGTTTGATGAGAGTGCCTTAGAAACTTGTAAGCAAATACAAACCAGCATCCTGCCTGCCTCTGCTCAAATTGGAGCTTTGGAAGAGGTTATGGACAAACATCAAAGTATAATTGAAATTGGATTTTCGTCAGATTTTGTAATTGCAAATGTTTCTTTCTATCATCACAGCCAAAAGACTTATACACAAATTCTCTCATGAATGATTTCAAATTTGTAGCTTATATTGTGTGAGTGAGACTTGAAGTTCCTATCACATCATGTTATGAGGTACACGTGAATCTACCAACTTACCGACGTCCATTCAGATTCATCTTCATTGATCATTGATAAAAATTATGTTGAAGTGTTGATACAAAATGAATGTCTTATTCTATGTTCTTTTTCTTCTTAAGAGTTAGCTTCTATGTAAGAATTGAATGCTTCATTTCAATTGTACATTGAATGGTTTTCAGGAGGAAATTTTTTGTTTGAACAGTCAAAGTGAGCTTAACTATCTTATCATTTTATCATGTTTTGCAGGTTGCTTTACCTTATGAAGCAAATTGTCCTTGGTACCTTACCTTACGAAGAAAATTGGTCTATCTGTTGTTTTGAACTGCTCACATTGTCAAAGTGAGCCTAGCACCTTATCATTTTATCATATTTTGCAGGTTACTTTACCTTAGGAAGCAAATTGGCCTAGGTACCTTACCTAATGAAGAAAATTGGTCTAGCTACTTTATTGAATTGTTTACATTTAGGGTTCAGCCTTACACTGTTGTATTTTGCAGGTTCCTTCATCTTCTGAAAAAACTGTTCCAGGCACCTTTAATTTTGAAGAAAATTGTTTGAGCTGTTGCATTGGGTTGTATTCATTTTGGTTTTTGCTGAATCAATTGCTGTATGATAGAGTATGCATATTTCTGTACACTTGACCATTGGAGTGAATGGCCCTGCTTTTCACAATGCTTGCAGCTGCATTTCTCAGTTTTAGTTCCACTATATTGTAATGTGTGTTTGTTGTCATGGTATTGGTTATAATTGGAGGGAGATGCTGTACTGCTGTGGGTCATTACAAAAGATGGCAATCTAAACCCTGGCATGAAGGATTGTGGATGGACGATTTTTGGATGAGGTACATTACTAAGCTACTGCAGTTCCATGAACCTCAGCTGCCCCAAGCCAAAAGGCTGGATGAGAAAATTAAAGAGCTCATTGCTAGCTAGATTGTCAAAGTAGAATTGCCACATATATTACTATGGCACTGAGGCTATACTGTCTCATGGCATTATTTAGCAAAGCATGTTGGTTCCTTTCTACTGGCATCTTTCACAAAAATGTATCAATAAATTAATTTCCAAGATGTTAGCAAAGCACTTAAAAGATTTAGCTAAAGAGTGTTTAAAATATCAAAAAGTTTTCGATGGCTTAAAGATGTTGAGGGAGACTCCAGAAAGTCTGTGGGTAGATAAGAAGGAATCCATTGCAAAAGAAAAAGAACTAATCGTGCAAGGCATCCAAGATGGGGAAATAGTAGCTGTCAAGACTTGATTCAATTTTTGGTGAGGACAAAGATGCCTGAGTGTGTAAGTGTGAATTGTTTGGACCCTGAAAAGCATTGCAAGATGTTGGAAAATGACAGCAGTGTCACTCATCAGTATCTTGATCCACCTCTCTTTGACTTGCGCTGAACAAAATGACAAAGCTTGCATTTCTGATGATTTTTTTTTCTCCTCAAAGAGTGAAAGATTCCTTCGAGGTGTACTCTCAAGCAAGGAAAATCATTTATATTGTTGACGATTCCAAAACAGGCCCGATCCTGAGCCAAGCAACCAATAAAATTTTCTATTCTCTCAAAACTAAATTGGAAAACAGTCTTTTTACCAACGAAACTTCTAAATCTGTAGCTCAGCAATAAATGAGCTTGCAAAAAAAAGAAAAGAAAAAAAGAACAAACGCCACCTGTAATCTACGAAAGGAAGGCTGAAGAAACTGAGGATTTGGAGACAACTGTAGTCTGTTGGGTCAGAGCAAGAGGCAATGATTTCATAGATTGGAAAGCAGCAGCAACAGTTAATACCATCTATAGATTATGCAACTCAGGTAAAGCAATTATCTTTTTTATTGTCCCTTTTTCCCTTAATCTTGCCTCAATCTTCTCATGCTTGGAAATTGTATCCGTTTGTATATATTCTTGATTCTTAATCTCGTATTTCTGATTGAATATTGCAGAATGATTAAATAAATAATAATTTATTTTGTTAAATTATTAATATCTTAATTAATAAAGTTTTAGTATTGACTCATTATTTGTATTTCAAACCATCCTACTTTGAATGTCAAAAAATAAGTTTTTTTTTTTTCTTGTATATACAAAACTTAATGTTATTCAATTGTAAAGTGATCATATTCCTTAATGGGTATTTCAGAATGGGAAGTGGGTTGATGTGCTTGCTTTGGAGAAGGAGTGGCATAGGGATAATGGGTGGCCAAGGTCTAAATACTTCAAGGGCTTTTTTCGTCTGCAGAAGAAGAAAGTAGAGATGCCTAACCAGAAAGCCTCTCAGGATTCATCTGCAAATTTTCAGAGAAATGGGGGGTCTGGAAATAACCCTAGAATCATTGTAGGTTATGGCAAGGTGGTTGTTGAAAATTCCGCAGGGGTTTTACGGCCATCTTTGGCAACTCCAGCCGTTCTTGATAAGGACAAGCCTTTGGGTAAGGAGAACTCGGTGGATAAGGTATGGTTGCCGATACCTTCTATTTCTGCGGTTGAAGCCCCATTTGACAAAAAAACTAGGGATTTGTATTCTTTGGCCGTATTAATTCAGGTTTGGGTTGATAATATTTTGCTCTCAAAGCTTCATCATAAGATTCATTCGCTCTGGTATGGTACGCTTTACTTTCAAGTTCTTTCTTCGAGCTCTTTCACTATTATCTTTGATTTTGAGGATGCTAAACAACAGGCTCTGGCAAAGCTGTTCTTTTGGTTTGGTTGTAATTTATTTTTTGTTGAAAAATGGAAACCTCTTTTTTCTGCTTCTCAGGATATTGTTAAAACTATCCCTACTTGGTTTTTGCTACCTGGGCTTCCATATGAATTTTCTGACCCTGATATTTTACAAAGAATTGGGGATTCCTTTGGAAAGTTTATTCATTCGCATTCGGCATTTGAGGATGGGGTTTTTAGGGTTAAGATTTGTGTGTTACTTACCTCATCCTCTGTGGTTCCTTGCAATTGTAATTTAAAATCTATTGATGGGATTTGGTGGTAGAGCATCGTTCATGATTCTGAATGGTTTGTTAAGTGCTCTGTGGTTATGGATTCTTCTTTATTTACTACCCTTAAAGGATTGTTGTTTGGTGATAAGGTGGTTTGGCCCTCAAAGTCTGCTAATATAAATGTTGATAACCTAGATTCTTCTGTCAGACATGAAAATTGAAGGCACATTGTTTCTCACCTTATGTGTCTGTCAAAGTCAAATAATCCTATTGGGGTTTCTAATATGGAGAATGTTGTCCCTCTTGGGGATGCATCTCTCCTTGTGGAGGATGTGCAGAAAGATAAGAGTCTTATGGGAATAGATTCTCCTTTAGGGCTTCATAATGAGGGGGGTTTGGTTATGAATTCTGCTAAATTTGTTCAAGGGCTTGAGGGTGGATTGCCTCAGGGGGAGTTACACCCTTTGGTTCATGGGTTTGACTTGCCTTCTTTCATTCCTGATGAGAGTTTAATTTCTCAAGTCTAGAGGCTGGTTTTTGAGCATAATATTACTTTGAATAATGATGTTACTGATAAGGTGGTAGATGCGATTGATCAGGACTTGGTTAATTTGAATTCCTCCTTAGTTATCCCTTCGACTTGAAATCCTTTTGAAATTTTCTCTCCAGATAAAGCTCTGGATTGTGAGAATGCCTTGTGTTTTGTTAATAAAGTTGAATTTGATCCTGCAATTAACAAACCTTTGGTTCAAATTCCTTTGTCTCCCTTCTCCCCATTACCCTCTCCTGTGCAACGAGGTAGGAAGCCAAAGGCGTTTCATACGCAATTGGAAATAGATGCTGGCATTCAGTCTACGCTTTTGAGCCCAGGCTCTGGTTCTATGAAAAGGAAAATAAAGTTTAGTCCTCCTTTTACAAGGTCGGTTGCTTCCAAACATATTCTTCAGGCATCTTTTGGGGTGGACATAGTTGGTTTTGGTGATTCTATTGAAAAGAGGGGAGAGAATGCCTCCTCTCGACGACAATGAAGGTCGTTTCTTGGAATGTTAGGGGCTTAAACGCCCCTAACAAGAGACGCTTGATTAAGTCGCAGTTGGACTTAATGAAGTGCGATGTGCTTATGTTGCAAGAAACTAAATTAAGTCTGTATGGTGCTGAATTTTTGTTTCCTAATTGGAAAACTTGGAAATTTTGTGTTTCCCCCTCTGCGGAGGCTTTTGAGGTTTAGCTTTTCTTTGGAATGATGTTTCTACTGAATTATCTCTAGTTGTCTCTGCCCCTTTCTGGATGTTGGCGTTGGTAAAAAGAAGGGTTTCTAATATTAAATTCTGGTTATTTAATGTTAATGGTCCAATGTCTATCTTGGGGAAAAGAGCCCTCTGGGATTCTTTAACTGTTGCTTCTTCCCTCCTTCAGGGACAACTTGGTGGAGATTTTAATGCTATTTCTTGTGAGGATGATAAAATTGGGGGCATTTTACCAAATAAACGTGTTGTGGTTGATTTTACTACTTTCATTCAAAATAATGGTTTGTTGGATTGTCAAACTTTGAATGGTCTTTTTACTTGGATAAATATGAGGAAAGTTTTTTCACAGATTGCTGAAAGACTTGATTGGTCTTTTATTTCCGATAATTGGATCTCTTCAGATGTGGATGTTGTTGCTATGGTTTTGCCCAATTCAGACTCTGATCATTTTCCAATCTTGTTGTCTTTTTTGGATGATAGGGCTTCTGGAAAATCTTCGTTTAAATTTGAGCCTATGTGGTTTAGAGATCCTTCTTTTCTGATGCTCTTGGAATCGTGGTGGGCCTCGGCCCCTTTTATGTCTGAAACTAGAATGTTTCGCTTCGTCAAAAAACTTTCCTTTATTAAAGAAAAGATTTAAGTCCTGGGATGTCTTGCATTTAAATTTTTTTTTTTTTTTTTTTTTTTTTCTGAAAAATCTAGAATCCAAGAAAAGCTTGAAGCTTTAAATTATGTGATTATGAATATTGGGATGGATTTTGCTGCCTTTGCTAAGCATAAATTGTTAAATTCTCATCTTGAGGAAGTTCTTTCTCGTGAGGAAATCTATTGGCGGCAGAAATCTAGGGATCTATGGCTTGTTGAAGGAGATAGGAACACTAAATTTTTTCATTCATCCACTATAATAAAATGTCAAAGGAGTAGGATTTCTTGTATTCAAGATTTTGATGGGGTATTTCTTTCTGAGGAGAAAGATATTGTTGCTAAGGCTGTCAGGTTTTTTTAATTTTTGTTGACTGAGGAAACTTTTGCTTTTGATGATAGCTTTGCTTCGACTATCCCTCAACTTATTTCTATAGAAGATAATAAGATGCTAATGGCTCCTTTTTTTGCTCATGAAGTGAGGGAGGTTGCCTTCTCTATGGCACCTGACAAGGCTCCTAGATCGGATGGTTTTATTGCTCTATTTTTTCAAAAGTGTTGGTCTTTTCTTGGGGAGGAGCTCCTTCTTGTCTTAGAGGAGGCTAGGTGTAACAGATCCATTCTGAAAGAGTTAAACACAACCCTTATTTCCATTATTCCAAAAACAGAGGATCCTAAGTCCTTTGTTGATTTTCGACCAATTGCGTTATGTAATACATTATATAAGATTATAACTAAGGCAATCTTTGTGCGGCTTACCAAGCTTATTCCCAAGATTGTTTTGGGTGAGTAGGGTGGTTTTGTTTTGGGTAGGGAGAGGGCTGAAGGTGCCATTGTGGCCCATGAGATTTTGCATTCTATCTCTCATCTTTCTATTCCTGCTATTATTCTTAAATTAGATATGATGAAAGCTTATGATAGGGTTAGCTGGCAGGTTCTCTCATATGTTTTTAAAAAGTTTGGGTTTGGGGTCAAGTGGGTGAGATGGATTTATGCATGTATTTCTACTACTAGGTTTTCTGTGATTTTAAATGGCTCCTCGTGTGGTTTTTTCGCTTGTTCCAGAGGCCTTAGGCAAGGTGACCCTTTGTCTCCTTTCTTGTTTATTATCTTAGCTGAAGCTTTTAGCAGAGCTATTTTGGTTGCAAGGGAGAGTGGTCTTTGGAAGGGTATTAGTATTCCAAATATGGCTGTTAGACACTTTCATTGCCTTTTTGCTGATGATACTTTATTGTTTGGACGTGCCACTATGAATGAGGCAAAAGTTATTAGTAGGATTATAAAAAATTATTTTGCTTTCTCTGGTTAGAAGGTGAATAGTGCTAAATCTAAGATTTTATTTCTTAATGTGTCTCCCTTGGTGCAATCAAGGCTGATTAACTTTTGGGGTTTTAATGTTGGTCAATTTCCTTGTAAGTATTTAGGGACTCCTTTTTTTACTGGATCTGAGAAACATAACTTTTGGGAAAGAATCTCTTCTTTTGTTTCATTAAGGATTCTCTCTTAAGACTCATAAATGGCTTACCTTTCTAGGGAAGATAGTGCTTATTAAGGATGTTTTAAATGCGGTTCCTGTTTATTTGATGTCCGTTTTAAAGGCTCCCAAGAAATCAGTTACTAATTTGCAGTCAACTCTGAGGTCTTTTTTGTGGAATGATAATATGAATAATAGGCCTCGAATTCTTTTGTTGGCTTGGGATAAGGTTTGCTCTCTGAAGGATAGGGGTGGTGCAGGGTAAGCATAATTTGGCTTTAGGTGCTAAGTCAGTGTGGAAATTATATAAACAACCCTCTTCTAAGTGGGCATCTATTTTATTTGCAAAATACTTAAGAGATTGTCCCAGGGAGGCTATTTTTACTGCCTCCTCACTTCCTAAGGGCTCTGCAATTTGGAATTTCATGTCTGAATGTAGATCTGTAATTCTTCCCATTTTATCTTGGCTTGTGCACAATGGTCGAAAAGCTAGATTTTGGGAGGAAGTTTGGAATGGTTTTTCTGCTCTGACTAGTCTTAGAGATTGGTCGTCTCTTATGTCTCATTTGAAATCTTCTTAGGGACGTTTTGTGGCTGATTATTTTTATGTGGATTTCTCTGGTTCTGTGCTGGTTGCCAGATGGAAATCAATAGTCTTTCCCAGTTGATCAAGAGTTCAAATTTGCATATGTTGAGGAGTTAAGTAAGCATCAACTTGTCTATTCTAAGACTGATGATGAGCTAATTTGGGTTCATTCTAAGTCTGGGGAGTATTTGGTTAAAGATGGATACAAGTATTTATCTGCTAATTGTAGGGGGGATGTATGGCCCTCTAGGCTGTTTTGGCATATTGCTTGCCGCTTTTGCATGGCTGGCTGTCCAAGGTAGATTTCGGTAGATTTCTCACGGGTATGCGGTTGGATAGATTGGGCATCACTATTGTCTTTCCATTTGTTTTGTGTGGTTGTTCCTTGGAATCAGTTGCATCTTTTTCTTCATTGTCCTTTAGCTTCAGAATGTTGGTATTGGCTTTTTAATAAATTAAATTGGTCTGTGACATTATGTGGGGATCTTCGGTCTCACTTTAGGGGTTGGCCGTTTTTATGTTCATCTTCTTTTTATGCTTGTTTGTGGATTATTGCCCCTTCTACTCTGATTTGGAAGATTCGACTAGAAAGGAATAATATAATTTTTAGGAAGCAGTTTTCCTCATTGTCAGATGTTTTCTTCTGTGTTGAGAAATCCATCTCGGAATCTGCCTTGGCTTTTATTTACAAAGGTTTGAGTCCTAAATGCACTTTCACTTCTTGGGACAATTGGATCATAAGGCATTGGCCGACTTTACATTTACTTCCTTCTCAAGGGGCTATTCCTAAGAAAAGGTTTTCCTCAATTAATAGAAAAGAGGTGGTTTGGTTACACCCTCTCCCCCCCCCCAAATCCAAATTTAAGTTAAATTTTGATGGTGCTTCTCGGGGCAACCCAAGGAAGTCTGCTATTGGGGTTGTGGTTACTGATGAAACTTCCAAAGTTATTAAAGCTAGATGTCAGTGTATTCTTGATGGGACAAATAACGTGGCTGAAATTCATGCACTATCTGTTGGGCTTGATTTGCTAATTTCATTAAATCTTAAAGATGTTGTGATTGAAAGAGATTCTTTAGTTATCTTTTATGCAGTTACTAATTGAACTTGTAATTCATGGCACCTACAATACTGGTTGGATAAGGTTTTGTTGCAGATTAAGTTCTTTAACTCTTTTTCTATCTCTCATTGTTACAAAGAGGTTAATTATGTTGCTGATTTTTTGGCAAATAAGGCTTTAAATGAGAATATCCAAAATTTGGTTGATGTTGATGAGAGTTGTTTGCCTCCTTTGCCTTTGAAGTCTTAAGATCTCCTTTCGGTCATACTCTTTTGCTTTGCCTCGACCTTGCATTTTGTTTGGAATTGTTAACATGTATGCAGTTTAGTGTGATGGTGTATGGGGCCTTTTTGGTTACTTTACTTCACCACATTAAATTTGCGTGCTTGTTCATAATTTCAAAAGATGTGCTGGCCGGTGTCTAGCTCTTGAGTTGATTCGATTTGGGGTATCGTTCTGATCCTCTTTTCTTATTTGCATTACCATAAAGTTTGTATTGGAATGCTTTCACGACATCTTTGCTAATATGTATGGTTTAATGATTATAGTCCTCAATAGTGGCGGCTTGCACGTCTGTTATTTGGCATTGCTTATGTTTATTGTCCACTGATGTGGCGGCTTGTGTGTGCTTGTTGGCATGGTGTTGGGGATATGGCTCGTGCGAATATCTTTCAATGGATGCGGGACTTATGCTTGCTCATTAATGATGCTTATTGATTGTTTTCCTCTAAGGTGGTTGCCTGTGTATGCTTGTTGGTACGGTGTTCTGTGATTTAGCTCGTGCAGATCTCTGATCTTATATCATTTTTATTACACTTGGGTCATTCCCCAGTCACTTTTGTGATAAGCTTTCTTATTAATGATGTGTCAATTCTTTTTAATATGCTCATGACATTCTGCTGTGTCTTATTTTTCATTGTGGTTTTCTTGTGATGGAGGCTACTGGTTATAGAATTTCTTTGCATGTTAAGCAGTGTGATTTTCAGGATCCTCGTGCTTTTGACGATGAGAAGCTTGGCAGATTGTTTAAAATTCATTCTTCGGAGTTTTCTCTTGCTTTTCGTAAGGTGGGCAAACGGTGGTTGGTGGAGAATACTAATATTTTCCTTGCTGAAGTTGCTTCTTGTTTTATTATTGCATGTATGGATATGCTCTTGGATGCTTCTTTGGTTCAGGCATTATTGGATGCATACTTTCATCCCTCTCTTTATTTTGCTTCTGATTTGGATAATGCTTTGTCTTCTTATCATTTTGAGCTTGGTGCTTTTCCTTATCGTGGTTTTGTATCTCGGTCTAAACTACTATCTAGTGGATGGCACTGTGAATTACTTTCACTTTTAAGAGGTGGTTTGATTTCTAACCTATATGATGACATTATGTTTGCTCTTGTAGTTTTTTTAGATCATGTTTCTCCAAATATTTTGGCTGTGGCTGTTAATGTGTTTTAAGGTATACATTTTCTTCTTGATTCGATGAAGGCAGTTATGTCTCTTCCGAGTGTAGTTGTGTCTCTACAGGTGGTTGCTCCGAATAATCAGAATGAAGTTGCTTCCCAGCCTTTGTCCCCTCCAGATGAGGGTTCTAGTACTTGGTTTCTGCACTCCTGATGCTCGTTTGTTTGGATTCTTCTTTGACAGTTTTGTATCTGCTAAACACAATTTGGGGGGTTGGGTACTATCTTTGTAACATGCTTTGTTGGCCTTTATGGTTTTTGGGGATGGATTGGGGCTGGTTTGGATTTTTCACTTCTCTACTTCAAATGTAATCGACTATATTATCTTCCCATTGGGACTTTTTATGAGCAAGACCAGAGGTTTTCTTTGCCTGGTTTTTTTCTACCGGAGCTCTTTGAACCAAGATTGTATAAAAATTATAATTAATAAAGTTAGTGGTCTTCCACTTTTATTGAGAGAAAAAAAATTGTAAAAAATGTGATCATAATTTCAGCTAGTAAAGCTAAATGATATTTGAAAACATTTACACTTAAAATACGCTTATGCTAAACAAAATTACACAAGAAAGACTGAAGCATAAAAATGATTCTATAACACAATGTGTGAACCATAAAAAACACTTCAACCATTACCATTTATTTTCAATATAATTTACAACCAATTACAATGTTATAGTTTGATTATACAATTAGAATTTTTATTTGCAATCTATAAGAAGTAAACATTCAAAGAATTTATATATTTTAGTTTTTTTTAATCTCCTATTTAGTGTTTTAGAATTTATTGTGTTTATTTGAACTTATAAACTTCAAATACTATTTTCATCTTCTTAAACCTATATCTTTTTGGGTGTAAGAAAATGTGAAATTTATGAAATGAGATCTATCAATCTTGATGGAAGTGATGGATGTGGCTAATTTTTCTTTCTAAATAGAATCCAATTTAAAGTCACATGATGAACTCCCACAAAATATTTTAATTTTGTTTCTACAATAGAAAAATCAAAAGAACTTCAATATGGTATTTCAATACAAATTATGTAGACCTCTTATATATTCTACATTAAAGAGGTACCGACTTCCATTTAAAAAAAAAGACTTGATGAAATATTTGTTTTAAGATGGATGCATCTTAAACTTAAAGAGAGGCAAAAATTTATTCAATCACAAGAAGAAATACAAAGCAAGAGTATTGCACAACCCTGTCATTCTCCACTAATTGGTCTAACTTACTAGTATACTTATATTCTATTAAAAATATACGTAAAATAATGCCGAGAGATATCACATAATTGTCTTGCATGTTTATTAGTTGTCAAGGACATGGAGCTGAATAATGTTGCACTCTTTCTCTCATTAAAGATGTAACAATTTCATGTACTTGGAGACAAGTGACAATGATTCTATTTTATTCAAAGTAATAAAATAATACTTATAGAGAAACTCAAACATGCATGCATTTACCTATCATCTACATGTCAAATTTATTTAAAATCAATTTTTTGTTTATGAATATTTGTATGTCGTTGTAGATGCCTCTCGACATAACAAAAAGGACATGGAGCTGAATAATGTTGCACTCTTTTACTCTCATTAAAGATGTAATACTTTCATATACTTAGAGACAAGTGGCAATGATTCTATTTTATTCAGAGCAATAAAACAATACTTATAGAGAAACTCAAACATGCACGCATTTACTTGTCATCTACATGCCAAATTTATTCAGAATCAATTTTTTGTTTACGGATATTTGTGTGTCACTGGAGATGCCTCTCGACATAAAGAGCAAATCTTGGGGTAATTGTCTCCTATCCATAATGTTCCAATTTTGCATATGATCAAAAGCCCATTTGGTCAAACAATCCGCAACACCATTCCATTCCCTTGGAACATGACAAAAAGTTACAGAGTCCAAGGAAGCACACAATTGAAGAATTTGATTAATAATCATTACCAAATGCCAGTTGACATCTTCTAACCATTGCCTATTCAACAAAGTCAGCACCACGTGAGAATCCGACTGACAAATGATCCTTCTCCACCCAAGTTCAGAACTACGCTCCACAACATACAAAATGGCAAGAGCCTGCATCAAATTGTTAGTATGCATACCCTTATAGATAGAAAAGATAAATTGAATAGTACTAGAATTATCACACGCCACTCTACCAATCCCACCAGGACCAAGATTTCCTCGAGGAGAACCATTAGTGTTGATTTTCATAACTTTCAAAGACGAGGGCCCCAACGTAACAACAAAGTTATAACCCATTTACAAAATCTTTGTTAACAATGCTAATGGAAGTTTAAAATATTCCAAATAATGCATATAGAGAGATTCTTATTCTTTTTCACTATATTAGAAATGCCAATAGAATATTTATATAAAAAAATGATAGAATTATACCTTTATTTTGTATAAATAAAGTTTAAAAGTTAAATAATGAATTATCCAAATTCTTAAGATTAATCACATTTAATTGACAAATAATTTTGTATAGAAAATAAGCTTCAATTCTCTAAAATCTTATCAAAATAATTTGATCCCCTTTTTTCAACAATGCATAAATAAAAAATTACTTTAAAAATTACCAATAAGACAAAACCCATCAAACGAAACAGAAGTAGACACCAAGAACTAAACCAACTTAATTTAATTGTCAACATATGAACATATAATAGGAGATCCAAGAAAAGAATCCTTAGATAAATTAAGGATGGATTTTATAGACTATTTAATCTCGTAGAGGTCATTTAAATGATTCAGCCTCTAGGCATCCGTTACTCAGGTTTTGGGTTTACTATATACTTTTCTTGCCTTCACCTGTACATCAATGTACATAAGCAGTCGTACAATCAGAATGCATTCCAATACAGGGGGAAAATTCAACTTCAACTTGATGTTAGGCAAACGGATACCCATTCGATTTCCAGTACCACTATTGAGGGTTTATTTTGTTGGGAGTAAGCGCTTCCTCAATAACTACGTCAAGTATGAGAGTATTGCAGATGAAGCCCACGATCAATAAAAAAATCTATCATCCTGCAATAAATTAATAACAGAATATACCAAATCTGGAAATTTACAGAATGCACGCGAATTGTTTGACAAAATGCTTGTGCAAAATGTAGTAACTTGGAGTGCAGTGATTTCAGGGTATGAGCAGCATGGGAGGAGCAGGGAATCCCTGCGATTATTCTTCCAGATGGTCAAATATGGCGTAAAACCCAATCAGTTTACATTACCGTCCGCTCTCAATTTGTGTGCCAACGTTTTAGCTTTACACCCAGGGAAACAGATGCGTGGGTGAATTATTAAAACCGGATTCGAGTCAAATATCTTTGTTGGTAGTGCACTTGTTGATTTATATGCAAAAGGCTGAAGTCTAGGAGATGCACGCCAAGTGTTCGATAAAATGCCTAACCGAAACGCTATCTCATGGAATGCCATGATGGGGTGATATGCCAAAAATCAGTTTGGTGAGGAGGCCTTGAAATTACTTTGTCAAATGTAGCAGGGCAATATTAAGCAAGATAGTATTGTTCTAGTAACTGTTCTAGTTGCTTGTGGGAGTTCGGCAGCTTTGTTGGATGGAAAAATGATCCATGCTTAGGTTCTGAGGGCTGAATTTTATACAAATTTCTTTGTTGGGAATGCCATGGTTGATATTTATGCCAAATGTGGAGCCATGAGAGATGCTCATCGAGTGTTTGACAAAATGTCTGAAAGGGATGTGGTGTCATGGACGGCTATGATTGCGGGTTATGTCCAGAATGGTTATAACAAAGCAGCTCTAAAACTATTTCAGTAGTTGTTATGGACAGACGTTAAGCCTGATCCATTCACCTTCGCAAGTATTCAAAGTGCATGTGCCAACCTAGCACTGTTGAAACTGTGTAAGCAACTCCACACCAATATTATTAGAAGTGGGTGTGAGTCATCTGAAAGCGCAGCAAGCTCTCTTCTCGGTATGTATGCCAAATGTGGGAGCACGGATGATGCAGCTCAAGTGTTTGAAAGCATACCTTCTAAAGATTTGACCTCATGGAATGCCATGGTTGATATGTACACCAAATGTGGAGTCATGAAAGCTGCTCATCAGGTGTTTGACAAAATGCCTGAAAGGGATGATGTGTCATGGACTGCCATGATTGCGGGTTATGTTCGGAACGGTTATATTAAAGAAGCTCTTAAACTATATCAGGAGTTGATATGAACAGATGTTAAACCTGATGCGTTCTCTTTGCAAGTATTCAAAATGCATGTGCCAACCTGGCACTGTTGAAACTGGGTAAGCAGCTCCACACCCATATTATTGGAAGGGGGTGTGAGTCATCCGAAAGCGCAGGAAGCTTTCTTGTCCATATGTATATCAAATGTGGGAGTATAGATGATGCAGCTCAAGTGTTTGAAAGAATGCCTTCTAAAAATTTGACCTCATGGAACACCATGATTGCCGGAAAGGTACAATGCGCTAACTGACAGAAGAAATTACTGTTATTTGTTGAGATTGGCAAGAAAGATGAAGGAATCAGGCTATGTGCCTAAAACAAGTTTAGTACAGTGCTGAGGATAAATTGTAAGGAATTAAGGCTTTTTCTATCTGTGGATTGCTATTCACGGCAATTGGATTTCCATCAACTCAATGATGAGATTTTCTAACATGAATTACTGATGGGTTTTTCAGGATGACCTTATTTAATATTGGCCCTTTCCTCTATGTTGAGGACTTGTAGTTTTTCTCAACCATGTCATGGCCAAGATTTTAAGGCAAGAAAATCGAATTATTTCTTATTTTTTATTTTCATATTTTAATATGAAAGGGGTTCAATTGAGGTACAATCAAATACTCTGGTTAACACAAGAAGGAAATTTTTATCCTTTTAGAAAAAAAACAAAAAAAAACAAACAAACACAAAAAAAACTCACAGAGAGTCTGATGATTCTCCGCTTCTCATCTATTATTTTAGATATGCATATTGATTATCAATGCCAATACACCATGATATAAGCTCTTGATGATTCTCTTGTATCTCATCTATTATTTTATATATGCACATTGATTACCAACGTCAATACATCATGATATGATTAGTTCTTGATGTCTTCTCATCTATTATTTTATATATACACATTGATTACCAATGTCAATACATCATGATATAATTAGCTGAAACAAGATAATTATAATTACACTATCAATTTGATAATAAAGAAATTTGCATACTATGAATATGATTTGGTGTGTACCATTTGGATGACAAGAATGCTTCATTTTTTGCACACAATGTTAACAAATTTACGATTCTAATTCTTAAAATCAATAAAATATAATTATTTGAATTCCACATTTTGACAATTCAACAATTATGTACAATTAAGTTAGTCATCCCAACCAACATTTTTTTTCTCAATTACATTTTTTTATTTTAGGGAATTAGAATAGATACCTTAAGATCATGTATGATCAAATTAACACAATAATGATAGTTTACATTTTAAAATGCATTGGTTAGCAAATCTCCATTTTCATACCGAAATAATTTACAATCATTTGAAAATAAAACTTATAACCATATAATAACAATTTCCACATGACCCAAAAGAGAAATCTACGCATACAAGTATTCATAATCCATATGTAAAAGAATAGGCAACATACCATAAAAAATGACACAAGATATAACCTGGGAAAACCCTTAAGAGAGAAAATCATAGCCTCTGAAAGCATCCATGATCAATGTATTAATCAGTAATAAAACATCTTTAGAGCCTTTGTGAACACCTCTAAAACATCAAGCCTCTTCAATGCACCCTCCATGTGTCCAAGCACAAATCCACACATCCCATGCTATGCTTCACGTATGCACTCCTCAAAAGAAGATTCAATACCCCAACTAGTGAACCTAAGACAATTACCTTTTTCTTTGCTTTTATAGAAACAAGCTTACACAATACCACCAAATAGTATTACATGTGACTAAAACCATGAGATTACAAAACCATTAACCCTTTATTTAATATTAGGTACTAAGTTTCTACTCTATTAAAATTCATCCAAAATATTAAATCAAATTCATTTTTCCAATGTGAGACCCCACATTAAATATATATTTCCCAATGTTATATATAACACATAAAGTGGCCCCAAGAATGTTAATCCTAGTGATGCACATACTTCTAGGTCCCCCTAGGTGCACATCACACATAATAATAAATTAATCATTATGCAAGGTCTACAACACCCCAATTCCTAACATTCTGCCTCTTGTTGTATACATTGCATAAGGGGTAACAAACAACCTCAAACATGAACAAGGGAACAATTCCCATAGCCACATATACTATCAAGGAATCAAAGTGCTTCATGTGGTCCATCAAGATACTTGCAACAAAAATCAACCTACCATCTCAAACATGCATTCTCTTAGCCTCCATCATGCCACTACACAAAGATAAGAAGCCATCTAAAGCAAAGTTCAACTATCACAACAAACCATAATTCCTACCTCAATTGATATCCCAAACACAAACACCTAACCCAAAGGTATCAATATGCATTAATAGCTACCAAGAAACCATATCCATAGATGAAATTACACCCATAAAAAGTGCTAACTCATGCCATCAACATATACAACCGATAAACTGCAATCACAAGCTTCATATGCAAACTTGTCAATGAAGAACATACACATCTAGAAACTTCCACTACATGGGTAATGAAAATCTAAAAAAGATCAATACATATCAAGTCTACCAATAGTATCACATAGAAGGTGTAAACAATATCATGTAGTACCAAGGAACATCCACATTGATATGTAAAAACTACAAACTAATAAGCTACAAGTACAACTCTCACCACAATTCTTCATAGCTCTCCCAAGTTCTTCACTGTCAACAATGGAAAGAGATAAAGAAACCTCCATGTCATCACCCATAAACTAAGTGACAACGCATGAGCACAAGCCTAGTGATCACCATAGCTCCACACATACCTCAAAACCAATGTCATGTGAAACCAAACATCCAAGAAGATAACCAAGACCAAAGAGAGAAACTACAAATCATAAGCATGTAGCATGTCCTTCTATATACACCTCTAAATGCAAACCGTGTCAAGTATGATCTCCTTAACAACACCCCAAAAGAAAAGCCATAACAATACCCAACCTATTTAATCTCTAAGAAAAAACAAACATACATATTGTGTGTAATGCCAACATGGATGTAAGGCTCTCAAACCAAGGAAATCAAACTTAAAATAACCAATCAACCTAATAACCATCTCCTAAATTTTTCATAGTGACATCATATCATCAGCCTATATACACAATGACATAACCATGTTATCCATCCCTCAAAATGAATTCTTTTAAACTAACCATCTATCTATAGCTCAAGATCTATATCTATGAAAGATAAAGCATACATAATAAAGCACCTAAAATAAACAATAGGCAATACCTCAAGTGATAAATCGTCAAGTAGACCAAGATTGGGGAATGATAATGCTCCTCCAAGATATCCAAGTCATCATGACTCATCTAAAAGCAATCTCCTCCTAGGTCCATGTTGAACTCATGTCCAACCAAGGTGCGGGCCCTTCAAACTTTCCTACTGAAATCTCATCAAGAGTAATCATCTCAACACATGCCTTTAATCACAAGAGAACTCCAAGCCTCACTTGTTGAACACACCACAAGACTGAGAAGGTGGGGATCACTTTGGACCTCAAAAAACTTAATTTTTTATCTTTTAAACTTCAAGCTACAACTATATAATTACCGCAACAATAAATCATGAAAGCACAAAGCACAACAAACACATGAACACCAAACGATGATGATGATGTGGACATAAGAGATTTGGAAGAAAATGTAATCTTTAAGTTCTCTATGTTTAATTTTATTTTCTAGGTACCATTAGCACCGCCATAGGATTTCTTGTGGGTTAGGACGTATTTGTGGTTATAATTTTTCACTAACATATTTTATTTCATTAGAGGTATTAGGATTGAAAGGGGTTTCAAGTGATATTTTAATGGATTAGGATTAATCTTGTTGGATAATGTCTTATAGTTTCATGACTAGAATTTTGAAAGATTGAGATTAATATAGATGAATAGAGAGATTTTTGATGAATTTGATGGATGAGGATTAGCTACTTATGGTTTTTGATTTGGAAGGTTTTTCCTACTTAGATGTTTGAGGCTATAAATTGGGGAAATCTTGGATCTCATTCTTATACATTACTTGAAAATTAATAAACTTTAGATTCTAGATGTTAAAAGAATACATTTCTTAAACATGTCAAATTTATGTATTTTAATTTTACATGAATCAAATTTAATGGAGAACCTTATGTCCATTAAAGGATCAACTTTTAAAATAGTATCATTGTACTTCATCCAATTTAATACCATGACAACATGTTGATAGATGATCGACACACATTTTCTTCTATGTACCTATTGCATAAACCCAATTTGCTTTACTTTGGTGGAGAAACAAAAATCTTTTGGGATAAAAGTGCATCTATCAACAAATAGTGAGAATCAAACTCGGTGGATAATTTTGTGTCCATTAAATTGAGTTTTACCAAAGACCTTCCATCTAATTTAATGCCTTATAGCCACAAATGTGTGTACCTTATCACAATTATGACCACATGTTGATGGGTGATTGACACATATTTTATTAGTACCTATTGCATAACAAGCTTTACTTTTGTGTAAGAATAAAATAATTTGAAGAAAAAAATAAAATAGCCAATAGATAGTGAGAATAAAAATTGTTGTACATGTTTTTATTTCCATCAAATTGACATTTAAAAGAATACCTTTGAGCTATAAATTTATGTATTCTATCATGACCATGATCCTGTGTAGTGTTATGATAATAATATCATATATTCTTAAGTATATATTAGATATTTCAAAGTATAAAAAGGATAAGAATCATGGCATGCCTAACCTTAACATTTGATATGGAAAGAGGCAAGCAAACCAACAGTCAAAGATTAAATTTGCAGACAAATCACCGAAAACCTCTGCAAAACAAAAGACAACAATCTCTACAAATAAATAAATAAATGTATTTCTCCCTTTACAAATATAGTAGCCTGGGTCAATTTGATGATGACAATATGTTTGTCTGTTGGAAAAAAATACTAACTAAAATTTGTTTGAATTGTTCAACTATCAGTCTTGCAAGTGGGAAAATGCAAGTTTAAAAAGTAGGGGCTGCTATTTTTAGGAAAAGATTCTAAATAATTCTGTAGCCTAGCTTTTTTTGATTCATGATACCTTTGCTCTATGAAAATAGATCCCAAAGCCCTCATGGTACCTTATCCTTAACACTAGGACAAGAGAATGAATGATTCCAATGAAGATTATCATTACAATCATATATGTGTGTGCATGCACATACATGCCATCAAATCGTGAGCTAAACTTGGCACAAGAGTGTGCTACTTGTCGGTATGGAGTTTCATTAAGTTATTCCATCAAAATGGGACCAAAACTAAATGGGAATTGGCATGAAAAATGCAACTATGACCATTGCAAGCATATATATATATATATATATATATATATATATATATATATATATATATATATATATATATATATATATATATATATATATATACAAACAATCTAATTCCTATTATGAAACATTCACCATACACCAATAGAGATACCTAAGATCATCTAAATCAACAAATGAAATAACAATACTATTCACATATCAAGTAGGGTGTCAATCTCCATTATCTCTTATCTCCATTGATCTTGTTTGATATATATTTGCTCTCAAATTTTGTATTGTGCACAAGATCTCAACAAAGAACAGATCGTGGTTGTGATGTTGCCTGATCACAAGAAAGCTTGATTGCATAAAGTGCTGATTAGAATGTTGATTAGGGTTGATAATAAAGGAGAGTATCTTCTTATATAGAAGACACTTTAGAAAATGGAGGGATAAGATTAAAAGGTGCAAATAATAATTGGTCGGGTAGGATTAAAGGGTATGTAGAAGAAATAATAAAATAATAAGAGGGTAGGTAGAGGAAAATTAAGAGATAAATGACATGTGTCATAGAAGGAAAAGGTTAATGAATTAATTAAATAAATAAATATTTATTTAATTAATAGAAGAAGTGAGACCAATTAAACAAATAAAGTATTTATTTAATTTAGGAAAAGGATAATTTAAATAAATGAGGAAAAAATTAGAAAAGGATAAATGAATGAATTAAATAAATAAAAATTTATTTAATTAATAGAAGTCTTAAGATAAAATAATTAAATAAATAATATATATATACATATAAAGCTTTTTTAAATGTATACACATGCATGCATATGCATATGAACACAAATAGATACATATACGTGTTTGAAACATGCACACATATATCTATGTATGTACACATACATATCTATGCTTTCCCTAAGCCTTGTTCAAAATAATTCAATAAAATGCATACATATAAGCATAAATCAACCTAGATTAATTATATTCAAGTGTGAAACCTGGACAATATAGAATTCAATGCTATTTTAGGAAAGTAATTGTGAAGAAGTATACTTAGGTTTAGGAGCTTTAGGAGTAATGTTGAAGACATTTTTTATGCAAACACTGAAATATATTGTATTGGATAGTGTAGATGCACTCCAAGTTGTTCAAAATGAATTTACATCTTATATTGCCTCATGATTGTCATAACATAGTTGAATAGATGCATATCTTTGTGTGTATATTTATATACACATGCATGTATATACATATATCTATATGTAAATAGATAGATAAATAGAGAGAGAGAGAGAGAGAGAGAGAGAGAGAGAGAGAGAGAGAGAGAGAGAGAGAGAGAGAGAGAGAGAGAGAGAGAGAGAGAGAGAGGCAGTTTGGCATAAAAAGGTAGACATGCATGAAAAATGTGGAATCATAGACAAGGCATGTAAAATGTTTGTCAAAATGCCTCAAAGAAATGTGGTTTTATGATGCCCTATCTCTCTTCGTACATGCACATACATGGTAGACACATGAAAAATTTGGAAGTGTAATGCCCCGCTATGAGGCCCAGAGGACTTAAACAAATAAACCAATGGAAATGCGAATAATTAAAAAATAAAAATGCCATGCATAAGAATGGAGTAACATGATACTACAAGATAAAGATAAGATATGCAAACAATATCTAGCATTAGTCCTCAAGGCCCCACAACAGTGTTACTCAAAATAACATTAACCATACATACAAGAACAAATGAAACTTCTAAAATATGATCACTGTCCTTTACAAAGGATCATGATACATAATACATTGCCATGAGAATATACATATGATCATCAATTACATCCCAGGGTATCCATAAGGATAAAATATCCACGAGTACAAACAATGGAGTGAATACATGAATCTGGTACATAATGAAAGTCTCCAATCTTCCCAAGATACATCACAAACATGATACAAGATGAACCAAAACCCAATGGGTGTAAAAAAATATCCACCCAACCATGTGGCGCCATTAAGGTTCACCCCCCGTGCTAGGAGATATCAGTCAGACCCAAGAGACAGAAAGAAGCACAAAATGTCACAAATGACTCTCACAAGGCTCACTAGACTGCAAGCGCAAGAGACTCTCAGGGCTATAATCACAGAAACTCAATAGTAAATCAACCAACTTCCAGAGGCACAAGCAATCCACAAAAGGACAAATCCAAGAGAGACTACTAAGTATGCAATAGGGAAGAGTGTCATCACTAGGTTGTCATGAGTTACCCTGGTGAGTCTTCAGTAGGTCTCGACCCCCTTCTTGGGTTACCCTGGTGACCTCTCCCAACCATTAGTCTCCATACAAACACTAGTGGACCACACCAACCTTTCAAAGGGACAAGATTGGTGGATGCCATTCCAAGCCTTCTCTACTTACCTCAGTCCTAAACAAGCACCCGAGCGTAAGAGAGGCAACAACTTAATCTTTATTAATGTGAACTAGCTACCCTCCCCAGTTCATTATTTTAAATTTTCACTTGATTACAAAACTCCCATTGAGTTGCCCTGGCGACCACTTTGGGTCCTGGCCCCCAATGAAAGCCACTCCCCCTTGACTTGCACCTAGGAATCCAAAATTCAACACAAGGTCTATGACACCTAAAAACACCAAGAGTCTAGACCCCTCTACCATAGAAAGATTGGTTGACTTGCTAGAACAAGATTAAAAACAAGGAGGTTCTATGCAACAAGGAAAGATTTACTAGCATAGAAGTCATGCAGGACACCAATCACAATGCATAAAAAGACAAAGAGCAACCATACATAATTAGGAACTCAAACATTGTCCTAGCCTCTGGAAACAAATTACAATGAAACCACATATCCGAGAAACCCACTATGATAGTTAAGAACCAATAGCAAATACAAGTCTCATAATGCCAATCATAAAAGTATCCAATCTTAATATAACACCAAAACGTCCAAAACAATTTCTATACATCCATTAATTCAAATTAACATTAATTTCTGATAACCCAAATTTAAATCATTATAACTCATTTTATTCCTATTAATTTGCACAATAAAACTAACATTTCATTATTCAAACATTTAAGATAACGTAATACATTATTACCATTTTGCTATCATGATTTTGATCAACATATTAAAGAAAGAATTCCGAATTCAAATGTTAAAGTATACATATATATGTGTATATATATAATTACAATATAAACATTAATAGATCTAAATTTAAACACATAAGACTGTGAAAAGCATAAGTACATATGATGACACACACACACACACACACATTTATGTATGTATGTATGTATGTATGCTGTATGTATATGTATTTCTGACTGAAGCTATCAACGCGACATAGCGTATAGAAAGGGGAAGCTATGGGGGGGTTTACCCACGGTTGTGGGAAGGCTCCCCACTATTGTGGGTTGAGCCGCCCACAATCGTGGGTGGGCTCTCCCCATGGCTGTGGGAATGGCTCCCCACAGTCATGCACTTTCCCATGGCTATGGGTCGAGCCACCCAGAACATGGCTGAGCTCCCACATAGCCAAAAAAATAAAATTAACAAAAGAAAAATTAAACACACACACACACACACACACACACACACACAGATATATATATATATATATATATATATATATATATATATATATATATATATATATATATATATATATATATATATATTGTAGACACCCAAAATTGTCCAATCTAATTAAATAAATATTTTATTTATTTAATTATCTAAGCTTAATTCTTCTATTAATTAAATAAATCTTTATTTATTTAATTAATTCATTTATCCTCTTCTAGCCTTATTTCTCATTTAAATAAATACATTTATTTATTTAAATTATCCTTTTCCTAAATTAAATAAATATTTTATTTATTTAATTGATCCCACTTCTTCTATTAATTAAATAAATCTTTATTTATTTAATTAATTCATTAACCTTTTCTACCCATGACACATGTCATTCATCTCTTAATTCATACATTACCTACCCCTTTCATTATTTTATTATTTCCTCTACCTACCCTCTAATCATAGCCGACCTCCTTTTACACCTCTCAATCTTATCCCTCCATTTCATATAGTGTCTTCTATATAAGGAGATGCTTCCTTCATTATCGCACCCTAATCAATCATTCTAATGAATCATCTTAATGACTTGACTACATTACGATCCTACTTGCAACCACATTCCATTCTTTGTTGAGCTCTTGTGCACATAAAATCTGAGAGCAAGTATATCAAGCAAGATCAATGGAGATAGGAAGAATGGAGATCAAAACCCTATTGGACATGTGAAGGTATAATCTTGGTGGTTTCATTTGATTTGCATTGTCTTAGGTAATCTTCATATGTTATGGTGGATCTTTGTTGTTGTTAAGCTAGGGTTTTGTGGTTGAACTCATTTAGCCTTTCAATATCGTTATTATTGTTATCCATTTTCACCATATACATTTTTGGCACGCCTGGTAGGACTCTTGTCCCTTTTGCATTTAACATCCTTGTTGCAGATTTTGTATTTTGAAGTTGCAAATCTGACGTTTTCGACAGCATTTTGATATTCCCGCATCTGCGCACTTTCGGATCGCATTTTTGTTTTTCTGGCGCGTCTACGACATCTGGAATCGCGTCTGTGTTACTGGCAGTATTTTATTTTGTAGGTTTGGGAAAGCACGTTTGTGTTATTAAGTCGCGTCTGCGGTGTTTTTAGCCGCGTCTGTGTCTAGAAGTCGCGTCTGCGTTCTGTAGCCGCGTCTGTGTCACAAAGTCGCGTCTATGTTGAGGGTAATCGTGTCTGTGTTCACCAGTTTCAAATTTTGGGTTTATTGATTCAGTTTTGGATTTTGTATTTAGGGTTTCAAATCTGGTTTATTTTGAGCTAACATTTTCAGATCTAGCTAACGAAATTGGTGCAACTTGTCTTGAAAGCAAAATCGTTTGGTTGAAGGCCCCTATTTTCACAAAGTCTTTTGGATTTAAAATTTACCTAACTTGTGTGCTTGCAGAAGGGGTAATTATTTCAAACAATCCAAACTACTAACAACTCTTTGTTGTAGGTCCTTGGCAAGGGTTTTTGGATTTTTTTTAATTGTGTGCCTTGTTTTCATAGACTAGCAAACACTTCAATTGGTGCACTAAAATTGAATCATTGTCTTTTTTGTCTTGAGCAATAGGCTCTTTTTGTTTAATCTTTAGAGGGCCTGTCTTCCCATGTGGTCATTAGGACTACTAGTGAGAAGAGAACGACCCAAGTGGTAGCAAAAGAAAAGCCATCTTCTTCCAAACCACTATAAATAACTGTATTCATGGTGAAAACTATGAATAACGTGTGCTGATTAGTTCATACCGACACTATGTCTCCCCATAAACCCATTTGATCAAATTTATTTGATCAGTTGTAGGGCGTAACCCCTACCGGCTGGGAGCCTTCTGTATTTACAGAGCTGAAAGTGCCACATGTATGGCCACACGAGCGGATGCCCTTACTAGCACCTTTTTGTTTTAGAAGCCCAAATCCTTCTAGTTGTTGGGGCAGGAGGTCGGACCTCTGGTAGCGGCCCACACACATACGGTTCTTAGTAGAGATACAAAGTTCTCCACGGGGAGTTTTCGTGGGGACTAATGCTTGGCTGACCCGAGAAGTGAGTGCCGAGGGTGGAGCCAGTGAGGTCAAGCATCTAAGTATCTGCTCTGAATAGTGTAGCCTCGGGGGTAAAACCCCATGTGGGATCAACAACTATTGTCTTGGCCAGCCATAAGAATTGTGCTTGACTTATTTTAAACATTCAAAACATTCAAGACCAAACAGCAAAACATTGTGTCTTTTGTGTCTTCAAGTGTATGCAAAATATTTTTTTTTACATCAAACAACACACTTTTCTTGGAGTCATTTTGAGTCTAGACACTTGCAAACATTGGGTCTTCATCAACACTGTGTCCTCTTGTCATGAAAAACAGTCAAACAGTCAGATTTTGGTCACAACAAAACAACTTCACAGATAGGAAAAAATTGCACAAATTTTACAGAAACGCGTATGTGTCTGACATAATAGCGTCTGTGTTGTATAACCACATCTGTGAAGGGCAGAAACGTGTCTGTGTGCCCAGAATCAACATTACACTTTGCAAAAACTCTCAGAGACACATCTGTGTTGAACAGAGCCACATCTGTGTCAGGAAACCGCGTCTGTGAAGTATTCAGGCGCGTCTGTGTTCAGAATTGAAAAAAACAAAACAAAACTTTTACAGTCCATCAAACAAACACACTCAGTTTCAGAATTCTTGAGCTTCCTAGGTCATTTCTCCAAGGTTTCATTTAGCAGTCAACCTATCCTTGGGTCTCACAAAGTCCATCATTGCTTCACACCTCACATTACATTCACAATTGCCTAAACTTGAGTCAAAAGGTCACTTGCTTATCCTCATCATACTTTGTCAACACACTACATACAACAACACTTTGCTAAGTGGTCCCTCATCAAGGTTTCTTACCTTTGGGTCTCATTTGGTCTTACTTAGAGTTAAGGTTAACTTACCTCATTAAGAGAAACTATCCTCTCTTTGGAAGTCACACCTACTCTACTACATACATACTTGGTCTTACACTTTGGATATTGCAAGTACACCTCAGACATTTACATTCCATCCAACTCTTGGTCTTCCATACTTTTTCCATTTTCATCTAGTCTCACACATCTTGGTCAATACCTAGTTCATGGTTGAAACCCGTCTTCAAAAATCTAGGAGAGAAACTAAAGAGGCTCAAGAGTCCGCAAACATGAGTTCTTATGAGTATGAGAATGATATCTTTTTCAATTCTGATCATACTACATTACCTAACATGGATGCCTATAGAAACATTCCAAATGTTGAGAACATGGACACTACAAACAACAATGCTACACACAATGACAATATGGACAACTTTTCCATACATTCAGCAGATGTGGAAGAATCCATTATGAATCCCCATTTCAATCGATTGGTTGAGGAAATAATGAGGAGGGATAGACAATACTTCTTACAAATGATGGCACAAAGTGGGGCCAAGATACCTCATGATTTTGACATGTCTCAAATAATGGAAAATCGACCTTTGCAACAAACTCACTCCAACATGGATCAAAGAAGGCCTAATAGTGGAGGCAATAGAGGACCACATATGGTACCTGAATCACCATCATCTTTATTTCAAAAACCAGAGGTCCCATACACACATGGTCAAGCATATGATACTCACCTTTGCAGACCATTATGGAAGTCTTATGCAGACAGATATGCTCAATCACATACCAATGCTAATGATCAACCACCAAAGCAATTGGATATTCAAAGGCATGCTCAAAATTTGGACACAACGAAACCCCGTGTCAAATTTAGGGGCAACACATTAGAACATGACATGCCTATAGAGTATGGTATACATGCACAAAATAGATATGGTGTTCCTCAACACGAATCTATACCAAGTGGTCCATATACGCAGCATCACTATAGACCTCCTCAATATGAACATGTGTATGATCAATATCATCCATATATGCAACATGCTCCTCCTCCAATTGGTGCCTCAAGCATGGGGTTTGGTCCAAGAAGTCGATCGCCACCTAAGAGCAATTTGGAGCAACAAATTAGGGACTTACAAAAGAAAATGGAGGACATAAATACACCAAAGCCAACATACACAATGAGAGACATATGTCCTTATATATTTGACAAGAGCATTCCAATGCCTCCTTTTCCTACACACTTTGTGATGCCTAAATTTGACAAGTATAGAGGCAAAGGGGATCCTAAGGCACACATAAGACAATTTTTCACAGCTTGCATTGAGGTAGTAGCAGAAGAGACATATTTGATGAGATTATTCCCACAAAGCTTAGGTGATCAAGCTATGGAATGGTTCTCCCAACTTCCACCTGGTATTAAGTCATGGGGTGATCTAGCAGAAGCATTTATTCAACATTTCTCCTACAACATAGAGACAGACATATCAGTCACTACTTTGTGCAACACCAAGCAAAAAGATGGAGAGTCTTTTTTATCATTTTTACAAAGATGCAGGAATCTAGCTAGCAGACGCTCTTGTGAAATCCCACAAAAACAAATGGTAGAGATGTTCACCCAAAATGTCAACAAAGACATTGGTTATGACTTAAGAAAAGCTTGTTTGTCCACCTTCAAGGACGTCATTGAAAAAGGCTTAGCAACAGAAAAGGTCCTAATTGAACAAGGAGTCATTAAGATATTCAAGGAAAACAAAGATGACTTTAAAGGAAAAGACAAACCAAGATTTTGGAGTAAAAAAAAGAACACAGTCAATGATGGTGTTGTTGATGCCAACACAATGCGACCTAAATTCATCTTTTCGGGATCAAGTTCTACAAACAATCAAGTGAATACTCAAACAACTTCCAGATCACGAAGGAAGTACACTCCATTGGGAGAACCACTTGAGTCAGTTTTTAAGAAGCTAGTGGCAAACAAAGTAATCACTGTTACAGATTTTCCTCCATATGAACAAAAGGTTAAAACAAATTGGTGGAATGATGATGAATATTGTGAATTTCATAAGAGCAAGGGTCATAAGACAGGAAATTCTCATCGACTGAAGAACATCATACAAGATCTCATTGATAGGGGTGATATTGAAATTGAAGGACACTCATCCAATCAAGAACATGAGATGTTTAAGGAACCATTCCCAAAACATGACAAAGGAAAAGCTAAAGCCACAGATGACCAAACCAACTATACCAGAACATCCTACAACTATGATTCAACCATCAATCACATCTCGATGGACAATTATGTCTCTACCATTATCATCAAGGACAAAACATCTGAGAATTCTACCCGAAGACCCAAGATTGTCCTAAAAGGTGTTGGATCTTCTTCCGAACCTACCTCTGAATGTCATGTTACAACCCGTCGAGGTAAATTCACTTTGCAAGGTGCTCCAACCAAAAACACCACTTCTTCATCAGCCAAGCCTGAGTACGACCTTGTAGAACAGTTAGGGAAGACACCCACGCTTATCTCAATCCTTGAGCTCTTACGCATATCCCCCGCACATAAAGCTATTCTTGACAAAATCTTGAGAGACACTGCCATTCCTATTGATCTGAACGTGGACCAGTTTCAAGCCATGGTGGGATACCTTTCCGTTCCACATTCCCTTACATTCACAGAAGCCGATGACGCCTCCGTAAGTCAGCCACATAATGCACCATTACACGTTGAAGCCTTCATACACAAACATCGAATAAAAAGAGTCCTGATAGATGGAGGAGCAGGTCTAAACATTTGCACATTGAGCACTATTAAACAATTGGGATATTCTAATAAAGCTGTGAATTCTACAAATCAAATCACCATTAAGGCATATGATGATGAAGAGTGTTCATCCAAGGGCATAGTCACCTTACCTCTCAGAGTTGGGCCAGTTACAAAGGATGTGGTTTGTCAAGTCTTGGATCTAGATCTCACTTATAACATATTGCTAGGACGCCCTTGGATTCATGAAATGAGAGCTGTCCCATCTACATATCACCAATGCATTAAGTTTCCTCACAATGGAGTGGAGGTAACAGTTAACGGCGATCCTAATCCGTTCATATACTGCAATAACCTGAAATCAAAGACCGAGACCATCATTCCCAGTAATCGTGAAGCTGTTCCTTCCTCAGCATACATTGATCCTGAGTCATTAAAACCCTTGACATCAAAACAAGGTGAGCTTAAAGGCAAGTTTCAAGACAAGGGCATGGGGGAATACACTTTAAATCAGACCATGTACTTACGACAAGTCATGAGTTCCCCAAAAGAATATGGAAGACCACATCCTAACAAGCAAGTATCCATCATGATACTAAAATGGGACCCTACTACCTTTCAGAGATGGGGTGAACTGGAAGAGGAAGATCTATACAAAATGCTTTACAAAGACATTGAAGATGACACACAAGATCACATTAGTCTACCATGTGAGAAATATGGCAAAGGCTTCAAAATTCTACAAAAATTCGGGTATGATGGAAAAAGCCCTCTTGGGTTACGAAAGGAAGGCATCATTGAACCTTTACAACCTAAATTGACTTTCAAAAAGGAATGCTCGAAAGGACTTGGTTTCTTAACTTCCAAGGTCCACACCCAAAGGACAGAAGAAGCCTTACAAATCAAAGCTGCCAAAATTCAACAAGAGGATCGCTATTCCATAGATTCCAACAAATGGGAATGGGGTTCAGACAAGTCTTCCAGTGACTACGAGCTCACCGAGATATTCAGAGAGCCAGAAGAACCCATAGAAGAAGAGGAATTTTATAACAAGTTCAAAGTTGGTCAAGAAACAACCCATGAGCATTCCGCACAGTCCTTGTCTCAAGGTTCTAGGTTGAAATCACATAGGATGAGAACACCTGTCCCAGAATGCGCTACTAGTGATGACAATTTGGATTTGCTCGCGATCGAGACTGATGAGGAGAGTGCCATCGATGACCTCGATAATTACCTTGACACACCCGAATATAACTGCATTTTCACTCTTAGCCCCGCTAACTTCGAAGACATTAACGACCTTCCCCTTGTTCACCACCAACTCATTGACTGGGATCATGAAGGACCTGCACAGTTTGACACATTCCAAAATGATGAAGCTTTTATTAACTATCTGGGCATACGAGATGATCTTCCTCCTGGGGACCATAAAGTGGGATACACTATAGAACTCAACAGCGTGGCATATTTTGGTGAGGGTGTCGGACCTTCCAGTCACAAAAATGTGAAAATAAGAACAAATCAAGGGTCTTATGGTGAAAACCACACTATGGCGCTGTCTGACCCCAAAAAAGTAAAAAGAAAGGACGTATCTGAGGGCGAAAACCTCTTTGAGGCACCCGAAGATGGAAGGCTCGACATTCTACCAGCATCATATGAGGAAAAGTCATCCATGTTGGTAGAGGAGACTATCAAAACAAACATTGGTACAGAAGAGGTTCCACACAACATATTCTTGGCTCAATCGTTGACAGAGTCCAAAAGGTCAAAATTCATAAGTTTCTTCAAAGAATGACAAATCAACTTTGCCTGGTCATACGCTGATATGCTTGGATTGGATCCGGATTTGGTAATGTATCATTTGACCGTCAAATCGGGGGCAAAGCCAGTGAAACAAAAATTAAGAAAGATGCATCCACAAGTGGCGTTACTAGTCAAAGCAGAACTTGAGAAATTATTGGATGTCGGATTCATACGTCCAATTGATTATCCTGAATGGATCTCCAACTTAGTGTCTGTTAGTAAACCAGATCGCAACATTAGAATATGTACAGATTTCAGAGACATCAACAAAGCTTGTCCAAAGGATGACTTCCCATTACCAAATATTGACTTGATTGTTGATCTCACAACAGGTCATGAAATGTTATCATTAACGGATGGATTCTCTGGTTATAATCAAATAAGGATTGCGCCCAAGGATCAACACAAAACATCATTCACTTGTCCGTGGGGAACTTTCTGCTGGAATGTCATGCCCTTCGGGCTAAAAAATGCAGGTGCTACATATCAAAGAGCCATGACTACTATCTTTCATGATCTCATGCACATAACCGTGGAAGATTATGTTGATGACCTCTTGGGCAAATCAATTGACATAAATATACATTTGGACATACTTTCAGTTGTCTTCGATCGGTTGGAAAAATACAAAGTAAGATTAAACCCCAAGAAATGTGTCTTTGGGGTAACCTCTGGGAAGCTCCTAAGATTCATTGTATCCAAAAGAGGAATCGAAGCTGATCCAGCAAAAGTCAAAGCTATCTTGGAGATGCCACCACCAAGAAATATCAGTCAACTTCGATCCTTACAAGGCAGACTCCAGTCCATCCGAAGATTCATAGCGCAACTTGCAGATAAGTGTAATCCTTTTCAACACCTGCTACATAAAAACATCAAATTCAAATGGGATGATAACTATCAACAGGCTTTCCAAACGCTCAAAGATTATCTTCTAAATCTGCCAGTTCTGATGCCACCAGTTCCAGATCAACCTCTGTTACTATACATATTAGCTACTTCAACAACACTGGGGGCACTCTTAGCACAACAAATTGCTGAGGGCAAAGAAAAAGCAGTATACTATATCAGTCGCACATTGGTAGGATATGAGCTAAACTACACACCAATTGAGCGTGCATGTCTCGCCGTGGTCTTTGCTTCGCAGAAATTACGACATTACATGCTCACTCATAAGACTAAGTTAGTTGCAAGGATAGACCCATTGAAATATCTTCTCAATAAAGCAACACTTACTGGGCGACTGGCCAAATGGGTAATGATCCTAAGTGAATTCGACATCGAGTATGTGGACAGAAAAGAAATAAAAGGACAAGCCATCGCAGATCAATTAGCAGATGCTCCCATGATAGATGATGTTCCTCTAAGTTCAGAATTTCCAGATGAATCTATTTTGACAATGTCACATGCAAAGCCATGGCAACTGTACTTTGACGACTCATACACACAGCATGGGGCAGGAGCTGGCATCCTCTTTATAACTCCTCAAGGGGATTCTATACCAAAATCATACCGCTTATCATTTCCTTGCACTAACAATATAGCGGAATATGAGGCATTAACAACAGGATTACGAATTGCAGTTCAGTGGAAGATCCAGGAACTTCGTGTTTTTGGGGACTCTCAACTTGTCATCCATCAAGCAACTGATGATTACCAAACAAAAGATGAAAAATTAATGCCTTATAAAAAAATGGTGGATGACCTGAAACAACACTTCACAAAGATAGACTTTGAGCAGATACCAAGAGAACAAAATTGCGCTGCAGATGCCATGGCTACAATTGCTTCCCTGATCGATCTACCTCCAAATGAGGCCCGTTATGAGTTCTTGGTGGATAACCTTTTGGTTCCTTCATATGACATCATGCCTACTGAGACGATATGTGTTGTCAGTCCCGAATCCCAGTTATATGGTTCCATCTTCACATACCTTCGTGACAATACCCTACCTCCTGATCTATCAAATAACCAACGTCGCACTTTCATTCGCCAATCTTCTCGATATGTCATTTTAGCTAATATTCTATACCAGCGAGGTCTAGATGGCACTCTTCTTAGATGTTTAGAAAGCAACGAAGCTCAGATTGCGTTACGTGAAGTGCATGAAGGGATATGTGGTCTGCATGCTAGTGGTCCTACCTTGGCCAAGAAACTCATCAGGACTGGATATTACTGGCCCAATATGGAAAAAGACTGTAAAGCGGAAAATCGTCGAACCCTAGTCATTCTCCCCTCCCCAACTCCGAGGAGAGAGAAGGGAGAGTCACTAGGGTTGATGGTTTTCACTTAGGGGAGACTTTACATTCAAAAGAGGGGTTGAAACCCACAAGATCCAATCCCACGCAATGCAAGATTGGATTCTATATGAGTTTCAAGGGTTGTGATAGCAAGGCTACCCTCTTTTGTAAAGAATGTTGATAGAAGAATTAAGCTAGGCATGCATAGAAAGTGAGAAAGATTCGCTTATAAACTGAGATAGGGATATAGGATGAAGCTGCGGACCTGGAATTAGCAGTAAAATGTCGATACGGCGCTGTCCTGCAAATTTGAGCAAAAGTTGCCGGGACGATGGCGCCCGACGTGCACACGGTCCTCCGAAAAATCCGCGAAACGAAGGGGGATATGTTCGTCTCTGCACAAGGATTCCAGATCTTCAATTTCAGCCGCGTACCTGCAACCTACACACAGAAAAGCGAAGACGATTGGGGGGTTAGGGATTAGGGGTTTGCCTTTAGGTCAAACCCCGGTTTTGGAATTAACCAAGAAATGAGAAATGCTGTAAAATGTAAATGTCTGTAATGTAAAACAAGTACTAATACCTTGTTGTAAGGATGTTTGTATCCTTATGTGCGAAGGTATAGATGTTGTTGTTTGTTGTATGTTGTAATATGTAGTAAGTGATCTCCTCTTCAATGGTTGAATCCTTGTCTTGAATGCAACACTTAGCCTTGAATGGAGACTTAGAGGGAATGCTTGAATGCTTGAGTGTAGTTTCCACGTTTTTTTTGTCATGTATGTATATGTCCAAATGAGAGAGGAAAATGTAGTTTATATACTTGCCAATTAGGGTTAAAAGACTGATTTTCTCGACCTTAGGTTGACTAGGAAAGATAATTTTCCAATTTGCAAACAAAAAGGCCCGAAGTCCCATAGGAGACCGGGCCCAAAATAGGGCCAGGGACCAGGGCGCTGGGCGCTCTGGTCCCACCTCCCGGGATAACAGGGTGCAAAGGAGGTTCAGGCAGGGTGCTGGAAAAATGCAGTTTTTGGTGTCATGAGCAAGTTTCGGGGTCTCCATTCAGGTTTAGTGTTGCGTCGCCATCGTGAAGACCCAAATGCAGTCAAAATTGCAAGTGTCACAATTTTAGGATGCTACATTTAGCCCCCACTTTAGCGGGAGTATAAGCGTACGCTCATACTTCCGGTAAAGTACAAGGAAACAACATTGAAAAACTTTCACCACGTCAAGGAGGCAAGATACACCAAGCCCCCAGTGGACTAAGGATCTTACGACTTCGATTGACAAAGTAAAAGGGAAGATCATGAGGGAGAACCATGACTGTCAGTAGTAAGGTTCCCTCACTATGAGTCATGCAAGAAAGATATCAAAAATTTTCAAGGCAAGGCTAAATTTGCCAAGAAATTTTCAAGTATCTTGAAAAGATATGAACGGGATGTATGCCCCCCTACGTTAAAGAAATCGCACACGCCTCACCGGGGGTGATTGCTTTAAGGTAGTGATACATATAAGAAATGAGAAAGGAGCACGTTATCGCAAGGATTTAGCCCCCAAGTGTGAGATAAGCCCAAGGATAATAGACACAAAACACAAAGCACAAGGTGACTTCGCTTTCCTCGGGGTCAGTATGCTGTATGATAATTCATGTATATCATATGTATGTATGCATAATTGTTCTTCATTCCCCAATCAAGGAAGGTCACCTAGAAGAAGGGAACACATGTGTCTTTTGAGTCAACATGAGAGAGATCGAGAGATCTCAATGCTTTGCATCGTCCTCAAGTAGACAACACTAAGGACAACAAATAGAAGAATGAGAATAACATATAGAAGAAGTAACAAAAGAGAGGAGGAGAGAATCTTCTATGCTAATGAAACTAGTCTAGCACGTCATCTACCCCCCGATCTTGCTGATCAATGTTTCGGGAAGGTAGGGAACACGCTAGAGGAGGAACATCCAACACAGCAGATGGAGCTATCACAAGATCCAAACAAGGGCTATGTTCATATCCCAAGCCGCGGTGTTCTTGTCTAGGAGCTAGGATAAGTGCTTTAGAAAATTCATTAGATAAATGGTTATCAATATCAACAAGTTCATATTCACTATCAGAATGAATAGGAGTAACATTTGTATCATGAATAACATTTTCATCTATATCATCATCAAGATTTATAAAAATAGGATCTTTAACTCGCACAGGATCAAGACCATCATGCATCTTATGTTTAGGAGATTTCGGCTCAATCGTCGGCTGAGGAGAAAATGGAATAATGCTTGTTGAAGGTGTTTTTGGGGATTGCAAAGTTTGAGCTCTAAGACGACGCTTTCGTCGGCGTTCACGTGCAGAACGATTTCGTCTAGTCTTAGTAGGAAGTTGAGAAGATTGAGGAGGAGGAATGTTCTCATCCTTATCACTTGGGTGTTTAGGTTGTGGTCTCTTAGGTTGAATAATAGGAGAAGAGGAAGGTCTCTTCTCTCCATAAGAGGAAGGAGGAGGAACTGCTCCATATAAGGGAGGAATATTTGGTTTAGGAAGGAGACCAAGTCCATCATGACGAGGAGGTATAGGTCTACTCTTAGGAAGTTTATTAGATATAGGCATAGTCACATCCATAGGAATGGGTTGGGAATCTTCTTGAGGAAAGACATTAGTTTTATCTTTCAAAGGAAGAACTTCCTTCTCAAGAGTGATAGGAATGTCAAGTTTGGGTGTTCTAGGTTCACTTAGAGATAGGATCATATCTTTTTTCCACTTTTGATAAGATTTGAAAAGATGATCACTTCGCGGAGGAAGAGATTGGAATTGTTTAGGCCAAAAATAATCAATAGGAACGCTAGAAGTTATTTCAGCTTGTTTAAAAAGACTATGATTGACAGTAACAACTTCACCATTATGGGGAAATTTCAAACACCTGTGAATAGGAGAAGCAATAGCTTTCATGGAAGATAGCCAAGGATAGCCTAGCTTCACATGAAATTGTTCGGAAGATGGAATAATAGCAAAGTTCACATCAAGGGATTTGTTACAGACCTCAATAGGTAATGTAATAGAACCAATTGCAGGAGAAGAAAATGCATCAAATAATTTCACAATCACATCTGTTTTGTCATAGATCACTTGATTCAATTGCAAAGTAAAAAGAAATTCTTCAGTAATGACATTAACCATACAAGAAGGATCAATAAGCACTCCACGACAAGGTGTGTTCTTGACTTTTGCAACTATATATAAAGGACCATCAGGTGCCCTGATAGTTTCACTAGAATCAAAGGTGATGGAAAGTTCTTTAGGGATTTTCTGTTGCTCCACAAAATTAATCACATTCGGAGTCATAGACACAAGATCATCAGGTGAGACAGAGGAATCAGTAGTATCAATCGCATTAGAAGTATGAGAAGGCAATGGATCAGTAAAAATCTGAAGATTTTGGTTAGGAGGAGCTACAGATGTGTTGCCTTTATCATTCACACCAGAAACAGAGATAGTATTATTATCAATCAAATCTTGAATTTTCCCCTTTAAAGAAAAACATTTTTCAGTATCATGCCCAGGTTGACGATGAAATTGACAAAAAGATTTGTTATCAAAATAGGGCGAATTAATCTTTGCAGGATCTATTTGCCTTATAGGAGGAAGAGTAAGCACATTTTGTTCCAATAACTTATTCATAATACTATGCAATGATTCATTCAAAGGAGTAAACTTTCTTTCTTTCTTGAAAAACTTAGAAATAGGAGACACACCTGATGCTGCATTCACATTGTTGTTGATGATGTTTTCATTGAATTTAATGGACTCTCTGTTCGGTTTAAACTTCCCAAATGGTTGTTGACTACTATCACCCTTATCACTCGGAGCCATAGGATGTGATTGTTCCATTTGACTCACAGTCAGTTGATAATTGTGAAGAGTTGCGCACAACTGTTGGAAAGAAATAAACTCAGAAAACAGGAGTTTTTCTCTAATGTCTTTTTGTAAATTAGAAATAAAGATTCTTTGAATATCATTGTCAGGCACTGGAAAAGAAATTTGAGCATACAAATGCTTATATCTACCAATGAAATCAGTCACTTTTTCTTTAACACCTTGTTTACAATGCATTAAATCAATCAAAGTAACTTTAGGACTTATATTGTTTTGAAATTGTTGAATGAAAGCATTTGCAAGTTGTTCGAAAGAAGTAATAGAATAGGAAGGCAACGAGCAATACCATTGTAGGGCTTTGTCTCTTAATGTTCTAGTAAACAGTTTTGCAAGCAATCTTTGGTCATAAGCAAAATCAGTACATATTGTTTGAAAGGTCTTAACATGTGTTAGAGGATCACCCTTACCATTATAAAGCTCCAAATGCAGAATTTCAACATGTTTAGGGGGAATAGCTCGAACAATATCAAGAGAAAGTGGGCTCACAACATCAAATGTGGGCACACTAAACTTAGATTGATTCATAGAGGCAATTTGTTGCTGTAAAGAAGAGACAATTTGTGCAAGATTGTTAATGGTCGCTTCAATCGAAGAGTTCATATTAGACGTGTTAGATTGTGAGGGAGGTGTTATGTTATTGAAAGAAGGTAGAGAGTATGGTGGTGGGACACTATGATAGTTAGTCATAAGAGATGATTGGAAAGGAGGAACACTACAAGGAGGAATGAAATGGTTAAATGAATTACCCCCTTGCGTCATGTTCATTTGTGGTGATATAATAGGAACACTCACTGAAGGAACGAATGAAGAAGTTGGATTGAATGAAGGAAGAGGGTTAATTGAAGAAGAGGGATTGCCCCCATGACTAGTGATCATAGGAGGAATGTCTTGTGTTGAAGTAGTCATTATGTTTGATGTAAAAGTAGGTATGCTAGCAATAGAAGTCATCAAAGGAATAGAATGATTAACTTGAGTAGGAGGTTGTGTATAACCTAAGGTTTCGGCACAACTTTTCATAGGCATCACATTTGAATCCACAATGTGTGCAATACCACGCAAAATATCAATTCCATTCTTATCACTTTGAAGCATACGTTTTAGACCCTCAATTAAAGGAAGAGCTTGACTATCAGGGTATTCTTGAGACATCCACTGTCGAAAATCGTCAAATTGGTTATCCAATTTTGAAAGTTGTTCTACAGAAACCTCATGGAGAGCTTCTTAATCATTAAGAGGATTAGAGGAATTACCCATGTCCTCGTTAAAAAGACCATTCAAATTAGGTTCCATCTCCTCAGTAATTAAACCTTGGAAGGACTTAATTCTAAGGCTTCGTCTAACGGGAATAGTGTAAGTAGGGCTTATTGTTGTAAAACTCATGCACTAGAGAGAGAGAAGATTTTGAATTTTAGAGGTAGCAAATTTCAGTAAAACCAGCCAATCTTCTAGATTTAAGCTGTTAAATACAATCAGGACAATCTCCCGAAATTTCGGAAAAAATGTCCTGGACCGTGGCGCTCGGGGTGCACACGGTCCTCGCAACTTTTTTCGAAATTTGCAGGGATGAAAGTTATGATGATTTTACAGCTAACCTGAAAAAATTGAGTGATTTTACGATCTGTAGATAGGCCAAATTAAAGTTGCAATCTCAAAATTGAACCCTACCAAGATTATCGAAAAATGCAAAATTTGAATTTCGAAAAAGAGAGGGAAACTTGAAATTTTGAATTTTATGATTTTAGAGGGAATACAAAAAGCAATGCAAGTTTTGAAATTTGAAAGTTGACTCAATTTCATGCAAAATTCAATTTTGAAAGCGGAAATCAAAGTTGTTGTAATTAAACACTTAATTTCAAAAGTCACAAATTGCAAAAATTTGGATAAATCACTGAAATTTCGAATGAATGATAACACACTTTTCAGATTTAGGACTGTAAGAAACACAATTTTGACACAAATTTCAATTTCAACAATTTTTGAATGATTAGAAGCCTCAATCCAAGCAATCGCTAGACCAACTTTGACTGTAATTTTGAAGGTGTTAAAATTGATAAAATCAGCCAAAATTCTGGATTTTAGCAGAAAAATACAGTAAGATCTAGCTCCCGAAATTTCGGAAAAAATGTCGAGGACGATGGCGCTCGGGGTGCACATGGTCCTCGCAACTTTTTTCCAAATTTTCAGGGATGAAAGATATTATGATTTTATTGCGGAATCCAAAGTTACAGCTGATTTGGAAATGTTTTGATCAGTGAAATTGTCGGACAAAGGTTGAATCAAGAGGGTTTCAAAAATTAGGGTTTTGACACTTAACCACTTAATTTTCAAAATCAAAGCACAAATATGAATTGATAATTTGTAATAGAAGGGCAGATCTGAAACAAGCATTTAACAATTAAACATTTCACAAGTTTAATTACTTAAAAAGAAAATTTAGGGTTTTTATGCAATTAACCTCAAAAATTTTACAAAAGATCAAACATGGAAATGTAATCAAGGAATCCAATTTTCAGATCTAACTATGAATAATCAGAAAGGATGTTCACGTCGGGTTCACCAAAATGTAAAGCAAAAAATCGTCGAACCCTAGTCGTTCTCCCCTCCCCAACTCCGAGGAGAGAGAAGGGAGAGTCACTAGGGTTGATGGTTTTCACTTAGGGGAGACTTTACATTCAAAAGAGGGGTTGAAACCCACAAGATCCAATCCCACGCAATGCAAGATTGGATTCTATATGAGTTTCAAGGGTTGTGATAGCAAGGCTACCCTCTTTTGTAAAGAATGTTGATAGAAGAATTAAGCTAGGCATGCATAGAAAGTGAGAAAGATTCACTTATAAACTGAGATAGGGATATAGGATGAAGCTGCGGACCTGGAATTAGCAGTAAAATGTCGATACGGCGCTGTCCTGCAAATTTGAGCAAAAGTTGCCGGGACGATGGCGCCCGGCGTGCACACGGTCCTCCGAAAAATCCGCGAAACGAAGGGGGATCTGTTCGTCTCTGCACAAGGATTCCAGATCTTCAATTTCAGCCGCGTACCTGCAACCTACACACAGAAAAGCGAAGACGATTGGGGGGTTAGGGATTAGGGGTTTTCCTTTAGGTCAAACCCCGGTTTTGGAATTAACCAAGAAATGAGAAATGCTGTAAAATGTAAATGTCTGTAATGTAAAACAAGTACTAATACCTTGTTGTAAGGATGTTTGTATCCTTATGTGCGAAGGTATAGATGTTGTTGTTTGTTGTATGTTGTAATATGTAGTAAGTGATCTCCTCTTCAATGGTTGAATCCTTGTCTTGAATGCAACACTTAGCCTTGAATGGAGACTTAGAGGGAATGCTTGAATGCTTGAATGCTTGAGTGTAGTTTCCACGCTTTTTTTTGTCATGTATGTATATGTCCAAATGAGAGAGGAAAATGTAGTTTATATACTTGCCAATTAGGGTTAAAAGACTGATTTTCCCGACCTTAGGCCGACCAGGAAAGATAATTTTCCAATTTGCAAACAAAAAGGCCCGAAGTCCCATAGGAGACCGGGCCCAAAATAGGGCCAGGGACCAGGGCGCTGGGCGCTCTGGTCCCACCTCCCGGGACAACAGGGTGCAAAGGAGGTTCAGGTAGGGTGTTGGAAAAATGCAGTTTTTGGTGTCATGAGCAAGTTTCGGGGTCTCTATTCAGGTTTAGTGTTGCGTCACCATCGTGAAGACCCAAATGCAGTCGAAATTGCAAGTGTCGCAATTTTAGGGCGCTACAAAGACTCATATCAGTTTGTCAAGAAATGTAAGCAATGCCAAATTCATGGAGACCTCATACATGCACTAGCACAAGAACTTCAACCAATTGCGTCTCCTTGGCCCTTTTGTCAGTGGGGACTTGATCTCATAGGCAAGATTCACCCTCCTTCTTCCAATGGTCATAAATTCATTATCACTGCCACAGAGTATTTTACAAAATGGATTGAAGCCATGCCTCTCACACAAGTCACAGGAAAACAGATTGCTACATTCATCCTCAACTATATCATTTGCCGATACGGTATTCCTGTTTCCATTATCACTGATAACGGACGTCCCTTCAAAAATCAGAATGTTCGTGAACTCTGTGATCGCTTCCATATTTCACATCGTTTCTCCACGCCATATTACCCCCAAGGTAATGGCCAAGCTAAGGCATCTAATAAAACAATCCTTAAAATCCTAAAGAAGATAGTCGATGATGCTGGCCGTAATTGGCATATCCAACTTAATCCTGCACTTTGGGCTTACCGCACAAGTGTCCGCACACCTATAGGAGCTACACCCTATTCACTTGTCTAGGGCACTAAAGCCATCTTGCCTATTGAGGTCGAGCTACCCTCTTTACGGGTCTCTTTGCAAAACATCATCAGTGATGAAGACTATAGGGTTTCTCGCTTACAAGAACTGGAACTATTGGATGAACGAAGACAAACTATTTTTAATCATCTCAAAGCTTACCAACAACGAATGAGTCGCAGCTACAATCACAAGGTCAAGCCTCGCACATTTGAGGTAGGTGATTTGGTCCTCAGAGAAAATCCCAAAAATCAGCAAGACAGAGAGAAGAAGGGTAAGTTCGAACCAAATTGGCTTGGTCCTTGCATCATTACAGCAACATATGGATCTGGGGCATATCAGCTCTCAACTACAGAGGGTGAACCTTTGGAGGATCCTATCAACAACATGCACCTTCGCAGGTTTTACACATAGCTCTTTGGAATATCCTAATTCAAAAAATACAAAAAAATCATAAAACAAAAAAATCGTTACTTGGTGAAAACCTGGCAAACAGGCGCCTTGTGACACAAAAAACATTGAAAAATCAAAAAAAGTAAAAAGAAATAATTTCGTCCAACGGTGAAAACCACTTCAGTGGCGCCCTGGGCAAGTACCATGGTGAAAACTGGGTCACCAACACCATGCGTAGAGACATTGCTCCTCCCTCCTTCAAGATTCACTTTCATCCTTTCACTTTGCACACACTCACAACCTATTCGTTCATAATAAACTTACCCATTCCCATCATGGCTTGTTATTGATCTACCCAAGATTGGTTCGCCATTCATAATAAACCTCCCTTCTCACTCCTTTCCATCCATAATAAATCAGATCCTATCTGTGGCTAAGGCAAATCCTACGTCTAGTGATGGGTGTGGAACTGAGAACATCACATGTTTCGAGGAGTATAGTTTCTTCCAGCTTCCTTCAGTCTATCCGCGCACAATCCGCAATAAAGAAGCATCTGCATCACCGATCCGCAATAAAGTTCTATCTTCTTCACAATAAAGTATCAGTTTCATGGATTCAGTCAGTTTCAGATGAGACACAGTAGCAACAATGGGCTTCAACAAATCAAATCTTTCAACAGACTCAGACAACATATGGTTCCATGCTATCTATCCTTTCTGTGAAAGTAAACATTGTGACCACAATCAAATACGACTTTATACAAGTGACAAGAGACACTAAACTTGAGGACTATAGTGGATGTTGGTGTCGAGTCTTGATTTTCTTTTGATTTTATCTTTTTGATGACATGTCTTTTAGCTTTTCTAGGATGTCTCTGACTAGAGATTTTGTCTCTAGGATGTCTTTGACTAGAAAGGCGAGGATGGGGTATCGTCACCTATTCGTATTTGCTGTCTGTGGATTGACTCTTAGTAATGCTATGACTTGTCCAAGGATATGAGGACACTGTGAGTCTAGTATGAATTGGGGCATTCTTTGTTTGTGACTGTCTTATCTCCATGCAAACAGGTACAATGACTTTCTGGGTCGAATATATGCCTCGATTGTCATAACCTATTTTGCCATAATAAAGCTCAATGATGATAACACATAAGAAGCTCTTTCACTTTCATATCTTCTGTCTTCCATCCCCCTTTCTTGATTGACTTCCATCGTCGTTCTTGAGTCCGCGTAGCCCGCTGTCGCATGACTGAGTATAATGACGCACCAAAAATATTTGCATTCCATGTCGTTTCACCTGCATTATCACATATAAGCATTTCATACATACATATAGATATCACAATTGCATCACATCCTGCACACAACATATGTTAGAACATTTTATATTCTCATCATGCAAATAGTTATTTGCATTATTATATTCATCTGCATTACATACATTCACATTTGCATTTGTATAACATATAAAACATAAAAGAACAAAAATACTACATTGCATCATATACATATTTGCATCCATAACATAAAACAAACATCACATAAGAACATCTCATCATATAGGTACACATGCATATAGCTGCCGCAAAGATGAATCATCTCATATATATAATCATAAAGTGTTAAGATACAATGATGTCAAAATCATATGGCTACAAAGCACCCGCAGGTGTCTACATCATCATACAAAAATGCTACAATACTGATACATAGGGAGCCCTCTATGGCTATGATGAACTCCCTCCCTCGGAGCCACCTAGCCTCGATGGAATCTGAGCCCTTGAAGGACCTGCCCTAGGATCATCCCTCCTGTCCTGTCTATCTGGTGGTGGTGGAGGACCCATAACTCCACCACTTGATGCCTGCCTCCTCCGGCACCCTCCCGTAGCTGTCACTATACGCGACGGTCTCTGGAAGCTCCTCGGCCGTTGATCCGTTGGCACTACACCATAATAGAGATCTTGCCAGTAGGCAATCTCCTCCCCTGCCCGCAGGACATAGGCATATCTGGCCCCTGTGTCCTCCGCTGCTGTCTCCCAGCCCTCAGTGCTGTCTCAGCCTCTGTATAACGTTGAATAGCCTGATCTCGCTCTCGCTCAGTATCTCTGAGCCTCCTCCTGAGTCTATCCCTCTCCCTCTCCAACTCCTGGATCTCATCTGCCTGTCCCTGACAGATCTCCCACAGCTCTATCAGCTCATCCTCCTCTGCATCAGCTCCCTCTGGCTCCCCCTGTACGGGTGCCTGCCCCTGTGCCTGTGCCTGTACCTGTATGGGTGCCTGTACTGGTACCTGTCCCTGTATCTGTCCCTGTCCCTGTACCTGTACCTGTCTGGGACCTTGTGCTGCTGGCACCTGTAGCGGCAATCCACCGTGACCCCTCACCACCCGAGCCTGCCTCTCCTCTCCACCCTCCCTCCGTGGTGCAACCCTCCTCTCTCCAACTGCTCCCCTCCTCCTCCGTCGGCCTCTGCCTCCATCACTTCCACCATCATCATCATCCCCACCACCATCTCCATCAAATGGCTCTCCTGGATCCGTCAGGCGTGGGAATGGATGCTTCGCCCAGTATGCTGTGTACTTGGCATCCATGCCGGCATCCTCAATCTCTGGCCACATGTCCCAGGGTAGGGGCATCATCTCTACCAGCTGTGTAATAGCCTGATCATATGATAACAGGGGCCCAAACTGCGCCTGATCTCTCACAGTCCATGCATACATGCCTGAGCCCCGTGGCATCCTCTGAATCCTGCCAAACTGCCTGCCAACCCTGTCCACTAGCTGCCTCTCCAGCACATAGGGCGTCTGCCCAATCAGATACCTGCTCCGGAAGGTGTAGGGAAGGTCAACTGCATCATCCTCCCACTGCTTGCATCCCAGGTATGGTCTCCATATGACCATGTCAATGCCATCTATCACCCGCCACCAATGCTCTAACCTGCCAATCCGTGGCTGTGACGTGATCATGTCTTATAAGTGCACAAAACTGCGTCCATGACTTCTGCCTCTGAAATGTATCGGCCTCGTCACTGGCAGATGCTCATAAGCGCACACCTACAACAATGTCACCCCGTAGCCCAATCCCACTGATTCGTGGTATACAAACTGATGCAGCTCATAATAGAGGTGTGCCAGCACACACGGTCCCGAAGCATATCTGGTGTGCTGTGTCACCAGTGTCTCCAATTCTCTTCCCCAGCGTACAGCCAACCCCCGTGTCGCCCTATCCGAACAGAGGAACCCACTGATAACTCCTGCCAACACTATTGGTAGTGCTAATCCTATCCATGTCATGGTATCCCATGCCACATGCCCTGCCCTCATCTCCAATCTCGGATCCTGGAACACTCGTCTCAGTGCATCCCTATCTCCATCTCAATCGTACGGAATCAGCTCCCCATCGATCGGTATCCGCAGAATCTTGTATACATCCTCCAGGGTGACTGTCATCTCCCCCATCGGCAAATGAAAAGTGCAAGTCTCTGAGTGCCATCTCTCAGCCAGCGCAGTCAGCAATCCCATGTTCGCCCGAAACTCAGGCACATACAGAATGTATCTTAGACCCATAACCTCAATAGCAGCTCGGTCCTCGAATGTCAGCTCTGGTCATAATCTCTGCATTGATGGGAATCTCTCCCATGACTCCAGCATAGGCAAATACTCCTGCAGTCACACAAATCAATCATCTCAATCCTAGTGACACTCGTTGTTCATCACAAAGTGTTGCTTCTATCCTAGTGGTACTCCCTGTTCATCACAAAGTACTACGTGTTTGGCACTCCCTGTTCATCACAAAGTGCTGCTCACATTTGCACTCACTGTTCATCACAAAGTGCTGCTCATATTTTAGTACTCCCTGTTCATCACAAAGTACTATATCTTGGTACTCACTGTTCATCACAAAGTGCCTTGATCTATCTTATCCTAGGGCCTATGCTTGAGTGAATCCTCTTGAGTAGTTTCCTAATTGGTAACGTATGTTCGATCACAGAATTGTCAATCCTAGCCCTATTTGTTATCCTAATCTTCCCTAGAGGACCTGCTTGAGTGTATCCTTTCAGTAGCTTATCCAATCGATAGCGTATGTTCATCACAGAACTGCCGATTTGACCTAGAAGACACAAATTCACATTTTTGGACACAAACGTGCTTTCATGACACAAACGCTCCTTTAGACCGCATAAACGCGCCTGACACCAACGCAGACGTGCCTACACATTTTTGACATTTTTTGGACCTTATTCTAAGCGCATTTATTACATTACCTAGTATGCATTAATGACAACAATAAATGCATCAAAGTACAAGGAGGTTTTGTGGTACTTACTGGCCTCTCCCGCCTCTACTGGCCTCTGGAATCGGTGAACGCGGTCGAATCTGTGAACCAAAGCCATCGCTGCTGACTGTTGCTGCTCTTTTCTCTCTCTGCACTCTAATCTCTTGGAGGTGTAGGTGACAATGAGGATGTATTTCCCTTGTGGTCTATCTTATAGACTGCCCTAGCCCTTGTTTCCCGAGTCAATCTTCATTATCCCGTGACTTTGTCACTTTATCCGGTCAGTCCATTCTAGCCTTTCTTTCTTATCGAGAGATTGTTTGCAATCTTTTCAAATATTCTCATCCAATCTCTCGAGGGGGCATATCACTCCCATCTTGGGGCAACTCTGTATCAGTTCATCTTATCTTCTTTGAAACAACGCGACAAACCGCATTGTCTCAAAGAGGGGCAAAATGTAGACACCCAAAATTGTCCAGTCTAATTAAATATTTATTTAATTATCTAAGCTTAATTCTTCTATTAATTAAATAAATCTTTATTTATTTAATTAATTCATTTATCCTCTTCTAGCCTTATTTCTCATTTAAATAAATACATTTATTTATTTAAATTATCCTTTTCCTAAATTAAATAAATATTTTATTTATTTAATTGATCCCTCTTCTTCTATTAATTAAATAAATCTTTATTTATTTAATTAATTCATTAACCTTTTCTACCCATGACACATGTCATTCATCTCTTAATTCATATATTACCTACCCCTTTCATTATTTTATTATTTCCTCTACCTACCCTCTAATCATAGCCGACCTCCTTTTACACCTCTCAATCTTATCCCTCCATTTCATATAGTGTCTTCTATATAAGGAGATGCTTCTTTCATTATCGCACCCTAATCAATCATTCTAATGAATCATCTTAATGACTTGACTACATTACGATCCTACTTGCAACCACATTCCATTCTTTGTTGAGCTCTTGTGCACATAAAATCTGAGAGCAAATATATCAAGCAAGATCAATGGAGATAGGAAGAATGGAGATCAAAACCCTATTGGACATGTGAAGGTATAATCTTGGTGGTTTCATTTGATTTGCATTGTCTTAGGTAATCTTCATATGTTATGGTGGATCTTTGTTGTTGTTAAGCTAGGGTTTTGTGGTTGAACTCATTTAGCCTTTCAATATCGTTATTATTGTTATCCATTTTCACCATATATATATATATATATAGAACAAACATATTTTTACAGATAACATTCTCAGGTAAGAAATAATATAACCATTCGGATTCATGATTCGAATGCCCAGATACACAAATCAAATTGATTTAACCCCAAATCTTCAATTTATAAACAATTTAAAATTTACAAACAAAGCCTCAGATGAAGTCCTTTCCTGATATCAATTTCAAACCTTAAATAAAAATTCAAAAATCTATAAACCCAAAAACTATTCTCATTACGACAAAACAAACAACAAACCGATTTTCAATCATATCAAGAAGAAATTTTTACATGCAAAAGAAAAGAATCAAAATTCCTACCTCTTTACGCTATTTGGAAAACCACACAGAGGCAAAAACAATATTCACAAGGCACCAAACTAGTAAGCTCAAATCCCAACAAATTCTTCACATGAAAAACCAAAAACTTTCTTCCCCTCATTTTCCCCCAAAAGCAGAAGATATCCCCTTTTCCCCTAAAAGTAACTCCCCATACAAAAACGCATGCACGATTCCCCAATTAATTTTGTTAATTAATTTATTTTGTAACTCCCCCCACATGGACATTTGAATTTTGAAAACAATTAAATATTAATTACCTTAAAAATTAATTTTCCTTGAGCACAATAAAATCCCCATAATAAATATTTAATCCCCTTTTAATTAATTATTTTCAAAAACAGTCGAATAGATTAAAACACTTAGCTAATATAATTAACTAAATATAATATTACACAGTTTCAATTATATTAATTAATTAATCATTAATATTCAATTACCTTTAATATATTAGTATTAATACTTTCTTGCTAATAGAACATTAAACTAAACACAAGGGGTAGGAGATTGAGACTAACAAACGCAAAAGGCCAACAAGACTAACACTGACAAGATCAGGCAACCAATGAACAAGGGTACTTGATAGGGATCTTGTTCCCATAGGAACGATGGCCACGTCAAAGGTCTGACTAATAACTCCAGTTTTTCCACTTTACCATTGGGTCATAGAGCACGCTCAGACCTGAAAGTTCAGGTGGAGTCGATGCTCGGTACTTGCAGTTGCATCATCGAGAAAACACACATACATTTCTCCAACATATATAGACACACCGGTGGAGGAGAGTCATGACATTCTGTGTCCCTCCGAAGTGGGTGATGGAAGATCATACCCTCACACCCCATGCAGACTCGTACCCATACAAGAAAACGAACACAAGATATGACTCATACATAAAGTAGATATGTCAGTCCAAGGTCAGTACATAAACATATAATCTAATATCTAAACATCCATAGAGATAAATTGCATAATCAACATCATATCATATAATCATGATAAAGGTCATTACATTAGAGAGTATCATCCAGTCACGTAAACAAAAGAAGAGGTCAATCATAGCCAAATTGGGTTAAAGAGAATCTGATCAAGGGAGGGGCATTACACGAAGCATAGGCACTTGAACTATTTTGCAAAATGCCTAAAATAATTTGTGTAGAGAAAGAGAAGGGTGCATATGTTATCTCTCTCTCTACACACATATATGGTAGACCTATATGCAAGAGTGGAAGCATAGACAAGGCACATGACCCATTTGGAAAAATGCCTCAAAGAAATGTGACCTCATGGAATGCCATGATTGCAGGATACATAAAATGGGTTTGATGAGAGTGCCTTAGAAGCTTTTAAGCAAATACAAATCAACATCTTGCATGTCTCTACCAAAATTGGAGCTTTTGAAGAGAGTATGGACATCCATCGAAGCATAATTGAAATTGGATTTTGTTAGATGTTATAATTGCAAATGTTCATTTCAATCACCACAGCAAAAAAACAATTGTACACAAATTATCCCATGAATGATTTCAAATTTAGATTAATTTTCCTTATAACTTATATCGTTGAATGAGTCTTAAATGCCTCCTAGGTTCCTATCACATCATGTTATGAGGTACACGTGGCTCTACTAACTTATTGAGGTCCATTCGCATTCATCTTCATTGCATCATTGATAAAAAATATGTTGAGGTGTTGATACAAAATGAATGTCTTGTTCTATGTTCTTTTTCTTCTTAAGAGTTAGCTTCTATGTAAGAATTGAATGCTTCATTTGAATTGTACATTGAATGGTTTTCAGGAGGGAAGATTTTGTTTGGATAGTCAAGGTGAACTTAACTATCTTACCATTTTATCATATTTTGCAGGTTGCTTTACTTTATGAAGCAAATTGGCCGTGCTACCTTACCTTACAAAGAAAATTGGTCCAGTTGTTTTGAATTGCTCACATTGTCAAAGTGAGTCTAACACCTTATCATTTTATCATATTTTGCATGTTACTTTAACTTAGAAACCACCTTACCTCATAATGAAAATTGGTCTAGTTGTCATATCAAATTGCTTACATTTAAGGTTCAACTTTACACTGTTGTATTTTGCAGGTTCATCTTCTGAAGAAAACTGTTCCATGCACCTTTAGTTTTGAAGAAAATTGGTTGAGCTGTTGCATTGGGTTGCATACATATTGGTTTTTGTTAAATTGATTGTTGTATGGTAGAGTATGTATAATTTTGTATAATCAACCATTGGAGTAAATGGCCCTACTTTTCACAATGCTTGCAGTTGCATTTCCCATTTTTAGTTCCATTATACGTTATGTGTGTTGTTGTCATGGGATTGGTTATAATTAGAGGGAGATGTTGTACTGTTGTGGGCTATTACAGAAGATGGTAATCTAAACCTTGGCATGAAGCATTTTGGGTGGAGGATTTTTGGATGAAGTACATTACTAAGCTGCTGCAATTCCACGAACTTCAGCTGCCCCAAGCTAAAAGGTTAGATGAGAAAATTAAAGAGCTCATTGCTAGCCAACTTGTCAAAGTAGAATTGTCGCATATATTACTGTGTATAGCACTAAGGCTATAGTGTCTCATGGTCTTATTTAGCAAAGCACATGTGATGGCTCCTCTCAACTAGCATCTTTTAATGTATGGATAAATTAATTTCTAAGATGTTAGCAAAGCACTTAAACATTTAGCGAAAGAATGTTTAAAATATCAAAAAATCCGTTGCAAAAGAAAAGGAACTTGTCTTGCAAGGCATCCGAGATGGAGAAAGTAGTAACTGTCAAGAATAGATCTAGTTTTTAGTTTTAGTGAGGACAAAAGATGCTTGAGATTCAAAGTAGTAACTGACAAGAAGTGTGAACTGTTTGGATCCTAAAAAGCCTTGCATGGGATTCAAATATTTGTACAAGATGAATCCAAAATTGTTAAAGGTGGAGTAACATTTTATGGGGCCAAGCAAAAGATTTTGGAAAATGACAGCAGTGTCACTCATTAGTATCTCCATCAACCTCTCTTTGGTTTATACTGAACAAATGAGAAAGCTTGCATTTCTGATAATTTTTCTTCTCCTAAAAGAGTGAAAGACTCCTTTGAGGTACATTCTCAAGCAAGGAAAATCATTTATATTCATCTTTGCTGTAAAAAATACCATTATTTTGAATGATATAATTCAAAGCAAACGAAATATATTTATGTCATCCAAAACTTGAAACATCTCGTTAGACCAAAAATCACCGTAATGATTATATTCGGATAAGTAAAACATATCAAAGAAACGCTTTTCTAATGCTTGTGTTTCTGTGGTAGATAGTGTTACTGTTTGCACTTTGCTTTGTGACTTGATTAAGTTTTCCTCCTCTGCCATGACAAGTTGAACCTTCGGGCAATCATACACTCTGACTTTCTCTATAATCTTCAAATTCCAATAACATTGTGGTAACCTCTGCAATGCCTCACATTTCATCATTGTCAATATTCTAAGTGAAGGCAGTGCTCCTTCTTGCAGTAATGGTAGCTGCTCCAGCATTCTCAGCTTGACCACTGAAAATACCTCAAGCTTAGGAAATCCTCCCGCCTTGCCAAATTCCTCTGGGAACTTCTCTATGTTGGGACAATTCTTGATAATCAGCTGCTTTAGACTCGGAAGTTTGTGCAAGGCAGGTAGTCGTTCCAGGATAAGGCAGTTAACCAACTTAATGTAGCTCAGATGTTGAAATTCACAAAATGAATTTTGTATTTCAAGTAATTTAGGACATTCTAGACAGAGTTTCCTCAATTTTGACATGGCAGTCATGTCATGGGGTAGCCTTTCCATACCTGTGAGAGCCAAACGTAGATACTCCATCTGCTTCATCCTTCCCAGTGTTCCTTCTCGAATTATTTCACCGTTATTTCGGAGCCCAAACCTTTTGAGTTGGTTTAGGGTGCCCAAATCACTGATTGAAATCCGATTTTTTCCGCACTTATTCCACCCTATATTTGAACAACCACTTACATCCAAGTACTCCAGAGACGTGAGGTGTGAAATCCCATAAGGCATGCACTGTAGATGTATACAGGAACCAAGGACCAAAAGTTTTAGGGATGTCAACTTAGAAATGTCGGAGGGCAGTTGTGTAATATCAGATCCATAAAGATCTAATATTTGAAGATTTTTGAGAGCAGCGATAGAGTTGGGTAGTCTCTTGATTGGCACAGAAAATAAAATGAGGCAAACTAAATGCTTCAAACATCCAAGGCTTTTTGGAAACGACTGGATGGCAGTGAATGACAAATCGAGGACCCTCAGAGCGGTCATACTCCCAATCACCTCTTTTGGAATTTCTGTCAAATAAGGATTCTTGGCAAGTAGCAATGAGCGGATATACGGAGCTGTGAAAGCCTTGGGAATGCTAGTCAAACTATTGTCCATCAATGAAATTCTGACGTGTCCTGAACACTGGTCCAGTACTGGAAATCCTGGTAAACCTCTGCCTGCCTGAAAGAAGCATTTTTCTTCCTTTTCAGCAATTTGGTGTGCTAAATCATGCAAAACATCATGCACCCTAAAAAAGATCACCTTTCCGTCGTAATCCTTCTGGAGTGGTTCAATAAGGCATCGGTCCGCTAACAAATTGAGGTATATCTCTCCAATTTGTAAAGCATTCATCCCGGCAACTAACCCTTCTCCAATCCAGTGCATCGTAGCAGTAAAAGTACTGATGGCATAGTCTTCTGGGAAAGCAGCAAGGCAGAGGAAGCACAACTGCAAGGAAATACCATAGCCTGGCACGTCAGCCAAAGCATCATAGCTTAATCTCAGCCTGCTTGAAAGCGTGCCTATAACATCGTTCTGCAACCTGTGGAGTGTGAATTCCCATTCATCCGACCGAGTGATACCCGCCATTGCATGCCCGATTACTTTGAGGGCTAACGGAAGGCCACCGCATTCCTTGCAGACATGCTTCGCAATTTCTTGGTCAATGCTCAGCGGCAGTTTTCCTTCGCTGTGTGGAAAAGCATGGAAAGAAAACAGACTCCAACTGTCATCCTCTGTCAAATCTTGCATTTGGATGAGTGATGAAGGCAGAACACCCAACTTTAAGAGCACACTCGTACTTCTTGATGTGGCAATGATGATGTTGGAATTGTGATGTGGAAAGAGAGGAACACACAGCTCCTCTAACAAGGAGCTTGCACTTGTTTCCCAAACATCATCTAAAAACAGGGCAAACTTGTGTTTCGCCATGCTTTCATTCAACCAAGTTTTCACATGATCTTCCTCTCTACTCTGCAATCTTTCATCTACATTAAGAGCTATTTGTCTTGCAAGATCGCTTCTAAGGGCATTGAAAGATGGATTTTGTGAAACAGTAAGCCAAATCATCAAGCCATTGCAAAAGCGATTCTGTACCTGGTTACTATTGAAGATGCGTTTCAGTAGCAGAGTCTTGCCGGCGCCACCCTTCCCAACTAGGCCGAATCGAGAGAATTTTTTGTCCTGCTCTGAATGAATAAGCTCCTCAAGTCTGGTCGATGCGGAATCTTGTCCGACAATGAGTGTCTCCTCAATATACTTGTTGTTGGAAGGGGCTGAAGAAGTGGATGGAAAGAGATCTCCAGATGTGCCACTGCTAGTGCCGGCAAGTGGTAGAGTACGCAGATTGAGCGAGTTGATCCTCTCTTTGATGTGTTGAAGCACTTGCCGATTGTCCAGATGCTGCTGCAGTTGGTGAAGAAAAGCAACAGAAGGCGTGGAAGCTAAATGCTTTTCCAAACTTGCAGTGACTTGCCTGATCTTTTTGCTCAATGTGTAACGAGAAAAGAGATGAGAATAAGAGGGTACAGAGCAGTGCTGGGCCAGAACAGATGCTTCCTCCAAAAGAAGATTCAATTCATTCAACCAGGTGTTGACTGTGGAGGGCAAAGGATGGTGAGGGGATGCACTTACTCTACCAGAGTTCAAGGCCTTTCGATACTCCTGCAATTCAGCATTCATGGCTTCAATTCTGGGAAGCACAAGTTTTAGGGTATCCAACTCTTTTCTGCATCGGACAGCAACGTTAATGTGACGAATTATCTGATGGCCAGCCAATTGAATGGCGTAACCAATAAATGCAGGGATAAAGCCAGGATCGCCCATTTGGGAGCACCTGAAAGGAAAAATTGAAATTCTAAAGGAAATGATTTTCTCACAGAAAGCAGGGGAAATATAGACAAATAGCAGCTAAAGCTGTGATGAGAGAAGCAGTCTAATTTGCTGGCTTCGCTGAAAAGCAAATACTATCTCACCATTTCCAGCTCACGAGTTATGGACAATTTGCTGACAATTTGCTGACAAACTTTAACAATCAGAATGACGTGCTATCAAATTTCCACGGAAAATTTACTTTGATTTGGCAGAAGACTAAGAGAGTTGAAATCTTTTGTGAGGTTTAATCATAATTTAAGTGACATTTCAGTTAGAGTTATACTATTCTTTATATTATTACGTTAATTATTTGTCTATATTGTTATATTAAATTTTAGCATTATATTGTTATTTTTTATTATTATATTTATCATATTTTTTATTATATTATTATTTGGTTTATTGTTTGCTTAATGTTATATTAGATTTCATACAATAAAACAAATCTCAAGCATTTTAATTGAATAATAGCATCTACAATGAAAATTTACACATAAATACGAGCAATACAATTGAACAATCATAGAACTAGATCAGATTGAAAGTATTTGAACCTATGAAAATCAATTTAAGTTCTTTATTGTATAATTTTCTTCAATTGCTAGGATTATTTTTGAGATTAAAATAAACAATCAGCCAACAATATTAGCAAACTATCATTTTGTATTTATGTCCACTGACTAATAATTCATTGACAGGATAAACAAAGTTTGTTCAAATTCTTTTTAATATGTAAGGGGGTTCAGTTTCATGTAGATAATCATAGTCAATTTTAGGACATCGTTCAACTTAGCCTTACAATCCATATGTAATGATTTTTTGTCATATACACTAACTTATGCTTAAATTGAATGAGCATTGTCTTATAAAAATACATATAAATATCAATAATCATAACACAAAAGAACTAGTAATAGATTAAATGAGCTTAATCATATGGGACTGAATGCAACATTAATAAAGTAGGTTCTTTGGGAACTTATATAGGTACCATGAATTGCAATGAGAATCACTCAATAGAAAGTAACACCAAGGAAATCAACCTAGGGAAGATAAAAGAGTGTGAGAGATTTCAAGAAAATAAGCCACAACTTAGTTAAATAAATTATTCTCATAATGATTCAAGGAAGTTTGTTAGCCTTGGCAAGACAATGCACATTTATATAATGTTACAAATAAATTGGCATACGGGCTTGTAATCCAATTTTGTTAAAGTCATTCCTCAAACAAAAGATTGATCATAGAAAACTGTAATAAAACTATGGGGAAACTACTTCTGGATGCCTCTCACTAACATTGGCACAACCTCACAAAGGAATATGGAGGCCAAGTGATATTCTTTTTTGATAAAAAATCCATCATTGCTGAAGTTTTGACTGAATCTAAAGTTTTTTTTATCATAATTTGTTGCCTGAAAAATAATAGTGATAGATTTAATTCTCTGGTTTATCATGATATCTTTCCTTTCATTTACAATTTTATTTTCTTAAAATAGAGGAAAACATTAATAAACAAAACTTTACAAAACAAAATAACATTAAAAACAATGAATTAGAGTTTGAGCATCCAAAAATTATAATGTTGTACAAAGTTTGGACTGAGAGGAAGTGGCAAACTCTAAACGTCTTATTTTCTTCTTGCTTCCTCTCCCAAATTTTTAATACGAATAATAAAATGTTGATATAATCATTTTATGGTATACCATTTAATTAAGCTAGATTGTAGATGCATGTGACATGACAAATGACCATTTGTCAACTTTCGTGAGAAAATTAGTTTTCCACACTTTGCTTACTTTCATAGAAAATGTACAATCTTAATCAATTACACATAGACGACAACCTCAACCTAATTTGTTGTGGCAAAGAACATCAAGAAAAAAGGACATTGACATGCAATTTTCCCCATTACACATTAGAAGGCATAGAATTTAAGAAAATCTTGAACACCTTCTGTTATAATAGATGATAAGACTTTTCTCCTATCATTTCCTTGCCATGGATTTCTTCTTTTCCCCCTCCTTTCTCTCCCTTTGCTCGCTCCCTTCGCACACGCCTCCTTAAAAGATAAATCCCTTCAACAATCCAAAATAATTTGAAACTTCCTCATAAGTTAGTTCCACTTTCCCTTATTAAAGTTTTATTTTCCACTAAAACTCCTCCCTCCAGGTGGATACATGAAAATATTTACTTTTTATTTAAGCTCACGTGGGCTTAGCCTTTCTTTCTTTTTTCTTTAAAATGTATTACTTTGAGATCTATTTCATATATATATATAATTTTTATTTTATTTTATTTTTATCAAGGGGTGTCTCTGCTACCTGCCCAGCGTCTAGCAGCTCAAACACGTGGGTACCTGAGGCGAGTAGGGTGAATTGTTCTTTTGAAATTAATAGAAAAATCATTTAATAAGTAAACATAATTTTTTTTTGTAATCTATGAATTAGGATGATTTTTTGGTAGTAATTTCTTTTTTGTCCTTTTGTTTTCTTTGTTTACCTTTTTCTTTTTCTTTTTCTTTGTCTTTTCTTGTGTTTTCTATGTTTAATGTCTTGAATGTTTGTGAGTTGATAAGATCCTAAGTTTGGAGGCTTGCTTCTCTTTACTTAGTGACATCTTAGCCCTTGTATGTTCTTCTCTCAATTGCTTTCTATATATTACTACAAGTATGAGTGTAAAATCATACTCCCACTAAAGTGGGGGTTAAATGTAGTGTAGTAAATTGCATTTTTTTAGATTTTAACACTCTAGCTAACACCTTACTTTACTATGTTTTCTCTTAGATCATTTTAAGCCTATTTGGGCCATGTTCTACTCTATTAAATTTAATTGATAAACTCACAACTTAATTGTCATGACATGTTAATTTTGAGACTAGTTCCTATGTTATGGATCATGACAACTCTGCCCCCCCCTTTTACCAATCTATTTTTTAGTTGACTAGGGTGCCCAATTCCTTAATTCCTCTAAAAGGGGCCCAAATTTAAATGTGTGTGGGTGTCGGCCTCTGCCATTTGTGATCTCATCTCGATCTTTTCATTTGACTATTGGTTGTCTGCCTACATTCAAAAATACCTTGTGAAACCTATATAAAGCAATCTTTATTTTTCATAAAGCTTAGAGTATTTTATGAGTTTCCAATTATGTGTTGCAAATGTGGAGCATTATTTTGTCATTGATGTCAACCCATGATATCATTTATGTCAACCTATGACGATGAATGTTCTTGTTTGGACGTCCAAAGGGGGAGATCATTCCAATTGTGGTGACATTGTGTTGGCATTGATATCAACCTATACTTGTATGCTTCAATGTTCATGGCTGGATGTCAAATTGTGTGATATTTTAAAGTTCATGGTTGGATGTTAAATGTTATTTGATTGATATATTGTTGCAATGAAACACCTCAAGTACATCTAGTGCTAGTTATGGTTTCTTTGCCTAAGGAGATTGTGTAATTTATGCTTTGCATATTGTAGGATAATTTTATTTTTTTTGAATTTCATAAAGTTTTGACCAAGTTATGGTGTTGAGATATACAAGTTTTCATATTTCTAAAAGAATATAATTAATTATTTACTTGCAAAAAAATTACAAAAAAAATGGGGCATATCTGGCCACGTGTCCTCTACTTATATTCAAAGTTTCAAACAATTTTTTTTTGCTTGTACTTAGGTTGTTCAAACATGCACTTGTTTTTTATTTTTTCATGAATTGTAAGTACTACTGCATTGAAATTTCAAATTTTCACCAAATAGATTTACTTTTTTTTTTTTTCCAAAAAATAACTAATAACTTAGAAACTACATTCAATTTTCTAAAAATTTTATTTTTACATATTTTTGAAGTTATGTTAATAACCTTTTCAAATTTTTATCTTAAGTTGTCTAACTCTATTTTTCTAAATTTTCATTGTCACATAAGGGCCTAGTTTGGACTCCCATGATCCTACACACACCCACCTAGTTACTATTGAAGACTAATTTGAGTATCAAATTCTTACCAACCTTGCTCTTCCCAATTAGGCTAAAATGAGACATTTTTTGTGTTGTTGTGAATAATTAGCTACACTAGTCTAGTTAATATCAAATCTTGTCTGACAATGAGTTCCTCCTCAATATAATTCTTGTTGGAAGCCAATTGAAGAAGGTTTGGGCTTAAACAACCTACACTAATCTTTGACCATGTGTGGTGGCAAATGTGGACTCATTCTTGTCACAGACATTCATTCTCATTCAAACATAGTCATTATTAATTTTCAATTTAAAATTGTTCTTCAATGGATGTTCATAAGCATTTGATAGCATAAAATAATTCTATTAATAATTAACATACAATATTTATAACTTTATAAACTTTTGAAATTATTTTTCATCAATATGATTGACTAAAAAAATTTGAAGTGTTAAAATATTTTTTTAGAAAACACAAAGTCATGAAGAAATTATTGAAGTTATTTGTTCAACCCCACATGCCCATGGATCACTTGCAAGCAAAACACCTATCAAATATGAAGAGAAAAAGACATGATTGATGCTATGCAACCTTGAGAGAGAATTGATCCAAAGAGGAATATGATATTAAGATTAGCATGTAATGAAATTGGATAGATTACAATAAATGAATGACTTGCTTTATAGAAAGCAAGAGAAACCTAACTAAAATAAATAAACTAAAATTAGCTCAAAGAACTAAATATTAGCTTAACTATGTGAACTTAAACTATTATTAGTCTAATCTAGCAAAGATAAAAAGCATCTAAGTTTAGCTTAAGTGAATGAAGTAAATAAAGGACCTAATTAATTAAATAATTAGATAATGTCCTAGTTACTCCATTAGAAATTATGGACAATTTTCATATATATATATATATATATATATATATATATATATATATATATATATCACATAATTTAAGGAGGTTGTTGTGACGAGCTTTAAGTACAAACACATCAATATCCACCAAATCTTACAAGACTTCAGTTCATTATCAATTGGTGAAATCAATGTGGTGATTATAACAACAATGGGTGGAAAGTAGGATCACTTACAACAAATTCCCATTCACTACATCTATACATCCAATCCGCCCCTAATAAATCCTCCCTAGAAGAACATGTAATAAATAAATATTAAGAAAAATGTGTTGAAACCAATCAATGTAAAGGGGGTTTTAGACTGGAATAGATATGCTCTGTCAATCTAAAATTGTATTTAGTTATTCTTTTGTGTTCTCAACAAAGTTTGTTTGATTGTGAAGTCCAACCATTATGTCTTGACTCTTCGTTTCACCAATGAGTTTTATAAAACTTGAGGGTTGAAACATTTTCAAAAAGAATGATAACTTGAGTATTTTTAATTGTGAATAATAAAAGATATCTATGCTTGTTTTTTCTATAGTTGTAGCTAATTTGATGAACAATGTAAATTTTGTTATTTTTGTGTCTATGGTATTTGTATCTATGTTTAATTTATTCTAGATTTTTATTTCTCTATTCTACCTTGTTTATCTTAACAAAATTTTCCTTCAACATATGTAAACCTACCAACAACCATGACATGGATGAGACAACTACTAATTTTCACGAGCATCAACAACTCTTGGGTAGGAAAATTTAACAAATTTTAAAATTAATAATTGAATTATTAGGGTAGACCTATGTTACTGATACTCACTTGTCCCTCATTGTGTGAATACAAGTAAAAAAAAAATGTATAAAGTGTGAGTCAAAATCAAAACGGGGATGGTGATAAAATCAAAGTTGTGAACAAGGGCTTCTTCTACATGATCAAAGTAACTTTGACTCCAAATTTATGTTACATTCTTTCCAATACTCTACAAATATAATAGCCTTTGTTAGCTTAAATTTATAATTCTCTATATTTTTCTTTGTACTTTTATTTTCATTCTTGATCTTTAATTTCTTCAAGACTTTAATTATAATATTTTGAAGTTGTGTAAAAAGGGATGCAAGTGCTTCTAGTTAGCACCCTTTAGTATTTGAGATTTGTATTTTAACAATTAAGAGATTTATGTCACAACCCTCCTTTATCACCTTTTTGATTTAAATACAAAACTCTATTATATTTCCTTGGATAAACTATTGAATGAATATTGCAAGGGAATAAAAATAATAAACCACACACACACATGGAAAATGCATATATATTTTAATTAGTTATTTAATTTCCCTCACCCAAATTAAGGCACATGTTGTAGGAGGAATAAGAAGCTTCTAGAGGCTTCTCCACCACCTTGTATGTAACTCCTCCCACTAAGCCTAATCAATTTGCATGGAGGCCAAATTGGGAGAGAATCTCTTCTTTTCAATTAAAAATTAGGTAGTGGTAAATTGAAATTTCTTTTATAAAAGAGGTACAAGTTTCAAAATAAGTGTTGGCTATTCCATAAGAAATTCTGCAAGTTAAATTCTCCTTTGTAGTCCATTTTCATTTTCAGCTAAGATTTTGTTGGGAGGACTTCTCTTCAATTTGGAGGATCAAGGAAGACTCTACACCATTTTCAAGCACCCAGGTTCCTTCAAACTTAGTTTGTGCATCTTATTCTTGTGGTAGATTAGATTTGATTAAATTATTTTATGAGAATGAAATTCATTTGTGTTTTGTTAAGAATTAGTTTCAGATTTTGTAGAGAATGAGATTCATTGTTTAAATTCTTGATAAGAAATTAGTTTCAGATTTTGTAGAGAATGAGATTCATTGTTTAAATTCTTGATAAGAAATTAGTTTCAGATTTTGTAGAGAATGAGATTCATTGTTTAAATTCTTGATAAGAAATTAGTTTCAGATTTTGTAGAGAATGAGATTCATTGTTTAAATTCTTGATAAGAAATTAGTTTCAGATTTTTGTAGAGAATGAGATTCATTGTTTAAATTCTTGATAAGAAATTAGTTTCAGATTTTGTAGAGAATGAGATTCATTGTTTAAATTCTTGATAAGAAATTAGTTTCAGATTTTGTAGAGAATGAGACTCATTGTTTAAATTCTTGATAAGAAATTAGTTTCAGTTTTGAAAGAAGTAGATTAAATGGTTTAGGAGAATAGAGTCACTTGATGAAAATTTGATTCATTATCTTCAGTTTATTCTTGATAAAAATTAGATCTCCCTGTGTGTACAAACAATTTTCTCTTTTCTCTATGAACAAATCTCCCTGTGTGTATAAATAAATCATCTCTCTTCTCTGTGAATAGACCTCCCTGTGTAAAGAACAAAAGAAATGAAAAGAAAGAGAAGAAAAAAACCTCTCTGGTTACTGCTTCATTGTATTTTATCCCTAAAAATCAATCTGCAACATTGTTATTTACTTGTTATCTACCCTGCTCTTCAATGACTTTGAAATGCAATACTCCTGTATCAAAAAAATAATAATAATGTTATAAATAAGAACATATATATATGTATATATATAAAAATAACCCAAAAAAAAGAGAAATCGTTTCAAACTTTAGAAAAAACCTCTTAAAACCCCCGTAACGCATGGCGTTTTGCACAAGGTAAACGTCGGCATGCAAGGACGGTTACGTCGTAACTGTCGCAGTAGTGCGGAGGGGCCCGCGGGTCCCCTCACCTCTGCGGACCTGCGCATGCAGGGCCGCAGGGGTGATGGGACCCGTGGTCCCCACCCCGCGCCCTCATTACTACACAAATAAACTAACTTATTCAATTAAAAGTTCCTTTCTTTTTTTTCAAATTTGTAAGTTGAAATTTTAAATTGGAAATTTTTTTTATATGTAAATTAATATCCTTTGTTATTTAATTAAATTTTTATTTTATTTTGGCATTTAGGAATAATGAATTCTTTTTTTTTTGGTGTAAGCTATAAGATATTGTATTACGACTTAGA